>NC_135633.1:19105000-19825000 GCF_053574225.1 Canis aureus
AGACCCTAAACTACAATGGCTTAAATAAGATGGAATTTTCTTTCTCTCTCTCATAACAGGTGATAAAAAGTCCAGATTGTGAGAGCTGCTCCACGAGGTCACTCAGGGACCCAGCTTGCTTCCATCTTGTTTTCCTGCAGTCCTTAGGGTGCTGTTCTTTTTGACATAGTCAAATCTGGGTGCCATACTCTAGCCTGTGGGAAAGGGAGAAAACAGAAAACTTCCTTATGAGCCAAAGAGGCAAAAGTAGGTTTAATCCCTCCTGCCTACAGATGAGAATAGTAGCTTGTCTACACCTACTTGCAAGGGAAGATGGGAAAAACAATTTCTGCTGAGCAGCCATGTGGCCCAGAGGGAGGGGAGAACTGAGGGACACTAAAGGGGTCTGCCTCACTCAGGGAGGAAGGGTTGCCTGAGATCTACAAGACGTGAAGTCAGAACTAAAATCAAGGTCCAGGCCTGAGCAGTCCCCACCAAGACTGAGAGGCCACAGGGCTGTATTATAGACTCTGAGGGTTTGAATTAGTTGCCTGTCCCCAGACTATGGCCCTCCCACCCAGGCCTTGGGTGGCTCATTCTGCTGGGCGTGGGCACATCTAGTTCATACTCTGGAGTGGGGGCCAGCTGCGACCTCCAGCTCTGATAGGATTCAA
Source organism: Canis aureus (assembly GCF_053574225.1). Lineage (NCBI taxonomy): Eukaryota > Metazoa > Chordata > Mammalia > Carnivora > Canidae > Canis > Canis aureus. Next base: position 19,105,654 of record NC_135633.1, read on the forward strand.
ATATTTCTATGATTCACCATAAAGGGTGGCTTGAGTTAGAGCTCAAAGCCTAGCTTGGAAAAGCCCAGGCAGGTCCTGGGTAGCAATAGCCATGGAGGATTATGTGTTTCAGGAGCACTTTTTTTCTCCAACCTCGTATCATTTGATAGTTGGCAGGACCTCTCAGGCAGGCACTGGGTGAGAAGGAACCCCTTCGGCCTCTTTGATCTAGAGGCAGGGTTGGGACAGGAGGACCCAATTAGAGACTGGGGGAAACCAACCAGGAGTGTTCTCGGACCAGCGCCACCTACCTCAGCCCCAGCCTGTAGCATCCAGGACTGCTTCTGAGATGTGCATGCTGTTGGGACATGCAGTCTTGCTCCAAGGGGACCACCTGCATGTGGGTGTGTTCACTCTGGTGAGCTTGTTGGGAAACAGTCTGTTCTCTGGGAGTGAGTCACAGTTCTCAGCCCCACGGGCCAATGGGTTGCAGTTCATGAAGCTCCTGAACCAGCACCAGCCTCAGAAGCATTGTGGGAACACACCTGGCCCCTGAGACCCAGGCCCGGATGGCTACAAATCTCCAGTCCTCAGTGGACAGGTGATCAGTAGGGTGGGAGAGGGTACAAATGACTCCTCATCATGAAGAATGAGGACTCAGATTGAGGTTCTGGAGCCACGGGTCAAACTAGGGTTTGGTTGCTGGAGTGTTTGTGGCCTCAGAGGGGCCTTTGGGCTCCAGAGGTTCATTTGGTAAGGGTCTCTGAAGGGTGGGTGGTGCGGAAGTAAAGCCATTTGGAGATTGGGAGAGTACCCTCTCCAGCCGTGCCTCACTCTAGCTGGCTGGGTTTGAGAAGCCTGCAAGCTCACCAGCATCTCCAAGGGCTTTGGCATCGCCCAGTTGTCAGAACAAGTTGGTTGGCTAGATAAATAAGAAACTATAGGGAGATATTTGAGTCAGGAAATTCTTTCAACTGGGGGTGGGGGTGGGGTGTGGGGAGCATGGTGGGGTGAGGAGGGCAAGAGCAAGTTCAGAGTCTCAGAGTTGGGTTAGACCCCAGAAGCCTTCTTGTCTGACCCATTTCCCTCCCAAAGCAGGGGCTGCAGGAGAAGATGCAAACACTTACAGCTTAATAGTTTTTCTTTTATCCCTGTCACACAAATAATTATACAAATAACTATGTAATTAACTAGATCATTGTGATAAGAGCTATGGAGGAAAAACACAGAGGGCTGTGCCAGGCTGTAACAGGGAGGTCTAAACCTAGTCTTGAGGGGAGAGGCCACCCTGAGAAAGGAAGTGACATTAAATCCCAGATCTTAGAGGTGAGCAAGAGGAGGTCCCCATGAAGAGGAGAGGGAGAACATTCCATGCAGAAGAAACTGTACATCTGCAGGCCCTGAGGCAGGTGCTGGTTCAGACAAGGTCAAGGGCAATCTGCTGCAGTGTGGGAGCAAGTGGTGGGTGTCAGTAACCAGTAACGGGAGATGCGGGACATGCTTCGGGAAAGCCTGCGCATGTAGAGCCAAGGGACAGACAGAGACCAGGGGCTTTCTGCGGAGAGCAACAGGAAGCCATTACATGTTTGAGGATGGGTTGACAAAATCTGATTTGCATTTTAAAAATATCTCCTGGCTGCATCTGGAGTATGGAGGCTGGATTAGTGGGGCTCAGGGTGGATGCAGGGAGGCCAATAAGAAGCTCTCGAAGCAGTGTGCGAAAGATAAGGATCACTCAGACTAGGGCAGTGGCAGGGACTGTGTGATTGGAGAGAGTGCCAAAACTGACTCTGACTTATTTCCAAATTTTGTTAAATCACAGATGAATGAAAAGATTCTAAAAGTGTACAATAAAGAAAGGTAATACTTTCCCCTTAATTCCCACCTTCCCTTCTTCCCTGCTAAGGTCAACATACTGATAGCCTGAAGAGGGGCGGCCAGACACATCTCCTCCTTTTTGTCTACCAGAAAGAGGTTTTCTTTTAAATGGGGTGATATTACTTGCTACCACAACCTACTTTTCTCACTTAAGAATACATCACAGACATCCTTTGCAAGTCAGTAGCTTTAGCTCTAACTCATGTTTTAAGAGCTGCATGATACTCTACATGAGATTATACGATGATTTAGTCAACCATTGATTGATGGTGATATTCATATAGTTTCGTTTTCTGCCACCACAAACAATGCAGAAGTTACAGGGTTATCCTTACATACAGGTGATTTTTCCTGCATAGGATATATTCTCTGATGGAGGATTTCTGGGTCAAAAGGCACGTGCATTTTTAATTTTAATAGGGAGTGCCAGGTTACTTGCTCAGCAACAAATGAAATTACCCATTTCCTCAAATTTTTAGTAGACCTGACCATTTTACTCTTTAAAAATTTTTTGCCAACCTGATGAATTAAGGTAATGAAAACTAATTTTGCTTTAATTTGCATTTTCCCAGCCAATAATGAGGGAAAGCACTTTATTGGCCATTTAGAGTTCCTCCTCCCAGAATGGCCATTTTTCCATTTTTCTCTTGGGCATTTGTCTTTTCTCTTTACAATTTAAAGAAATTCTTTGTATATTCTTTGCACGTTTTCCCTTTCACTGTTACATATTTTGCAAATATTTTTCTGGCATATCATTTGTCTTTTTTCTTTGTTTATGGTATCCCTTGTCATTGAAATTTTAAAAATCAAATCAAGTATGTCTTTTCTTTTGTTACTATTGTAGGTCTCCACCAAATTTATTCAAATTACCCAAATCTATTCAATATTTCCCCCTAAAATTTTTAAGATTTTCATTGTTTCATTTTTACGTTAAGATCTCTAACTCACTTGGAGCATAATCTTTATATTTGCGGGGTAGGGATGCCTTTTGTTTCTTTCAGATGGTTACGGCAGCATCATTTTTTAAAAAGGTTTTATTTATTTATTCATGAGAGACACTGAGAGAGGGGCAGAGACATAGGCAGAGGGAGAAGCAGGCTCCCTAAGGGGAGGGAGCCTGACGCAGAACTGGATCCCAGGATCCCAGGATCCCAATCTGAGCCAAAGGCAGATGCTCAACCACTGAGTCACCCAGGTGCCCCAGCACCATTTTTTAAGACAGATTTGTTGGTATATAATTCACATACCATAACATTCACCCATTCAACACAAGTCCACTCATAGATAGGTTCTTAAGCACAATCAATTTCAGATCATTTTCATCACCTCAAAAAGAAACCCCAAATCTTTAGCTGTCACCCCCTATAACTCCGAGTCCCTGGCACCCACTTATCTACTATCTTTATAGACTTGCCTATTCTTGGCATTTCATATGAATGGATTTTTGTGACTGCCTTCTTCCATTCAGCATGATATTTTCAAGGTTCCTCCATTTTGTGTCATATATCAATATTCATCCCTTTCTGTGGCTGAATAACCATTTGCCAGGAGATGGACATTTGTTTTTCTCCCCCCATGTTTGGTTATATGAATAATGTGGCCATAAACACTGTACAAATTTTTGTATAGACCTATGTTTTCTCTTCTCTTGTCTATATACTTAGGAGTGGAATTGATGGGTCCTGTGGTGAGTCCGTGTTTAACTTTTGAGGAGATAGCAGGCTGTTTTCCAAAGTGGCTGCTCCATTTCATATTCCCACCCACAGTGTATAAGTTCTAATTTCTCCACATCCTCATCAACATTTGTAATTATCTGACTTTCTTTTTTATTTTAAGATTTTATTTATTTGAGATAGAGTGAGAGCATGAGTAGGGGTAAGGGGCAGAGGGGAGGGAGAAGCAGGCTTCTTGCTTGGCAGGGGCTCAATCCCAGAACCCTGAGATCAAGACTTGAGCGGAAGGCAGATGCTTAACTGACTGAGCCATCCAGGTGCCCCAGTATCTGACTTTCCTTTTTTTTTTTTTTTTTTTTTAGTATCTGACTTTCTGATTCTAGCTTCCTAGTAGGTGTGAAGTGCTATCTTACTGTGATTTGATGTATATTTTCAACAACGTTGAGCAACTTTTCAGGTGCTTATTGGCTTATTTGTATATCTTCCTTAGAGAAATGTCTATTTAGATGGTAGTCCCATTTGTTAATTTTTTTCTTTGATGAATTGAAATGCAACTTTTATTGTATGTTAAAGTCCTTTCTACATTTGGACCTATTTATCAGCTCTCTGTTCCCCTGATCTATTCCTTGGTTTTACACCCTACCGCTCAGATCACAGTGGCTTTGTAGTGTAATTTATTATCCAATAACACAAGTTTTCTCCAACTAGTCTTTCTTTTCATGTTTTCTTAACCAGCCTCAGATATTTATTTTTCAAATGTACTTCAAGCTGGAATTTTTTAAGTTCTAAAAAATGTTTTTTTTATTTGGGATTCTAAGAGAAATTGCATTAAATCTATATATTAACTTTGAAAGGATTCACTGTTTATGAGAAAAAGCCTGAAACCTGGCTCTCTTACTATATATTCAGATCTTGGTATATGTCCTTCAATATGGTTTCATGGCTTTCTTCAACAAAGAGCTTTAACGTTGTGATGGTGGTTCTTGTTTTAAAATTATTCCTGAATATTTTATAGTTTTGTAGGTATTGCAGATGATCTGTTTCTTCATTTAAAGTCCTTTCTAGGGCAGCTCGGATGGCTCAGTGGGTTAGTGCTGCCTTCCGCCCAGGTTGTGATCCTGGAGACCCGGGATCGAGTCCCATGTCGGGCTCCTGGCATGGAGCCTGTTTCTCCCTCTGCCTGTGTCTCTCTGCCTCTCTCTGTGTGTGTCTCTTGCTTGCTCTGTGTCTCACATGAATGAATGAATGAATAAATAAATAAATAAAATCTTTAAAAAAATAAATAAAGTCCTCTACATTCTACATTTCTACTTCTATTTCTAATACCTCTTTGCATTTAGGGGGAAAATATATATTTCTGTTTACCTTGTATTAGCTACCTTCCCCATGATCTAATTAACCTACTAGCTTTTGAACTAGGTTTTATTGGATTTTCTCGATATATAATCACATTATTTATAAACAAGCATATTTTCATCCTTTTTTTAAACCAGGTACTTGTTCTTATTAATTCGTTTTCTTGTCTTATTGAATTAGTTAAAATTTCCAAAATATGTCGAACAATAGTGATGATAATGAGCATCCCACCTTATTCCCAATTTCTGGAAATATCTTCTGAATGTCATTGTTTATATATTTACTATTGGGTTTTGGTAAACAGTCTATCAAATTAAAGTAGTTTTCTTCTATTTCTGTTTTAATATATGATTAGAAATAATTGCTCAGTTTTACCAAGTGATTTTTTGCATCCGTTACTATACTTATATTTTATTCCCTTTATCTGTTGGTATAGTGACTTATATTGATAGATTTTCTGATGCTGAATGTTGTTTTCAGTATTAAAAAATAAACTCTCCCTTATATAGTGTATTATTCTTTTGATACTTTTCCCATATCCAGTTAGCTAACATCTTATATCGGATTTTGCATTTAAACTGCTCTGTGATTTTTCTTTCTTTTTAAATTCAATCTTTATAAGGTTTGGGAATTAAGAAAATGCTAGCTCATAAAACAAACTAGGAAGATTTCCAACTTTTTCTCTTGTCTGGAATAGTTTAAATAACATTAAAACTCATCTGTTTTTAAAGATGATATAAAACTCACTTTCAGTATAGTCTGTGCCTTGTGATATTTTTATTTTATTTTTAATTATGGTGAAATGCACATAAAATAAAATTTATCAGCTCAACCATTTTTAAGTGTAGAGTTCAGTGATGTTAGGCACATTCACATTGTTGTGCAACCAATCTCCAGAATCATTTTGTCAAACTAAAACTCTACACCATTAAACAAAAACTCTCCTTTTTTCCCTCCCCCAGACCCTGGTAATAGTGGTTTTTGTCTTTATGAAACTGAGTGGTCTAGGTACTTCATATAAGCAGAATCATGCAGTATTTGTCTTTTTTGACTGGCTTATTCCACTTAGTGTATTGTCCTCATGGTTCATCCATGTTGTAGCAGGTGTCAGAATTTCCTTCCTTTTTAAGGTTGAATAATATCTCATTGTATATATATACATTTTGATTATTTATTCACCCATTGAAAGACACCTGAGTTGCTTCTACCTTTTGGCTTTTGTGAATAATGCTGCTATGAACATGGGTGTACAAATATCTCTTCAAAACCTTGTTTTCAGTTCTTTTGGGTATATGCCCAGAAGTGGAATTGCTGGATCATATGGTGTCTTGTGATATTTTAATGGCAGAATTTTCATTTCTTTTTAAATCTCTTCTGTTTATTGGCCTATTCAGAATTTCAACTTCTACACTCAATTTTATTAATTTTCTACTTTGCTTGGAAATCATCCACTTCCTGGTGGTTCACATGTATTTTCATAGGCTTACACATGTTATTGTTATAATTCTTTAATCTTTTCTGTACCTGTGATATCTCTTTTCTTTTTAAAAATTTTTATTCAGATTCCAGTTAACGTACAGCATAATATTAGTTTCAGGTGTACTATGTAGTGATTCAACACTTCCATACAACAACAGGTGCTCACCACAATGAGAGCACTCCTTAATCCCCATCACCTGTTTCACCCATCCCTCCACCCGCCTCCCCTCTGGTGACCACCAGTTTGTTCTCTATAGTTAAGATTCTGTTTCTTGGTTTGCCCCTCTCTCTTTTTTATTCTTCCCCTTTTGCTCCATTGTTTTGTTTCTTAAATCCCACATATGCTTGAAATCATATGGTATTTGTCTTTCTCTGAATTATTTTGTTTAGCTTGATACTCTTTAGCTCCATCTACGTTGTTGCAAATGGCAAGATTTCATTCTTTTTTATGGCTCAATAATATTGTATATTTTTGTGTTTTATTTTTTTCCATCCAGGTTTGCCTATTTTGTGGGTAATTTCAAGGAACCAAGTTTGGGTTTTAATTTTCTTTTAATTATTTTTTTCCTATTATTAGTTTGTTTTCTATTTAATTTCTGGTTTTGACTTTATTAATATCCTTCTATGTTGTTTTGGCTTAGTTTGTTCTCTTTCTGATTTCTTAGATTAAATACCAAGTTCATTTGCTTTAGTCCTTTGTTTGTTTAATATTAAAAGCATTTAAGGCTATATTTTTTCCTCTAATTACTGCTGTGTCCCATAAGTTCTGTATGGCACTCTATGTTCTCTTTTTCATTACTAGATGATTTGCAATTTCAGTTCTGATCTTATTTTTGATCCACTAGTAATTTTAAGAGAGTATTTCTTCATTTCCAAGCAGCTCATGGTTGGGGCCTGGAAGTTAGCTTTGTTTGACATTAACATTGCTATTCTCTGCTTGCATGTGCTTGGGATATCTTTGCCCATTGGCTTTCTTTTCACTCTCATCACCTGGTTTGGGTGTATATTTGCAAACAGCATTTGGCTGTGTTTTATTTTTGAACTTACTCTGACAATCTCGTTTTTATAAAAATATATTTATTTATTTATTTATTTATTTATTTATTTATTCATTCATGAGAGACACACAGAGAGAAGCAGTGACATAGGCAGAGGGAGAAGCAGGCTCCTTGCAGGGGCTCAGTCACAGACCCCAGGATCACGCCCTGAGCTGAAGGCAGAGACGCTCAACCACTGAGCCATCCAACCACTGAGCCACCCAGACATCCCGACAATCTGTTCTTTGATTAGGGGAATGCGGTCTCTTCACAGTTAGTGTAATAACTTGATATACTTAGCTTTACTTCTTTTCTTTTTACCATTTTTTGTTGTTGTTGTTGGCTCGATTGAAATTCTGGTATTAAGAGCAGAATGGCTGGTTTACTGAAACAAGATGAAGAAAGACTTTGGAAGAAATATCAAGAGTTTAATTCAGATTATTTAAGATGCCTTTAAGGCATCCAAGTGGAGATATCAAGAGGGCATTTGGAAATACTGGAGTGGAACTCAAAGGAGAGATCCTGAGTGAAGGTCACACACACCAGCAGCCATGGATGGTGCCCCACAGAAAAGTGTTCTAAGACAGCCTAGGACCCAGTCCTGAGGAATGCCAACAGCTAAAGATTGGCTGAAAGAGGAGAGCTGGCAATAGCTAAGACAAAAGGGGACATCCACTGGGGGATGAGGAAACTCAGACAGCATGTTAGTCTAGGGAAAAATCATGTTCAAGAAGGAAGGAATTAAACGCATTATTAAATGCTGGGAGGTCGGGTCAAGTGAGGCCTGAAAATAATCCCTTCATGACATAAAGTCACTGGTGACCTTGGCAAGCCTTGTGGGGACCAGATAGGAGTGAACGCAGAGATAGTGGGAGGTAAGGAGTTCAGATAAGAAAAGGGAACGGATAGCAAAGTATCTCAAAAATGATGTATATAATCCAGGGACTTTGTTCACATGTTTTAGATGAGACACTAGAGTTTATTTGCCTGCTGTGGTGAAAGGTCCAGGAGAAAGGGGAGAGCGAAGGGGACAGGAAGAGCCAACAGAACACCCTGACAGGTGGTAGTGGGTAGGCTGGGGCCCATGCTGAGGAATAAGGCGCAGATAGGAGGAAGGCCATATTTGCTACTGCTTCAGAAGGGAAGGTGCATGTGTCCAGGTGTGTATTGCAGATGTTGACAAAGAAGGTAGGAACACAGACCAGAGGCAGGAAGGGGAGGGCCTTCCTGTCTGATACCTTCTCTCATCTGAGTCAGGTAGGAGGTGACATCATCTGCTGAAACTAGAATGGGACAGGAGGACCAGATGGTTGGGGAGATGGAAAGGAGAGGAAATAGAAGCATGGGAGAGCAAACATGGCCTCATGAGGCCCTCTAGGCAGGGAGGGGCAGTGGAAGCAAAGCCTTTGATCTGCCTGATATAGGACCCTTTGCATCTCCTGCAGAGCTGCACTGCCACCAGGGAAAGCTGGCAGTGGGTGCTGCTCCCCTACCATTGTTGCTCATTCTTGCTCACACAGCCTTTCCCTTCATGCCCATCATGTAGCTAAAACAGGCTGGAACATAGAAGCCATACAAATACCAAGTATCAGGTCTCATACGTTTATAATAATTTGCCCCAAATTCTGATCTTCTGACTCTCCTCTTCAGGACCCTCCTTTCCAGAAAGTTGTAAGACCTTCCGAGAATGCTTACATGTCCACCCTGGGCACCATTAGATTTTGAATCATGGATGAAGTCACTTTCTCCCTAACAATTCCAGCTTTGGGAGGTGGGGTTGATGGGCATGAGGTATAGATGCCTCCCACATAATTACAGCTGCTGTCTGATGCTCCTGCCATCTTGTCATCCACTCTGCGCATGTGCTGCTACCAAGGCCACCAAGCTGCTGACTCTAGCTGTGCTCATCTTTTTTGAGCCAGTGTGAAGATACCTCCTGCTTCTAGTGACCAGCTGTTTCAGAGGGGGATCCCATAGCAAAGCCATATGTCCTGAGTGACTCTTGTACCACTGCTTTCCGCTTCCTAAGACACTGCTTGGGAGTGGGTCAGGCCCACTTAGCACTGGGCCTGGAACTACTGCCCCACCAAACTCGAGGCCTTGTGGTCCAGTCTGGTCCTCTCATGAGGACCTCCTCCCGGGAACTTCACTCTCTCTCTCCTCCAACATGGTCCCTGTTAGGAACCTCAGTCTTTATCGTAGGTCTGTCAGAGTTCAGTGTCTTTCACCTGGGCTTGGGGCCCATATACATTCTAGGCTACTGTTTCAGTATCCCTGACCACTCCGTGATGGTTAAGCTCTCTGAACTCTTTGTCCCTATGAAAACTTGGAGAATGGTCTCCTAAGAGCTCACCAGATCCTTGTTTGAAGGGGCAGTGGTGGGGGTACAGGGGTGGCTAAGGGACCTCTCAGGCTGGCCTTTCTGAGTGTGAACTCTGGCCAAGCAGAGATTCTCAATCACAGGGCCATGCTAGTCCACATGGTGCCTTTGCACAGATTAGAAAAATGTGCTTTCTCTGAGTGGGTGTGATCTACACCAGGCACATGGCTTAGAAAGCAGAGAGAGGGCAGTATTGCAGCCCTCTCCTGCCCCCTTGGCTAGATGCCTTAGTATAGGGAAAGCTGGCACTAACATGGGCAGTGGCCTAGCTACACAGAGAACTAAACAGATCCAAATATTGGGCCGACAGAGGAAGCATGTTCCTGGGTTCTGATCCTGAGATCCTGAAGGGCAAGCGGGGTGGGGTGGGGGGAGTGGGAAGGGAAGATGCCCAAGTGTCTCTCCTTCTGAGGCACCATTCTTGTATCTGAAGTTCTGGAAGGCAGAGTTCCTGGCCCGCCTCTGCAGCTCCCATCTTCTCCAGTGAGCCAGAGTAGACTCTTGACACCATATTTCTCCTTCCACTCCAGGGGAGAGTTTAAACACTCGTGTCCCCCAGGCCTCAACTAAATAATCCACACACACCCTCAGGAACCCAGGCTTCACACAGAGACACCCATTTAGAAGAACACAGAAAAGTTGTTTCCTTAGAGGATTTTGAGAAGTGGGCAAGGACTTCCTAAGCAGAGGGATGCCATGAGAGGAGTCCTGCAGGAACCTGCCTGCAGGGTATGTTTAGTGACAGTAAAGCAATCCAGAGGAAGGGGCAGGAGGGTAAAGGTAGTTGCTGGAGATCAATAAAGATCAGTTGAAACAAGGGGTAGTGGTGGTGTCACAAAGGTTTCTTCAGATTGTGTGAAGGACCTGAAATGATAGGATAAGTAGTTAGAGTTTTGTCGCAAGGACAATGGAGAGCCATGGAAGATTTTTGAGAATGGGAGTGGCAGGGTCAGATCCTGACAACAGGAAGATGTGTCCAGCGGCTTGTGCATGTTGGTGAGAATGAGGATTTGCCATCCCTGGGTGTGACACGGTTACATTCAATGCTAGTGGGAGATTGCGAGTAACGGATTTAGACGATCATTCTGAAGAGCACCTCTACACTCTCCTTTTCTTCACCAAATTGAGTATGATTCAGTCATTTCACAAACTTTTCCAGATACTGTGTGGGTCTGAGTGCAAGCACTGAGGAGGAGGGTAGGGAGAATCAGGATGAGCCTCCCCTTCCCACGACCTCCCCTCCCAGCCTTCTCTCCACCCCTCAGTCAGAATGTGTTTTGATAAGTGGTGGCTTGGGGACAGCATAAGGGTGACAAACTGTGCCCCCCCCCCCACCAATTAAATTTTTTAAAAAGCTGCTATGGAAGGAGCGAATATTAGTTTCCTGATTTATAAAGCCAAATGGATTAAGCTCATTCATTGCCTGAGGAAACAAAAAGGAAATCTTCAATACCTCTGTGCACATTGAGAACAGGAACAATACTGGTCTTTAGAAAGCAGAAACCTAATTTGGGGGAATCAATTACCCTCTGTGTCCCTGCCTCTGTGGGCTCTCATACTCGCTCGCTCTCAATAGAGATTTCCTGGGAGGTAAAACGTGAAGTTGGTCAACCACAGACACACCCTCCGCTCAGCCTCGCAGACGGGAGGGGAGAACTAGGCAAAGGGCGGGTGGAGTTGGGTGGGGGCGTGCCTGGGTGGCAGGCACCTGTGGAAATAGGGACAGAGGTAGGGGTGGGGAGGGCTGTGGGATAAAAGCAGGGGTGGAGTGAGTTGGGGTGGGAGGCTGAACCGAGATGCGTCAAGGAAGGGGACCATGGCAACCTGAGGTTTTAAAGAGGGGGTGGGCTGGGGGGGCGCGGTGGTGGCCGGAGGGGCGGGGTGGGGGGGAAGGACAGCCCGAACTGCAGAAACACCACCCACCACTTCCTGATCGCACGTTTCTGTGTTCTGCGCGTGCCCCCGTGTCTTGACTGTGCAGCGGACAATGCTGGGGCAGTTATGCAAACAGGAAGGGCAGGGGCGCCCGCCGCAGCAGCCACGGGGCCACGTTCACGAAGTCACGCGCAGCAGCGCTCAGGACCCCACGGTCCCCGCGCTGGGTGTCAAACCCCGGCCCGCAGCACCCCGTCCCCGCCCCCCGCACGCGGCCACGCGCGCACGCACACACGCCCGCACTGCTCACACGCACTCTGGCTGTGCTTTTGTGTTTTGTCAGAATTAATGAGAAAAGTTCCCGTGCCCTGCGGGTAATTAGTGTCCTTGGAGTTAAATAAGCTAATGGCGGGCACCTCTGGCCCAGGCAATTATGTTTGTGTATTGAATAATTGATTCAAAGGGGGGAAGGGCCGCTAATCAGATCTGAGCATAATGAATTGATTTAATTAACAGGGGAACTGAGGGGCCCTGGGAAACGCAGGCTGCACTCGGCAGAGGCCAGCGCGGCCCGCGCGGACGGAGAACCGCGCGCGGCGGCTCCGGCGGCTCCGGCGGCTCCCGCGGCTCCGGCTCCGGCTCCCGCGACCCCGCGGCGGACGGACGCGCCCCCGCCCCCCCCACCCCTGCGCTCCCTGCCCGCGGGGCTCAGCTGCCCGCGCCGCTCCGCCCGCCCCCGCCCCCGCCCCCGGCCCCGGCCCCGGCCCCGGCCGGAGCGCGGAGCCCGGAGCCCGGAGCCCGCGCGGGGCCGGCGGGAGCGGCGCAGGCCGGCGGGCGGCGGCGGAGTCCGAGCCGCGCGCCCCTCCGCGTCCTCGGCCGGTGCGGGGCTGGCGCCTCCGGGGAGCCATGGTGCTGGAGCAGGAGGACGGTAGGTGCAGCGGCGCGGGCCGCGGCCGTTCCCCGGAAGCGCGGCGCCTGGGGGTTGGGGGAGCCAGGCTGCGCCGCAGGGCGGGTCGGCGGCGCGGGAAGTCCCCGGGCGGCCGCGAGCCCGCCGGCCCCGCACGCCCCGGCCGGGAACTTTCTCTCCGGCCCCGCCGTCCCGCAGACCCCCGGGCCCCTCTGCGACCCGCGCCGCGGCTTCCCGCAGTGCCCGCAGCCCCCGGCTTCCCGGCCCCCGCCGCCCCCGCTGCGGACCGGCTCCCCCAGGGGGGTCCCCAGGGCACCTGCAGGCAAACCGGCCCGGCCCCGGGGGCCCTCGGATCGGGAACTTCGTAGCTGCGGGGTGGGTGACATTGCTTCACCCCTGGAAGGTTCCCCCAGCCGAGCGCGTCGGGAGGTGCCCTGCGGGCTAGGGTCGGGCGGCGCTCAGGATACCAGGGGCGGGTTTACCTTGAAGCTGATGAAGTTTAAGCTTCATAGTCCTTCCGTGGTCACTTTGTGTTAGCAGCCGTGTATTCCTTTTCTCAAGAAGAGCACCCCCCCCCCCAGCCCCTAAATTGCATGAGTAAGCTTGACTCCCCCCAAAAATCTGAATCCACCCCTGAGTCCAACTCACAGCTTTCCCATGTAACTACCAAGGCTTGGAGAACATACAGCCAGGCTGCCCCATGGGACCATCCCCAGGGGACGGCAGTTCCTTAGCGCCTGGGGGATGAAGCCCTGGTGCTGGAGGCTGGGAGAATTTGAGGCTGGGAGGCAGCTGCTGGTGTACAGGGAAGGGCCCGGCTGCCTGACCTTTCTCTCTGGCCCCGCTGGTCCCTTGTCCCAGCCTACCATCTCCCACTGTGGTCATCAGCTGTCCTGGTTTGCCCAGAACCATCCCGTTTTAGCACAGAAAGCCCTGCCTCCTGGGAAACCCCTGAGTGCTGGGACAAACCAAGACAGTTGGTCAGCCTACATCCACAACCTTCTCAGAGCTGTTGTGCAGGGGGTGGATTGGCCTTCATCAGGAGGGTGGGAGAGACTTGCTTTATGGGGTGCAGACTTGGCCTTGGCCTCCACCAGGTCTAACAGTGCAGCTTCCTAGAAGGGCTTCCAGAAACCAAAGGAGGAAAGTTTGTCAACTGTGTACTTCTCCACTCTAGCTGATTGCCAATTCCTGTGTTTAGGCTGCCTTTGTGTTGTTAGTAGGGGGCAGGGCAGGACATCTGAACTTGGCCAGCAGACATCCGGATTGTACTGCAAAATCTGTAGGGTCACTCTGTCCTTTCAGCTGTGGCTGCCACAGGGAAGGGGCCCTTGTCAGTCCAAATACCTCTTGAGTGTCACCTGTGAAGCCAGCTTGTAACCCCATCTTGGAGACAGCTGTACTGTGTTGGAAGCAGGGCCCTCAGGCTGAGGCACATCTGACAGCCACCACTGTTCTGGAATATCTGGTCTGCCTGGGCCCTGGGGCAGAGAGTCTCCTTCCCCTACACACACCTCCCAAACCCAGTGCAAGAACCCTTCATCAGGACTTTCCTGCCAGGTGCAGCGACAAACTGCTAGGACCTGCCCAGAACTTTGAAAGGCAGCTGGTAGCACCTCCTTTCTCCTCACCATGACCTGGGGGCTGATCAGCTGGTCTCCCTCTGCTGTCCCCAGAGGCATTTCAGGGACATTCTGGAGCACTCTTGGCAATGTTGACTTGAGGGTACGTGCATGCTCATTGCCCATGAACTGTGTTGGGTGCAAACTACCTCTCCTAGCCCCAGGGGATCCTGGACCTGGAGGCAGCTTGGGTGGGGGCCCCAGGCACAGGACTTACCTGCCTGCCCAGCAATTCCCCATGAGCTGAGAGGGTGGATGCTGGATGGGATGCTGAATGCTTGTGTCTAGCTCTGTCCACCTGGCAGGCCCCTTCCAGGCTAAGAGCTCAAGTCACTTAAACGTTTCAAGGCTTGCTGTGTAGCTCTGTCAAGTGGAAGGCCTCTGTGGAGGCCTTTTTCCAGATCACTGTGGGAGCTCAGTGCTCACAACTGGGGGTACAGAGAGCTGCCTATGAACACAAGCAGCCCTTCACACACAGCTGTGATCTGCTGACATACACTACCTGGTTCTTTAGCCCACGGCTCAGCACCCCAGGCCTACTCCAGTCCCTGAAGTGGGGCACAGGGTCCCTGACTCCCTAGAGGGATGCCAGTTGGGTGGCTGCTAATTGGTACCTTGGAGACTGGGGGGAGCTGCTGTAGGGACAGAGCCCCAAGCCTGACACATGAAGAAGAGAGTGGACAAGTGCCTTCAGCTAGTCAAGTCCCAGTTTGTGGGTCAGGGCCAGAGCCTTGAAAGAGAGGAGAAGCCGCCCTGGAACTGGAGAGTAAAGCCACAGGCCTTGTTGAGTGAATGCCTTCCGGGAGCACAGAGGCATCTACAGCAAGAAGCTACCCCTTGCCAGCCTGTCAGCCAATTGCCTGTGACATTGTCTGGCCCCCCAGCTCAGGCTGGGGTGAGGGGTTGGTACCAAACGTGCCAATGGCAACAGTGTCAAAGCCTCCCTCAGACCCTCGGGGTATAGTCTGGCTGCAGTGGCAGGGGAGAGATCAAGCTCGCAGTCCTGAGGGACAGTGAGGCTGAGCAAAATGATATATTTAACATCAAATATACTCAAGGACTATTAGGATTAAGTATTCAAGATGAAGGGGAAAGCGAAACCCTCTGAGCTGCGGATGAGGCATCTCATTAGAAGCAGCCTCTCTTCTGTTTTCTTAAAGCCTGACTTCCCCGCTTAGGCTAGAGGAAGATGGGCTGCAGCCCCACTCCCCCATTCCTACTCCTGTCAGGCACCCTGCATTGGGGCCTCCCGGGGCTTACCGGGCACAGCCTGGCCTCCAGGTCTCATTTATACTCAGTAAGTTCCCCCCATCGTTGGATGCCATGGTTTACAAGGCACATTCACGTACACTAGCTCCTCTGATCCCTGCAGGAACCTTGGACAGCCGGTGCCCCACTTCACAAACAGGGAAACTGAGGCCCAGCCAAAGTGATTTGCTAAGGTCCACCATTAGTCATAGGCAGAGATGGGATGAAATCCCAACTTGCTGGTCATTGCCTTATCCTTGCTTGGGTCTAGTCCTCAGAAGTGTCTGCCAGGGATGAACCTCTGACACATCTATTTGAAGCCTTCCTTGGCCTATAGAAAATCCGTTAATATTTCCATCCCCTCTTGGAACTTGTGACTGTCAAGAGAGAAAAAAACAAACTCTTGGTATTTTAGAGTGGCCTTCCTAGAGTACGCAGCCTGAGCATTAGCCCCAAGGCTCTTGGGGAGAATTGGGGTTCCAGAGGAGGGGAGATGGACGCTGTCTCCCCTTAACTCCTGAGTTACAGGGCAAGAATTTCCAACTCGGTAATATCAGCAGAGCTTTAGGGTAGTACAGGCGGTAACGCCAGTGCCTTAGAATAATACGTGCTCAATAAATAGTTTTGGAATGAGAAAAACCTTCAAGGCCATGCTGTGCTTCTCAGAGAGAAGCTGAGACAGCATCCGGCTCCCTGTGGAATTAGGATGCTCTCGGGGAGGAGGGGGCTGCTAGGGTGAGGGTTGTGCTGGAAGACTCGAGTGGGAGAGTTGGTACCCTGCAGAGGGTTAACTTTGCCAAACAGTCCGGGAAGCAACCAGGAGCCTCCGGCAGAACAGGTAGGAAGGGAGGGTCCGAGATCAGAGAAAGATCGCCGAGGTGGGAAGGGGGGTCAGGAACCAAGGCTGAGGGCGTGGCAGTGGAAGACGACGGTGGTCCAGCGGACAAGTATCTGGGGTGAGGACCCGGGGTGCTCCGCGGAGCCCCGCGCCGAGCAGGGGCCGGGCGACCTCCAGGTGGCGCTGCGGAGCCGGGCAGCCGCGCGTCTCCACTCCCCATTAACCCGGGAGGGAGGGGGCCTCGGGAAATGTGTGCATTTATTCAGTAGCAGGAGTGCAAACCTCATACATTGAGGGAGAAAGGCAGCGGGAGACGGCCGCCGAGATTCCCCATCTCTTTGAATATAATTTTAGATTGAGATTCAGATTAAATCCGAGGGGAAAACACTTTATGAGGCTGAAAGCTGTGTCGTTGCCAGAGCCAGGGTTATGAGCTATCAAATGCAATTACATTAAGACAGATTATACTGGGCAAATTGAGCCATTTAGAAGGTGAGAATCAAAGAAACGGCTCTGATCCTCTCTTCCCCCTTCTCTCTCCCTCTCCCTCTCCCTCTCTCTCTCTAAATTGCAGTTCGTAGTTCCTTGCAATTCTGAGGCACAAAAGTAGGTGAGACTGCTTTTGTATCTGCGAAGTGCTTCGCTCCTGAATGTAATTCTAGCTGAGTGCAATCTAGGTTAAGAGCCGGACAAGCGGGTAATTAGAGCCCGCTCGCTGCCCGAGGAGCGGCCGCCCCGCCGAAGCGCGCCCGGAGTCGGCGCCCTTCTCCCCGGCCGAGCCGAGCTGCGGCTGGACACGGAGCGCCCGAGATGATGGTGCTGGACAAGGAGGACGGTAGGTGGCGGGCGGGGGGCCGACGCCCCGCACCCCGTCGCCCTCCGCCGCGGCGCACGGAGCACTCGCCGGGAGCGGCGCACACACGCGGGGCCGTGCCGGTGCCGGGCCTGGGGGGCGGGGGGGGCGGGGGCGCGGGGAGGGTGTGAGCCGGCGGCGGGCGGAGCGCGGGCCGGTGCAGGCTGCGGCCCCTCGGACCTGGGCTCGTGTCGCCGCAGCCACCTCCCTCGCGCCGGCCCGGGACCCGGAGGAGCCAGGAGCGCCGAGCAAACCGGGGGCTTCGGGAGACCCGCACGCCCGAGCCCGCAGCCAGCGGGCGCGCGGGAAGCCCGTGCTCGCCCCGGGGTGCCCGGGGAGCGGGCCGAGGGCAAGGCCGCCGGCCCCTCGAGGAGACAGACGCCCCCCGCGCCCCCCTGCTGGCCCGCCGTCTCCCCGTCCCCGGAGCGCGCAGGCGGGAGTTTGGCCTCGAGGAAGAAAGTGTCCCGCCGCCGGCCAGGGGCGCGCTGGCTCGCGTAGGAGAGGCCCTGGAGAGTGGCGTGGAGCTGCCGTGGTCCAGAGCTCCGTGCGCCCCAGAGGTCAGAGCAGGGGGCCCCGTGGTCGCTGCAGGCCTCTAGCAGGTGGTTCTGACTGCGGGCGCCCTGCAGCAAGTGTCCTGGTATGTTTAGGAGAGGTTGGGGCAACCCAGCCCACGTGAGGGTAAAGCCAAGTGGGTGCCCGGTGGTGACCCAAACGCAGCCCAGAGGGGACAAACCATAGCAGTAGCAGCTCCCTGGCTGGCCCGGCCCTCCTGCCCTGTAGGTGAGGGTGGCCTGGTGTGTTCGTGTTGTAGGGAGATGAGGGTGTAATTGCTGGGACCCATACTGTCCCCGGATTTCTCCTGGTAAGGAACTATGAAGGTGGGTTTGCAGTGTGCCACCAGGAATCCTCTTAGATTGACTGTGGTGGCCGTTCTCTGACCTTCTACTAGTGAGTCTGCCCTCAGCCTGTGCCCTCTGCCCAGTGGGTCAGTCATGTTACTGACATGGGCAGGTGGTGAAATTTTAAGTTAAATGACTCACTCAAGGTCACACAGGTTGTGGGCTTCACTGCTGCCACGTGCTGATGCTCCTAGGCTCCCCGCCACCTGTGAGACCTCTGTCAGGGAGGCGCATTTAAAGTGTCTGGCCTGGGGGGTGGCATGTGGCCGGTAAGCCCACGAAGGCTATTTCTCAGCGTGTATGTAGTAAGAGAGGAAAGGGAGAACTAAGTGCTTCTGGGCGAAAGAATGCTTTTGCCAGGGGCTGGCTGGGGTGCGACCACCATCTCTAGTATGCTCTTATCTCTTCAGGGCCCCCCAGGATCTGTATGTGGGCTGTCAGAGGACTAGGCTTCTGCAGGTCTGTATAGAATGACAAGGAGAAGGACCCGGTCAGGCCAAACCAGGAGGCAGGAGGCATTTTGTCACAAGTTCCCCAGGTTCTCTCAGACCAGTCACGCACAGAGCTACGCTTCATGCTGTCTCTCTTGGTAAAATGAGGGGCTTGCAGAAGCCAGTGCAGAGGGTGCTTCCTTGGTGTGTGGAGGTACTCTCCTGACCGGGAACCCGTGGAACTCAGGGTATGTCTGCAGCCCCACAGCATTATATGGCATCCTTGGCTTCCCCAGGCCCAAGCCAGAAATGGGGAAACCCAGGCCCTATACACGGGAGGCCTCGGGCGGGGAGATTGGTCTCATGCAACAAGATGACCCCACCACCACTCACCTAGCCAGTACTCTGTGCAGGCACCCCAGAGTTCCTTTGAGCTCTGTTATACTCAAGATTTTCCAATGCAGATGAGCCCCGAATAGGAATAGGTATCTGGAGGTCATTTTAGCCTCCAGTCTCCTGCCTCCAGACTGCAGTACATCGCAGCCACCCTCGGCATATGTGTTTCCCCTAGTCCCCACCAGATCTGTAGAGAAGAGCTCATGCTGCCCCTCGGACCCCCTACTCTGTTCAGTCTAATAATATGGTGCACCCTACAGTTCATACCACTGGGCTCTGGGGCCCCTAACAGCACCAGGCAGGTAGACAGCTGGGGCCCAGAGGACCCATTTGATTCTTGCCCTGCCTAGCCCAGCTATGTCCTCCAAAGCATTCTTTTGGCTCATAAATCTACCCTCCCTGCTCCCCATTAGAGTCTCGCCTCCCCTAATTCCAGGAAGCCCTAAAGGTGGCCCCTTCAATTGGGGAAGAGAGGAAGGCTCTGGATCCACTCACCTGTCCCTCGGAGCCTGCTGCCTAATTTCTTCCTGGCACTTATGGCATTTCAGCAGGTAGCCATCTAGGTTAGGTGGCAGCCTGGCCCCCAGGGCCCCCAAGAAGCATGTCCCTCAGGGATGCAGCACTGCACCCTTTGTCTGGCTGCAGCAGGGACTCGGGGCTCTTATTAACCACCCCCAATGCCTTTTCTCCACCTGACAGCATCTTGTCGGAAGAGGCCGGGGCTCCTCTGGTTGAAGTCAGGTCTGCCAGCTGCCGAGGACCAAAGCTCTTGCTCTGCTGGGCTGCAGGGCTTTCATGTTGCACTTCTGAAAGATAATAAAATATCAATCGCTTTGCCGTAGCAACGGGTTTAAGAGACTTTCTGAAGTATTGAATCGTCAGAAAAAAAAAATTTTTTTTTTTTTTTTTTTTTTTTTTGCTTTTAAGCACAGTGCATTATTAATAAAGTAATCCATTAGGTCGAGCAGTGAAGGGCCACCACAGAGAGGAAAGATCTGTTTTGCAAATGGTTAAACTTCTGGTTTTAAGATTAATTGCTTTCATTTGGACGCTTGCTCTTGGCCTAGCCATCTCCACTTTACTGGAACTCAGGGTCCGGGCTTTCTAAATGCCGTCGGGCCTGCCTGTCAGCAAAGGAAGCCCTGCTCCAACTTTCCCAGAGAAATAGCCCTTCTTTCCCTGGCACCTGTGCCTGAGCGAGCACTAGGCCATGGGCCTTCTCAGGAGGCCTGCAGTCTCAGGGGAGCAAAGAGAGCTACTGCCGTGAGCCCTGAGAGCTGGATTAGTCCTCAGGCCTTTGGAGAAGAGGCCCTCGAGTAGAGGCAGACAGCAGAGGGTCCAAGCAGCTCCAAGAACAGTGAGAGACTTGGGCTGCAGGGGACTGGGCAGGAAAAGATGTTGAGGGCCCCTCTTGGGGGTGCTGGAGTGCCCCAGGGACATGCTGGAGAAGGTAAGTTGCCTCTGCAAAGGCCCCGTAGGAAAACTGGGGTGACCTCAGGAAACAGCAGGCAGGTTGTAGAACTAAACACCGACATGATTCTTAGAGCATTTTTAATAAGTAAAATTGCCTAAGGAGAGTGGAGCTGGACTGACGAGGGCCAGACAGTGAGTCTTCAATTGTTAATGACCGCTACGAGTGTGGCCTCCACAGTGGACCTGGTTGATCTGTCAGGGCGGGCTCTTGGCTATTCTTGGGTACGGACCAGCTTTTGCTCAGCCATCAGCAGGACCTCCTGGGCTATCCCATCATGCCCTGGACTGCAAAGAGTCCTGGGGGTCTCTCCTAGCACAGTGTGGCCGGGACCTTCCTGGCCCCAGAGATGGAGGCAGGGACTGGGCCCTGATGCTTTTCCATGCCAGAGACCCCAGTGGGTCTGCAGGAAGTCAGAGCGCAGGAGGCACTGCTGCCTGCTGAGGACTCGTACAAGCCTTGTGAGGTGGGAAGGGTGGGGGGCCAGGTCTGACACTTGCCTGAGGCCTAGAAGAGGATGGTCTCCATCTGTAGCTGCCATGCCAGCCCCAGCAGCAGCTACCTCCTCATAGCTGGAAACAAGTCTTCACGAATCTTGAGCAGCATGTACAGCTGCTTACCCTTCCTGCCCTGGTTCAGCCAGGCAGAGAGCCTATAAAGATGGGTCTCCCTCACCCCCTCCCAGAGCCTTGGGTAAAGAAGCAGGTGTGCCTGTCTGTTCCCTGCTCTTCCGTTCATTTGCCCACACAGAACACTAACGGGGGTGGCGGGGGGGAGCAGGGGGGGGACAGGGAAACAACATAAATTGGTCTGTCGTCCAGAATCCATGTCTCACTAATGTACCCAGATTAACTCAACTGTAAATTGTCTCCTTGGATGGCAGTGTCTTGCTAAAAGTTTCCCATATGATTCATGATTTGGATTGCTTTTAACGGCTATTGGCTAAGCAAGCCGGTGACTGTACAAGGTGATGCAATTGGCATTAGTGAGGGGAGGCACGGGAGCGTGTAATGCAGTCAATACTGCATTAACTACTGATGCCCAATTACAGGGAGTGGGAGAGAGCCTTTCAGGAGCATTAGGACTGGGGGAAGCTGAGATCACTGGCCGCTGCTCGCCTAAAAGCTTCACCCTTTGCGTGCCGAGGCTTGGCGCTGACGTGGCCACTCACTTGGCCTCTGTGGCTGCCTTTCTCTCTTACTGTCTTTCTCTTTCGGAACATGTCCCATAAAGATGCTTTTAGCACATGGAAACGTGTGTTTTCCTAGAGCTGGGGCCTGCCTTTCATCCCTCAGAGAGTCGATTCCCCACCCCAGCCAGTGTCCCACAGTCAGACCCGGTGGCTGCCCCACCCACTTCCATTTGAGGAACCTCCCAGCAGGCCCCATTTGTGAACAGGACCAAGAGGAGATCTATTTTGGTCTCTCTCCCTTGGAACAGATGGATGATTGCCAGCGAGCGTTGGCGGCCGCCCCTCTGTGGTCATGGGCAGAGGAACATGAGGCCTGGCCGAGGCGCAGTGGGCTGCGGGTATACCGCTGACAAAATTGGGAAGTGGCCATGGTTGGATGGGGCCAGGCCCTTCTCTGAGCAGAAGACAGAGCTGGGGAGCCTACTGGGGGCATGCCCAAGCTATGTTGGGGTCTTTAGTAAGTGTGGGCCCCCTCTAGAGCTGCATCCATGCAGGGGGCAGAGCTGCCCCCAAGTAGCCAGCGGGCCAAGGCTGTTGTTCAGATCCACCTCCAGGGACCAGAGGAACCCTGATCAGGAGTGCTAGGAGATTGGAAGGGAGTTAGAGAAAAGGGCGTTGGTACCATAGCATGCCAGGTACAATGTGCTGGCTGCTACCTCCACGATCCACCAGGTCCAACGCCTCCACTATGGTTTTGTGCTCCATGCCCACCATTGAGGTCACTCTGCCCTTATACCGTCTCATCTCTACCATGAGAACCACCACACCTGACTGGTTGGGCGGCTAGTGAGGATTAAATGAGAAAATGTCCATACACTTGATCAGCCAGGAGCCTCATGCCTGTGCAGGGTGACATCGTTCTCCACACAATGACAGTATGATCAAATAATCTGGTGCCCAGTCTGGTGCCTGTTTACTACCTTGTTCACTCACTCTCCCTCTTCCAGTTTATCTGTCATGACCACTGATCACTGAAGTTCAGGAAGCAGGCTGACTTCACTCCTTATCACTGTCCAGATCCCCAAGGCAGGTAGCTTCATAGAAGAGGCCTCCAGGACCACTCTCTGCAAGCCCTTCCATCTCTAGGGGCACAATCAAGGCTGAAAGTGGGCAGGAGAGTTGGCCAGGGTTATATAGGGAACCCAGAGCTTCGGCTTCTGAGTTCTGTGCCCAGCTTCGTGCCCTCTGACCCCTGCCTCCAGGCCTGAGGAGGCTGAGTGGTAGAAAAGTCTGAGCATCCAGTTGTGGCCCTAGCCAGCCTACCGACAGCGCGCAGGACAGGCTTCTGTCCTCAAACGTAAGTCCTCCTGGCAGGTGCTGACGGGCACTAACCTGACCTCGGTTTTCATGGACGAGAGCAGCCCCGGAGGTACATGTGGCGTGAAGCCCATCCTGCCCGCCCACCCTGCCCGTAGTGGAAGGACACTGAGGCATGGTGGACATCCTCCCACCCTCAGGCTTAACCGTTCACGGCGCTGTTAGACTGAGTTTTCCTGGCAGGTCTGCCCTTGGGATGGGGCTACCCCAGTGGAGTCAACTTGTATTGGCCTACAAGAGCTGATTTCGCACATCTCTTCCCAAATCCGAGCTCAGTGGCATCGCATTGGTAGCTGGAAATCAGCCATGGTGGGAATATTAACACCATGGAAATTGGCAAACACTACAAATAAGGGCTTATTTTCAGATAAATGCCAATTGTTAAGCATTTGTCAGCACACAAACGGATTGCATTCATCTGGGTCTCTGGACCCACCTCTTCCTGTTCTGCCACCATGGTTCACCCCCATCCCACCTGGCATCTTTCTCCTGGTTCTCACTACAGCCAGGGACCCCGCCTGTGCTATGCCAGCGTTGTGCCTGAGACCTGCTGCCACGCTCGCTGTGCCGTGCAGGTCTAACACGGCCACCCCGCTTTGGTGTTCCAGGTAGACCCCGGCATTTGCCACTGTGCTCTCGTTCCTGCTGCGCCCCTTGCCTGGCAAGCCCTCTCCCCTGCAGTTGGCCTTGCGGGAGAGTACGGTGACCAAAGCCTCTTATGGACCCTTCCAGGCCACGCTCAGAGCCACGATCCACCCTACCTAGCAACAAGCTGGTCTCTTGCTGGAGCGTAATCATTTTGTGTTT
The DNA here is from genome assembly GCF_053574225.1 of Canis aureus. Lineage (NCBI taxonomy): Eukaryota > Metazoa > Chordata > Mammalia > Carnivora > Canidae > Canis > Canis aureus. The sequence continues at coordinate 19,129,292 of NC_135633.1, forward strand.
TATCTAAGGCAGGAGTCCATGGTGGCTGACACAACTTGGGGCAAGTTCAAAGCAGGTGGTGTGAGAGGAGTGAGCAGGCTGGTCCAGGCTGCAGAGGCAGATCCCCCAGAGTGCAGGCGTGCTGGTCAGATTGGGTCACTAGCTCCTACCTCCTGCCTCTTCCCCACTGAGCCTTCTTGACTGGCCTACTGTCTTCACATACGGCCTGCCGGCATGATTCAGGACACACGGGTGCTAGTCCCAGCTGACTGCTCTGGGACTCCAGACAACTCACTGCGCCTCAGTTTTCACATCTCTGCGATGGGAGCAATACCTAAGGGGCACCTAATGTCTGTGTACACGCTTGATAAACCAGGAAGCCTCATGCCTCTGTGGGGTGACCTTGTTCCTGCACAGATACAGTGTGATCTCTTTGGCTTTAGCCTCTCACTCTTTAGGGCTCATATAAACACACTTGCTATCGTTTCACTGAACCCTTAAAAGTGAGGCATCATGCTCTGCAGGTGTATCAGTAAATTACTGCTGCATAACCAACCACCCCCAAACTCAGAGGCTCCAAACAACAAGCATCCGTTTAGCTCTTGAATCCGTAGGTCAGTGATTTAGGCTGGGCTTAGCTGAGACATTTCTTGCGTCTCAACTGGACTCTTGTGCGTGGCAGACGGCTGACCTACTGGATGCTGCGGTACCAGCATCCCCCATGATCCAGCAAGCTCTTCCAGCCTGTTCTCAGAGTAGAGACAGGTCAGGAGGGCGAGTAGAAGTACACAAGGTTTCCTGAGGCCTGGGTTTGGCTCTGGGAGGTTTTTGCCTCTGCCACATTCTGTCGGCCAAAAGAAATCACAGGGCCAGCCCAAGTTCTGGAGGGTAGGGGCTGGGGGTGGTGGTCAGATTGTGGTCCTGCAGGGAGGAAGGAGGTGGAAAGTCACATGGCAAAGGGCGTGCATACATACCAGCAGGAGGGGTAGAGAATTGGGGCCATTTCTGTACTCATTCCACCAAAGCATCTCCCACGTATGATCTCATTGAATACTCTGAACCACCCTAGGAAAAAGCTACCCGTATTATCCTCATTTCACAGATGAGAAAACTGCTATACAAAGAGGCTGTGTAATTGGTCGCAGGTCCCACACTTGCAAGTGCCAGGGTTCAGGCCATCTCACTGCAGAGTGTGTTCTCTGAGCCAGGCGTCTCTGCCCCCTCCCTGTTCCAGCTGGCGGACTGGGAGGTGGGGGAGACGGATGCTCAGGGAGGGTTCAAGGGAGAGGGGGTGGAGCCAGCAAGGGGCCGCCTGGGGACCAGGGGAGGGAGGCTGGCGGGGTAGTTTTTCTGGGGGGCCACCTTTGGAAGGCAAGCCTGGATGGGGACCACAATGAGGTCAGCAGCCCCCACGGCCTTCCCGGGCTTTTCCTCTCTGTCCTGCGATGCCACTGGATGGTGGGAAGGGATGGGAAGCTCGCTGCTTCCCAGAGCTGACTCAGGCCTGGGTACATATGCAGATGCAGCCAGGCAGGAATCAATTCATTGGTTAGCCCCTCGCCTCAAAAAAAAAACTGGGCGGTAAGTGGGCTGGTGAGAGGCCTGTGTACATTCATAAACCAGCTGATTGAAAAGCAATATTTCAGATAAATACAAGCCAGCGATCTATCAGTGGTTGTAATAAAACCCAGGCTTCAGGCTGTGATTTTATTTTGAAATAATAAGAATTGCTTGATTCTTTTTACTTGAGTTACCATGGTAATTCCGGCGTGGAGCAGTGTTATATTGATTTAGAAAGTGGACAGTAATATTTCTTTTGTGTTATTCTGTTTCTAGGCCTTGATTTCTAATTTCCACTTGGAGATTACTTTTATAAATTTCTTAAGTCCTTCCACTTTTTTTCCTCTCACAGTATAATTTTCCTCTCATACGCCACTATGTTCTGAGCTTATTGGTTTGCTCTTATTTTAAATTAAACTTGCTGGTTTCAAATATTGAAATGACATCTTTGTCTGTGTCTGTACTTTGGTTTAGCAAAATATTACAGTCTGACGCTTTCTGCTTAATAATTTAAGGGAGGCATTCTGTCGGCCTCACTGGGTGCCGATAACTTATGACTCAACCAGCGCAGGCCTTAAACTCCTGACATTTTAATATTGTGTGGCGGGAGCAGCAGCCCCTCTGCTCTGAGTCTTGGTGGAGAAAAACCCATGTGGTACCCCAGAAGGGAGTTTTAATAATTCAGCCTTGCAGGTTGGTGTGATGGCTTGATGGAGAGGGGAGGGAGACCCGTTCTTCCCACAGAAGAGGGAGCAGCTCTGGCCTGGGCTCCTGCAGCCCACAGCTGGCCCCTGCTTTGTCCTGTCTCTCTCCTCCCTGAATCTTTAAAAACTCCAATTCCTGATCCCTGATGTCTGGGAAGGTTGTGTGGAGGCTGCCTGTGGGTGCCATCCAAATGCTTAATCTCTTGTTTCTCAACTTCCCCATTTGTAAAACAAGTGGAACCCACTAGCGTGGGCTTTGAGTCAGACAAACAGGTTCGGATCCCACCTCTGACACTCAGTGATTCTGAATAGTAAGTTGTAATAGTAGTTCTGACCAGTCAAGTGGGTGTGATCACGACCGCCTCCTAGGTCCGTTGAGCCTTCAGTGGGCCAAGCTCCTGATGGTCTTGTAGATGGTTGGTACAGTTTCCTAACCTTCGGCAAGTGTTAGTGAGGAGCAGGGGAGAAAATGGAAGTGGTTATGCTTTGAAACACTTACTCTGCTACAGACATGCGTGGGGTTCTGAACCCTGGGAGGTTTGCTCTTTGGGAAGGACCTAGGACTGGGCTCCAGGAGGTGGGCCAGCTCCACTCACTTTCCTGGGCCACTCAGCTGTGAGCAAGGTCATCTCACAGTACTCCTTAGCAAGGACCGGACTCCAGAGGGAAACACATAACAATATGGGTTATAGGGCTGAGATGTGTCTTCAGGGCCCCCCCCCCCCCCCCCCGGCCTGAGGAGAGGGCCCTGTCCTGTGTGGTATGCAAGTGCCGTTGTGTGTCACCCACCTATTGCTGTGTAACAAATGGTTTCATGATTTAGCATCTTAAAACAATACCCATAGTATCCGTAGGTCAGGAGTCCAGGTATAGCTTATCTGGGTCCTCTGCTCAGGCTTCTTTGCAGACAATAATTAAGGTGTTGGCTGGGGCCATGATCTCATGTCAAAATTCATCTGGGGATTGAGTTTCCCAGTTCACTCATTTGGTTGTTGGCAGGATTCAGTTCCTCCTGGGCTGTTGGTCTGAGGGCTTCCATTCCTTACTGACTGTGGATCAGGGACAGTCCTCATTTCTGTGCCACATGGGCCTCTCCAACGTGGCAGCTTGTTTCCTTAAAGCCATTGAGAGAGTGTCTGCTAGCAGGCAAGAGGTCAGTCTTTTATAAGATGTGACACATCTAATCACAGATGTGACATTCCATCACTTTGGCTATATCTTTTTTCTTAGGAGCAAGTCATTAGGTCCCACTCAAACTCAAGCAGGTAGGGGTTACACACGGGCATGAGTACTGGAGGACACGATCACTGGGGACCATCTTAGATAGCAGCCTACTGTGAGAGGTCAACAAACTCTGGCCCCAGGGTGGCCAACGGTTTAGCTGCCCCAAGAGACCATGAAACATCAGTTCTATCCCAGGAGGCCCATTGCCTATCCCTCACACCAGGGAAGGCCATGGAGCCTTTTATTTAATCTTCATGGCACACTTGGGAGGTTGGCAGTTGAAACACTAGCCCCATTTTGCAGAGGAGGAGGTTGTGCTCAGAGAGGGAAAGACTGCCTAGGATAGCCCAGCAAGTCAGTATATTGCAGCGGAGCTCGGACTAGAACCAGGCCTCTGCCTGCCGCCTGCTGTGGGCCTGGGGAGGAAGTGGTAAAGGCACTCCCTGGCCCTGGTGGTGAGAAGCTATAGAGCTGATTGTGAGCACACACAGGGACCAGGGCTAGGCATGGGAACTGCTGGATTCCTCATTTCACAGATAGGCTTGCGGAGGACGCTAGGAACCTGCAGTGCAGCCGTCTATTACCCAAGGGCCTCTCTTCTCACTCACCGGTAACCCTGGGAGGAGGTGAGGGTGGTTCCTTCCTGAGCCAGTCTTCCTGCAGCTGTTGGACTGAGGGCCTCAACCCCTCCCCAGCCATTGCCAGGCCAGGGGGAGCCAGCATCTTTGAAGCCACTTGAGCAGTTCTTCACATGGGAGCAGGACTGATGGAGGCTCTCCTGTGGGCTGAGCACAGGGCGGGGGGCCGGCACTCCTGCATCCACAGCCTAGCTCTGCCCCCAGCTCAACAGTATGTCCCTGGGCAGGCCGCTCTCTGGGTCTGTGTGTCACCATTTACATTTCAAGAGTTACTGGCTGTTTGATGCCTAGTGGTACCCAGTATGGAGATATGTCTGTGGGGAATGAGTGTATTGAGGCCAAGGCCAGGAGAAAAACTACCCTGACAAGATTTCTTTGTCTTTCTTTGGCACCCTGGGGTCAGAGGAGTAGAGCTCCTAGGGGAGAACATCTGTGGCCTCTGGCCCTCCATATTCGGTCTTGCCACATTTGAATCCTTTCCAGCTGGCCCCAGGCAGAGCCTTACCTAAGAGGTAGAGGGGACCCTGAAGCAGGCCCAGAGCCTAGAGGCCAGTGAACAGAAGTCACAGCCTCAGGCCTCAGAGGACCATGGTTTGTTATCCCATCCCTCCTTGGATGGCGGAGAAACTAAGGCACCAAGAAGCATTTATGTCCTCTCTCAACTGAATATCTCTGAGTAGAAAAGTCGGAAGCCCAGCAGGGGCTGCCTCAAGCCCACAATGGGGTGCCAGGGCTGTCCCCCATATCTTTGCCTGTTTGTCAGTGGCTGTTTCCTGCAGGCAGCTGCCCTCACTCCAGCTGGAAGCTCTTTCCCATCTGTGAGGTATCTTGGCAGGGGCTGGGGCTCTGGAGGAGCAGAGGGCAGTGGGCAGCGCCCCCTCAGGGACCGGGTACTGACCTGGTACGCAGCCCACGTGCAGAGTGTGACCGGCCTGTTCTGCCCCAAGGATGTTTTCACAGCATTCTTTGATCCTCAGGACGCTTTATCAGATCAGTGCTAGAATATGCCTGCGTGTGAGAATAACATCTCGTTAATACTATGGGAAATGTAAAAATTAAAACTATGATCCAGGAAAGAAATCAGAATTGTTGGAAATAATTAACATAGCAAAACTGGCAGCAGTTAGGACGTCGGCAGCTGGCAAAATATGTTATTGACTCAAAGTTGACGGAGGAATCAGATCTTCCCGATAAAACTTAGATCTGCTGAAGTTGGCTCAGGGAATCTTTTTTTTTTTTTTTTTTTTTGATAGAAATAATTATCACAAAAGAAATCTCAACAGTGTCAAAAGCTCTAGTTCATACAATTTAATATGAGCCCAAAAGTGATCATGAACTAAATAGTGACTTAAAATTTAAAAATAGTCGATCCCAATGAAAATAATTCCAGTATGGAATTTTTCTTTCTTTTTTTAATGTATTTTAAGTGCCAGGAAAAAGAAAAGGAATTCTAGTAAAAATAAAAATGGAGAAGGGGCAAAAAAATCTTAGTTTAACTCTAGTGAATAGAGAATTGATCAAGAAATCAAATGGACTTAATGAAGCTCAGTAAGAACTACTTTCTTGATGAAAAATCATCAATGGTAGTATAATTCCTAGTAAAATATATGGTTAGGAGCAAGTTCCTAGTAATAGATGCTTAGCAATTACTTTGTTGAGTGAATAGTGAATGAATGAATAAACAGGCAAAGGAGGTTAGGAGGGGAGCAGAGAGGGTCACAAGGAATGCTTTGTCCCAGAGACAGGACAGACTTATACTTTAAGAAAAAAAAAAATATATATATATATATATAATTTATTTATTTGAGAAAGCACAAGCAGGGGGAGCAGCAAAAGGAGAGGGAGAAGCAGGCTCCCCACTGAGCAGGGTCCCTGACATGGGGCTCCATCCCAGGACCCTGAGATCATGTTCTGAGTCAAAGGCAGACACTTAACTGACAGCCACCCAGGCGCCCCAGACTCATACTTTATTAAGACTATTTGTACTCCTCTGGCATGTTCTCCATCACCACCCAGCAGTTCTCTAATTCTCAGTGGACACAAACTCAGTGTCCTACAACTTCACTCAATTCTGACTCCATCTAGCACTAGCTCCCACAGGTTAAAGGTTTGGTCCCACAAGACTGCCCCCACTCTGGAGGCCAATTATAATCCCAAGCTGCCATCTGTACTTCCGACTGGCCTGCTATCAATTGGGGTTGCCATGATCCCCTCCTCAGGTTAGAGAATTCACTAGGAAGGCTCACAGAACTCAGGGAAACATTTTCTTACATTGACCAGTTCACCGTATAGGATATAGGTGAAGAGGTACCTAGTACGAGGTCTGGACAGTTGGTTTCCCATCCCAGGAGCTTCTGTCCCTGGGGGACTGGTGTGCGCCACCCTCCTGGCACATGGATGCTTTCACCAACCCAGAGCTCATCAAGTCTTGTTCAAGCGTTTTGATGAAGCTTAGTCTCCAGCCCCCTCCCTGGCTTTCCTGGAGGTCTGTCAATGCATAGGGCAGGAAGTGCCAACCCTCCTCATTTCTTGGTCATTCAGGCCACCAGCCCCATCCTGAGGCTAGCTGGGGGCCCTCAGCTTAAGTCACCTGGAGAGCATACAGACAGGTGTGCTTAGGAGGGGCTCCTCGCCAATAACAAAAGATAGTTCTGTCACTCAGGAAGCTCCGTGCCAAGAACCAGAGACAAAGCGCAAATATGTTATATCACAGCTACTCCGGCGAAAATAAATCAGAGGAGATAACATGAGAGCAGCAGAAACAGCACATGATGTGAGGGGGAAGGATTCTTCCTTTGGAGCTTTCCAGGGTGTCTGTGCTCCCCCTTCAGCCTAAGACTGCTCCGTTTCTTCATTCCCTCAGTTTCCTGGTGAGCCTGTGGTCCAGGTGGTGGCTTATCTGAGGTCTCCTGGGGATCAAGATCCAGGCTAGAACCTCTTAGCTGCCAGAGGCAGGGCCTGGACTTCCAGAGTTGAGCCCCAGGGAAGGCAGACCAAAGGTCCTGGCTGCAAGCCTGGCCTCACCTACCTCCGTCCCAGGGGCCCTTGCTTGCCCTGCCCAGCTCTGGCCTGAGGCCTCCCCTGACCCTACCCTTCCTCTTCTGTTGCTGTCCCATGACCAGACGGACTGAGATCCTGGCTTTCCAGGCTCCAAAGGAATGATCTGAAGCCCGGGGGCCAGAGGCAGGCGGGAGCACACCAGCGCAGGGAAGCAGCCAGTCCAGACCTGCCTGGCCACCCAGGGGCCGGTTCCTAACCCCTCTGCTTCATGTGATCTGTCTGTAAAGAGTCGGTCTGCCCTCCTATCTCTGGGCCAATTTTCTTTCTCAGACTGGCTTTTGTGAAAGCTCCTGATTCTAGGACAGAACTGAGTATCTCTACGTTATCTGTGTTTAATATAGTCCACTCCCTAATTATATATAGCTAAGATCGGCCCTGAGAAGAACAGACTGTGTCTGAGGGCACCTCCATGTGGTGTAAATGAGTCTAAAGTCTTGCCTCTGCAGTGAGCGGACTCTCAGGGGCATCCAAGGGTGGCACTGCTCCTGCCTGGCTGCCCTGGGCCCCGAAACCCACCCGGCCCACTCCATCCTGTCTCAAAGTACACCTTCTTCTTTCCATGGCCCATGCTCCCAGGAGCTCCGGCTTCTCTTATAGGGTGAAGGCTTTGGATTCCCTCCCCCAAGAGGAGAGAAACCCCAAGAGCATCGGCCCAGGCACAGGCAGATTTGAAATCTTTCAAATTCTGTAAAAGAAACAGTAGCTGCACAAGGGGGTGACAACTTACTGCAGAGGTGGCTTTCCCATGACTGGGGAGGGAGGTAATCAGATGGACTTTGGCTTCCAGTCCTGCTCTGCCTGCCTCCAACCGAGAGATCTCAGGCAAGTCTTGCTCTTCCACCCACTGCTATGTGACCCTGGGCCACTCCATGTATCCTCCCCGAGCCTGTTCCCTCAAGGGCAAATCAGGACCCAGCGCAGGTAAACCCTGTCCCTTGCGCAGAGCTCAAATGGGAGGTTTTCATGTGTCCTGGCAGCCGGACAGCACTGTGTCCAGCTGAGGAGCTGTTAGCGAGAACGTGGTGGCTGCATAGAGTGAAGGGTACCTGCCTCCCCTTACCCCGAGGCAGGGGGCCTGCTCAGCCTCAGGACCTGTAGAACTTTGGAAGAGGAGTTTGGAAAGCTGGGGGATAGCTTCCCAAGGGGGTGGCTTCCTGAGACAGCAGCCCAGGATGAAGCCGTGAAGACTCATGGGACCAGCCTCAGGCCTAGAAAATGGGCTTCTTTCCTCTCGCCCCACGGTACAGACATCCTCCTCTAGTGACCAGAACTGTCCTGTCCCCTCCTTGGGGCTGGTCTTTGTGCTGAGATGAGGCCAGAGGTGCCTGAACCTTCAACCTAACCTTGGCTGTCCCTCCAGACTCTGTGTGGCTGGGGGTACCTATCATGGTGTGGGCCTGGCGCCCCCTTTTGGCCAGAATGCTTCATCTTCTTGAGTTACCCTCCTTTACCCTCTCTGATTAGCCTCAAAGGAAGTTGTCCTGAGCCTGAGCACAGCGTGCACTCTCCCTCCAGCCATTTCCTTTTGCCCCAGAGGCAGCCTTGCTGAGTAACCACCCCCCTGCCCCACCCCAGCCCCAGTGGCCTGGATCCAAGCCTGCACACCCCTGTGCTTGCTCACAGGCTTGCTAGGACAGGGCAGCGCTCCTTAAGGACCTCGCTGTGATCTTATTCATTATATGCACATAGCATGACTTGTGGTACCCAATGTGGGACAAGCTCAAGGTCTGAGAGAGGCACTCTCCACCATGGGCACACCCAGGTTGTGAGTAGGGCATAGGTCTCCAAAGAGAAAATGCAGAAATAGCAACAAAAGACAAAACATGAATGCAGAGGTGGAAGCAAACAGATCAGAAGAGGGTGGTGGATCCAGTAGTGTTTGAGTTTCCTGGGAAGCAGGGCTGGAAAAGTGGGTACAGTCAGATTTCTGGCTGGCGGGGCTAGGAAGGAAGACGAGTGCTCTGGGGAGCAGCCAGAGGCAGGGTAGCATGGGTAGCAGGGAGCAGGGCCTGACTCCCACCCTCCCAGGAACCGTCTCTTGGCCCTCAGACTCGATTTTTTTTTATCACCTGATTCCTTCTGTTCTCAAGGAGGTATTTGTTTTGTTTTGCTCTATGACAGCTTTATTGAGATATAATTTGCATGCCACAAAATTAACCTCTTAAAATGTATAATTCAGTGATTTTTAGCATATTCACAATTGTGGAACCATCACCACTACCTAATTCAAGAACATTTCTGTCACCCTAAAAAGAAACTTCATACCTAGGAGCAGTCATTCCCCATTCCCCATCCCTGGCAACCACCAGTCTATTTTCTTTTTTTTTTTTTTTTTAGGATTTTATTTATTTATCCATGAGAGACAGAGAGAGAGGCAGAGACACAGGCAGAGGGAGAAGCAGGCTCCATTCAGGGAGCCTGTTGTGGGACTCGATCCCGGGTCTCCAGGATCACACCCTTGGCTGAAGGCGGCGCTAAACTGCTGAACCACCCGGGCTACCCACCAATCTATTTTCTGTCTATAAATTTGCCTGTTCTGAACTTTTCACATAAGTGAAATCATACAACATTTGTGGCTGACTTTTTTCTCAGCCTGACGTTTTGGAGGTTCATCCGTGTTGTAGCGTGAATCACTACTTCCCTTTTATGACCAAATGATACCCCACTGTATGTATAGACCACATTTTATTTATCCACCCGTCAGTTGATGGATATTTGGATCGTTTTTCCTCTTTAGCTATTGTGAGTAATGCTGATATAAACGTTCATATACAAGATTTTGTGTAGGGACATGTTTTTACTTTTTCTTGAGTATAAACTTAGGAGTGGACTTGCTGGGTCATGTGGAAACTCTTTGTAGGGATATTTGTTTTTAATCTCAAATAAACAGGGCCAGAGTATTTCGGAGAAAAAAAATCCTTAGCTGTCTGAGCTTCCTTGCCTGGTCCCTCCTGGACTGCTAAGGTTTGGGGAAACCCTGGGTAAGTCCTTTCTCCTGCTGGCTTCAGTTTTCTGATCTGTGAAATGGGGTTCTTATGGATCCCTGCTCACCTTACGGGCTTTTGTTAATAATTATTACTTCCATAGCATGTCAAGGATTCCAAAGCACTCTGTTGGCTTTAGCTGCTTTGATTCTTTAGCCCTGTGAGTGGGTTGTCGTGTTCCTGTTTTGGTGGCGGGGAAGGTGAAGCTCAGATAGGCTACAGGACCTGACTGAGTTTACATTATGGGTCAATGGCCAAGCCTGACTTTGGACCTGGACTCATCAGGTCCCTTGCCTAAACTCCTGCCTCAAATGCATCCACGGTTGAGGCTGAGCTCTATGCTCCGGAGAGACCTGCCTGAGCCACCATCACGTTCTATGCCCCATCCTGGGCGCTGGGAAATCAAGGCCCAGAGGCGGCCTAGTAAAAGCTCTGAGGATAGAACGGTACTATGGGAATAAGGACTTGGCAAAAGTCCGCCTTTTTAGTTGTGTGTCTTTGGATAAGTCTCTCCACCTCAATTTCCCCATCCATAAAATTGAAACAATAATTGCTACTCGTAGCACCAGGGAGTGTGGTAAGATGTTGTATATGAGGGAGCAGGCCTGATGCCAGGAAAACAGAAGGTGTTACCTATACATGTGGAGAGCTTGGAGGGGGCACGGAGTATTGCTGGGCCGTTGAGAAGAGGCTGGGCTGCTCAGGACCGATGCTAAGGAGGCGATGCCACTTGGGGTGGCCAGGAAGGTGAGAGGTGGGCCGTCTCCGGGCAGGCCCACCGTTCCCCAGCCTGGAGCTACCAGAAACCAGGAGGGGTTGCCAGGGGTCTCAGGAAAGAGCTCCCATTTTGAGGAGAGTTTGTGGTGCCCCCAGTCTTCTCCCCCAGCCCGGCCCGTACCTGCCTGAGAGGGGGGCTTGCATGACTGCCTTACTTACCCGGAGTGGTAATAAAACACTTTAAATTTATTGTGACATTTGGATTTAATTAAAAAGTACACACTTAGGGAAGTAGAACATAATGGGGAGAGAGGCAGGGTGGCTTTTCCCCTCCTTTCTTCCCCAAACTAATTAGCGTTGTATTTTAAATTGTTTATGTGCCGCTAATCATCGTAATAAATCATTTATACTGAAAAAGACACACTCGGCTGTGCCCGCCGCGCGGGTTCCGCTCGCCGGGCTCTATCGCGAACAAATTGATCTGGAAGTGAATTTATTAACCACTGGGGAAGAAATCATTAGTGCTTTCTCTAAACATTCCCCAGGTACGCTTTATTGCTGCAGTTTATGCTGTAACTAAAAGGAGCATTACCCAGGCCCGCGTTGTAATTTCCTTGCGGAACCGGCAGCCCACTCCGGGGCGAGGGCGAGGGCGAGGGCGAGGGGGCGCAGGGCTGCGGGGCCCTGGCCGCCTCCCCCACGTGTGGTCCGGCCGCCCCAGCCCCTCCCCTGTGCTCCTCATTCCAAAAGGGGCTCCCCAGGAGGTCTCTGTGGGCCCTTCCAGGCTTCCGCCACGCCACCCCTTCTGTCGCCTGGAGGCTGAAGAGGAGTTCAGTCACTCGTGGTTATGTCTCAGGCTTCAAGGAGCAGTGGCCTCAGATTCGGAGAACTGGGGAGCAGGGGTTGTGAGGTCGTCGGGGCTACAGAGGCTTGTCGTGGGCTTGCCTGTCCACCCAGAGATGGGGAAGGCATCAGTGGGGCGCCAATCATTCGCTTTGGGGAACTGTGGCTGAGCAGGAACCAGCGGGACCACAGCTCACGCCACCAGGAGCGTCCTCTGCAGGCCCAAGCTTCCAAGGCCTTCCTGCTAGGGGCCCTGGGGCCTTTTCCAGGGTTTGGCTGGGCAGTCTGTTCTGCTCAGCTGCCTGTATCCCCGTCCATCTCACCATGCCAGGCCCAGAACGGTGCTCAGTACTCCACACATGGTCTGTCTGGTGATAGCATGACTGTCAGCTCCTTGGCTGCAGACACCATGCCTTGGATGATGCGGCCTGCAGCGACCACACCAGCTTTCCCAGCAGCCAGCTTGTGCTACCGACTCACGCGCAGGATACTCTCTTTTCCTTTGCACTGGGGGCTTCAGACCACTCTGACTTCACAGGGCCTGCTCTCCAAGACACTCACATTTGCAGCAAGCATTCTCCCACCAGGTTACTGGAAGGGAAACTCACTTCTGAACCAAGATCTCTCTGGGAGCCTGTGACTGGTCTAAGATACAAACCCTGCCTGTCCATCTCCAAAGCTCTTCTTCTAAATGGCTTCATCCCCTGGTGCCCTATGAGCCTCCTCCTCCAGGTCAGGAAATGGACAGGGATCTGGCCCACACAGGCCTTGCCTTCAGCTTCTCTCATCCAGGTCTAGGGGAACAGCCCCCAGGGCCTTAACAGGAAGCCCCAGGCAGGCACCCCAGAGGTAGTGCTGTGTCAGCAGGAGCCAAAGGGGCTCCTGTCCTTGTGACTCTTGGGGGTGGGGCACTGGAGTCTCCCTCCTCACCCCTCAGTCCTCCCCTCCCTCAGCCAGTCCGATCCGTGGCTAGCAGATAAGTTCTGGATGCTTTGAGAAGGAAGAAGAACCCAGCATCTGGCTAGGTTGAGCCTGCCTGGAGGGTCCCCTCCTTGTGTCTGGAGAACACATTTAAAAGTTTGAATTCAAAATTGATTTTGAAGGGCCCTAATCTCTGATCCCCTGGCGCTCACGGTGTGTCTGCAGCTCCTGCCAGACTCTCGTTTTCTGGTTCAGCGCGTTGGTGCTCACGTCCCTGATGCTGTGAAATTGAGACTCGTCTGAGAGTCCATGCCCTCCTCCTCTGCTGAGATTGCAGGCCCCTTGGGAGCCCTGTTTCATTAGATGGGTGACGTGGGCTTTGCAGGTGCCCAGGGAGCCACTGAGTTGCTGTCTGGGGAACACAGCTTCCAGACACTTCCCCTCTGATTCCCCACAGCTGCGCAGCTCCAAGCAGCATCCTGTCAAGGGACCTGGGGACTTGCTCCAGCAGCCCACGATAGGATAGGGCTTGGTGGAAGCTACAGATGAGAAAGGCTTGAGCCTGGGGTTCTTCTGTAGTAACCTTCAGGGGCTTTTTCTTCCCACTGGCCCCCAGAGGCTCAGACTTGGCTGGGAATGGGGAGTGGTCACATCCATAAGCTAAAAGGACCCTCAGGTGGGGAGCAGAGGAGGGTAGGTCTGTGCCAGGGGAGAAAGGGTATCCAGAACAGAGACACAAAGGGAAAGCCTGAGCTGCTGAGGTTACACAGATGACTGAACCTTGGGGCTCTATTCCCCGATGGTCAGGATGGAGTATTTATGTGCAAGGAAACACTCAGAGGGGGACTTCATTCCTCACAGGTCTGCAGGGGTTGAAGAAGAGGATTACTGCCCCTTGATCTAAAGGGTAGAGGGTTTATATGTACAGCAAAAGAGCTGTCATTTCTCAGCTGGAGCCCTGGGGTGGGCCTCTCATTATTCCGGGTTGAGAATGGCGAGACCTAGGTACTGCCACAGTTAGAGCCACATAGTTATAGATGCCTAGCAGTGTGTGACATGGGGCAGCAGCAAGCCTTGTGAAAGCTCCTATCTCTGGGGAGCCTACCTGTCTGCATCAGCTCCCTCTGGCCAGCAGACTCTTAACCAATAACATCTGGATAGGTCTCCTCAGTCTCTTTATTCATTAACTGGACTGATAGTTTAAAAGTGATTGCTGTGAGGCTCAGTACTGGACACACAGTGGTGAACAAGACAGGACTCCAAATATAGGCCTTCATGGGGCTTTCATTCTTATGAGAAAGATCACCCATTCGTCTTAATAAGTATAATCACACACACACAAAAAAAAGTAAAACAATTACAAACTGTGATTAAAAACTCAGAAGGACATGACCAGGGAGCCATTTATTTTTTATTTTTAAAGATTTTATTTATTTATTCATGAGAGACAGACAGAGGGAGGCAGAGACACAGGCAGAGAGAGAAGCAGGCTCCATGCAGGGAGCCCGACATGGGACTCAATCCCAGGACCACAGGATCACACCCTGGGCTGAAGGCAGACACTCAATTGCGGAGCCACCCAGGCACCCCAGGGAGCCATTTAAATAAGGAAATAAGATGGTCAAGAAAAGCCTCTCTGGGGAGGTGACATTTAAGCTGAAGCCCAAGGATGAGAAGGAGCCAGCCACATGAAGAGGCAGAGAAGGGTGTTCTGGGAAGGCGAAAACAGCATGTGCAAAGGCCCTGAGGCAGGGGGAGATCTGAGGCAGGGGCCAGACCGCATGAGGATATCATAGGCTCGTTGAAGAGGGTGGATGTTATTCTCAGCCCACTGGAAGTTATGGAAGGGTTTCAAGCTGAGCAGTGACCTGACCTACTTTGTTTTGAAAGATTTCTGTAGCTGCTGCACGAAGAATGGATCTTAGATAGTAGACATGAGAGGCTGGTCAGGAGCTATGCTGACAGTGTGGTGAAAGATGGTGGTGGCTCTGGAAATGGAAGGGAGAGGCGGGATGGGGAGTGGAAGTCAGCAAGGGAGAGGGAATGAGGATGATAGAAGATCTGAGCGTGACTCTGAATCTCTGTCCTGAGCATCCAGGTGGATGATGGTGTTAGTGTGATGAAGGGAAGCCTGAGATAAGGCTACAGGGGCCTCTCCTCAGGGAGGAGACGTAGAGTCCTGTTTTGGACCTATTGCTTTCGAGTTATGTCTGGGACCTTAAAGAAACAGAGAACTAGAAGAGAATGAGCCTCCGCTCATCCTGCAGATAGCTATGCAATGAACTGAAGTGTCATTCCCCGTGGCAAACTCCAAATAACGGTGCAGTTTCTGATGTTTCTAAGTCCCCCTCACTAAAGAACGGCCGAAAAGTGCATGTCTCTGGAGAGCAGATTCCATTTGTACCTGTTTTGGTGCATCACTCAGGCTCCTGCACGGTCTAGACTGGGTCCCCTAAAGCCAAAGCCAGACACCAGGCAGTGTTGGGTTTGGCTTCCCTCAACAGTGAGGCCCTATGAGGTGTGTGTGGGAACTCCTTAGCCCCTTCACCTCCAAACATGCGAAGGTCACTGTAGGTTCAGGCTTTCCATTCCTAAGGAAGTTTAGTCCGCCAAAAACATGATGCAAAGATACACCTTCATAGGAAATGGCTCCTCTAGGGGGCACTGGGGACCAGAGGCCTGTCCTGCCCCCATGTACCCTGCAAGAACTTCCTTTTTTTGGCAGAGACCAGATTGGGTCCAAGCAGAAGTTCACTTTTTCCACTGCTTAGGGAAAAGATGATGCCATACTGCCTGTGGTAAGGAGTAGAGCAGAAGCGGGTGGGGCCAGCAGCCTGGGTCCCAAGCCCGCTTGGCCACTCCCAGGCTTACCCTTGGGCAGGTTGTGATTTCTCTGACCTCCGGGGTCATTGTGAGGATGAGCATTAAGGAATGTAAAACACTTAGCACATAGTAGGCAATAAAGGCTATTGTCATGCAGTTGCAGGTGACTGTAGTGGCTGAAGATGTATGGGGCCAGCACAAGTCAGTGCTTCCCTTCCACCTTCCCTACTGTGGTGGACTGGACTGTGGAAACCAGAGGGATTTAACTCTAAAGAGACAGCAATTATTGCTGGACCTCCTTTCAGTTTCTTACCAAGCTAGGCTCTCTCTAGGTCCCCTCATTCACACACAAGTCCATGCCGGTTGATTGAAGCCCCCCACCCCCACCCCCAGCAGTTGAGTTCTGGGTCTAGAGCCCCCCAGCCCTCCCCTCACAGCTCAGCCCACCCCCTGAGGACACGTCACGTGCCATCTCAAGGCCTCTTTGTCCCCCTAAGACTATGATGCAGACACCTTAGGTCTGCCCCTCACAGCCCTTGTGGTCCATGTCCCCTCTTAGGCCTCACCTAGAAGCCTTTCCAAGGTCCCACAGCAGCTGCAGCTTCTGCAGGACCATCAGGTGAGGAGAAGTGGCCTGTGACCCACTGATGGCCATAGAGACTAGGGCCATCATTTCTCCTGTTCTTAACCCAGGCTCTGCTCTAAGCATGCCCCTTGCACTGCCCCACCAGCATCATTCTGGCATCTAGGCCACACAGGGTAACCCAGATGCTGCCCCAGTGAGCCTCCCTCAAATGGTCTGTGCAGAGAGAAGTCATGAGGCATGGGCTGGATGAGAACCTGAACTCCAGAGACTGCCAAGCTAGGGCTTGAGTCCCTGCCCTGCAGCCTTCTAGACGTGTGACCTTGGGTGAGGAACTGACCCTCCCTAGGCCTCTACTTCCTCGTCTGTTGAATGGAGGTAATCTTTGGGACCTCAGAGTTAATACAAGGATTCACTGAGATCACAGGTGTAGTGAGTGCTGAGTAAGTGGTGGGTTTTATGAAGAGGTGTCCAAAATCCTGGCCAAGCAGTGTCCATCTCAGTTCCTAATTTTTTTCACGGAGGTATAACACATATGCAGTAAAATGCACAAGTCCCAAATGTTCAGTCCAATGAGCTTTTGCATTTACACGTGCCCCTTTAACCACCACCAGATCAAGACACAGCACATTTCCAGTTCTTTGCCAGGCTTCCTCACACCCCCTGCCCGGTGATAATATACACCTTTATTCTGACATCTCTCACCACGGATCGGTTTTGCCTATTTGGGTAATACAGATAAATAGAGTTATACGACACGTACCTTTTGTGTCCGGCTCCTTTCATTCAGCATTATGCTGTCTGATTCATCCGTGTTGTTACGTGTATCCGTGATTCTGTCCTTATCACGGCCGCGTGATATTCCATTGTGTGACTGCACAGTAGCATATTATCCATTTTACCGTTGGTGGGCTTTTGTGGTGTGTTGAGTTTGGGGCTGTTAGGAAGAAAAGTGCTCTGGACATCCTTGTACATCCCCTCTGGTGGGCATCATTTCTGTTGGGGGTATACCAAGGAAGAGTACTGTTGGATCATAAGACATAGATCATGTTTCTTAGCTGATTTTTTTAAAGCTACTGTATCAAACATTGTTAGGGGGATCCCTGGGTGGCTCGGCGGTTTAGCGCCTGCCTTTGGCCCAGGGCGCGATCCTGGAGTCCCGGGATCGAGTCCGTGTCAGGCTCCCAGCATGGAGCCTGCTTCTTCCTCTGCCTATGTCTCTGCCTCTCTCTCTCTATGTCTATCATGAATACATAAATAAAATCTTTAAAAAAAAAAAAAAAGTACTCCATGTCCATTACCTAATCCAATCCTCAGAATAATTCTTTAAAGTGGGCTGTCCTCATTTAGCAGATAGGGAAGATTGAGACAGAGCTGGGAGGTGATAGAGCCAGAATTCAAGCTGAGGCCACAGTCTATGTGTCTATACCGCCTGCCTCTTCTCCCAGACCCCCAGGACGGGCAGAGCCAGAGTGAATGGGACCAGCCCTCCAGTGAGCTGGCCGCCACCCCCAGCCTCCCTGCCATGGCCCTGTGGGGAGTTGGAGGCCACCGACACCCGGCTCCTCTCCCTCATCTTACGCAGTGAGCACGCCTCCTGCGAAGGGGTGCACAGAGCGGTGGTAATGAACATGCTCTAGGTGGCTGTAGCCACGCGTTTCAACAGTTGTTCTCGTTGGCTTTTGATTCCAAATGAGTAGGAAATGCTATTAGTTCAGGCCTCGCCTGCCGCATGGCAAGGCCCTGGGATAGGAGTGCAGTGAGACGAGAAATTGTGGAGATAAAACTAGTGTGAAATGGAGGCCTTCTCACAAGGCTGGATGTGTCCGTGCGAAATGAAGTTACTTCTGAGAAAACGAGATTTAAAGAGATTCTGCAGAATTAGATTACACTTTCAAATTTCCTTATTAAACAGGATTGATGCCGTGGAGGGGCCGCCGGCGGGCTCTGTTCGGGACCCTACTCTGCCGTTCTTGGCCCAGGTGCAGGCCCAGGGGGGCCCGAGCACCGTGCAGGTGGCTGGGACCCAGATTCCCTAAGACCACCAACTCCACCCCCCGGCAGCCAGAGTGGGTGTGAGAGGTGCGGACTGCCTTTCCCTCCTGTGCATCATCTGCCGGCAGAACCTAGGGCTCTTGCTCTTCCGCTTCCTTGGGAAGGCGGTGTGGAGAACAGGGCGCCAGGCCTCTTACTCGTGGGTTTGGCTCAAATCAGAGCTCGATTTTGAGCTATGATCCACTTTTTTGGAAATGTGGTTTTTAAAAAGGCGGTAAAGGCACATGTGACCACTTGTGCATAGGTGTCTATAATACATGAGCACGCCCATCGTGTGTGTGCTCCGATGCGTGGGTGTGTATGTTCAGAGAACTTACTGTGCACCTGCTAGACGCTAGCACTGTGCTGGGGAGGTGGGATAAAACTGTTGTGGGGGAGAACCAGCAGACACAGTCCCACTTCTGGTGGACCCAGCATACATGTGATCATGTGTAAGTGCGCAAGTGTCCGTGTGCTGCTGTGCATATTTGCAGGCGTGTCCAGCATCTGTGTAGCTCTCTGTAACGCTCCCCTCCTGGGTCGGCGAGCACCTCATAGGTTAGCAGCACCAGCCTGACAGCATAGCAGATGAAGTCAGTGCTTGGGCCCTGGAGACCCACTGCCAGGACTCAAATCCCAGCTCTGTCCCCTACTAACAGTCTGACCCCAGACAGGCTGCAACTTTCTTGGGTCTCAATTTCCCCATGGTTAAAATGGGAATAATAATGGTATCTACCTCAGAAGGCAGCTGTGAGCTGAGCACTCGGATCTGAGCCCGGCTAGCACCGTGAGCCTGACCTCCCTGCAAGCTGCCCTCCGCCCCAGCCCTGGGGTAGCCCAATCTCTCTGCCAGAGGAGGAGAGGGGATGACCACAGTGAGGAGGGAAAGCCCCAGAACTGCCTTGGGTAGCTGTGCTGTGGTGTGTGGACACAGGTTTAGAAGCACTGCAGAGACACATAAAGAAATGATAAGTGCCCGTGGCCCAGGGGGGCCCACCCTGAGCTGCCACCATGATCCCTTCCCTCCAACTTGTCAGTGAAGCAGCCTCTTGGACAAGCGGGGCTGCTTTGCCCTGCACACGTCTGCCGTGGCCACTAGACTGTCCTTTGGGAAACACTGGGCTCTAGCCGGTGCCTCTTTGACTTTAACCATGGTGGCACATTCAAATCAGTTTATTTGCCTCAAAGTAAGTGATCATCACTATTTGAGGGGCCCGAGATGGAGCTGTGACTCAGGTCATCCCTTCCCATGCGCCAGATGGGGTGACATTAATCAGAGCTAACTTTTGACTGCCAGGTCCAGTTAGTCCCAAGCACTTCACATAGATACTCCCTTATTCCTCATGGCAATTCTGTGACCTGTGGACCATATTCATACTCATTTTACAACAAAGAAACCTGAAGTACAGAGGAATTAATGTCACACAGTCAAAGGTGTCACAAACCCAAATTGAAGAATACTCTATAACTGGCCTGCAGTCTTCAAAAAATGCTAGTGTCTTGAAACACAAAGAGAGGCTTAGGAATTCCTCCAGATTTAAGTAGGCTAAACCTGACAAATGAATGCTACACATGATCCAGAATTTTATTTTGCCATAAAAGATACTATTGGAGGAATTGGTAAAATCTGAATAAAGTCTGCAGGTGATAGTGTTATATCAATGATAATTTCCTGGTTTTGCTCATTGAATTGTGGTTATGTGAGAGAATGTCCTTGCTTTTAGGAATTACACATGAGAGTATTTAGGAGTGTGACGCTTCATGTCTCAAACCAACTTGCAAATGAGTCAGGAGAAAAAATTATAGGGAGATACACAGGGAAGGATAAAGCAAATATGGTCAGATATTCATATTTAGGGAATCTAGGCACAAGGTATACAGGCTTCTTTCTATTTTGCAACTTCCCTTAAAGTTTGAAATTGCATCAAGATAAAAAGTTAGGGACACCTGGGTGGCTCAGTGGTTGAGCGTCTGCCTTTGACTCAGGGCATGATCCTGGGGTCCCGGGATCGAGTCCCATGTCAGGCTCCCTGCAGGGAGCCTGCTTCTCCCTCTGTCTGTGTCTCTGCCTCTCTCTGTGTGTCTCTCATGAATAAATAAATCTTAAAAAAAAAAAAAAGATATAAAGTTAAAGGAAACAGGAACCAAGGGACAGAGCAGGGAGGGTGACCTGAGATGAATATTAATAATACTCCCCAGTTCCTATGTCAGTACTCCCCTGGATGCCAGACTCAGCCATGGCTTTGTATGTATGACCTTGTTCTGTCCTCACCACCAAATGTGTGTAAAGAGACCTCTATGGCTCCCATTTCACAGAAGCAAGCCGGAAAGATGAGGGATTTGCTCCAGACCTCCCAGCTACTGGGACAGTCCTCGGGCTGGCAAGTAGGCTCTCCTGAGTTCTAGCTCTGTGCCCTGAGCCTCACCCCCACTGCTGACTGAGTGTTGGTAGGGAGTGGGATGGGCAGGACCAGGCGCTTCTTCCTTGAGCGGTGGTGGAGGGAAGGTGCTGGTTCAGAAGATCCAGTTTACAGGATGGAGAAGGATATTATTCCAGGATTCTGCAGGGAGCAGATCCACAGTGCTATGCAGAACAAGCTGGCCTGTGCAGGGGACCTCAACTGCCAGATGGAGTTGCCGGCGGTGGCTGCAGTGGCACAGGGCATAGCTTGGAGTGACCCAGGGCTGGGTGGGGTGGCCATTCTAGGGTGGAGGACTGGCTTTGGAGGAGCTTGCTGGGAGGCCAGCAGGAGTGCTCCACAGCTGGGCTCAGCATGCTGTCCACGCTGGACACATCAGCAGGACCGGGAGCCGGTGGGCATGAGAAGTTCACATGTCCCCTATGGGGGTGGGGGTGCGGTTTGGCGGGAAGCAGGGGGGGCATCAACTGCTGAGGACTTGAGTCAGGCCTGGCAGGCCATTGGGGGGTCTGTGTAAGGCGGAGGGCTTTTCTCCTGGCTCGAGGGTGGGTGCAGGAAGAGCCGAATGACCTCTGGCAGTCCCTCCTGGTCACTGGAACTGTCTGGCTTTTCCCCAGATTAAAGAGCTGAGGGTAAGTGTCTGGCAGCCAGATGAGTCAGACTGGGAGGCTGCTTCCTCCTAGTGTCCGCCTGCCTGGCATAGAGGCGGGCTAGGGGTTTGGCCTATCTCCCCTCAAATGTCATCCCCCCACATACACACCCTGAGATTGAAGGGGAACTCACGGGCTACATGAACTGGTTTATTTTGCCGGGTCCCGTGTGTGTCTGAGCGTGTGCCCACGCGTGCAGACAGGCTCAAACATCAGCCATTGTAAAATATCAGTGTTTTCATGGGTGACTAGTAATTACTGGGTAATGCTTTAAAACCTTTCCTGAAGGAGCGCAAAGCTGTTTTTTTCCTAAAGTCAGGAGTACATTAAAAGGATTACCATGTAGATTTGATTTTTAGATAACACTAAAATGGATCCCAAATGGACTTCAGCAAAGGGATGCTATCTCCTTAATGGAAAGTGCATGGCCCGAGGCTCAGCTCCCAGAGCCAGGCAGGGGAGGGAGGGAGGAAAGAGGTGTCTGCAGGGCTGACTGGCGGGCTGGGTGGGGGCTGGGGAGGCAGGGCAGGGTGGGGGAGCCCTGACCCGCTGGGGAGCATCTCACTCCATTTGAGGAGCAGGGGACCAGAGATGCCCCCTTTAAAAATCTCCTTGCCTTGCCAGGAGTGTTTTCAGGTCTCCTGAACTGGCCCAGAGAGACAGCAAACACAGTGGGGGTGCTCTGCATAGAAGGAAGGGGTAGGTCAGACTTCTCCCAGGACCTCAGCCTTTCCAGGCAGAGAAGGCTCGGGCTTTCCCATATGCTCCGGGAGCTCCTTAGCCAGGCTGGCCCTGGAGTGCTGTGTCTCGGTAGACACCAGACACTGTTTGGCAGAAACCTTGCGGCTTCTTAAAAGTTCTCCAGGGCCCAGGAACTCTGCTTCCTGGGCCTTACAGAGCACTGCCGTGAGCCAGATCCAGCTCGGGCACAGGTGGGGTGCAAGGGACCTGGGGTAGCTTGTGACCTCCCTCCTCATGGCCTCCCTGAGTCCCATAGGTTCCAGGTCCCCCAGTGATGGAGCTGCCAGCTAGTGCTCTGGTTCGCAGCTCTGTGGGCTCTGCTGCTAGGCATGCTGGGGCCTGAGCTGAGAAGGCCAGCCTGTCCAGGAGCCGTGCCAGCTGGCAGGACAGACACTTCCGGTGCTGGGCTCCTTCCTCATTTTGGTGTATAACTTAGTGGATCGGGTGTATCCTGTGCATGTGGATATTCCAGTTACTCACCTCCTGCTAGTGATAGCACAGGGGTGGAGCCCTGGGAGGGCCCGGGCCTGCCGCCCGTCCAGGTGAGCAAGGGGAGAATCACCAGCTTCGTGGGGCTGTACTTGGAGGCCTGGCCCGAGCTCTTCCAAGTTGGTGGGTGTACAAGTAGCTATGCCGCTGTGTGCTCCCTCCTCAGGACCCAGGGACGGTAGGCGCACCCTGGGACCCACAGACCTCCCCACATCCGGCTCTCCTAACCCCTCCCCTGTTTGCCCACACCTGGTTCGTCCCTGTAGGCCTGGCCTTGGAAAGAACCCTGCCGAGCCCCCTGAGCTCTCAGGGATGCCCGCTCTGCAGCTGGCTTCCATGGCCTCCTCAGAGCTCTGTGACCAGGCTGGACCCTGCCAGAGGAGACACAGGCGTCCTCAGCCTCATCACTCTCTCAGACCAATTAACCTTTAGAGCTGCATTAAGGAAATTAGGCAGCAAGCGTCCCAGCTCACAGGCCCTGCGGGGACAGGTGGAAGGAGAGTCCACTGCCGCCTGTGCTGCCTCCCCTCTGCCCTCACCCGTCCTGCTGTTCCTGGGCTCTCGAGGGCCCCCTCCCCAAGACAGGTCTGGAGAGGCGCAAGGCATGGGATGGGGGAAGATGACTCTAGGGCTCTGGAGTCCTTTGGAGGCGATGGGGCCAGGAGGAGAGCCGACTTCACCGGCTGGGTGGTGAGCCAGGAAGGGGTGGGCTGTTCCCTCTAGAGTGGACTGCATGCCCCTGAGCCTCGGTCAAGGAAGACACACCCCCACCCACCGTCTTCATGAGGGGTTCTCAGGCAACTCTTCCAGGCACCCCCAGCTGCCCCCATTCTGGGTCTGGACCCTGAGACTCCCTGCATTTCCATCCAAGCAGTTTTCACCACATTCAAACCTCAGGGCTCCGCTTGGATGTCCAGACTCAGGATGACCTCTGTGCCCACCTCCTCCTCAACTGTTGCTCCCTGTGGTCACTCCTTGTGGCCCCAAGGCCAGGGGCTAGGAGCCCTGTGTATGCGTGCACACCTGCCTGCACCCTCTGTGTATGTGTGCGCACCTGCCTGCATCCTGCACCTGTGTGCCTGAGGTGTGCATGAGTTACACACCTGCCTGCTGGGAGGTCAGCCTCTCCTTCTGGTAAACTCCATGCTGGAATGCCCACCCTTTGTATTTTTTCTTGTATGTTGAGAAGCATGCATGGGCCCAGGAGGGGGCCCATGGCTCAGAGATTCTTGTCCTGGTGGAAGGAGCAAGGATTCAGACACTCAGAACGTCAACTCCCTCAGACTAGGGCAGGTTGGAAGTTTGAATCTAGCTAGAAGCATTCCTGAGGAGAGCCCCAACTAGGCCAGGCCCAGGTGCCTCCCTGCATGCTTCTGCTCTCCACTGGGGGTGTCATGGGCCATCCCACTTTCTTCCTGATTCCATCACAGTTCTACATGAGTAAACCAAGAGGCTGTAGGCTGACTTTTTAGGTTCAAGTGGCCAGAGGCACAGACAATGTGAGAAAGTCTTGAGATATGAGAAAGACCTGGGAGTTCTGGTGGACCCAAGCCCATTATGAGATTCCGGTCTTAGGGCCACTGAAAGAACCAGTCAGATGGTGGCTCCCTGAGGAGACTTTTAGGCCTTCCATCGAGCAGACCACACAGGAGGCAGTGGCCGGATGGGGAGAAACAGCTTAGAGGGGCTGGGCCTTGGGGCTGTGTGTGTACTTCGCGGTGCTGCCCACAGCTTCCAGAGGGACCTCCGAAGGGCAGGGAACAGACTGTGCCGTGCAGCTCAAAGGACAGGCCCTGGGGTGGTGGGGTGGTTGCCAAGGAGAAAGTGAGGACTCCAGGAACCCCAGCCCTGGAGAGGGCAGCAGGGAGAAGCAGGGAGCCCCAGAGTCGACCGTGTGTGCATCTGCCTGTCGTGCGTCCACCTGCAGGCGTGCCGATGCTCTCCGTCCAGCCCAAGGGGAAGCAGAAGGGCTGTGCGGGCTGCAACCGGAAGATCAAGGACCGCTACCTGCTGAAGGCCCTGGACAAGTACTGGCACGAGGACTGCCTCAAGTGCGCCTGCTGTGACTGCCGCCTGGGCGAGGTGGGCTCCACCCTCTACACCAAGGCCAACCTCATCCTGTGCCGCCGCGACTACCTGAGGTGGGCCTCCCGCTGGCCCCAGCCCCCCGGGGGCTCAGCACAGCTCCTGCCTCTAGACCCAGTGTGCCCAGCCCCGACCATGACCGTCCTGGCCCCGCGCTGCTCCCCTGCATGTCCGCAGAGCCACATTTCCCTGCTTGCCTCGGTGCCCGGCACAGGTCCTAATAAGCAAACCTTTGCAACCACTGGGCCCCTGAGACAAGTTTCCCTCAAGCGCTGGCCTGGCTCTGCCCATCCTTGCCAGGTGCTTCTGACCCACCCCATCCCTGGAATCTGGGAGGGGACACCTCAGAGGGCTTCCAGGAGCAGGTGGGGAAGCTCTGACTTCTGTGGGCCTCTCCTGCCCGGTGAAGTCTTGCCTCCTCCTCCCCGTGCCCAGCAGTCCCTGGCATTAGACACTCGGGTGCCCGGGGAGCCTGGCAGGTACCAGACCCTGGGAGAAGGAGCGCTGATGTTGGAGCTTAAAGACCTGGATTTGAACTGGCTCTGAACCTTCTGGCTTCTCACTTTCTCCAAGCCACAGAGTGTCCCTCTGTGTGAGGACTGAAGCTTCCCCAGCTCGCAGTCCTTGGAGCTCTAACCCACCCTCCCCCACGACCTGGATCCTATTCCCTGGGGCTGTCTCCCCCAATTAACCCTCCCTTAGGCCATTTATGACATCAGCAAGGCTGGAAAGAGGCCACAGCGCGGGGGGCCTTGGCTGAGACCCAGCATCTACATTTGGCTGGGTGGTGGCCTGGCCTTGTGAGGAAGGAAGGCCCATTGCGTTAATTAATAGGTCGGGCAAGAGCTTCGTGGGGCTCCCTCCACTGGGTCTGGGCTGTGGTAGGGGGTGGGGTTATCAGTGGAGGCTCCCCTACTTTCGGGAAGAGCCTGAGGTTTACCTGCCCGCGCCTTCTCTTTCAACTTCTGCCTTCAGCAGACGTTTTTAAAAGCATAGCGAATATCCAGGATCTGTGACTCAGTGCTCTTCCCTGGGCTGGGGGGAAAGGGCTGTGGCTAGGAGGAGGGGTTAAGGAAGGATATTTCTGGGGACTCACCCCTCGATGACCTGGAAGGGGCCTCCAAGTGTGAAGGTTTTGGACATCCCCTGAAGGTATTTTTTTCTGGGCTCTAGCAGAGGCCAAGGAATGACTCTGAGGCCAGGTAGGTCAGTGGGCTGGGCTGGATGGGGTGGGGGGGTCTTCCTTAGGCTGTTTAGCCCCAGAGAATGGCTGTCCTGAGCCCGCCGCCTCTGCAGCCACTGCCCATTGGGCCGGGGGCAGTGAGGCCCCCCTTGGCAGGCAGATGTTGTGGCCCAGCCTTTGTCTGCCTTAATCTGAGCCACCAGGCAGCTCAGGCTGATGAATAATGGAGCCAAGCTCATCTGCAGGCGCCTGAGCCTGAGCTGGACAAATCAGGGATTAGAGGGTCTCGCACCCGCTTCTCAGCTCCCTCGCCTCACTCGGGGCTTGCTCAGCCAGTGTGCAGAAAAGAGGCAAGGAGGAGCCTGGCTGGCTCAGACCATTAGAACACCCGGCCAGGGCCTGCACGGGGAGAAAGGGGGTGGCCTATCCCTAGAGCACTACAACCAGCAGCTCAGAGGAGGGATGCCTGCATGAAAGAGGCCATGTGCCAGGTGTCCTTGGAACTTTCTTCGGGCATCAGTCCTATTTTACAAGCATCTTTGAACCAGGTCACCTACTCCAGCACCCCCTTTTGAAAAAAGGATAAACTGAGATCCAGGAAAAGGAAGAAGGGATTTAGGCAAGTCACCCAGTGAGTTGGTTGCAGAAAAAGATCACTCCATAGGGTTGTTGTCAGGATTAAACGAGTTGATCTTAGTAAAGCCCTCAGAACAGTGCCTGGCACATGGTAAACACCCTCTGTATAAGTGTTCACTAAGTGGTCTGTGACAGAGTTTACAGAAGTTTCCACAACAAGGCTATGAAGGAGGCACTTCAGTCTCCATTTTACAGTCAAAATAAATGAGGCTCAGAGAGACCCATGACCAGCCCGAGGGCAGGCAGGCCACCTCTGAATTCAAGCTTGTGTGGCTCTGGAGTCCTCGCTTGGGGCCCAGCCCAGTGTTCTTTCTGGATGCTAACCGGTCCCCAGGGGTGGGCTCTGAGAGGGGGGTCTTGTCAGCTCAGCCCCGGGGATGGGCAGTGTCACCCAACTCCTGAGCTCCCCCCTGGGTGGCTGGGCCAATTTCTCTGAATTCCGATCTCTTAGCAGGATCTAGATGCTGCCCTCTGTGCTCCTTCCCCCTTGCCCAGGCCCACCTGCTAAGCCCACGGGGGTAGGGAACCACGGGGCCCTGAGTAGGGCCCCTAAGCCCTCTGCACCCTTCCCTTGGCAGGCTTTTCGGCACCACAGGAAACTGCGCCGCCTGCAGCAAGCTGATCCCAGCCTTCGAGATGGTGATGCGGGCCCGGGACAACGTATATCACCTCGACTGCTTCGCATGCCAGCTCTGCAACCAGAGGTGAGTGCTGGACCGTAGCAGACCAAAGACGCCCAGCAGGCCCCAGCTGACGCCTGCTGGGACAAATGCTGCGGCGGTGTCCGCAAAAATGTGTGTTCTATGCATTACACGTGGTTGTGTGTCACGTTGAGTGTGCATGTGCATATGTGTGTTTCGTGTGCCTGAGCCCCGTAGCCAAATGTGTGTCCTCCAGCACTGTTGTGGGCATGTTTGTAGGGCACAGGTCTGGGTGAGTGTAATGGGTCATGCATGCATGAGCTTACCATGTATGTACATGTGTGAGTTTTTATATGTCTGTGTACAAGGCAGGTATGTGTGTGCTGTGTGTGCGAGTGTGTGCATGATGGTTGATGTCTGAGTATGAATGCGCACATGTACAAGGGTTCTGTATGAGTGCCCTGTGCCCTTGTGAGCGTGCCCTCTGGATGTGCATGTATGTACATTTAGTGAGAAGGTGTCCCTAGACCTGGAAGGCCATTCCTTTATGGGAACAGCTACTCGCTCCTGTGGTTCTGGTTCCAGCCCAGCCACCCTTCTGGTCTTTTGGCCCTTACGCAGTGTCCCAGCCCTGTGGGAGGCCCCTGGGACCCAGAGAGCCAGAACCCCTCAGCCCTGTCTGGGAACCTAGCGCTAGGAGACAGGCCCTTCTCTTGGGAGTCCTCATGTCAGGAAGGAGCTCCTACAAGTGTTCCCAGAGGATGAGGTCCTGAGGGACCTGCAGGGAACACTGAGGGGGGGATAGCTGGGGGCTTGGTCAGACCCGGCGTAAAGAGGGCTCAGTGAAGTTGCAGTGCCACCTGGTGGTTGGATTGAGATCTGCTGCGACTGGCCCTCTGACCCTGGGGTCCCCCCAAAGACGTAGCCACCCTGGGAACATCTTTGGGGGAAAGGGCTGAATCCTCCAGTGCTTTAGAAGGACTGGGGGAGGTGGGTAGCAAAGCAAGGCCTTCTTTGAGTTGGGGGGGAAGATAGTGGGACAGGGTTATCTCCTCCTTGCTCCGGGAAACCTCCAGATTCTGTTCAAAGGAACAGTTTTATGGAGTCATGCTCTTAAGTTGGGGAGAGGAAAAGAAGGATAGAAAAATCAGGGCACCTGAGTGGCTCAGTCAGTTAAGCATCTGCCTTTGGCTCAGGTCATGATCTCAGGGTCCCAGGATCGAGTCCTACATTGGGCTCCCTGCTCCATGGGGCATCTGCTTCTCCCTCTCCCTTTGCCCCTCCCCCTGCTTATTCATTCTCTCTCTCTCTCTCTCTCTCTCTCTGTCAAATAAATAAAACATTTCTTTAAAAAAGGATAGAAAAAGCAGCCATTTTACCCCTCCCTCCTTTCCCATTTTTTTTTCTACTTCTCTCCATCTCCTCTCTCTCGATCCTTTTCTGTTTCTTTGACCTTCTCTCTCTTTCTCCCTCTCTGGGACTGGCTTAGGTTATTCCTACACCTTCCCACCGACCCTGCCCCTTCATGGAAGACCTCACTGTGGCCCAGACTTGTCTGTCTATCCTAAACCCCAGACTACAGGGCCCGGCTGAGGGCTGGGCTGACCCAGGGTGATCGAACAGGTTTGCCATGAGATTTTGGGGATCCCTTTTGGAAAGTTCAAGGAGCAGACTCTCCAGGACCTCAGTTCTCATATGTCTACCTCCCAGGCTGGGCTGGGGCCTGTCTGGAGCCCCCACCATCCACTGGGACCCCTCCATGGCCTCTCTCTCTCCTGCTTGGATTTTCCAGATTTTGTGTGGGAGACAAATTCTTCCTGAAGAACAACATGATCTTGTGTCAGATGGACTATGAGGAGGGACAGCTCAATGGCACCTTTGAATCCCAGGTTCAGTAATGCCCGGCGCCTGGCCTCCAGGCCCATCTGTCCGTCTGCCTGTCTGCCCGTCTGCCCGTCTGCCCACCCGCCTGGCCGGCCAGCCACTCTCCTGCCGATTAGAACTCCTCCGTCCTCGATGGGAGGGACGGCCCTTCCTCTGCCGCCCGTCTGTGTGTGACCCCTCCTGGGGCCAGGCTGGGCCTGTACAGTCTGTCTTCTGTATATAAATGGGAACATTTATTTTATGAGAAATGTAATGCGATTTTATTACTGGCGTGGATTAAACTTATGAATGTTTCCGGGGAGGTTACTGTGTGTTGATCACATGACTGACGCAGACCTGGGGTCCCTCCCCTCTGCTCGGGAGTGGAATGGGGCCCTCCCCTGTACCCCTCCAAAGCAGGTCATGGGGCTCAGCATGTGCTCTGCTGGGCAGGGCAGGGAAGCTGCACGTGGGCTTTATGGGAAAGAAAAGCTGGAGGGAAGGGGACGAGCCCACGCATCCCACAGCTGGAGGTGGAACTGAGGTGTCCTCCCCTCCCGCAGCAGATCATATACCATGGCCCCCCAAGATAAAGAGAGGCAAGGTGAACCCCTCCCTTACCTGGGTTCCACCAGCCAGGAACCCAACCTTGGCCTGCCCCACAGTAAGACCCCAAATCCTGAGCCCCGTGGCAATACCATTCTCAAACCCCTCTTCCCTTTCAGGGTGATGGACAGCATTTGCTGTCTCCTCCCTGCAGCTTGGGCCTGACCTGGGGCCCACCTTTCTGCTCTTCTGGGTGAGCGAGAACAATCCTGTTTGCCTGTATTCAGCCCACACAGGCTAGAGGCTTTCACTCATTCATTCAGCAAACCTTAATCCACTCTGTCTCAGCTCCATGCTGCAAGCACCAGACATGCAGATGGATCGTGGACTGGCCACAGTCCTGCCCCTGAGGAGGAGGGAGAAAGCCAGGAAAGCAAACGGAACACATCACAGTGAGGATGAGCACCTGGGACAGGCCTCTGCCCTTCCACGGACCAGAACCACTTGCAACGACTGCGGAGACTCAGAGATAGACCGTCCAGTGGACACACACAGTCAGATCCGCGTGCTGGCAGGCAGGAAACGTGGACGCACAAGCAGATGGGTGTGTAGGCAGAAGTAGGCAGGGACAGCCAGACAGACAGCCAGGCAGATGCCCAGGGCACTTTCCATCCGCTGGCTCAGCCAGGCTCAGCCAGGCTCACCCAGGGCAGCAGGAGTGCTGTCTTGCTCTTGGCTGCAGCCACAGCACCAAGCGCAGAGCCTGGAACTGAGAAGGGATCACTAAATGGTATTAAAAATAGGGACTCCTTGGATCCAAAGCCTGAATGGGGAAGGCTGTTTGGACAGGCTCCCCTAACCATCAGGCCTCTCGCTCCTCCTTCTCTGGGGACTTCTCACTCTGGCCTCCGACCAGAGAGCCCAGGGCCAGTGGAGCCTGCCCCCTGCTTCCAGCCCTTCCACATGTCACCCTGCCCTGGGCCTGCTCCTCTATTTTGAGTGAAGTGGGAAGATGGCACAGCCCTTGGGGCACTTGGAGCAGGCCACCTCTCCACATTGTGGTTTTGTGGCCAGTGGTCCAATCAGTCCATGGGCAGGGATTACTAAGGCTGAGGATCTCCGGGTGGGGGTTCTCATCTGTGGGGCATCTGCCTTCTGCCACGGAGCAGCACCCAGGTGTATGACGGAGAAGAGGGGCAAAGAGCCAGGCGGCCTGGCTGCAGTGGGTTTTTGTGTGTGACACGCCTGATGGGACTATGAGACCGGGGACCTGAGTGTGTACGGCTGTGAGAGATGGTGACTGAGTCCGAGTGCATGAATTTGAGGACGGGTCTGTCGTGCGGAATTTGCTCGCTCAGCTTGGAAAAGCAAATCATTTCCCTGAATGATGGCAGAGTCCCCGGTGCCAGACCCTCTCTGGGTCCTCAGGCCAAGGAGGGCTGTGCCCACCCCTAGGGCCCCAACTCCTAACTTCAGAGTTTACTGCAGATGAAGTTGTAACACTAGTTAATTACATGGTTATCGAGAGATAACAGAGCCACTCGAATGCAGTTTCTGGGCAATTACAATTGTTTCCAACAGAGTTCCCATATTGCAGCCATGAAATAACATGTCGTTTTGCAGTAATTATGTAATTAACTTGTCTCACCGCTCTAGGTTGCACAACAATTAATTCACTCACAATGAGATAGACTCAACATCAGGCAGCCGGCCTCTGAGAGCCCCCGAGAGCAGAGCCGGCCTTCTAGGAGGACCCCAGCCCTGCTCTGCTCTCCGCAGACCTTGCCAGGGGGGCTTCCTCCGTTCAACATGTTGCAGAACATGCCAGATCCAGCACCATGGCCCCACTTACTGCTGCGTCATTGTCCCCATCCAGGACATGGGGAGCATCTGTTTCCCAGGACAGCCAGGAGGCAGGGATCTATACTGTGAAGTGCTGTGCTTATGAGAACCAGGGTCACCATCCTGGAAGTCATGAGGTGCTGAGTGGGAGACCTTTCACCAGTCCATAGACGTCCCCCAAAAGAGGCCACACAGGCCCTGCTGACGTTAGGCAGGTGTAGAACTGATGGGGGAGGGGAGTGGGGTGGGAGGAGACGGAGCCCTTCCTGTAGCAGGGCAACCAGGGCAGTGACAACCCTGGCCAGGGATTTTGCACCCCGGAGAGTGCCCCAGGGGCTCCCAGGAGAAGCCTGACCCCTATCCCCAGCCACGGTGGCATAGGAGAAACTTGGTGAAGTGTAGGGCATGGATGGCTCTGACCTGCTTCTACTTGGGGCTGCAGCACCCTGGAAGACTAGGGTAGGGGGAGACAGTAAGTACTGAACCTGGACAGCCAGGGGCTGCAGCAGCTCGAGCCTCCACCTGGGCCGTATGAGTGGTGGCAATGTGGACGGGCACCATCCGGAAGCTGTGCACAGTCCCATCTCCCTCCAGCCAGCCCGTGGGACCCCATCTTCTCTCCCTGTGTTCCTTGGTGGCCTGTGTCAGAGATCCCCGAACAGCAGGCCTGGGACCCATGGAATATGGCACCTGCTTATGCCCTTGCTCCGTGGCCTGAAGCTGGACCACCTGGTCTGTGTTTGGAAGAAGTTTGATTCCAGTCTTGACAGTACTGCATGGCCCATCATGAAATCTGTCTTCTCCTGGGCCTCGTCCCAGAAACTGTGCCCCACATCACGAGATGCGCAGGAGCCAAGGCAGAACCCTGTGAAATTCCTGCCTAGGAAGTCTCATCTCCGCTTGGAGACAGTGGTTCTCTCCCTTAAAGCTGGCAGTGATCGTCACGGGCCGACTGTCTGGGATGGAGTGCTCCCCAGCACCACCCATTAGGAATGCTGCCACCAAGTGAGGGTAGAAAGAGGCTTTGTGCTGCAGCTGTGCATTACCTCTAAAACGATAATCACCTAAAAATGAATGACTGAAGACGGGCTGATGTGAAGCTCAGTGGGTCCAGAAAAATACTTGCTCAAGCCTGGTTTATCATGAGCAAATAATCAGATGAAACACACACGAATACACACAGCTAAAGAGTGCTAGCTAATTAGAAGCCCAGGAACGAACCTCATCCCTGTCCCTGGGGCAGACTTTCTTACTGCCTTGTCTCAACCAGAGTAGTGGAGTCTCTTGCCCCCCCACCCCCGCCACCCTGATGTACAGCTCAGGGGTATCCCAGATCTCTCAGACTCCCAAGAGTCAAGTAGACAATACGTAGATAGTCCTGGAGCTCCCTCCTGTTGGTGCCACATTTGTCACCCAACAATAGCCCCTCGTACCAATGGGTCAGCCTCCAACTTAGCAGCACCTCTGAGTTCCTGCCTGCTTCTGCTCCACGTTGAGCTGCCCCTGAGGCTCCAGTGGGCTCCAGCATTCACCACCCCTCCCCTCTGGGCTGGGTCTCCTGCTTCCACGAGTTTCACATCACTTCTCTCCACCCTGTGGTTTCTCCATTTGCGCCTACTTCGTGGAACAGGGGACCTCTCTTGCTGGGGCTTGCCTCAGGACCCTCTCCAGGGGCTCAGGGCCAGACCTAGGAAGGGGAATGCATCGCTGCTCAGGACAGCCATCAGGACGTGGGGGCAGAGTGACAGGCGCTATACTATGCAACTGCAGTAGCAGGAAGAGAAACTGGCCGGGGCCAGGTTTCAGGGAGGAAGGAAACCTGCAGCTCAGAGGGAGAAATTAGCTTTTAAAGCCTCTTTCCAGTGGAGGAAAACAGACTTGGATTCATTTGGACGCTCCCAAATGGTCCCTAATCTGGGGCACCATCCTTTCTCTTTATGAAACATGGTGAAAATCCTCTCTGCGGCTGGGGTCCCCTGAACAGCAATTTCTTCCTCTCTAGACCTTCCAGGCTGCACACCTCTGCCGGGCTTCCAGTGGGTGCTGCCTGGACCTCAATTCTCTGAGCTTACATGGGACAGGCTGGTCTCAAGACTATCCCACTGGCACTGGGTTTTACAGATTTTGTGCCCTTTGCAGGGAAAGTATGAGCCCCTGAGATGCTCGGGAGCCCTTTTGGCTGCCTGTAGCACCAAGTTGGAGGTCTCTACTCCTTTGGTCCCCTGGCGTCTCTCAGGGTACAACTAGATTCCAGAGAGGGACAGATCCAGGGGCTCCTGCCTGGGGCTTGATTTATACTCTGACCTCCTGAGTCCACTCTGTGAGCAGAGTGGGGAGCCCCGCTGGGGTCCTGGGGCTTCCTACAGTTCTGGCAAGTGCAGTTTTGTCTTTCAGAGCCTGAAGGTGCTGAGGGACAGAGGCAGTTCCCCGGCCACACCTCTTGTAACAGTCTCCCCACTGCAATTGGGGGACATGACGCTCTCCCCACCGGGGGTCTGAGGAGTCTTCAAATGACCCAGGATCCCCTCCTCCTGCCTCCTTCCCTCTCTGCTAGCACGAGTTAGGGATCGTGAGACGGCATGCTTACCTAAGATAAAGGAACAGAGAGGAAGAGATGACAGAGAGTAAGGGGGTTGCAGGCAGGAAGGAAGGTGAGGGGAGACAGATGGGAAGAGATGAAACAGGGCAGGAGAGCAGGGAGAGAGATTGAGCTACAGGTGTGGGAAGAATCTAACTGCTGGGGGGCCTGGGGTGAGGGCAGCTGTGGTGGCAAAGGGCAGGATGGCATGGCGGTGGCATGTGGCCCTGGAGCTGGATGACGTGGGTTCAGACCATAGCTCCTCTGCATGGTAGCTGGCCTGGCCTTCAGCAGCTCACTTCCCTCACATCTTAGAGGGGAGGCCTTTCCTCCTCTTTACAAGGGGGTGTGGCTAGTACCCGATCTCAGGACTGCCCCCCCTCCCCAGCCCTGGAGGAGTCACCACGTGGACAGCACCGCTCACAGATCACAACTGCAGCCGGGGTCACTGTAAAGGCCGGGACAGGTAGCTGCGGCTGGGTCTGGTTCTGAGGCCCGGGGGGGCCCTCCTGCAGGAGACCTGGTCTCCCCAGGGCAGCCTCTTGCCTTCCCCCCACAGGCTGCTCCTGGGCATCCGTGCGTGCTCCCTGGAAGGGGCGCTGCTCCCCGGGACTGGAAATCAGTCTGAAAACCAACCAACGGAGCAGGCTTTCCTAAATAAGAGCACACCCAGCCCCTTTAAGCTGCTCAGTAACTTCGTTAGGGAGGTGAGATTGTTATCTTCATCCCCATTTTATAGCTGAAGAAACTGAGGCTCAAAGTGCCAATCTAGTGAGTAATAGAGCCGGATCTAAACTCAGGTGTGGTCTGACGCCAGATTGCAATCGGGCCATTCCTGTGTGAAACTGACCTCTGGGGACACCCGGGCACAGAAGTGGGCCTGGGGGTGCACAGGTAGATGGTGCCCATGACGAAGCCCCTGGATGCCCCGCCTCTCCCCTGTTTCTCTCTATGGCCCGTCCCCCAGCTGAGAACATGGTCCTTGGGTAAGAGAGGGAGGGATAAGAGAGCAAGAGCAAGTGACGTGGGCACTTCTGCCCTCCTTGCACACCCTGACTGAGCCTGCCGAGGGGCTCCGCCTGTGTGGGGGACTGGATGAGGTGAGAGGTTCCAGATGATGTCATCGGAGGCAGCGCGGGCCGGAGTGGTAATCCGGCCAGTCCCTGGGCTGGAGTTTTATCCACGAGGCCGGCCCCAGTGCATCACCATTGAGTGCATCAGGAAGCCAGCCTGCTGTGTGCCAGCTGTGGTAGTGGGTGCTGTGGAATGGAAATCCTGACGAACAAGGCAGGCAGGGTCCTTCTCTGTGGGTTGTACAGTCTAGTGGGGAAGATGGACAATAAACAAAGGAATAGATTGATACCAAGCTAAAGATAGTGCGGAGAGGCTGGAGGGAGGCCTGCTTTCCACAGAATGGGAAAGAATGATCTTTTCTTGCTCACCTTTAGAGACCATCTTCTCTAATGGGCTCACTTCTGGGAAATCGAGGCCCAGACAGGAAGTGATGGACAGAGGCATGCTGAGGCCAGCCTGGGTTGGGAGCTTGACCGCCTGGCCCAGATCCGTGTCTCCTGCATCCTGAGACCTTTATTCCCCCCAGGGTTCCTGCTGGGCACACAGTGCATGGAAGAGAGAAGTGTCGCTCAGCCCCTCGTCTCTCCCTTTGTTTTCCAGATTAATAAGAAATATTATTCCTTAAAATACCAAGAAATTGGGCTTGGGCTTGTGGCTGCCATCACCATTCTCCCTGCCCCCATGATGCCGCTAACTTGGCACATGTTGGCTGGATCCATGGTTTCTGGGGATTCCAGCCTGATTATTCTGAACACTTGGAGGTACTGTCCTCCACAGGGGATGCACCAAGAAAGCAGTTTCTCTGCAGACTCCACATGACCAGTTTCCCAGGGAAAAAAAGGTTTAGCTGTGAAAGTAGGAATTGGCAATGCCCAGAGGGCCACGGACAATGGGGTTGACGTGACCAGTCCTCCTTTCCCCTTTCTCCAGACCTCACTGCCTTCAACCTCCCGGCCTCTTCTGAGGGGAGA
Organism: Canis aureus; assembly: GCF_053574225.1. Lineage (NCBI taxonomy): Eukaryota > Metazoa > Chordata > Mammalia > Carnivora > Canidae > Canis > Canis aureus. The sequence goes on from NC_135633.1 coordinate 19,165,081, forward strand.
GGTACTCCAGGCTTGGGCTTAGCCTCAGGCCTGCTATTGGGTCTTCCTGCTTCCAGGGATCCAGAAGGGAAGCCAAGGCAGGTGGGTTTCTCATGGCTATGTATCCCAGGGCTGAGGTGTGGGGGCCCCTGTCTTTTGCCAACGACACATATCATGAGGTGCCTCCTGGAGGAAGAATTGTTTCTTTTGGCTCCTGTGATCCTTCCCTACCTTACCTTCTCATGCAGGGCTGTGGATTTCCAGGATGTAGCTGACAGTAGAGCCCCTTGCTTTTAGGTTGGGACACCAAGTTATCATCCACTCCTCGCCTCTCACAGTGAAGAAGTGAAGGGACTTTGCACAAAGCAGGATTTGGTGGGCACTGGTTCCCAGGGACTCAAGAGACTCTGGACCCCTTCTCGAAAAGTTACCACAGGGTGGCTGCCCCTCAGCCTGGGGCCCAGCTGACTCAGGCCTGTCCTTTACCCCTGCCCTTGCCCCTGCCTACTTATTTAGGGCCTGTTTGGAAGCTAATCCCTGTATTCATTAAGTGACCCCTCATCCTGCCCCTTTTCTTTCATTAGAGACAAGAGAACTAATTACCAGCCCTTCTGAGGCCCCATCACAGGCCATTTTAGAGCTGACACAGCCCTTTAAGTGATTTAAAAATCCTATCTCCCTGCAATGAAATGGGCTACCCTTCCCTCCCTGTTAAAACTAATTACTATGCACTTCCCATCTGAAGAGGGACCCTGCTTCTTGTCCTCCCCGGACAGTTCCTCATAGAAGAAACTGTCCTTCCTCATAGAAGGTTCCTCATAGAAGCCTTTCCAGGTTGCTGGAAAGGCATGAGGTGGAAGTATCTGAAGCTCTTCTCCTTCCAGCTGGACATCCCAGTGAGTTCAGGAAGGCTGAGCCTGGTGGTGACTGGGCAGGACAAGCTCAAACTGGAGAGTTGGATGGAGAGAGTGTTAAGGAATAGGGAGAAAAACCAGCCCTGAATGGTGGCCACCAGCCCCTCTGGGGCCTCAATACTGGAAGAGTTCCCTGCCCAAATCAAAGACTTGAACATATCCTATGGGAGGGGGAACCAGGTCAGGCCACAGAGTTCTCTGGAGCTCTCCATGGTCCTGGAGGTTTTGAGCCTGAGCCTTTGGGTTCACGATCAAATGCATAAAGTGAAAGGGGTGGTGGAAAGCACCTCCAAGTATTATGATGTGGGCTATGCCTGGTACACAGGAGCTCACCATTTCAAAAAAAAAAAAAAAAAAAAAAAAAACCAGCTCAATTTTATAAAGGGAAGACCTTGCTCAGGCCCCCTGATTCCAGGAAATGATGCCAACAGGGACCTTCATTGTGACCTTTGTCTTCCCCTCTACCCCCTGTCTGGGATCTGCAAGGCAGAAAAACCACACTTAGAAAAAAAAAAAAAGACTATCTACAAAAGGGTGTCTTAATTTCAGCATATATATAAGCTTATTTCATTTCAAGCATATAATTTTATTCAGCAATTTATTTTATTTATTTTAAATCACATAGGGAGATGATGTAACATTCTTTCTTTCACTTAAGACCTCTAACTTAAGTTCCAGACTTCATCTGGCTCTGTTCACTGGGGGCTTTGCTACATAATCTTAGAGGTCATTCCACCTCCCACCTTCTGAGAGCCCTTGAGACCCCTCCCCAGGGACATGTGGCAGTGGGCTGTCACTACATGCTCTCTTCCCACCCCCACCAGCAGTAGATGCACACCAATGTTTAGCCCAGAACCTAGCTCAGAACCAGTTAAAGTGGGAACATAAGGGAGAAAAGTAAGCATGATCTTCCCTCTTGGGGACCCCAAGGCCTCTGCAGCACGAGTCCCAGACCCTCCTCAGGCCAAGCAGGACTCAGACTCTATGCTCTGCCACTGGCCTTGTCTCTTACAGGCCTTCCCACCTGCAGCACTTTGAAGCATGAGGCATCATATTCCTATCCCCCTCTTCCTGTGCTCAACCAGTCCTGTGCACCTTCAAGCTTTGCCTTCTGATCTTTTGCAGGGAAACAGGTGAGGATAAAAACTCCATACAGAGGAAGAGGCACAAAGTCCAGAGTCCCACAATAGATGTAGGTTCCAGGCTCTTGAACCCATCAGGTGATGACCAGATCCCCATTACACTTCGGGTTGCCTTTATTCCCTAGGAAAAGGCTCACATGTCCACCTACCCTCACTGCTCATAAGTAGCCCTTTTGTGCAGCAAAATAATGCCCTTGAGCCTGTAGAGACTTTAGAGAGAGAATATCAAGGGCTCCTTGCTTCCTGTGGACTAAATTTCCAAGCTTATAGGTCTGTATCTTCTGGGAGCTTAGCCCCACCAGGGCCAACAACTCCCCATACTGGAAAATGTTTCTGCTTATTAAATCCACATCACCTCCTTTGCTATATTGTGTCTCACAGTGTCCCTGGGAGCACAGAGGTTAACATCCCCCTTTACAGGTGAGGAAATAAAACACATCATGATGTAGCTAGGTGGTGCGGAGGAGAGAATTAAAGTCAGCTCTTCTGGATCTTGGGACAGGGGAGCTGCTCTGTGGTGCCTCAGGTATACACATCAATAAAAGCAGCACGTGGGGAGAATGAATGGATGCGTATTATGTTGTGAGAACTCCGAAGAAGGGGCAGCCCATGTGGCACCAAATAGCTGAGAGAAAGCAGATACTGAGTTGCTTCTTGCAGAAGGAATGGCTGGAGAGATGAAGGAGGCCTTCCAGTTACAGGAGGAAGTCTGAAATCTTGACTGGTTGAAACACAAGAGGGGACAGTGGCAGTGGAGTGGGTTTGGAGTTGAGGTAGGGCACAGGAAATGGGAAGCTGAGTGGAAGAGTTTAAGCCTTGGCGTGTGACACAAAAAGCTGTTCTGGGTTCTCAAGCAGAATGTGGCACACAAGTCCTCTGTTTCCTAAGTCACAGCCACTTTCAATATATCCTTTCCTACCAGCACACAGAAAACCTCATTGCCCACCTCTATCAAAGCTCTACCTTGGTAAGAACAGAGGGACAGCCTACAGTGAAGCAAGAGTACCAAGGAAGAAGGCTTTTGGTGGTCTCAGGAAGCAGAATTATTTGAGCTAGGCCTTGGAGTCATCTGGGTGGAGACACAGAGAAAGGACTCTTCGGGCTGAGACAAAAGCATGTGCAGAGGCCCAGAGGCAAGGACAGGACTTGGGGAGCTCCCGCAGGTGGCCAGCTGTGCTGCTAGAAGTGGGGGGAGGAGGCAACAAGCAAAGGGGCGTGGCACTTGGAGACACTGGATGGTCTCTGTCTTGGGAATCAGGCACATGATTGAAGAGCCCTTTTTGGGGAGAACTTGAGGCCTGATAGACCAGAAAGTTTCTGCAGGCGGTAGAGTTTGGCACAGGGAATGACGTTTTTAAGTGCCATCTCTGCCAATAATGCCAATGAAAAGCAGAGATAACCATTCTCTTTGGTTAAAAGTTGAGCAATGACATGGCCCAGGCCAGAGCCCTGTGGCTGGTCACTAGGGACCTTCTGTCAGACTACTGTTATTGAATGCTCTTTGGGGGTAGTTCTTCAAACAGCTAAGTAGTACCATGTCAAATGCAGTTTTCCATCACAGGCATGGATGAGGTTATGAAAGAATTTATCAAAAGTCTGGACACCACAAAGCATCCCTGATAGCTGTCTCATGCCCTAAGCAGAAAAAAATGTAGGATCGGTTTCATTCATCCCTCCCTCCCACTGTCCCTCCTTAAACCTCCTTCTGTTCCTCCTCCCGCCTACCTTTCTATCTATCCAATGTATGTTGAGTGTCTAATGCAGGGTAAGACAAGGGAGGCACAAAAGAAATGAAGCAAAGTCCCTGCCCTAAAAAAACTCTCACAGAAAGGAGGCAAGCAAGGAGCCAGCCTGTGAAAAAAGTCATAAGTCGGTGTGGTCAGTATCATGACAGCTTCAGAAAGAAGGCAGAGGAGGTGACTAACCCAGCCTGGAATATGGGGGAAGTTTCTGGGGAAGGGACCCTTGAACATCAAACAAGGGACCTTGGATGAGCCCAGCAGATGGTGGGGAAAGGCACAGAAATGGGAGAGAGTGGAGCTGGGGTGAAGGGCGGCCCCAACTTCGGCGTGACTGCACACAGATGCAGAGGTCCTGGAGGAGAGCGGCAGGACCCAGGTGGGGCCTCTCCTGCTGGCCTGGGGAGATGCGCCTTTATCCCCGAGAAACAGGAAAATGTCAGAGCTTTGTAAGTGGAACAAGGCATGATCAGATCTGCACTCTTTGAAAGATCACTCTGGGGTGATATAAAGGGAGAATCAGAGGGAGCGGACACCAAGGGTGGGAGACACCTGCAGTTTCAGTTGCCCAGGTGAGAAATGAGTTTTGCATGACTTCCTCTTCATGAGCCCCTGCTGGGCTTTCTTTATTTTATTTTATTTTATTTTTTTATTTTTGTACCCATTCAAAAACATACTAGAACTATCCTGGGGATACAGAGGTGAAATGCTCCACCCTGCCATAGCTTCCAAGGTCTGCTTTTTCCCTTTTCAGAAAACCCAGCCTCCCAAATCCTCTCCAGGACCTTCACCCGTGATCTGCTCCTAGGGCTTCTTCCAGAACAGAGAATAAAATGGTCAAAGGAAAAGTGTACGTGTTGGGCAAAGAATCTCTTATGAATTGAGATGGACTGTGGCTACCTCCCCAATGCCCTATTACCAGGGAAGACATTTGGGGCTTAAAGAGAGATGAATTAAGAATGGTGCCCATGTCCCGAAGGACTCAGGTAAATGAAGGGTGCTGTGAAAGCAGGGGCGGAAATGAGTCAAGCACTTCTTTAGCACAATAATTCTGGGTCATAATTATTGGGGAGAAATAAAAATCAGGTTACTAGAAGGCATCTGCACCCCTCTGGTGAGAATCAGCTTGTTGCAGTGGTGAATTTCTCTTAGCTCTATCCAGGAGGAAGCAATGCATGCCTGGTTGAGAGACCGAACTGGGTAGAGTCAGAGCATGAACATGTTCTTGTCTCTCATAAAGACCAGGGATCTACCTGCGACACCCTCTGTGGTGGACATTTGGTTAACTCCCAACCTCTATTCTACAGATGATCACTTTAAATCGAAAGGGCAGATATATTCTGCAGCGTTACTGGTCCAGGGTGAGTAGGTATCTGAGTTGTCCTGATCAGACTAAGGACTTATATTTATGATCGGAGGAGAATTTTTCCATTTTTCTTTTTGTATGTGAATAAGGAAACAGCCGTGTTTGCCACTGGAAGCATCTTATGGCCACAAAGGAAACCAGGAAGGCAGGATGACACCAAGGCAGCAATGGGCAACCCGGATGTCCTTGACAGCTCCATTACGCTGCTGGTAGTTCATCCTGGGGGCCCATCCTTCATCCTATGTCCCTATCAAAGCCCTTTGAGTCAGGACTTGCAGTAGTTTTGTTACTTGCAGCTCAAGCATCTTTACTAACACCCTCTCCAAAGGACTCCAAAGGTGAAGCCTTGTCCCCCCTTGGTGTGGTACAAGGAACTTTTTGGTGGCATAAAATCTCATGCCACCATCTTCCAGCTTCCCATATTGATTTCAGGTGCTGAGTTGAACCCCTCAAGAGAACCGCTTACACCTCCATCCACTGTGTTAGACCTGGAGAAGACAGGGCAGGGGGGCCCTCAGAGAAGAGGCACGACCTTCTCCTTTGTCCTCAGATGGAGCGCTGGCCCTGCCACTGGGTATCACTGCCCAGAGCATGGACAGCTCCCCAGGCCTGAGGCTCCAAGGGCCAGCTGCCTAATTTTCCTCTTGAGAGAATAACAACAGACCATGCACTCGCCTCCCCCGAGGGCCAGAAAGGAGGGTCTTGCACTGCAGGTGAGGGTGGCTGTTCTCTCCACGTGCCACAGTATGTTCAATCCCATCCAGCCCCGCATTTCACCCCCTCCCTGACCATGTTGTTGGGGGGAGGAGCCATGCTCACGCAGGTAGCACCTGGGAGATCCACTGTGCATGAGCCAGAGCCCAGCGGAAGCCTGAGGCCAGTCTCCTATGGGGTCAATTGGCAGGCAGGCAAAGCTGGAAGCTGTTGTTCTCCTTCCCCCAGGCTGAGGCACCAGCTAGGATGGGCTCTCGAAATCCGCCAAAGGCAGTGTCTGTGGTGTAACCTGCCCTAGCTCCAAGGCATGGCCTGGCTGGGGACTGCAGGGGCCGGGGAACTTCAGAGCTGGTCTCCCTCCCCTCCTCTGCCTTGGAAACATGAAAGGGATTCTGATCCCCCATGCTGGTTGCTTTCATACCCAGCCTTCCCCACTGAAGAGACCTTTCCGTGTCGGTGCTGTCTCTCCTCGTGACTCTTGCCCTGTCTCCTCTTTGTCTCTCCCTCTCTCTTTTCCTTCCTTTTGGTCTTTCCTTTTGACTCTCTTCGTCTCTCTCTCTCTCCCAGGCTCTGTGTAGCTCAGATTTTTTTTTTTCAAGTAAAATCTGAGTCACCCTGTGTAAGACGGTTAGGCTGCCACAGGGCCTTTGCTGGCCCAAGCCTGAGGCTGCCCATACCCCACTCTCCTTTCTTAGAAAGGACTCGAGCCTTCTGATACTCACAGGTGGTCCTGCCTACAGGAGAAATGAAAGCCTATCTGTGTCATCTGGGAGGCTCCCCCAGGCCCCAGAATAACCCCAACCCATCTGCCTGGAGTCTGAAACCATTATTAGTCATGCCATTGGGAACTCCCATCCATACACCAAGTGACACCATGTGTGAGCCTCACACTTTTTCCCTGAAGGGCCCTAGTTATCAGAAGGAAGGAGCTTCAGAGGGATATGGTCTGCTATATGCACAAGATTGTGTTTAAGTCTCATGGTTTGTCACACACAAAAGTTCACACACAATTCTAGTTCATAATATGGCCTTTTTAAAGTATGCTTTTTATTGAAATGTAAACAAAAGTGTCCAAATCATAAATGCTCAACTCCATGATTTTTCAAAAGAAGCATACCTATGTCACCAGAACCCAGAGAAAAGGGTTATCATTGGCACCCTAAGAACCTCTAAAACCCCTTCCAGCCACTATCCCTGAGAGGTAACCTCTATTTCACCAATCCATAATATATTATTTTCAAAATACATGTTTAAATTCCTTTCTACATAGTGAAAGTGTTGTTTGCAGGAGCCCATACCTGTCCTGTGGCATTCACAAGCCCCTGCATAGTGATGGGTACTCCAGACAGAGCAGCACAGAGCCTCTTCTTGCCCATCTTCCCAGCAACTTCAGGAAATGAGGACTAGCCTTGTTATTTTTACCACTTGACAGCTAAGAAACTGATGTTCAGAGAGATGTGATTTGCCCAAGGCCACTGAGCCTGAGTGATGAGTCAGGGCTGTGAAACCCCCACCAGCACCCTGCAGCTCCAGAGGAAAGATATTTGCTCCCTGGAGCCTGAGATGTCCCATCTGATGAAAGGATTCCTGTTGAGAGCTTGATAACATCATATTAGAGATGTACAGGGGGCAGGGGGCCGGGGTTTAAGCAAGACTGTCTCCCAAAACATGGACATGGGAATGAGGGCAGGATACCAGGCAACCTGACTGAGGTGCCCTGTGGGCCAGTGGGTGTTCAACCTTTAGAATCAAGCTCCCAACAGGAGATGACCTTAGTCCTTAGACACGAGTGTGACCTTTGGCTCCCAGATCCATTCATCGGCCCTTCCCTAGGGGCAGAGAACAGGACATGGTCCTGCCCCCATAGTGTGGCTGGGTCACCTTAGGCAGGTCTCCTCCCTACTCCTCTTCACAAAAGAAGGAACTGGAAGAAATTTCCCCAAAGGGCCCAATGTGGCTTACAGTCCCCAGGGCACCCAGTAAATTACGCTGCCAGTGCAGAGGGTCCTGCCAAGGCCACACTAGTAGAATAGGGTTTGAATGGTCTAGAAGGGTCTATGCAGCCCCACTGACCTCCAGACTAGAGGCCTCCAACTCGCATAACTTAACTCCCTGAGGGAGGCTGCAGCCCAGAGAAAGGGTCCCGAAGCAGATTCTGAAAACCTGCTTGAGGAAGATCACACCAAATTTTGCTAAAATTGAGACAATTGGAGAAGGTGACTTTTTAAGCTGCTTTTCAAAACAATGGGTCTGAACTTGGGAGGGCAGGAGGTGTTGTACAGGGGGCGGTGACCCCTTGCCGAGACCCTCACTGCCGACCAGCCTGGATTAACAGAGTACAGTGCGGGGATCCCTGGGTGGCTCAGAGGTTTAGCGCCTGCCTCTGGCCCAGGGTGTGATCCTGGAGTCCCGGGATTGAGTCCCGCATCGAGCTCCCTGCATGGAGCCTGCTTCTCCCTCTGCCTGTGTCTCTGCCTCTCTCTCTGTCTCTCATGAATAAATAAATAAAATCTTTTAAAATAAAAAATAATAAAAAAAAATAAACAGAGTACAGTGCTTCACATGGGGGCGGGACAGACTCACTCTGCTGTCTCCCGGCCAGACCACCTCTGGGCTGCGGACTTCAGGAAGAAAGTTCAGGATGGGGAAGAGAAAAGAAACCTTGTAGAACAAGGAGCAGCTGCTGCTAATGAGCTGGTTTACCCTTCGGGGGAGCAGCCTCGGGAACGTGATTTCCCGATGGTAGAGCGGAGTGGCCAAAAGCGGGGGCTCAGGTCTGGCGGGGTGGGGTTTCGTGCCTCGTGCTGCTGCTTTCACCAGTGACCTTGCTTTGGTTACGTCCTATGTCTGTGCCTCCGAATCCCACCTACCTCACAGGGACAGCAGGAACACTAAATGAGGTGGTGCGTGGCAGAGGGCCTTGTTGTGGCATATAGTAGTTCAGTTACTATTAGATACTGTTATGGTTGTTGCTGTTATTAGCTGAGTGGCTCTTAGGGGGAGAAGGAGACTCCGGGTGGGGGTTGGAGAGGGGAGCACACAGACTCTGTAATCAGGATGACCCTTCTCGTTATGAAAGCTGCCACAGTGGCTGTGAGCTTCCTGCCCCTCCAGGTTCAAACAGAGGCTGAGTGACCTCCTGCCCCAGCTCTTAGGGCCACCTCTCGCTCTTAGCCAGACTTTTGGAGTCCCTTCCACTTTTGTACCTGGTGGGGATGCTCATGACGGTCTGTCGGTCTGTCCACTGGGCTTTTATCCTGGTCCAGAGCAAAGGAAATGGGCAGATGGTATGGTCCTGGCCAGTGTCTGCAGAGGAGGATGCAAAAACTCCTTCCTGATTCATCTCTTTGCTCAGAAAAGCCCTCAGAATTCCTCTTTCTGAGCACAAGCGGCAGGATAGGGACAGGGATGAGGGCAGGAAGAGGTGGCTTAATAAAAAATCCCAATAAAGCTCTGCAGCCCCTGGTGGCCAGGGGCAGGTCCTGGGCACAAGCCTTCCTTAGACCCGCCCACCCGGGGGCCCTGACTAATATTCCTGGAGCCTCTGCCTGCCCCTGGCTTCATTAATGATGCTGAAGGGGCCGAGAGGTCCAAGGGGGTTCCCAAATGCTGCCTGACAATATTGCTGAGCAGCCTATGCTGGCCCCACCCCGGCACACATACCCCAGCCCCCCACTCCAGACCCTCTGCTGAGGAATGGGTTTGATTCAATCAGCCATTTGCCTGTGGGACCATCCGGGTCAACTTATTATGGGCAGATGCCAGCTCCAGGGAGTCCGGCAGCCCTGGTGTGGAATTTGGAGCGAGGACTCATTAAAGAGCAGCTGACATGTGCAGGCCTGGGGTTCTGTTCCCCCCAGAGCAAACCAGACCCAAGATAGGCTCTAGCTAGGGAAGGCCGGGCTGGGGTACGTAGGGGCAGAATCAGGCACGGCCCCCACTGGGCACTGCCCTCCTGGTCAGAGCTGGCCTCCCTCCCTCGGGGGCTCTGGGTGTGACAAGCTGGGGCCTGTTCCTTCTACCTCCCCCCGCTAGAAGGCTTTAAGGAGTTGGGGCCCGTTTGAAGGCAGCCAGACAAAGGCCTGGCGCGGGACCGCGGGTGCCAGGCCCTCAGCCGCCTGCGCCTGCGAAGACAAGGGAACAGGAGTGCGGACTCTGCAGTTCGGCTTAGAAAGCAAACCTGTGAAACAGAGCCAGGCCCCCTCCCTCCCCGGCGCTCGGGCATTAGCAGGAGGGGCTGAAAACATTTGTTCCGAGGGGGGGGGGGGTGAAAAGCCCTAAGTGCTTCTGCTTCCTTTTTTTTGCCAAATCATGCAGAAGATGCTGGCAGCTGCAAAGATTCAATTATGCACAATGCGAAAAATCATTTACAAAAATAATGGCACTCGAAAAAAATGGCCTCTCCAGAAATGGCGTGGAACAATAAATCCGTTAATTAGCTAATTAATATTCAATTGGGGTCAGTGGGCTTAATAGAACCTTTCTTGGAGACCCAAGAAATTCTAAACTGCCGCGAGGCGCCTGCCCACTGCCATTATCTCGGGCGAGCAGGCCCTTATCGGGCCGCCAGCTGTCCCCGAACAATGCAGGCCCTTATCAGCTGGGGCAGCAGCCCTGGCCGCTCGCTCGGGCTCCCTCCACCCTCCCTCCACCCCGAGGAGCACGCAGCCTCTGGGTAATTGATATATGGCGCAGCTTTGTCTGAGGCTGTTTGCTCTGCTGGTATTTAAGGCAGCGCGGGCCCCCTGATTGATTGCCATTGGCCAAGTGTCTGCCGTCAATGACAACCTGTCAATGAGGGGCGAGCCAATGACGGTGGCTAACCCTCCTGATGCCCCTGGCCATCTGGGCTGGGCCACGGACACGTGGCGATGTGACCCACTTGGGTTTGGCTTGAGTTTTGTTGCCCTCCTCAAGTGGGAACCCAAGCCCGCATAGACTTGGGTGTTTGTGTGGCTGAGCAGCGTCCCCTGCCCTGCTTTGTGGAGAGGGTGGACCAGACCCTTGCTACTCTGGTAGTCCATGGTCTTGAGGCATCCATTGCCTGGGAGATTGTTAGAAACACAAATTCTTGCCCCCGCACACCCCCCCCCCCCGATCTCCTGAATCTGACTTTCTGGGGGTGAGGCCCAGGAATCTATGTTTCATCAAGCTCCTTTAGATGGTCCTGATGCATGCTCAGGTTCAAGAAACATTTGACAAAAGCAGAGTTCCCGCTCTGGATGCGTCTTAGCATTACCCAGGGCGGGGAAGAATTGATTATATACATTGCTAGGTCCTGCTGTAGAGTCCCTTTTGCCTCACCCACGGAAAGCACTGGGGGGGGGGGGGCACAGGGCATTCTAGGAACACTAGGACCAGCCAGCAAAGAGGCCACGGGTTCCTCTGCATCCTGCATTCCCATCCTGCTCTTACTTTCTCTCATCACCCCACTGGCCCACCCCCCCGTCACTGCATCCCCCCAGGTCTGCCCTGTCAGGTGGGGCTCAGTGTCCCATAGCTCATCTCTTCCAGCCTTCCCCCCACCCAGACCCACATGTCCAGAGTCACAAGCACTCAGGCAGCAGCTGTGGGTGTCTCCACACATGAAAGAGCAAGCCTGGGTGCCTGAGGTAGAGGGCTTTGATTGGATGCAGACTGGGAGGCAGCCTAGGATGAGGAAGTGGGGAGAGTCCTCCCCCTGATTATACCCCACCTTCACTCAGGTCCTATGTGAGAGTTCATCAAGAAACAGGACCTGGGAGGCCATGGGGAGAAGCAAACACCCCAGGCATGACCCAGCTCAGGCTCAATGCCCCTGATCCCACGAAGTTGGAGAGGAATCTATAGATCACAGAGCTTGATGGCAGGAATTCAGGGCTGTGCTCTCCAGGGAGCCAAGGCTGGGTGCAAGGAGGGCTGAGCATCAGCAGGCAACAGGGCCCCAGCCACAGTGGGCAAAGTTTGAGCAGAGGACAGCTCTAAGCTTAGGAAGATGGCATCCTTGAGCAGGTGACCCAAAGGGGCCTTGAACCAGCTATGATGAAGTGATCAGCCCTGGGGCATGAGGCAGGGACGGATGTGATACTGAATGAGGCCAGAGTGACATCTCCTGGGCCACCCTGAGGCCACAGGTGGCTTCAGTGGCTGATGAGACAGGAAAGAAAGAAGCCAGGGAGGCAGCAATTCATTCATCTAAGCAGTTCCTTTGTTTTTCATGTGACTCCACAGCAAGGGCTCTAGGTGCTGCTCCTCTGGGGTCATTTCTGTCTTGAGGAACAGGTGCCCTTACGGCCTTGACCCCTGTGTGGGAGGATTAACAGCTGCCCCAGGCCTCTGGGGAGGCTCAGCAGCTAGCTCTGTCTGATTCACCAGTGCTCAGCAAGGGAAAGAACATAGCTCATGCTCAATGATCTTTTCATTGGTGCCCTCCCTGGGGCTCCTTGGTGTATCAAAAGGCTGTTGAATAACATCAAAGGCAGTTATCCATCATCCATCACTCTGCTAGGTTAAATGACTGCTCTTCTGATATGTTAACAGACCCTAATGAGAAAAATAACCTTCCATTAAGAAGCAGAACATTGACTTGAGAGCCCATGGATTAGCCCAAACCCTAATCTACCAAGTTAGCTTCTGAAGCTTCCCAGAATGTCAAAAACAGTCCCTTCCTTTTCTCACAAATGTGCACACACATGTCTTTCGCCCTCCTAGGGCTCCTGGGTCCCTCACTGAGCAAGTCTGTTCCTTTGGACACCTTGAGTTTGGCTCATCTTGTCAGATCTTGGGGTTGGGGTCAAAAATGGTCTAGAGTCTTTGGGGAGTAAGTATGTGATCCGAGATTGGGGGTACTGCCCTGCACAAGATGATGCAAGAGAAAGATACTCCCATCCTCCTCTGCCAGATTGAATCTGTTTTGGTTATGCTTCAGGAGGCTACTGAAGAGGCTGGAGAGGCTCCCATAGCCACCTGGTGGTAGGAGAGAGAGACAGTGAGAGGCAACAATGGAACAGAGACATGGAGAGAGACATTGAGAGACTGGAGAGGCAGGGAGAGACATCAAGAGTGCTGGTTAGTTTGTGTAAGAGTGAAGGGGAGCTCTAGTCATTAGTTAAATCATCTGGGACTCTCCCTTGGCTGCCACAGAGACTTCCTACACCTATGATGACAGACGCCAGGATAAGTGGTGGTGGGCTGGGACCCTGGAGGTTTTCTTGACTCCAAGTCCCTATTCTGATTTTGAGTCTCTGGTTTCCTGCAAGTCCACAGTGGGCTCGTTCTTGAATAGAGGAAAAGCTGAGCTTCTTTCTATCCCCTCTGCCTCTTACCCTTGAAACACCAGACTATTGGGAGCCTCTGACCAGTGTCCACCTTGACTTTATAGGCAAGGGAACGGGGTCCATGTACAGACTATACATATCGAGTCAGGTGCTGGGCTGGGACTCCAGAAACAGCCCTCTGTCCCTCTTGGATTCTCTACCTCCTACCCCTTACTCCCTCACCTGTCTCCACTGCCTGGGAGTCCAGCCTCCACCACCAAAGGAAAGAAAGTTTCTGCTCACCTGAAAAGTAGCCAGCCTTAGGAGCAGGAGGGCCCTGAGTGCGCCTGCGGAGTTTGGAGCTCCTTCAACTTCACGACTAATTGCAGAGAGGCAGTGGGCGGGCTCTTGGCAAGCGATTAGCTGTCCCACTGCATGAATAATTTGCATAGAAAATGCTTTATTTTGGCAATCTATTAAAGGGCCCACAGTGCTGTGGCTTATCTCGGTCTCACAGCAAGGAGAAGGCTTGGCTATCTCGTTAAGTTCTGTTGATGCATAACAATTTGAAATGGGCACAAGCTAGTATGACATTTAAAGATGCCTTCACTTAATTATATTACACAAACATGGGGTTGTTTATCCTTGGGAATAAAGTCTTTTTGAAGTCAAAGTTGGCATGTGCATAAAGGAGGGCCTTTTAACTGATTTTTCAAGAGGGGGCCTCCTCACTTCAAACTTTGGGGGGTTGCATTTCCCTAGGGCCTCGTAACACAGAAGGTTCTATGGCTGAGATGCAGACTTTGAGATTGGTTCTCTTGTTCTTCTCTGGGGGTGGCCTACAGTTTGGCACTTAATGTAAAATCATGGAAAGAAAAGCTTGTTAGAGCAAGGAAAAGAGACTCACTGTGTGACCTTGGCAGAGCCCCTCCCCGTCTCTGAGCGTCCACTGCATCAGTGCAACATGTGGGGTGGGGCTTTCCTGCACTAAGGCAATGATTGGCAAAACACAATGTATTTTTGTTTTCTCTTTGCCTCTCATCTTGTTGACTCTGTAAATAAAAATACAGCCTCTCTGTTAAGAGCCAAAGGGAACTCAAGGTCTCCGTCATGCTCTTTCTAAGGACTAGAAACATGCTGGGAAGGAGAGATTGGGGGAAACGAGGAAGGGGCTTGCAGCTGCAGAGGTAGGAGTATGTTTTCTGCTCTGTCAAACCAGAAGGCCCTGGGAGACTACAGAGTGAGTAGCCTCGCCTCACTCCCTTGAAAACCAGGAAGTGGGCCCTGGCTGGAGGGAATGCAAGGAGAAGCCCTAGGGGCATTGAGGAAATTCTGCAAAGCCCTGAGAAGCCTGTTTTTGCCCACAAGGTGCACAGGGAAAACCTTATGGATATGGGCTATCTCTTCACCTCTGAGCTTTGGAGCAGAGACCAGTGCTGCTGTGGGAGGAGCTCTGGACACAAGGTTAGGTGGGCTGGTTTCTGGCAGGATAGAGTCTTTGATGTTTCCAGTGATAGTGCTGCCTGAGTAAGTCTTTCAAGAGAAAAAGATGCAGAGAAAGGAGGGCTTGTCCAGGGCCCTGGCTTCGAGGCTCTGTGTTCCTCCCGGAGTTAAGCTTTCTGGAAAACAGACTCTTATTCCACCTTCCACTCCCCTCTTTGCCCCCTAGGACTGAAGACTGAATTCTCCAAAGCTCATAGACAACATGCTCCTACTCTGCCTCTTCCTGGCACTTAAAAAAATAGATTTGTGATTAATGGACACATTATCTGTGATTAAGTATGGAGACGATTCCCATTCCATTATGACTTCCTAGAAACAAAACTCTCTGTTGAAATAATTAAGAGAGTATTAATTAGCATTAATAGTTAGTTAACCTTATATTTAACTGATGTGTACCACTTTGAATAAAATCTAAGGAAATGCCAGCTCCCAGACACAATAGGTAACTCCTTGGCTAGTCATGAATTGTCGGTCACTGTCTGCTCTAACATGATTGTCGCCCAGGCTTGAGTAAAACTAAGCCATTGACTATGTAAATCTTTTTTTTTTTTAAGGTTTATTTATTTATTTATTCATGAGAGACACAGAGAGAGAGAGAGGCAGAGACACAGGCAGAGGGAAAAGCAGGCTCCATGCTGGGAGCCCGATGTGGGACTCAATCCCAGGACTCCAGAATCACACCCTGGTCCGAAGTCAGCAGCTAAACCCCTGAGCCACCCAGGGATCCCCATATTTTTTTAAAGATTTTACTTATTTATTCATGAGACACAGAGAGACAGAGGCAGAGACACAGGCAGAGGGAGAAGCAGGCTCCATGCAGGGAGCCCGACGTGGGACTCGATCCCTGGTGTCCAGGATCACACCCTGGATCGAAGGCGGCGCTAAACCGCTGAGCCACCAGGGCTGCCCTGACTATGTAAATCTCAAGTCAAGTCCTTCCTGGTGATTGCTAGAAAGAGCTTCATCTCTAAGTGTTAGCACTAGACAGTCAAGGTGGGGAAACTCACTCACTGTTAGGCTTGTACCATCCGGATAATAAGCAAAGTTGCCACTCACTGGGCAGTTGTTCTGAACCAGGGCCCATACTAAGCACTTTGTTAGACTAAACCATATGAAATTAATGTTTTTGTAGTTCAAAAATAGCCAGCTGGTGGCCACTTCATACGACTCAACCTAATATCTCATTTAATCCTTACCATACTGAGTAAGTCTTTCAAGAGAAAAAGATGCAGAGAAAGGACGGCTTGTCCAGGGCCCTGGCTTCCAGGCTCTGTGTTACCTTACCATTGTTACTACCCTTTCCATACTGCACAGGAAGAAAATAAGGCACAAAGAAATTAAATAATTTACCCAAATTACAGAACAAGTTAGTAGGGCCAGGTGTCATGAGCATTGACTCCATACTCATCTAGCCCTGACACTTTGCTTCTTATCAAAATGTTCCCATAAGTATTTCACATGTTTTGCTCAATGGACATACTTAAACTGAAACTGGTACATATTGTGTGTTCAGTTAATGTTTATTAAATGAACAAATAGATAAAGGATGGATTACAGGGTGCCTGAGGCCCCATTATCAGTATGGTACACAGGAATGGGCGGGCTGGATACTACTGAGCCATCAAGTACTTGGCCAAGGATCCTCACATTCTCTTCTCTTCATCTGCCCCCGCCCCCCATACACACACCAGGTTCTTTTCCAGAGTGAAATGTGGGGCCAGACATGGCTTGAAAGGTGGTGTGGGTAGGGGGAGATTGACCCAGCAGCTACCTGGCTGTCAAGGCAGAGCAATAGGACAGAGGTTATTTGGAGAAGTGGAGGAAAGAGGGTAAACAGAACCATCATGCCATGAACAGCTGTGATTAGGCTAAGAAGCAGAGCCTCCCCAGATCTGGATTCCTCCTGCAGATGTAAAATGTCCACTAACATCAGAGAGTCCCTGTGTCACAGGCGTTATTTCCTGAGCACTTAGAGTCCTTTCTTCCTGAGCCTCAGGTCTAGTCTCTGGGCTTGAATCAAATCTTCCCTCTCACAGCCACCTAAACCTCAGCTTCTCTTAACATTGCCCTATGACCATGCCCAGGAGACCGAGGTTGGGCATACTTAAAGGCCAGCCATGGAAGAAAGGAAAAAAGAAGGCACCTCATGATCCCATGCATGGTATGAATCAATGGGTTGTACTGTAATTTATGTATTTGTCAATTTTTGACCAAACATAACTAAGAGATTGAAAACTGTAAAATGACACATAGATGCACAATAATTATAGTTCCTCTATTGAATAGCTTCCAATAACAAGAAATGGATGTAGTTAGCATAATTGTTCCTTTTAATTTTGCATTGAGTAGTATTTCTGAAAGTGATGGATTAATAGGTGCTGACACCACACCTTGCCCTCCCTTTGGGCAGCAGCTGCACTGCACATGGTGATGGTTATAGAAGTCCATGGTGACAGGAAAAATTTGGTGAAGTTGGAGTTTCAGATTCCAGGCTATTTCCTCAAGACCAAGGGGAATGGATGAGTGGGTGCAAAAGGAGGAACAGCTAATCCCTTGGGAATGGTAGGTGCTAGAAAGCCTCACCTTCCTGGGCCTAAAACCTCCAGATCTGGGTCATGAGGAAGGGTCTTCTGAAAGAAAGAAATTCAGTTTCATTCAATGACTTCCTTTTCCATACTGTCCATATTGAACCCTGGAGACTACACAAACCCACATATTTTGCCCTCAAAGAGCTTGCAGATTTTGCCTGGCTAGGACCTTATCTTGGATGCCATGCTCAATATCATTACCATCACAAGTCCTAACCCCATGCACCTTGTTTGATGATTCATAAAACTTTCGTTAGCGTGTTTAATTTTGCAACAAACCTCTAAGGGCAGAAATCATTATTCTCAGGGAAAACTGAGGCCCCAAGAGTAAGTGATCTTTCCAAGCTCACTCAACAAGTCAGTGATGATGAAGGGACTGCAACATCGGTGTTCAATTTTGAGTCCAGAACTCATCCCACAAAAGCACACTACCTCCTGGGATGAGGTGGTGAGAGAGGAGGAGAACCCTGTTCTGCCAGGATTGATCTGGTGTGGAACGAACAGGGTAGAACTCATCTGGCCTTTGGGACTCACACAGAGAACACGAGTCTTCATGAAGTCAGCGTGCAAAGAGCCTCACCTGGATGGAAGAAAGCAACAAAGAGGGCAGCCCGGGGGGCTCAGCGGTTAAGCGCTGCCTTCAGCCCAGGACATGATCCTGGAGACCTGGGATCGAGTCCCACATCGGGCTCCCTGCGTGGAGCTTGCTTCTCCCTCTGCCTCTCTCTCTCTGTCTCTCATGAATAAATAAATAAAATCTTTAAAAAAAAAAAAGCAACAAATAGACAAATCTTCTTCCAGATAAGATTACACCTGTATGATGTCCTGAGTCATTTATCATTCATTCAACAAATTAACTGAGATCCTGCTGTGTGTCAGACACTGTCCTGCAGGATATCCTGGTAACGGAAGACATCCTATTACAATCCCCCAGCTCTGTCCTCTCCCTTCGCCTGTCCTCAGTCCAGCTGTCATAACCCAGAAAAGGAAGGCTACTTCCTAGCTGTACTACGGACAGCTCAGTACATGTACCAGTCAGAGGAGTAGCCCAGGAAAGCAGGGTAAAAGGCCACATATGCCTCCTTGCTGAGGATAGCCTCATTTCCTGGTCTTGCCCTATACCTCCAGGACATTTAAGACAATCTATACACCTGCCCCTTTGGTATATGGCATCCAAGGCTATGAAAGATGATCTGGATGTTTCAAGCCTGCTTTCAAGGCTGCTCAAAGAAACCACCCAGACCCACTCTTCCTTGCTCCTTCCTCATGGGCTTTTCCTTGTGACACCATCTCAATATGACTCTGTGCTCTTGCTTTACAAACCAGACTTTGATCTTGCCACTGTCCTTTTAGGCTTCCAGTTTGTTCTGGGTGTTTCTAGTGGATCTTTGCTTTTTCCTAAAATAGGGTCTGATTTAGCTTGCCCCTGTCCTGCCTTGGATAGGAGCTCCACATGGTACCCAGACCCACATGTCAGCCATGTGGCTGTGTCCCCTCTAGGCTAAACCTAAACAGACAGGTGGGATGGACTTGTCTTCAAAGTGGCTCACTAGGAGAGGAAAGAAGAGCTGGCGTTTGAGAACCAGCTAGAGCCAATTGACAGAGAAAGGTTGCAATTTGTAAATGACAGAGAAGAGAAGAGCATCAAAGGAGTTTCCCTATGAAGTTTCTTATTTCTTAGGGTTTTCTGATATGAATGAAGTGAAGAAAGATTTGAGGACAAGGAGTCAATTCTGAAATTGTTTCTGTGGAAAGCAGGAAGCAGAGATACTGGGGACCAGCAGAGGGATGGATGGACAGTGCTGAGGGCTCAGCATTGTTCATACGGTTCTGGTCCTTGTGTTTGGGTAACTGTCCCCAGTAGCACTCAGCTCCTTCCATGCAGAGATTAGGATAAGGCGTGTACTAATAAGGGCAATGGGAAAACAGGTCAATGGAGTTGAGTGTTGACAAGACCCTGCTCTCTAGCCCTGCAAAATCCTCTGCTTGGGGAGTCTAGAAGCCATAGCTTTCGTTCCCATACACACACTGCCATCTGCTGGGAAGATGGAGGAGCAACCCAGAGGCTGCCTGGCCCTTGAGCCCAAGCAGAATCCATCCTAGGAAAGCCCCTCTTTCCTGCTAGTTCCAGCCAATCGGTCCTCATCCTCCCTCTCTCCCTCCCTCCCTCCCTCCCTCCCTCCCTCTCTCCCTCCCTCCCTCCCTCCCTCCCTCTCTCCCTCCCTCCCTCCCTCCCTCCCTGCTTCTTCTGGCCTCCCAAGCCCTCTCTCACACCCCATCAGGGTACGGATCCCTCTCTGGCATGGATTCCTCTCCCCCAACTCCTCACCTGACAGAGTTGCTCCATGAGGATGGATTCCATCCCAAGCACGGAGGCACAGGCACAAAGCAGGACCCCTGGGGCACATGGCCTCTCGGGCAGAAGGTGCTACCCATCACCTCCATCATTCTGGACCAGGCCAGGCAGGAAAGAGGCAGACATGGGGCCTGACTTGTCATAGGTCTGGAAGGGAGGCTACGTGGATGTGCTGTTTCCAGTCTGCCTGAGGGTTCTCAGCCCAGAGAACCAGGCCTGTTCCAGAGCTAGCTGCACTGAAGCTGCACTGGGAATAGAGAATGCCCCTCTCGTGACCTCTGGGAGGAAGGCAGGGTTGCAGAGCCACCTAGCAGACCACCAGAGAGTGCTGATCCTCTGAGACTTCCCATTGGAATCCCCATTTCATGGATGAAAAAATTGAGGCCCAAAAATAGGTTGCATCACATTGCCCCTCTTGGTAAGAGGAGCTGTTAAAGCATATCCCTAAAGCACTCAGAGGATGTCTGGTCTAATCTTCTCACTTATAAATGGGACACCAATTCCCAGAGCGAGGACAGAGGGATGCCGACCTGCTGCAGGTTGTGATACTCGTTAGTATCTGCTCTATGCTCTCTCCATGCACCAGACTGACCCAGTTGGAAGAAGTCAGCTCCTAATGGAGGCTCTGCTTGCACACGGGAGGGCTCAGGGGCAGAGGGTAGGCAGGGAGACCGTCTGGCCTTCTGGTGAAGAAGAATGCTGAGGCAGCTGCCACCAGCTGCCCTGTCCTGCTGCGGTGTTCCCACCCTTGCCTTTGCTGCTCAGAGCAAGGCCAAAGTAGGAGGCTTATTTATTCCTACGCTTTTATTTATTCATCTTTTATTCATTCACATCCTGTCAGTGTATATTGTTTACATTATAAATCATATGTATTCCCACACTCCTTCTTAAGGAAAAGACCCAAGAATACAGATTGTTGCAAAGCTGTAAAAAACGGTAACGGTGGCAGCATGCCTCCATCCCCCCTCGGGCCTCCTGGCAGGGCTTGGAAAGCCCTCATTATGGTAGGCTGAGGACTGAGACCACCTGGGTCTCCCAAAGCACCCACTCCATGCAGCATATACATCTGCCCCTCAACAGAGAGAACAGGAGAAAGAGGGATGAGAGAAGGTAGGGGTCTGCAGGGACATCTGAGGATGGTATTTTTCCCACACCCTTTCCCAAGCTGGGCTGGGGAAGTAGCTGCCTGAAGCCATCTGTAGGGAGTAAGCTGAATCCAAGCTAATCTGTAGGAAAGCCTTAAGCCACCAGAGAGATGATTGCAAATGCGAAGACCAAAAGAAGAGAAGCAGATTTGTGAAGGAGAGATGGAGCCAAGAACTGGTAACCTGGTGGGGTGTGGCATTCAAGCAGAAGCATGTTAGGAGCAAATGCAGAGGCTCTGGAGAGGCCCGGTGGGCAATCACAGTTTGTATTTACAGACTGCCCTAAGTGAATGGGAGGGCCTGGAGTTGTGGCTAGACTGGGGTTGGAAGCACTGGACTGAGCAGATGTATCCTGCAGCTGCCAGACAGCAATGAGAACTGACACATGTATCTCTGTGCAGGGGGGAAAATCATTATGTTAATTGTGTATCAAAACCTTTGGATAAGTCTAAAGCCATACTCAGAGGAAGAGTCATAGACTCAGATGCATTGTTGGACAAGATAAGTAACCAATAGCTGGTACAACAAGCAAACCCCTAAAATTGTGGTGGCTTAGTACAATAAAGATTACTTCTTGTTCATGCTATATGACTGTTTCAAATAGGCACTTAAGGATGCAGACTGATAGAGAATCTTCTGTCTTGTAGCTGGACCATCTGGAACACATGGGGAACACATAGTCTACAAGACTGTGGTAAAGTGGAAGGAGGAGGAGGAAGAAAACATACCGGCTCATAACTATTTCAATCCAGACAAAATATACACCACTTCTGCTCACAAACCATTGCCTACATCTAGTCACATGGATGATCCCAGATTTCAAGAGATGCTGTGATATGTAGGGGAATAGCACATATATATCCACTGAGCACTGTCTCAGCCACACATTAAACATTAAACAAGAAACGATTAAAATAAATGACTTAAGGATCCAGCTAAAGAAACTAGAAAAAAAGAAAATCATTCTATGAACAGGAGTAAGAAGAAATTAATAATGAAATAGAAAATCACTCATTAAGAACAACTTATTAACTGCCCAACTGATGAAAAGACTAAAAAAAGATGAATTAGGAGTTAATCAGATTTAAAGAGAAGCAAAGAAGCATAAGTAGACAAAATAGGGAAATAACTACAAATATATAGGAAATTAATTATAATTTTAGAGTGTCACAACTCTGTGTTAATGTATTTTAAAAACCGTGTCATTATTTCTAGGAAAATGATATTACCAAAATTGGCTGAAGAGTGTTAATAGTCATGGAAGATACTGAGAAAAAAATCTTTTAATGATTTCGTTGTATGTATATACGCACATACACACACAGTTCCACGAGTGAATTCATTCAAATCTCTGAGGAACAAGTAATTCTGGAGTTGAACTGTTCCAGTGCATAAAAAGGAAAGGAAATCTCCAAGTTATTTGTTACAGAGCTAGTAAAGTAGTGATAGCACAACTGGACAAGGTAAAACAACTACTACAGATTAATCTCACTTTGAATAACAAAACAAAAATCTTAAATAAAATATTAGCAAATAAAACTTAGCAGCATATTTTTATATATTATATAATTATCAAGTAAAATTCATAGCAGAAATGGAAAAGTGATTTAAAATTAGGAAATGTAATTTATCATATTAATACACCTGGATGTATATTCTTAGACTAAAATTTAGCACCATTTTTAATGCTGATGTGTTAAAGTCATTTCTACCAATACCAAAAACAAGGTCAGAACATACTCTTATGCTACTATTATGTAATATTGTGTGTAGTTACTGACTACTGTAAATAGCCAAAAACTAAATACAAGGCATAAAATTGGAAAGAAGAAAGTTCCTGATTATTTTTAAAAGATATAAAAGATCCAAATAACTTGATGGGAAAAACAAATATCAATTAGAAAATTGACGTAAAATTAGATGATTTCTGTACAAAAAATAGCCAGTTAAAAAATAATATAGGGAAAAAAGTTCACAGTCACAATAGCAGCAAAACAGAATTACATTTAAGAGAAAGTGTTCAGAAGCTATGAACTTTTTAAAAAAGATTTATTTATTTTAGAGAGAGCGAGTAGGGGGAGGGGCAGAGGGAGAGAATCTTCTGGCAGAGTCCCTGCTAAGCTTGGAGCCTGACTCAGGGCTTGATCCCACGATTCATGAAATCCCTGAGTGGAAACTAAGAGTCAGATGCTTAACCAACTGAGCCACCCAGACACCCCTGAACCTATGAATTTCTCAAGAATTAAAAGACTAGAATAAATGATGACACAACTGGTATTTAGCTATGAAGACTCAATTCTTCTTAAATTAAAAAAAAATCAAAGATTTTATCTTTGAGAAAGAGAGAGCACAATAGAGCAGGGGGCAGAACAGAGGGAGGAGCAGAGGGAGAGGGAAAGAGAAAGGGAAAGGATCTCAAGCAGACTCCCCCACTGAGTACGATGCCTGACTCAGGGCCTAATCTCATGACCCTGACATCATAACCCTAACTAAGATCATGATCTGAGCCAAAACCAAGAGTCACATTAACCAGCTAAGCTACCCAAGCACCCCTGGGAAAACTCAATTTTATAAAGATGGCAATCATCAATAAATTGATCTATACGTTCATTGTATTACCAATCCTACTAGTCCACTTAGAAAGTGATTCTTTTTTTTTTTTAAGATTTTATTTATTTATTCATGAGAGACACGGGGGCCGGGCAGAGACACAGGCAGAGGGAGAAGCAGGCTCCATGCAGGGAACCCCACGTGGGACTCGATCCCGAGTCCCCAGGATCACACCCAGGGCCAAAGGTGGTGCTAAACCGCTGAGCCACCTGGGCTGCTGCCCCTTAGAAAGTGATTCTAAAGTTAGTCTGGAAAATATATTTGTGGGAATAGGCAGTAAAATTCTGGATAACAGAAAGAAATGATAATGAATTAGCTCTCCCAGATAATAAAACATATTACAAGTCTTCAGTAAATGAAACAGTATACTACAGAGACAATAGACTGATCACTGGCACATAATGGAGAGTTCAGAGAAAAATCAAAATACGTGTGTGGATTTACTATAAGAATAGTGTTTTTAATCAATTCAGTAATGGTGCTGGGTCACCAGCCAGTGTTTTTCTGGGGCAGAAGATGGGAAGAAGAAGCAGTATTTCTGCCTCACTAGTTTAGCAAAATGAATTTCAGATGGGGCTGATATAAATGTTGGGCATAGAGGCATTAAAGTACCAAGATAAGATACTGGTGGATGCTCTTCAAATTCTTAAATTGGAGAAAGCTTTCTTATGCATAAAATAGAACCTCAAAGCCTTAAAGGAAAAGGTTAATAAATTAGGCTACAGACAAGGTAAAAATCTCCTCTCTAATGAAATCTGCCATAATTAAAGACAAAAGAGAAGCTGGGGGCAGAAAAAAAATCTACCACACATTAGGCAGGCAAATGGAGAAGCACCAAATGGAGAAGCACCCATCATTCTATGGAGAAGGGAACAGGGGAGTGAACAGAAGAGTGAGAGGAGAAAGAGTAAGAAGAGGGGAGGAAAGTGGAAGGAATCAAAAAAGAAGAGAAAGAACATTGAAAGAGAAAAATCCATTTCTTCTGTTGGAAAGTTGCTTCCCACGGGTGAATTTCCCTCTTTCCACTCCACTTCTGAAAGGCAATGCAGTCAGCTCTTCCCTGTAGATAGGGTGTTCCAACCCCTGGTGACTGTAGAGAGGCTTGGTAATCGCAGGAAGGCTTAGTTGACCGTGCAGAAGAGGCTGCCAACTTCAGATCTGGAGAAATAGCTTAGACCTGGGCTGGTTATATCTCACTGCCAGGAAACCTGCAAGGCCTTCAAATGGCAGAGGTGAATGCCTTTAAGCAAATTCGGTGGCTTCTTATGGGTGCTAAGATTAGATTTAGCATCTTTGAAGTAGGCTAGTATTTTTCACAGTTTTCACAGCAGAACCCTTTTGTTTCTCAAATGAAATCTATGAAGAAATCTAATATATAAGCAGATTGAGAAGTATCTTATTAGTATACATACATTTATCTTTAAAGTTGAAACATTTTATTACTGTAAAGTTACAAGGAATCTAGTTAAAGCTGGTAGTATAAAAAATTCTACTTTTCTTGTTCAAAACACACCACACAACCACAAAAAAAAAAAAACATAATGAAAAATAGAGGTGAGAAATGCCATTTTCATTGGAACAGAGAAAAATCCACAATCTCACTGTATCAACTATGAAGTCTACCTGACAAAAGTTATGAATAATCTGGAGCAAAATGAGGAGGTACCCTCAAAAACAAGACATAAGTCAAACATCCAGCAGAATATTGTTCTGTTTTGTCATAGCAGATATAAATATTTTTTAAAAATATCCAATTCAACACACCTTTGATTAGCAATGGACTCAACCTTGCCACACATTCTAATCCCTTAGCAGATATTTTATTTAATACTGTGCCCAAGTCCTATCACAGACATATTAATTCAGAGTTGTAGGAAGTAGGGTCCAGACATTAGCATTTTTAAACGTGCAACCAGGGCATGGGAGCAACAAGAACTCAGGACTCAGGTCACAGGAGCTGAAATGACTGATCTTTGAGATACCCAGTTTGCCATGGAAGAAGGGCAGGGTGGATGAGTTGGCGGGAAAAAAGACACTACTTGCAATTATCACTATCTGCTACCTAAACTCCTAGCCAGAGGTGAAGTAGTATAGAGGCAGAGCTTAAATGGGGGTCGTGAGATCATAATAAGGAGAACCTGTGACTTTAAGATCCCTGCTGTAAGCCTTCTGGATCTCTTGAAAGCTGAAAACTGATGGAAAACAGGCACCCAGGGCAGGAGAAATAATGTTGCTGAGAGGCTGTTTGCCACGACTCGCTAGAATTGAAGCTGTTAACTGTCTCAGCTCTCTCTTCTCTCACCTCTCCCTGCACTATTTTTCAACAACCCGTTCAGCTATAGGGTAAGATACAACCAGCTGGAAGTCACACAGGAATTTAGCAAGGGGTAGGGAACATAAAAAAAGAACATAAACAAAAAAGCAGATGAAGGACATATATTGCAAGAGGAATTAAGCAAACAAAAGAAGGATTCAGAAATCCTTCCAAAAGAAGGATTCACAAACAATTTTTTAGAGCCTTCATTAAATTATAGATTACATGATCTCTCTTTCTAAAGAAAAGTACAGAGAAGCAAAGGTGTAGAGAAGAGCTTATAAGATAGCAAATAGTAAAATGGCAAAAGTCAAGAGAATAAATAGAAACAAAAGAAAATAAGAGATAGTGAGGCAATATTATAGAGAGCAGTCTCACATTAGAAGCAACAAATAACAGGGGGAAAAAATGAGTGAAAATACAGCCACAGTCCTTGTGATCAGAATTTAGGAAATCACGCAAGATAAAGTGGAACAAAAATAAAAGTAAAAACATGATTATGAAGAGGTTGATAGATAAGACTAAAGAAATCTCTATATATAATTGGTGTTCTTAACATGAAAATGTCCCCCGCCCAAAAAAAATTTATAATACCTACTTACCTATCTTTTGTACATTTTTCTTCTCCCCTGCCCCAGTCTATCTATATATATAAGCTCAAAGATTTCTGAAATAATGTTCATTAAGAGTTATAGATGGTTCTTTTCAGGTAGTAGAGTTTAGGAGTGAATAACTCCTAAATAACTAATAACTAATAACTCTCTTCTTTATGTCCTGTATTGTTCCTTATAGTAAGCAAGTGTTAGTTTCATAAAAACAAAATCATTATATTTAAAAAAGGAATTCAAACAATTAAAACAAATGGTTTTGAATGTCAAGAACTAAAAGCAACCATCTACAAAAATCAGCTTAAAATGGATAATGGTCCTAAAGGTAAAACTCACATAGAAGAAAACACAGAAGAAATTTTTCTTGACCTTGGGTTAGGCAAAGAAAGCACAAATCCAGAAAAGAAAACACTAATAAATTGGATTTCATCAAAATTGAAACTTGCGCTCTGTGAAGGATACTGTTAAAAGAATAAAAAGATCAGCCACATGTTGGGAGAAAATATTTGCAAATCATATTATCAGACAAATTACTTGTACCCAGAAATATAAAGAACTCTCAAAACTCAACAATAAGGAAGCAACTCAGTTGTTTAAATGACAAGGGTTTAAATAGATACTGCACCAAAGAAGGCATATTAATGACAAATAAGCACATGAAAAGAAGCTTAACATCACTCATCGTTTGATAAATGTAAATGAAAACTGCAAAAACATATGAGTATATACACATCAGATGGCTAAAGTTAAAAAACAAAATTGACAATACCAAGTGCTGATGAGGAAGAGGAGCAACTGAAACTCTCTTATGCTCCTGGTAGAAATGCAAAATGATACAGCTCTCTGAAAAACATAGTGTAGCAGTTTCTTTAAAAAGTGAAACATGGGGCACCTGGCAAGATCAGTCCGTGGAGCATACAACTCTTAATCTCAGGATTGTGAGTTCAAGCCCCATGTTGGGTGTAGAGATTACTTAAAAATAAAAGAAATCTTTAAAAAAAAGTAAAAATGAATACAGAATGAAACATACATTTACTTATGTCTTGTGAATCCCATTTCTTTGTATTTATCCTAGAGAAATGAAAACCTATGCTTACACAAATACCTGTGCACAAAAGTTTATAGCAATATTTTGTAATCGCCAAAACCTGCAATCCAAATGTCCTTGACTAGGTGAGAAGATAAACTGGCCTATACAGTAACTTCTTGCAAGATTCATCCATGAAGGCAAGAGAAACAAAAGCAAAAACGAACTATTGGGACTTCATCAAGATAAGAAGCTTTTGCACAGCAAAGGATACAGTCAACAAAACTAAAAGACAACCTACAGAATGGGAGAAGATATTTGCAAATGATGTATCAGATAAAGGGCTACTTTCCAAGATCTATAAAGAACTTATTAAAGTCAACAGCAAAGAAACAAACAATCCAATCATGAAATGGGCAAAAAACAGGAAGAGAAATCTCACAGAGGAAGACATAGACATGGCCAACAAGCACATGAGAAAATGCTCTGCATCACTTGCCATCAGGGAAATACAAATCAAAACCACAATGAGATACCACCTCACACCAGTGAGAATGGGGAAAATAAACAAGGCAGGAAACAACAAATGTTGGAGAGGATGCGGAGAAAGGGCAACCCTCTTGCACTTTTGGTGGGAATGTGAACTGGTGCAGCCACTCTGGAAAACTGTGTGGAGGTTCCTCAAAGAGTTAAAAATAGACCTGCCCTAGGACCCAGCAATTGCACTGCTGGGGATTTACCCCAAAGATTCAGATGCAATGAAACGCCAGGACACCTGCACCCCGATGTTTCTAGCAGCAATGTCCACAATAGCCAAACTGTGGAAGGAGCCTCGGTGTCCATCGAAAGATGAGTGGATAAAGAAGATGTGGTCTATGTATACAATGGAATATTACTCAGCCATTAGAAACGACAAATACCCACCATTTGCCTCCACGTGGATGGAACTGGAGGGTATTATGCTGAGTGAAGTAAGTCAATCGGAGAAGGACAAACATTATATGGTTTCATTCATTTGGGGAATATAAAAAATAGTGAAAGGGAATAAAGGGGAAAAGAGAAAAAATGAGTGGGAAATATCGGAAAGGGAGACAGAACATGAAAGACTCCTAACTCTGGGAAACAAACTAGTGGTGGTAGAAGGGGAGGTGGGCGGGGGGTGGGGGTGACTGGGTGACGGGCACTGAGGTGGGCACTTGACGGGATGAGCACTGGGTGTTATTCTATATGTTGGCAAATTGAACACCAATAAAAAATAAATTTATAAAAAAATAAAAATAAACTGGCCTATATCTACACAATGGAATACCACTCAGCAATAAAAAGCAATGAACTATTAATACACACATCTTCAATGAATCTCAGATGCATTTTTAAAAAGGATTTTATTTATTCATGAGAGACAGAGAGAGAGAGGCAGAGACATTGGCAGAGGGAGAAGCAGGCTTGCTGTGGGGAGCCTGATGCTGGACTGGATCCCAGGACCCCAGGATCACGACCTGAGCCAAAGGCAGACACTCAACCACTGAGCCACCCAGGTGGCTCTCAAATGCATTTTTCTAAGTGAAAGAACTCAGTCTCAAAGATTACATTCTGTGTGATTTCATAATTTTGGAAAGGGCAAAAATACAGAAACAGATAACAGATCTGTGGTTGCCTGGAATGGGTATAGGGAAAGGATCTGAGGACAAAGGTACAGCATATGGGAGTTCTCTGGGTTGTTGGAATTTTCCTGTATCCTGTGTGAGGTGGTAGTTAAAAGGATCCAGGTATGGGGCAGCCGGGGTGGCTCAGTGGTTTAGCACCACCTTCAGCCCAGGGTGTGATCCTGGAGTCCCGGGATCGAGTCCCACATTGGGCTCCCTGCATGGAGCCTGTTTCTCCCTCTGCCTGTGTCTCTGCCTCTCTCTGTCTCTCTCTGTGTCTCTCATGAATAAATAAATAAAATCTTAAAAAAAAAAAAAAAAGGATCCAGATATGTATAAAACCTCATAGAAAGTGAATTTTACATTTGTAAATTTAAAAACTTTAAAAAGAATCCCCAGTGAACCCTCAGCTTTCCACATTCAAAACCTTGATGTGAATGCATCAACCCAGACAGAGGGGGACAAAATATAGAATAATGCTTGGATCTACAGGTTCCCAAGACTTTTTAAAGACTCGAAATTGTACCCTTGTGGTGACACTAGTTTATTTGTTAACATAACTGCATCAGTTTCCTAAGAAAAACAGAATAAAACCAAAAAATAAAAGACCACCCAAAGTACCACAAATGCAAAATAATTACCATTTCAAAGAGAAGGCTATTGAGGAGAGTTTCTGCTACTTATCAGTTTTGGCACTCAGTCAATTTCTACCTTTTGTTTTGGTCACAGTATTGAGAAGATTCTAATACCTAGAAAAATGTAGTGCAAATGGCAACATACTTTAAGTTCACCTTGCAGCCTCAAGGTAATCTTCAATCTACCTCAGAAGCTTGAAAGAGAACAGAAAACTGGTGTGTTTGTTTCCAACAGAGAATCACCAAAGGTATCTGACTGCTTGCTTGCATTCCTTACTAGATAAAGTGTTGCAAATGGAGAACTCCAAACTTATCATGTTTTATGCACATATTTATAAGTAATCCAAATATATTTATAGAAATGAAAGAAGAATCTTTATTCTTAGGCTCTACTTTTTAAAAAATGAGCCAGCATGACAGTACTAGTTAACACATCGGGAGTTGTCAATATATTCAAATTTAATATACACTGCATTTGAGTATGTTATTCTAAATATAGTTAAAATATATTTGAAAAAAAATAAGAACAAACATTGAAGAGAGCCCTGCAGCACCTGAGTTTCTACAGAACACCATTTAAAAACCACTCAGCTCCAGCATGGTAAACACCATCTAAGCCAAACATGAGAAAGTGGATGATCAATCATTCAATGGAAATCTGTTCCCACTTCATTTACCCAATTGTGGTTTTCAGCTGCTATATAATATGCACGTAACTTATTTCCAGCCAGTTTAGAAGCCTTTTCAAAGCACTTTATCTGTAGAATCTATACGTCGTCATCTTCACTCATCCATTCAAAGAATATTTATTGACAGCAGGCACTGTCCTAGGTACTAGGGAAGCAGAAGTAAGCAAAACGGACCAAATTCCCTTCCCTCATGCAGCTTATACTCCAAAGGAGAGAAACAGGAGAGAAACCAAAGTAATAAGCTATAGAAGATGATAAGTGTTGCTATAGAATGTATGTTTGTGCCCCTCCAAAATTCATATGTTGAAGCCTAATCCCCAATGTAATGGTATTTGGAGGTAGAGCCTTTGTGAAGTGATTAAGTCATGAAGGTGATGAGCCTCATGATTAAGTCATGAACTCTTATGAAAGAGACCCTAGAGAGTTCCCTTGCCTCTTCCACTGTGGACACTGGAAGAAGATGGCCTTCCATAAACCAGGAAGCAGGCTCTCACCAGACACCAAATCTACTGGTGTACTGCTCTTAGATTACAGCCTCCAGAATTATGAGAAATAAAGTTCTGTTGTTGATAAGCCACCCATCTATGGTACTTTGTTATAGCAGCCTGAACTGGTTAAGACAAGTGCCATGGAGAAAAATAAAGTAGAGCATGCAGATAAAGGAGTGCTTCACCTTGCATAGGTTGGCCAGGGAAGGTCTCACTGAGTATGGTGATATTTGAGGAAAGACTTGAAGGAGGTGAGGGGTTGGGCCATACCAATGTTTGGGGCAAGAGCATCCCAGGCAGAGGACACAATTGCAAGGACACAAGGTGGCGCTGCCCAGGCCTGTGTGAGTGTGAGAAGGAGGCCAACGTGGCTGCAGCTGGAAGCAGAGACATCCCAGGAGATGTGTCCAGAAAGGCGAAGACACCGTATATACAAACTCTGGTTGCTTTGGGACCCTAAACCACATAATAGTAGGATTCAATCCTTCCTTCTGCCCCTTTCCCTTCCAGGATTGCTGTCTTCCAGTGCATTTGGGAGAAGCAGCCTTTGTCCCAAGTACATTCTTACCAAACATGCTGCAGCCAGCCTCTCTGCTTTCACCCAGCCACCCCACAGCCTTCCATGCACATTGTTTTTTGTAACCTTGGTCTTTGGGATTAGCATTCTCTACTGATTCAATGCTGCTCCCTCAGGCCTGGTGTTAGGAGGTGAGAAAAGCTGGAACCAATCCCCTCCCATATTCCCTAGCACCAATGGCACCACCCATTGCATGTCACAGGCTTTTCTAGAGGCTGGAGGAAACCATCAGAGGAATGCAGTGCAGGAGGAAAGCCTGACTGAACCCATAGCCCATTAAGCATCTCTTATCACAGGGAGCTCCTTCCTGGTTGACTCTCTAAGAGGCATGTTCCTCCACAAACCACGAGCCTTCAAACCCTTGCTGTCTTTCCTAGTCCCTCACTGTCAAACTCCTGTCTCTGAGCCTCCAGAAATTTCAAACTTTACAACATAACAGCCTCTCATTGAAGGAAAACATCACTTTAATTTACTCTGAAAAGCCCCTTGTCTCATTGTCTTAACCTCAACCCAGTCCAGATGACCCTTCTCGGCCTTGCTGGGCCAGAAGATTCCTAGAAGCATTTTCCTGTGCCAAGATAAGTCTTCCACCATCCCTAGGATACAGAAACATCTCTTGGAATAGAAAAGCTTCCACTAGTCTTTCCTCCACCCTCTTCAGTAACTAAAACCCATATTCATTATATAAGTACTTAGTCCTAAGGCAAAGACTGGCGTGGCTTTCCCAGCAACCAGGGCACTGACAGACACAAAACTGCCTGGTTCTCCAGTTTTCACCATCTTGATCCCCCTGCAGGAAGAAAATAGTCGTTATCAAAAAGGCAATTGTCATTCTCCCTCTTTAGAAAAATTCCCATTAAAGATAAAGCAAATTTTAATTAGATTAAGTATCCAATTACTGTAATTACATTTTTTAAAAATTCACATCATGAAGATGACCCTTTTTAAAAGGGTTACAGGAATAATTAGTGTATTCATATTAACCAAAATGTATTGGATAATATTTATACCCAGAAGACAAAGTACATTACACACATTTCACCTTTGGGGAAAGCTTGCAAATGTTTTGGCAGTGGTATGAATATTTATAGGCAAGAGTGTGCTTTAGCAAGATTATGTGAGGAAGCATTTAAATGCTCACCAATTTTTACCCAGGGGTAAAGTATACAGAAAATGTAGCTCAGAGATTATGGATATGCAAAGTGTGACTTAGGCAGGGAATTTCTATCAGTTTGCTTAATTAATTGGAGCCAAAGACTATTTCTTCTCATTTGAGGCAGAAAGGCCCAAGGTATCCAACTGTGACTTCTCTCTGCTTGGCATCCGCTGGGGGCAGGGGCCAGTGAGGAGAGGTGGTATGAGAGTGGTAAGGACACTCTTACCTTGACCATACTCCACCCAGAAACCTGGGTCCTCATGCCCCCAGCCTCTGCCCACCCATTCCCAGTGTGGGAAAGCTTTAGCATGACAAATAGGGGCCTTAGAGAAGCTTCCTCCCAATAGGTTTGCTCCTGAAACTGTCTCCCCTTTTCTGATTCTGGTTTTCTTCCTGTTACCTGCTTTGAGCTGTAGCTACGGCTGTTGTTTTGTGTTACACCCAATTGCCTTCCAGGCTCCATCACATCTGGTAACTCAGGGAGGGGAGGCAGCACAAAATCCATTTCACAGGTGAGAAAACTGGGGCCCCAGACCTTGGAGCAACCCCCAGAACCATGCCACAGAGCTGGCCTCCTGAGGGATCTCTGCAGGCACTGCCCCAAGGCCTGTATGGTCTCAGCTCTGCCTCTCCGGAGGCTGCTGTGGCAGCCACCAACTGCAGGAACATCCCACCTCTGCTGCTACCTAGGACCATTAAAAGGCACCCCAGGCATTGCTGTTTACTCTCACAGATAACTTCCTAACCAAAGTCAGGCATGGGTAGGTCTGACTGAGGAAGTGGTCATAGACCTCTACCTAGTGGCAAGGGGGAGTATAGTTTGTTGGATTCTACACTGAGAATGTGAGGTTCTTGATGTGGACAGCATCAAAGAAGGAATATTCAGGGCACCTGGGTGGCTCAATGGTTGAGCGTCTGCCTTCAGCTTAGGTTGTGATCCCGGGGTCCTAAGATTGAGTCCTGCATCAAGCTCCCTGCAGGGAGCCTGCTTCTACCTCTGCCTATGTCTCTGCATCTCTCTGTCTCTCATGAATAGATGAATGAAATCTTAAAAAAAATAAAAAAATAAAAAGGTATTCAAAATATTTTGGACATCCACAATTAACAGGTGTTTATCACATTTCCTTCATCCTCGATGGAAATTCACCCTTCTTTCAAGGCCTAGGTCCAGTATTTGCTCTGGGTCTATCCTGCGCCATCTCCTTCCTTCCTTCTTTAGCTTCTTCAATCTGGTCTAGGAGTTACAGGCCATGCTCCCTTATGCTCAGTGTTCTGGATATTTGGGTCTTAATTTCCTGTGAACCACCCCAATTTCCTGCCTATATTAAGGGTCCATGACTCTTTTTTTCTTTTTAAAGATTTTATTTATTTATTCATGAGAGAGAGAGAGAGAGAGAGAGAGAGAGGCAGACACAGGCAGAGGGAGAAGCAGCCTCCATGCAGGGAGCCCGAAGTGGGACTTGATCCCGGATCTCCAGGATCACTCCCTGGGCTGAAGGCAGCGCTAAACTGCTGAGCCACTGGGGATGCTCAGTGTCCATGACTCTTGACTATAGTTCCTTTGGGCTCGTCTTTAAATCTGTTCTCAGAGACCAAGGTGCATCCTTGGAATCTCCTCTGGGATGGAGAAGCTTCAGTCACAGGGGGAATCTAATTGGAAATGTGAACCAATTGGATGTTGAGTATGGTCAGGATGGGGAGTGGGGATGGGGGAAGAAGGAGAGAGAAAAAGAGGGAGCAAGGGAGAGATTTATTTTAAGGAATTGGCTGATGTGATTATAGAAGTTGGGCAAGTCCAAAATCTTCAGGGTGGGCTGACAGACTTGAGAGATCCGGGAAGAGCCAATTCTGCAGCTCAAGTCAGAAGACCTCCTGCTACAGAATTCTTTCTAACCTAGAAGAGATGAGTCTTTTGTTCTGTGCGGGAACTTCAGCTGATTGGGTGAGGCCCATCCACATTATGGAGGGCAATCTGCTTTACTCAAATTCCACAGATTTAATCTCATCAGAAAATGGCACCCTCATAGAAACATCCAGAATAATGTATGACCACATATCTGGGTGCTGTGGCCTAGTCAAGTTGAAAACATAAAATTAACTATCATGGTCACTAGGAGATTTGGTGGATGAGGTAGAGTGACCTATGGTAGGCAAAATCAGTGACTTGTTGAAATGAGACTCTCTGGGGTAACTTTTTTTTTAAGCCATGTCTTTTTAAATTGAAATATAAATATAGAATATTGAAATTGACATAGAGCATATTAGTTTTTATTTTGTATTTTTAAAAAGATTTCATTTATTTATTCATGAGAGACACAGAGAGAGGGACACAGAGAGAGAGAGACACAGAGAGAGAGACAGAGAGACATAGGCAGAGGAAGAAGCAGGCTCCTGTGGGGAACCTGATGCAGGACTCAATATCAGGACCCCGGGATCATGACCTCAGCCAAAGGCATATACTGAGCCAGGCAGGTGCCCCAGCATATTAGTTTTTAAAAAGAACACATTAGTTTCAGGTGTGCAACATGATTCAATATTTGCATGTATTATAAAATGCTGACCAAAATAAGTCTAGTTAACATCTAACACTACATTTTTTTTCTTTTTTTTTTTTTTAAAGATTTTATTTATTTATTTGAGAGAGAGATCATGAGCAGGGGGGGAAGGGCAGAAGGAGAAGCAGACTCCCCACTGAGCAGGAAGCCCAACATGGAGATCCATCCCAGGACCATGGGATCATGACTTGACCTGAAGGCAGATGCCTAACTGACTGAGCCACCCACGTGCCCTACAAGCTTTTTCTTACAATGAGAACTTTTAGGATCTCATAACAACTTTCAAATATACAACACATTATTATTAACTATAGTCACTATGCTGTACATTATATCCCCAGGACTTATTTATTTTTATAACTGGTATTTTATATATCTTCTGGGGTGACTGTCAAGGAAACTCTATTGATTCCTAGGAAAATGTATAGTTCTTGGAGCAGTGGCAAAATCGATGTGTGTGTGTGTGAAACCAGCAGCCTCATACTTCAGTAAGAACCTACCGTGAATCAGTTCTGTGCTCAGTCTTGTTATGGAAAGAAGCTATAACCCTATCCTCTTGGGGTTCCCACCCAGATTAAAAGACCCAACAAACCTATAAACCCATAATAAACAATGTCCACAGCAATTCAATGAAAGGAGAATTGGCATGAGCTGGACCTGCAGAGCTTCCTGGAAGGGGTTCAGGTTTATTTGGGCCTTCTGTCTTAGGCAACGTCAGCTGTGAAAGGAGTGGAGGGAAGGACTTTATTGGCAGCAGCTGCAGGTCAGTGGCTCCAGCTGTAGGCCCTCATGGGCCTCATATCAGGGTGCCCTGCTGGTCATTAAAAGGCAGAGTAGAAATAGATTCCAAGGAGAAGGAGACAAATAGAGGTCTTTCTCTTCTTTGGTGTTTAAGGCTGGAAGAGCCTTTCTCTGCTTCCTACTGCACACTAGAGAAAGGCAGGTTCTCTGTTTTGGGTCTTGTGATCCATGAGCAGTTTGTTTCTGGGCTGAAATTGAATGCCAAGATAAGTGGAACAAAGGTAAATTAGGAATGTTGGGAAGGCGACTAGCATAGGGAGAATGCCAGCAACATGGGGGAAAGCTTCGAGGGGGCAATTTACAGGTTTCACTGCAATGGGATGGCAGACAAGAGGAATAAAGGTCTATTTGAGTATAGAACAATAAAAAAATATAATGAGATTAAGCATTTAATGATTAAGGGCAGGCGTTTATTCAGAGTCTTGTATTATCATCAATGCATTTCCGTATGTAAAGGACTTAGGAGTATGCTAAGGAGAACCTGCCACCACCGCTACAACTGGTCTCAAAACAAGCAAACACAAGACCTACCACTCCTTACAAGAGCGTGCCTTCTGATTGTTCATTACACCTTCTGTTTCTGTCACCTTCTAACTTCTCAGTAAGTCTTTATTCAAGATTTTAACACTCAGATCCCATCTTCTTTCATACCCCATTTCTGTACTCATAGTTGGAACTTCAACATAATGGTGTAATCTAGATTTCCTCGTGTGGCATCTCCTCACTCTATGTGAGCACTCTTGCTAATCTTATCTTCTCCCAGACTTCACTTACTATTGAAGGGCCGATTGCTTCCATATTTGCAGCTCACACATCTCTTGTGAGTTTCAGACCCCTA
The DNA here is from genome assembly GCF_053574225.1 of Canis aureus. NCBI lineage: Eukaryota > Metazoa > Chordata > Mammalia > Carnivora > Canidae > Canis > Canis aureus. Next base: position 19,201,706 of record NC_135633.1, read on the forward strand.
TATCCAACTGGATAGCCGTACCTGGATATTTCATGGGACACAAATCTAACTACTCAAAATCTGAACTCCTTGTCATTCTCACAAACCTGATTCTTCTGTTCTCAAAATGCTGCTATATGGAATCAGTGCCTATCCAGTCACCCAAGCCAGAATTTCAGGGGTCATCACAGTTTTTTCTGCACCTCTTAGAAGCCATATCCCATCAGTCACCACCTCCATGAGCTGCACCTGTTGTCCATGAGTCCAGAGCTTTACTCTCTGATTCCAGAGAGTAAAACTGCTGGTTAAGAGGGCTCTAGAGTAAGCATGCCTGGGTTCAAATAATAGCTTTCAATTGATACTACGTGATTGTTGGGGGGTTACTTAAGCTGTTTCTTGGTTTTCTCATCTGTAAAATGAGTATAATGCTTCATAAAATTGTTAGAATTAACTGTTATGTAAAATACCTGGAATACATAGTAAGTACTCAATAACCTTTGGTGATGCTGATGATATCAACAATGATGATGCCTGAGCAATGCTGGTAGGGGCAACCACCCAGCTGCAATAATTGAGGAACAAGAGTTGGAGGATAGCATCTGCTTCTTTTATTATTATTATTATTTATGACAGTACACATACACACACAGAGAGAGAGAGGGGCAGAGAGAGAAGCAGGCTCCATGCACCAAGAGCCCGATGTGGGACTCGATCCCGGGTCTCCAGGATCGCACCCTGGGCCAAAGGCAGGCGCCAAACCGCTGCGCCACCCAGGGATCCCAGCATCTGCTTCTTAACTAGATTTTCAGCCCATCCTTTATTCAGTCTCACATCTCTGCCTTTAAAGGAACTCTATGCCTCCAATTCTTAAGACCTCCTAGGTTCTGAGGGGCAAATTAGTTTGCCTTTTCTGGGCTTTCCCTCAGTAGGTAACTTCACTTTTTATGCTCTACACCTGCACTGCCCAGTATGGTACCCACTAGTCACATGTGGCTATTGAGCCATTGAAATGTGACTGGTGAGTGCTATACATGTTGAAATAATATTTCGGATATATTAGGTTAAATAAGATGTATTAAATGAATGTCTCTCCTTTTTCACTTTTCATGTGGCTAGTGGGAAATTTTAAATTACATATGTGACTGTCATTGTTGGATAATGTTGCATCTTACTGTTGACCTTTCTTGTCTGCTGTTATTTTCACTCCTTCTCCTTAGTCTGCTAGTGGATACCCTTTCATTTTCATTTTTTTGTGAGGTGTCTGGAAAAGGAAAGATAAATGGGTGTGTTTCATCTGCCATGTTGAACTGTAAGTTATACCCAGGCTTCTCACACTCTCGCTCCTGCTTGTATTTGTAGTCTTACCACTTTCTACCCTGTCACCAACCCTACGGCCCAGCCAAAATGAATCACTTGTAATCTTTGGAGGACACAGGGGCTTTCATGCCTTTGCTTTCTTTGCATCCTTTGAGTAACTCCTCCCACCTGTCTAGTGACTTATTCTTCAAAATCTCAAATTTCACCTACTTTCAGGAGCTTTTTCTTGACCTACCTCTCCTTCCAGTTGAGCTGACTGCTCCAGAGTTCAGAATATTTCCTGCATTTTCTTTATTATTTCTATTTTTAAAAAGATTTTATTTATTTATTCATGAGAGAGAGAGAGAGAGAGGCCGAGACACAGGCAGAGGGAGAAGCAGGCTCCACGCACCGGGAGCCCGACGTGGGACTCGATCCAGGAACCCCAGGATCAGGCCCTGGGCCAAAGGCAGGCGCTAAACGTCTGGGCCACCCAGGCTGCCCCGCCTTCTCCTGTTCAGATACCTCCCTGCCCCGTAGGAAACTCCCTCTTCTTCATCAGACCCTGTAGGGCCATTTCTGGATTTGATGCATCGAAGGAACTAAACGTTTATTATTTAATGTCCATAAAATAAAGACCGGAAGGACGGGCTGTGGGAATACGGAGGGAGGCGAGGGCTGTCTGGAGAGGTTTCGTGAAGTTGGTATTTTTCATTTCTTCCGAGTTTCCCGCCGGGGGAGGCGGCCTTGGGAGTTCCCGGGGGAGGGAACAGGACGAGCCCAGCTTCCCTGGAGGCGAGGACTACGCCAGGGCAAGGGCAGATGCTCCGTCTGCACGCGGCTCTGTGAAGACATGGCTCAGGGCCCCGAGGTCCTGGAAAGAAGTTTGAGGGCTGGGCTGGGGAGGAGAGGAGGTGTTCGCGAAAGGCTTCGGGCCCAGGCGGGAGGTCACGGCGCGCGCGGTTTGGCCGGGGGGGGGGGGGAGGGGGGGGGGCTGGCTGCGGGGGCGGGCGGCGGGCGGGCAGGGGAGCGCACGCGTGGTCTGGGGGCGCGGCGGGCAGCGCCGCCAGCGGGTGGGGGAAGCGGGGGCACCGGGGGCACCACCTTCAGCAGCTCGGCGCGGGGAGCGAGGAGCTTCCAGGCGGCCCAGACCCCAGGGCGCGCGCAGCGGGTGGGGGCGGGGCGAACGGAGGCCGCGGCCGCGGTCGCGGTGCGGGGGGCCTCACGCGCTTGTCCCTCGCGCGTCGCCGTCCGCGCAGCTCGCAGTTCGGCCGCCGGCGCAGTGGTTCCGGTTCCGGTTGCGGCGGGCGTCGGCACCTGCGGCGAGGGCGGCGGCCATGGCGTACTCCACCGTGCGGAGGGTGGCCCTGGCCTCGGGGCTCGTGCTGGCCGTGTCGCTGCTGCTGCCCAAGGCCTTCCTGTCTCGCGGAAGGCGGCAGGAGCCGCCACCTGCGCCGGAAGGTAGGCGGCGGCTAGCTAGGTCCCCGTCAGCGTACGGAGAGCGCTGCTGCTCCAGGGCGGGGGCCCTCGAGGTCTCCTCCACCGTGGGGGGGGGGGGGGGGCTGGGAGCGCCGCGGCGACTCAGACCCCCCTCGGCAGGGAGGGCGGCGATGCCGGCGCGCGCGTGCGTGGTGCCCGGGCGCCCTCCGGGTGGCCCCCACGCCTGCCTCGTGCGCAGCCCGTCCCCTCCCTGGCTTCACTCCGCTGCCCGCTCTGTTCAGGCGCTTTGGGCCGGGTCCGGAGGGCTCCCACTTGGATTCCCCTCTCCGGGGTTCCCCGATGCCTCGTGCCGGGCTTTTTTTTTTTTTTTTTTTTTTTTTTGTATGAAGCGAAGTCCATTGGCCTTGGTATTGGTTAACCTCGAGTCATTGTGTACTTCCAGCGCCCCCACTTAAGGCTTTATTTTTTTTTAATGCCTTTTAAAATAGAAGATTTTTAACTCCAGTTTCAATTACTGAGATGAACAGATGCTACGTTTCCTTCCCCCCCGTACTTAAGTGTTTGCCAGTCCTTTGTTACCGTGTGGTTGTGTACGCGGTGTTCACGAATCCACCCTGTTGGCGCGCTCAGGGGCTTTTACATAAGGAGTCCAAAGGGATGGATGTCCAGGCCGAAAGAAGGAACTAGAGCAATTCCGTGTAGCTCCTGAAGTTCCACGGGTAACTTTCGCCTGTAAATTGTCTCTGATAATGACCCTTGCGGATGGTTTTACGGCCTCCAAGCGCTTCCACTAATGTTCAGCACGTTGATGATTGGACAGCTCCTGTCGCGCTGAATCCGCCTCCCTGTGATTCGTGCGCACCGACTCTAGTCCCCTCTCTTGCGCGTCATAGATAGGAGTCCTGTAGATGCAAGGCACCAAGCTCTAGGGATAGAGGGCAGATTGAACCCAGAATTCTCTTGATCAAAACTTTATGCTTGGAAAACTACCTGGAAGAGACTTCTAAAAAATGTGGGGTTTTTATTTTCTTTCTTATTACAAAACGCCAAAGGTTTTACTCGTTTTGTCTAATTGATATCGTCTTGTCTGCCTTGAAGATTAATTCATGATGACCTTAACAGTGAAGATTTTTTTTTAAAACAGTATTTTACTGAATTGAATTCCATTATGCTGACTTATCTTTTTTTTTTTTTTTAAAGATTTTATTCACGAGAGACAGAGAAAGAGAAAGGCAGAGACACAGGCAGAGGGAGAAGCAGGCTCCATGCAGGGAGCCCGATGTGGGACTCGATCCTGGGACTCGATCCTGGGACTCCAGGATGATGTCCTGGGCTGAAGGCAGGCGCTAAACCGCTGAGCCACCCAGGGATACCCTATGCTGAATTTTCTAAGCTTTATTGAATGTGCATGGGAGATACTCTTCTGAATGTTGTATGGAGATTAAATGTGGCACTTTCCCTTGAGAACTCAAGAGTTGATATTCAATGTTCTCGTCTTACAATCTTTGCACTTTCTGTCCTTGTTCTTGTTCTTCCCTCAGCTTCCTTCTGGTTACTCAAGTTTCTGATCAGCTGTAACCTCAGAGAGATTGTCCCTACAGACCCTAGCTAACTTCACCCTCCTCCTTCCCTATTCCTTCATGTTGCGTTTCCCTTCTTGAAGGAATTACTATATGATATGAAATGTTCTTATTTTTTTCTCTTTCTACCTTTGAGAATAGAAGTTTCATGAGGGCAGGGACTTGGTCTAGTTTTCCACTGTTTCTTGAGCACCTGTCTAAAATGGCAGTCGACAGATATTTTTAAATGAATAATTTAAGCTTATGAAGCTATTAGTATTGGGAATTCTCTTTTTGCATTAGTTACCAAAGGAATATAATCTAGGCAAAAACTTCTCTTGTATGGTATATTTCAGTAACTGAAATTTTGCTAACTAAACTCTTCATCCTTGGATGAACCTAGAAGGTGTTATGCTAAGTGAAATAAGTCCGACAGAGAAAGACAAATACTATGTGATCTCATTTATGTGTGGCATCTAAAAAATAAATGAGCAAACAAAAACAGACTCATAAATATAGAGAACTGATGGTTACCAAATGGGAGGTGTGGTGGGGGAATGGGCAAAATGGGTGAAGAGGAGTGGGAGATACAGGCTTCCAGTTATGAAATTAATAAGTCACAGGGATGAAAGCACAACATAGGGAGTATATGGTGTTGTCATAATGTTATATGGTGATAGATGGTAGCTGTACTTACTGTGAGCATAATAATGTATAGAGCTGTAGAATTACTATGTTATACATTTAAATCTAAGGTAACATTGTATGCCAAGTATCTTCAATAAAAACAAATTACTTGGGGATCCCTGGGTGGCTCAGCGGTTTAGCGCCTGCCTTTGGCCAGGGGCGTGATCCTGGAGTCCGGGGATCGGGTCCCACATCGGGCTCCCCGCATAGAGCCTGCTTCTCCCTCCTCCTGTGTCTCTGCCTGCCTCTCTCTCTCTCTATCATAAATAGATAAATAAATAAATCTTTAAAAAAAAAAAAAACAAATTGCTTAAAATCCCTGGGCTGGTATGCTGACATTTTAAAAGTAGTGATTCCTAGCCTTTTTGGGGTTATTTACCCGTTTGAGAATCTGATGAAAGTTATGGAGTTTCTCCCTAGAAAAATTCACATACCATTTATGCTGACATTCAGAGTTTGAGTATCAATTCAGAGAATTCACATAACCCGAAACCCTTGTTTTGGAGAAAGAGACAGCCTCAGTTACTTGAAAATTCTTGAAATCTGTCATTGTAACTTTCATTTCTGCCCATTGGAATATGTGAAACAACTACAGTCCCTTTTCCACATGACAGTTGTTAAGACATTCTTTTAGTAAATACTTATGATGTATTCACATAGTATATACACAGTATACAGATAACCAAGGATTCTAAGAAAAATGAACCAAATCTTGCCTGAGATTCATAGTTTAGTAGAGGAAAACTGACAGTAAGTGTGTGTCAGTTGCATGTACTCAAAGTCCTTGCAGGGAACAATGCGGACTCATGGTTAGAACAGTCAGTTTTAAAGGGGACAAGAAAAGTGTCCTAGAGCAGGAGAGTCTTTTTTTCCTCCCTAACAACTTTCTTGAGATATAATTCACATACAGGTCACCTGCTTGAAGTGTACAGTTCAGTGGAATCTGTTATATTCAGATTTGTGCAACCATCACCACAGTCAATGTTAGAACATTTCCCTCATGAAATCCCGATATTCTTTAGCCATCACCCTCCAAACTGCCCCACCCCCTTCAGCCCTAGGTAACCACTAGTCTACTTTCTGTCAATATAAGTTTTTCTGTCCCAGAAATTTCATATAAATGGAATCATAGGACATATGATCTTTTGTGACTAGCTTCTCTTGCTCTGTATGTTTTCAAGACTCATCCATGTTGTAGCATGTATTAGTGCTTCATTACTTTTTTTTAAAGATTTATTTTAGAGTGAGAGAGAGTGAGAGGGAGGAGCAGAGAAGAAGAAAGAAACCCAGGCCAACTCCATGCTGAGTGCAGAGCCTGGGTACGGTGCTCGACCCAGGGCTCAGTCTCATGACACTGAGATAATGACCTAAGCCAAGACCAAGAATTGGATACCTAACCAGCCACGCCACCCAGGCATCCCAGTACTTCATTACTTTTTTATAGCTGAATAATATTCCATTGTGTGGATATACCATACTTTACTCATTCATCTGTTGATGGACATTTGGATTGTTTATATTTTTTATTATGCATAATGCTATTACAATTTGAATACAAACTTATGTAGACATGTTTTCATTTTTCTCGGGTGTATACATTTCGGAAATATGAGCATTTTAGTGGCTGGAATGAAGAGTGAAATTTCTAGGTCATGTGATTACTCTATATTTAACCTTTTGAGGAACTGCTAGACTGTTTTTCTTTTTTTTCTTTTTTTTTTTTTAATTTTTATTTACTTATGAGAGTCACACACACACAGAGAGAGAGAGAGAGAGAGAGGCAGAGACATAGGCAGAGGGAGAAGCAGGCACCATGCACCGGGAGCCCGACGTGGGATTCGATCCCGGGTCTCCAGGATCGCGCCCTGGGCCAAAGGCAGGCGCTAAACCGCTGCGCCACCCAGGGATCCCTAGACTGTTTTTCAAAGTGGCTGCACCATTTAACATTCCTACCAGCAGTGTATAAGCGTTCCAGTTGCTCTACATCTTGCCAACACCTATTGTCTGCCTTTTTGATCATAGCTATCTGAGTGGGTATGAAGTGACACCTCATTGTGGTTTTATTTGCATTTCCCTGATGACTACTGTCCTTGGCTGCTTCTTGTGTGTGTATTGGCTAATTGTATATCACTTTTGGAGAAGTATCTTCAGATCTTGTGCCCATTTTTAAATTGGGTTACTTTTTATTGTTGAGTTTATTGTTTATTAAGAGTTCTCCAGATAAGTCTCTATTCAGGTACATAATTTACAAATATTTTCTTGCATTTAGTGGGTTGTCTTCGTTTTCATGCTGGTGTCCTTTAAAAATTTTTTTTCATTGTGGTGAGAGAGGAGACCAGAGATGTTGGCAGGGGCCAAACTGTGAGGAACTGTTTTTCCCTCTCATACTTAAGGAGGTTGTAACTCTGGGAAATGAACAAGGGGTAGTGGAAGGGGGAGGTGGACCCAGTCCAGGGATGACTGGGTAATGGACACTGAGGGGGGCACTTGGCGGGATGAGCATTGGATGTTAGGCTATATGTTGGAAAATTCCACTCCAATAAAAAAAACATTAAAAAAATACTTAAGAAAAAAAAATACTTAAGGAGGTTGGATTTTATTCTAAAGGTAGAAGAGGCCATTGTAAGTTGGTAAGTAGAAGAGGACCATCCAGTGTGGTTTTAGAAAAGACATCCTGGCAGCAGTATAGGAGATGCATTGTGAGGATTTCTTTACAGTGAAGATACTTACAGTACTCCAGTTGGGAACACAGGAGCATCATTAAGTCAGCGTTGTTGAGCTCATCAGTTAGGATCTTCATGACAAATGGCAGAAGATTTAACCTCAATAGCCTTATGACAAAAAAGGGATGCATTGCTTTGTATAAATGAAAAGACCCTGTGTTAGAATTGGCCTTCAGTGTTGTTTAATCCAGAGCTTCCCAATCTCATCTGGGCTCCAGCTCTGATTTTCTGTGTTCATTTAACTTCCTAGTTCCAGGCAGCCCTGGTGGCTCCAGAGGTTTAGCACCGTCTTCAGCCTGGGGCGTGATCCCGCATCAGTCTTCCTGCCTGGAGCCTGCTTCTCCCTCTGCCTATGACTGCCTATGTCTCTGCCCCCCACGCCCCTCTGTGTGTGTGTCTCATGAATAAATAAAATCTTTTAAAAAACAAACTTCCCAGTTCCTTCTCAAGTTGGCTCTGTCCTCTGACTGCTCTCTCAGGATAGCAACAATGGTTGCAACAGTACAAGACATCACTTCTCACATTCCATGGTTCAGAGAAGGAGCATATCTTTTCTTTTAAACTCTTCCTTCACTCCCACCTCATTCTTATCCACCCTGCACCCCTACCCCCTTATTCTTCCCTAGTAGTTCCAGCTAACTTATCCATGCATCTTAGTAGCTTGAACTAAGTTACTTGCAGTGTTTTGGGTGGAAAGAATATGCTGATTAATCACTCTGAAGTTGATAATGATTCCCAAAGGGATATGGGGGTACTGGAGGAAGGAGAGCAGGGGGGCTGTCTTCATTGGGTAAGAACAATTTTTTTTAAAGATTTTATTTATTCATTGATGAGAGACAGAGAGAGAGAGAGAGAGAGAGAGAGAGAGAGGCAGAGACACAGGCAGAGGGAGAAGCAGGCTCCATGCAGGGAGCCCAACGTGGAAATTGATCCTGGGTCTCCAGGATCAGGCTCTAGGCTGAAGGTGGCACTAAACCGCTGAGCCACCTGGGCTGCCCGGGTAAGAACAATTTTAAGAGCTATTTTTATTATATTTCTCTGGTATTATTTTCATATTTAATGATTTGAGATGTATTTAACATTGTCAGAAATTTCAGTTTTAAGAGCCATTTCTTTAGGATTTGAGAGTGCACGTGTGTGTGTGTGTGTGTGTGTGTGTGTGCACATGCATGAGTGGGGGGAAGAGCAGAGGGAGAGGGAGGCTCCATGCTAAGAGTGGAGCCTGACACAAGGCCCCATCTCATGGCCCTGAGATAGTGAGCTGAAACCAAGAGTTGGATGCTTAACCAACTGAGTTATCCAGGTACCCCATGTGAGCCATTTTTAAGAAGAATTGGAAGGTGAAGGGGAGGGAGACATCTTGGATTAGTCTCAGGTTATTGGCTTAGGTGAGTAGGCAGTTGGTAATGCCCTTCATCACAATAGGAATGGAGGAACAGTAGATCAAAGGGAAAATGGTGAGTTCAGGAATGAAGACTAGCAGCATGTCCCTTTCTTCGGTCTTTTTTCTTTGTTGACTTCTCTAGGAGTTCATCCATTCCTCCTATGACCTAGTTTCAAGTATCTCTCAACACAGCCTTCTTAGAAGGCAGATGATAGCAAGTGGAAGCCTATTAGATCATGAAAGAGCAACCTGATGCCTCCCCCATCCTCCTTTTAAAAATTCTCTACTTCTTTTTGTGCATCTTGAGGATTACTTTAGATAATTTGCATTTTACTTACTGACCTTGTGATATATTAGAATCCTAAACTGACTTTTTTTTTTTTGCTGCTCATCTAGGTTTTGTCCATTTTGTACTTTTCACTTGTTTTGGAGCATAGGTGGGGGGAAGTTTAGCAATCAGCCTCAATTTCTGCACTTAGTCTCTCTCTCACAGCTGCAGACACAACAGAAGGTGGGGGATTCTTCTTTTGTGGCCAGTGAAAAGGCTTGGTTGCTGGAACTGCGGGGGTGCTGGTGTGTGGGGTTATCTTTCACTCTCTCCAGCACAGGATTCACTTTGAATTGGTGCTGGTTTTTGCTGGGGTGTTTACAGAATATGGTGGGGCTGGAGACTCTTTACAGAGACGTCTGCCAACGTTGTGCAGGGGAAGCTGGTGCCGTGTACATGGTGCTAGCAAAATAGGTGGAGAGCGTTTATGCTGGTTTTTCCAAGTGTCTGGCTTTCTAGGTTTAGGGAAGGGAAGAGAAATGGCGCTTGCCAGCACTTTTGTTGTTGAAGTATCCTGAAGATTCCTGCGCCTCCAGCACATGTTTTGAGAGTAGTAAATACATCTTCTTCACATATACCTCAGACACTTTTCAAACTTGTTTCTATGCTGTGTTTAAAGTCGGGTTATTTATTATGCTTTAGGGTGAGGACTCCGTTTCCTATCTCCCTTCAGCTCTCTTGAGTTAAGCCCAGTTGATTTTTTTTTTCTAAGTACCCACAGTTAAACCCTGCTGATTTTTAAAGCCAAATAAGCCCCACTGATTTTTTTTTTCAAAGCCAGATAGATGTTAATGGGGACTCATCTTCCCAGTGTGGGTCCCCATAGCCTGGGGTGGGGTGTGATCCTCTAACGTCTCTAAGGATGCTTGTGGCATCTTTCCATTTGTGGTTAGTCCTATCTGGGTTTGTTTCCCAATCTCTGCTCTGTGCCTCCGCCCTTTATCTTTGCGGCTTTGCTCCTCAATTTCTCCCTAGGATTAAATGTGGAAGCACTGTTCTGCCAGTTCTTGGGCATTTTCAAAGTTAGTAGCACAGTTACAGCTGTTATTTCCATGTGCATGGATGAGTTAAGTTCAGGATTCACCTACTTTGCCATCTTCCTCACAATCTCCTGAAGAATCCTTCTTAGAATCTAGCCCAAGAGCTATACAGTGTGCTCACTTCTTTGTAGTTGAAAAGTCCACCATCCACCTTTTGCAAACTGGAACAATAGTCACCTATTCCACTCTTTAAAATTTTCCTCTATCAACATAATTTCTTAAAATTTTAGTTTAATGACCTTTCTTGCAAGTTTTCCAGTGAGAGTAGAAATTATTTGGTGGATGGACTTATCCTCCTCACCCATCTGGGACTTTATATTTGTCCTTAGGATTGCTGATTCTCTTTCATTTAACCCAAAATTCATTCCCTTTGATAGACAGTATGGAAGCAGAATAGAAGTTCAGAAATTCTGCTTCCTTAGCATTACATTTTATAATCCGGTAAATCCCCCACCCCCTTTTTTTACTCTAAAAATACCCCTTTTGCTTTGGCTAGCCTTTTTGTAAATCTTAATTTATTTTGGACCTTGGCCTCAAGTGGTTCTTCCAAGTCTTGCCACTCATTCACTTATGTGTCGTTTTGTTCATCTTTTCTTTTTTAGAGGAGCTACCTGTACATCTGCTTCCCCCCCACTCCGCCTTTCCTACCTGCTTGACAATTTTTGAAATGCCCAAGCAATACTGCATTTTAAGAGCTTTCCTCTTAAAAAGTGTTTCATGCCATGGGGCTATTTTCAGAACTTAATTCTGCCTTTCTGGAGCCTGTGCCACACAACCCCTACCTTGATGCCACAAATACTAAGTTGGCACGGTCCCTTTCTCCTATCGTTCTCTTCATTACACAAACCAGTTTTTTCTTTGGCCAAAGTAGCAATTCCCCTACTCTTACCATATATACCTGTGTAATGTGGAAATACCAGCATATGAGATGAGGAACTTGTCAGCCATTCCAAAGTTAGCTTACTGAGACTTTGGACAGGTGCCAGAGTAGGTGAAGCCTTCCAAGATGACAATTGTATGCTGCTTCTGTGCTTGAGTCAGCTTCAGGATAGCCCTGGTCAGCACTTCCATAGCTGGATCCTGTAGTGCTTCCACGATAATGTGATATCTGGCATCTCTCCTCCTGATCCTACCTGCCCATATTTTCCAGTGAGTGGCTTACTTTGAGTATTATAGGTAGTGTTCCTTATGAGTACCTTCCCAGTGGCCCCATTCCTCTGAAATAGCTCAGACTCTTATGTCACCACGTTCTCCTCAGGTGAGTTCTGCCCACTGGGTCTTGAGCTATCTGAGATATGGAAATATATACTCCTATATGTATAGTTATGTGTCCATATATGTGTGTGTGTTTGTGTGTGTGTGACACATATACGTAATTCTTTGTAATCTTAGCTCTTTATGTTTTGATATATAAGTGCTTGAGGATGAGTGTATTATTTTGGTCCCTTACCTTTTCTTTTCTCGTAATGAAACCTCAAGTATCTGCTCTGAAAGCATGTCAGAGAAGGGAGAAGACCATTTGAGAGCCTGTGAGTGCATGAAGATTAGGTACTCTTTCAAGTTCAGAAACTTTTAGAGGAGGGAGTATGGAGCAGAGTGGTGGGTGTAGAGCACCTTTACCAGTTACTCTGACTGTCATTTTCTATTCTTAAAACTAAAAACCATTCAGGATAATGATGTAAAAAATTATTTTTAGCTCTGAGCATAACTAACTGTGCTGGGTCTTGAGATTCCAGTAAAGGCCAGCAGGCCCTGTACAAGTCATCCACATCAATTCAGCAGAGTATATAGCATGCAAGACCCAGAGCATACCCTGAAGGGACCCAAGCATGGAGAAAACACTGAACTTCAGCCACAGAGCACAAGGAGTACCTAGAGTTAAATAAGTTGGATTTATTATTTGTAGCAAGGGAGAATGCACAGCATGAGGAAGCTTGTGGCATCACATTAAGAATGTGAGAAAAGCTTTATTATAGGGTATGGACATGTGTTAGGTGAATTTGAAGAAGGCTTAAGGATGTGGGGGTTCACTCTAGATTGGATGCCATCCGGTAGGGAGGCAAATTCTATGGCTGAGTATCTTAATAGAGTTTATCTAAAGGGAGAGCAGACTACAGAAAGGCTGAAGCTATAGTTGGTGAAGAAGCAGCAGTCGCTCATTATCCAGGAATGGGGGCTATTTGGAACTTTTTACCTTAGACAATATTCATGTTTTATCTGTGTTCAGGCAGATTACAGAGTGGTCTGACTCTTTGTCTTGATCCACGGTAGTCACAGAATGGCCTTGTCTAATGTTAATGCTCTGAAATTGCTGACGTTTAACAGGAAGATACCAAAACCTAACTGTGAGTACCGAGCCAGCTCCTACCAACACCAAGGCCTAGCTGATAGTACCAGGCCAGCTTCTGATGTCACAGGCATCTTTTCTGGTGCTCTGATAGGATTTATAAGTTTTGGTCAGCACTGAATAAAATGGGGTAGAAGTGGTACTTAGTGGAAGATTTCATCTGTTTCTCAGTCCATTCAAGTAGAGGCTGTAAGGCACATAAATACAACTCTTGAATAAGGCCAGTTGTGATAAGTGCAATTAAAGAGATTCAAGCAGTATGTTCTAAGTGCATGGGGGTGACGTGAGAAAAAGCATTGGGGGTGAGGGCAGTATTTGGCCTGGGCCCTGAAGGATAAGCTGGATGTAAACATGTAGAGTTGGAGAGAAAAGCAAAACCACTGGAGTCAGCAAAAAGCAAAGGCTTGGTAGTAAGAAATTACAAGGCTGACTCAGAGCATGGTGAGAAGTCTAGTTAGGTTGAATCAGGAGTATATAATGAGAAAGAAATGTGAAGAGGTACTTTTGGGCTAGATTATAGAGTTCAGTTGTTTAGAAATTCAGTTTGGAGGAAAGGCAAAACCAGAACTTGTTAAATACCCATTGTGCATGCAGGGTGCTTTGTATATGATTTTTAACCTGTAATCCTTGTAACAACCCTGAACAATCCTTTTAATGATCCCATCTATATCCACTTTACAGATGATGAAAACGAGCTTTAGAAAGGCTCATTTAACATCCACTTAAATAGTTGGAGGCCCGGCTAGTATCTCTCTCTCTCTCTCTTTTTTTTTTTTTTTTTGTATTGGCCAGTATCTTAACTAATAACTGACTAAAAATATAGTACTGATTTTACTCTGCTGCCTTACTGTGTAACAAGTCTCTTGTCCTCTGTGGGAACCATTGAAAGCTTTTGATCAGAGAAATGGCAAGACCAGTTAGAATAATGCTTTAGGAAGATGACTCCTAACAAAACAGTAGTAATTAACATGCGTAGAGTATATAGACTAGGCTCTGTGTTAAGCAACTTAGACACATAAGTATCTCTTAGTAGTATGTAGGGTGATTTGGAAATGGGGAGGTGAAGAAAAGATATGGTTAAACTAGCAGAAAACATCAAAGCAGTGGTAGGCAGAGCACAGTTAGGAGGGGAATGTAACGAGACGAGGGCCCTTGAAGGAGACAGATGAGGACCACTCAGCTGTGGTCCCAGGTTCCATTTTAAGTAATGCCAAATTAAATTTGGCCTGTAGAATTTCCTCAGTATTTAGGGAGAAGTGTATATATCTTAAGGAATTGGCCCGTAAGGATCTTTCTTAAGCTGCAGTAATCAAGTATAAACACATACAGTTCTCTATTGATTTGTCTTAAGAATCAAGTGTTGCAGATGGTTTAATGCTGCTTTCAGAAAGCTCTTTTGTTAACAGTGCTAGAGTTTTTGTTTTTAGCAGTAAGGATGGTTATTGACAAGGACAAGTAGAGCTTCACTCTGTAAAGTCCATTAAGTTTGTAGTCAAGCTTAAATGATATGCTAAATGAAATTTTAATAATTCTAAATATAGGGAAATCTTTCACTGAACAATTAGATTTAGTCAAGTCCCATTTTAGAGAATACTTAAGTGTATAGAGAGATAGTGAACACAGCTGTGTTTTATTTTGAAAAGCACAATTTTAATGTTATAATAACTTTAATAGACTGATCTCTTGAGATTTTTTTTTTTTTTTAATTTCAGAGTGCAAGGTGGTGAGGAGGAGCAGAGGGAGAGGGAGAAGCAGGCTCACCCCTGAGCCGGGAGCCTCAAGCAGAACTCAATCCCAGGCCCATGGGATCATGACCTTAGCTGAAAGCAGACACTTAACTGACTGAGCCAGTTACCCCTCTTAAGCTGTTTTTTTAAGCAAAGGCACCCCTCTTAAGCTGTTTTTTTAAGCAAAGGCACCCCTCTTAAGCTGTTTTTTTAAGCAAAGTTTTTAAAAACCATAGATTTTCATTGTAATGTAGCTATAAAGTAGAACGTTTATAATAATGAAAGAGAAAATAACCTAAATACTCATCAGCTACAGAGGTGATAAATTGTGATAATGGAAATACAAGGAGATGCTACATAACAATTTGAGTAAATGAACTCAAGCTACATATATCAAATCAACATGTTACATTTCTAGGCCAAAATATTAATCCTTACCCAGAAAAAGGGCAGAAAAGGGAAGTTGCAGAAGAATGAGTACGGTAGAATACCATAACATAAAGACTTTTAAAATTATTTACTTATTTAAAGGTTTTGTTTGACAGAGAGTGCACAAGCAGAAGGAGAAGGAAAAGCAGGCTTTGTGCTGAGTAGGAAGCCTGATGCAAGACACGATCCCAGAACCCTGGGGTCCTGACCTGAGCCAAAGGCAGACGCTTCACCAACTAAGCCGCCCAGGTTTTTTTTGTTTTTGTTTTTGCTTTAGTTATAAAATTTATCATTTTAACCTTAGGTACACAGTTCAATGGCATTAAGTATATTTGTATTGCTATACAACTGTCACTACTATCCATTATATAAAATTTTAAAACTCAAAGACCATATCCATGGTTTATAAATGCATACTTAGTAAAGTATAAAGCGCACATTCTGATAATCGCCAAATTCAGAGCTCTATCTCAGGGAGAGACAGAGGACACAGGTCTTCCAATTACACCTATGTGGTTGAGAGGTATACAAGTGCTTCTATGTTATCATTTATACTTTTTTGTACACTTGAAGTATTTCACTTGAAATAATTAAAAAAAATTTTTTTTCAACTAGACACTTCCAGATGTTTTATAGCCATTGAATTTTCAAACATCCTGGCTTCAGTTCTAAGAAATATGGTACCAAGATACAAGAGGTGAGGTTTTTCCCTGTTGAGGACAGTTAACTTTGTGAGGGGGGGGAACATCTCTTCCAAATTGAGTATTCTGACCCCAGCCTACCCTGTCAAGAACTTCCTCGGTCACAAGTGGCTGAGGTTGTAGGTCTCAAGCCTAACAGTCTGAGAGAATGACTCTATAAGAAAAAATACACAGGAGGAGGGCAGGTTTTGTAAAGTGAAAAATGAGTTTCATTTTTGGATTTGACATGATAGTCTGACAAAGGGACATACATACTAATGGAATTTAGAGATAAGAGGAGCTTGGGAAGAAGGGTCAGAAGTAGAGCTGTACATTTTGGAACTTATAATGGATCCATGAAAATGAATGAATTTGTGAAAGGAAAAAGTATAAAGAAGAAACACATTGATATAAAAATATCAGGGAGGGGATGAATGAAGAACTGGTGCAAGAGACTGAGAAAGAATAGATTAAAAGACCAATCAGGGCAGTCTGGGTGGCTCAGTGGTTTAGTGCCGCCTTCAGGGCAGGGCCTGATCCTAGAGACCCAGGATCGAGTCCCACGTCAGGCTCCCTGCGTAGCGCCTGCTTCTCCCTCTGCCTGTGTCTCTGCCCCTCTCTCTCACTCTCTCTGTGTCTCTCATGAATAAATAAATAAAATCTTTTTAAAAAGTAAATAAATAAAAGACCAGTCAGTAGGAAAAGAGAGCTCAGGAGAGTAGTGTGCCTGAAATTAAGGCAGGAGAGTTTGGCAGGGATTTCAGATTAGTTCCATATTTGTTAAATGGGAAATAAGTGATAAATCACTTTCTTGTGTTGCAGATGAGTCTTTTTTTAATTTTTTAATTTTTAATTTTTAATTTTTTATTTTTTTAAGATTTTACTTATTTCACAGAGTGCCCAAGCAGGGGGAAAGAGACAAGCAGACTCCTTGCTGAGCAGAGAGCCTGACCCGGGGCTTGATCCTAGGACCCCTGAGATCTTGACCTGAGCTGAAGGCAGACACTTAACTGACTGAGGCAGCCAGGCACCCCAGAGATAGTCTTAAGAGTGAGACCTGAGGGGAAAAAACTATCAGATTTGATGGTTAAGGCACAATTAAGTCATTGCTGGGACTATATTACTCCTCTGTAAACTCTTTAAAGACCAGGACTGTTTTATTATTATTATTTTTTAAAGATTTATTTTAGGGATGGAGAGAGTTCACATGAGTGGGAGGGGCAGAGGGAGGAGAGAATCTCAGGTAGACTCCATGCTGGGCATGGATGGGGAAGGTTGCAGTGCTCAATCCCATGACTTCAAGATCATGACCTGAGCTGAAACCAAGAGTTGGATGCTTAACAGACTGCACTACCCAGGCGCCCCTGTTTTATCATTTTAATTGGTGTCTAGCACTAAGTTGTTGTTTGGTAGTAAATATGTAAAGTATTATACCAAATACAAAATGCTGAGCTTTCTCCTAGGATATAAAACCTATTTTTACCATCTAGCCTATCTGTTCCATTGCTCTCCAATTCCTTTTCTTACCTTTGAAAATAGTACATTCCTCCACTTTTCAGCTCCTCTATTTTTTTTTAAAGACTTTATTTATTTATTCATGAGAGAGAGAGAGAGAGAGAGAGGCAGAGACACCAGCAGAGAGAGAAGCAGGCTCCATGCAGGGAGCCTGATGCGGCCCCTGGGCCGAAGGCAGGCTCTAAACTGTTGAGCCACCCAGGGATCCCCTCAGCTCCTCTTTGATTCCAGTCTGACAAGCTCTTTATCAGTCATGTTTCCCCACTTCTTACCATGTCACATTCAGTGTTGCCTTTTGAAACCCTACATTTTATTTCCTTTCTTACTCCCATCACTCACTCATTAACTCAATATAAAGAAGACTACTGGGCAGCCCGGGTGGCTCGGTGGTTTAGCGCAGCCTTAAGCTTGGGGCATGATCCTGGAGACCTGGGATCGAGTCAGGCTCCCTGCATGGATCCTGCTTCTCCTTCGCCTGTAGTCTCTACCCACCCCTCCCCATGTGTGTCTCATGAATAAATAAAATCTTTCTTAAAAAATAAATAAAAATAAAATAAAATAAAAAAATAAAGACTACTCTAACAGAACTGTTCAGAGGTGGCATGAGCGTCCCGGGGACAATACTGAATTTCCTGTTTGATGGTATTCAGCAAGGTCAGGACCTCCACTTAAGGAAGGTGTGAGGATATTGAACACAGGTGGTTAGACTGGACGACTTTTAAAAAAACTTTGAGATGTAATTCACATACTAGGTAATTTATCTACTTAAAATGTACAGTCAGTGGTTTTTAATATGGTCACAGATTTGTGCAACTATCACTACAATTTTAGAACCTTTTTTTTTTATTTTAGAACCTTTTTATCACCTCTTCTACATACACACAAAAAACTCCATACCCATTATTAGCAGTTACCCCCACCCCACTTCTCAGCCTCAAGCAAGCCGTAATCTACTTTCTGTCTCCAAAGATTTGCCTGTTCTGGACGTTTCATATTCATAGAATCATGTAATATATGATCTTGTATGATTGGCTTTTTCTTGTGTGTTTTTACTTAGCATAATGTTTGCAAAGTTCATCCCTACTATAGGATGTAGCAGTACTTCATTCTTTTTTATGGCCAGGTAATATTCTATTGCATGGGTGTACCACATTGTACTTACCCACTTATTGTCAGTTGATGGAGTTTTTCGGTAATTATGAAAAATGCTACTATTAACATTTTTGTGCAAATTTTTGTGTGAGCATATTCTTGGGTATATAGCTAAAAGTAGAATTACTGGCTCATAGGGTCAATAGGTGTTTACCCTTTTGAAGAACTGCCAGGCTGTTTTTCAAAGTGGCTACCATATTGTGCATTGCCATCAGCAGAGTAGGAGAGTTTGATTTTTTTCCACATCCTTGCCAATACTTTATTATCTTTCCTTAAAATTATAGCATTCTAGTGGGTGTAATATAGTATATTTCATTGTGGGTTTAATTTTCATTTCCTTGATGACTAATGGTGTTGAACATCTTTTCATGTGCTTATTGGCCATTTGTGTATCTTCTTTAGAAAAACATCTATTTAGAACCTTTTACCATTTTTTAGTTTTTTTTTTTTTTTTTTTTTAGGATTTTATCCATGAGAGACACAGAGAGAGGAGCAGAAAGACAGGCAGAGGGAGAACCCTGGGATCATGCCCTGAGCCAGAGGCAGATTCTCAACTGCTGAGCCACTCAGGCATCCTGGGTTATTTTTTTATTGTTGAGTGGCAAGAGTTCTTTATATATTTTGGATACTTGAACCTTATCAGATCTGTGATTTACAAATATTTGCTCCCATTCAGTATGTTGTCTTAACTTTTTGTGGTATCCTTTGCAGCACAAAAGTTTTAAAATTTGATGAAGTTTAGTTTACCTATTTCTTCTTTGTCTATTTGTGGTTTTGGTGTCCTATCTAAGAAACCATTGTCTAATCCAAGGTCACAAAGATTTATGTCTGTTTTCTTCTAAGAGTTGTATAATTTTTTTACATTTAGGTCTTTAATGAATTTTGACTTAATTTTTAAAAATAGTGTGGGTAGGGGTCCAACTGCATTCTTTTACAGGTAGACATTTAGTTGTCTCCATACTATTTGTTAAAAGACTGGATGATTTTTAAGGCTTCTTCTTACTCTGAAAATTATATGATGCTTTGTAGTACATTGGTTTCTGCTATTGTCTAAATAGGTGGATAGTCAAGATTTCATAGGATGGCCATCTTTTTTCCCAAGAATACATTGTGTCTAAAAACAGGGATTGCCATTAGTCCTTTATCAGTTTTTTCAAGACTTCTCAGTTGCTTTCAGTTCTGCCTTTCTTTTTTAGGATACTAGTTTGCTTCTGATCTTTGACAGCTCCATTTTTCTCCCTCTTTTTGCACATAAGTACACCTATCCCACCAATACTTCTAATATGGGAATACTTCACTCACTCTATTTTTTGAACTAGCTTTTCCATTTAGGTAGCTTATAGTTTCTTCTCAAGCCTGACTGTAGTCTCTAATAAAAATTTCTTCTGAATGTGTGTGAAAAATGGGTACTCGGTCTTCCCCTTGTCATGTCTTTGTCATTATCTTTTCTTAGTCTATTAAACTCCTAACCTTGGAGTTTTTTGACCCCTTTCCTCATTATTTCTATGTTCTGTCCAGTATGAAATGCTGCTGATCATTCCATGCCAAGAGCTTTTGGATCTCTTGCTTCCTCTTTCCTCTTCCTCTAGAGCCAGCGCCTCATCTCCGAGCTTAATTACTGCCTTCTTGCTGATTTTTTTAAACCCTAGTTTCTCTCTGCATTAGACCCTATACTCAAATACTAGATTTAATCCCTCTCAGGCACCCTTCTCATGAAGTCATTTCTCTGATCTTAGACCCACAGTATCAAATTTATACATCACAAATTAGCATTTAAACCCTCCACCTCCACTTCTCTCTCCTTATCTCTTATTTCCCTAAATGGAGCCAAACTAATTGGTAGTTAGCCTTCTTTATTCTTTGTTCTTGTTTCTTTGTTCTCCTCTCTTTCTTGTTGCAGAGGTGTTCTTTCCTCCTGCCATGCTTTTGCTTCTTTGCTATTGTGTCTCCTTCCCCTCAGTGATTGATCCCATTTGACTCCTTTTTTTTCCTTCTTTGCATTCTTTTAATGCTTAGAGATTTAGTTAGTCTAGTAATAAGGTCCATGATACCCTGTCCTTTTTTGTTGTTTTGATTATAGTGCTTTTTAAAAGCATCATTCAATGTGGGAACTATTGTTTTTATTTTATTTATAGCTCACTCCTACCTATAGCAGAGTCCTGGACATAATAGTTGTCCAGTAAATCTTCCTGGCTGATAGACTATAAAAGTTTTGGGGAGAGATGTAGTGTTTAGCATTGTCATCATTTTTTAATTTTAGAAATGCAAAATAATACCTTTTGTGCCATTACCTGATTTTTAATTTTTTTGTTTTATACCAAGGTTTGGAGACTGTGCTCTCAGTACAACAGTAAAATGAAGTTTAACAACATATACTACTACAAAATATTAAATCTAATTTATTGAACACTAGCCATCTGATATATCAGATTCTCTCAAGAGAAAGGTTAGCTTCTTGGATGCTGGCTGGGCATTTTTTGAAGGTGCATTATAGCCTTAAAGCCATTACTCACCATTTAATATATTAAGATCCTTGACAATTTAATAGCTATATAGTCACCAGAACCCAGAATAAAAGAATAAAGAGTGTTGACCTGATTTCCTTCTACTGTATGAAGCTCTGCTTTTGTTGCTAACCTACTCTTAAAAAGCATTTCTTCCCATAATTTCCATGTCCTTCAAAGTCAGTAATGGGAGGGAAAGGAGGATTACCGGAGCGGAGTTGGCTGAGCGAGGGGATTCAAGGCAAAGGCAGCTTCCAGACCTTGTGTCTAGCTGTGTTACCTTCCTGTCTTCTTTCTTAGCTCAGGAGCACAGTTGACTTAAAGGTAGTCATTAGTTTATACCACCTTATTAACATTGCTAACCCAAGTTTCCTTTCTTGTTCCTTTCTTTTTAACCCTTTGTCTTCAATCCACATGCCCATTCCCTTCCCCATTTATATGTGCCTACTGTGATTTGCTTGAGAAATACGTAGCATAATTATGGTGTCTTCAGCTTACATAGTGGTTTGTCTATTTTTTACTCAGTGCTGTGCTTTTTAAGATGTATTCGTATTGCTGTAGGTACATTTAAAGTGATTTCTAGAAGTTACATAGAATTCCATATTTGTATCCACTCCATTTTGAGTTTCCATTTTTCCAGTTATTGAAATCAAAGTTACTTCAAAATTCCTTACTACATTATCATCACAGCAGACATTCTTACATAGGTCTCTAATGTGTATAACTTGTATCTAGACCATCCTATTTGGAATGTCTCTTGAATTTATCCACCAGAGTGGGATCACTGCATCACATAGGACACAGACATACTTCATGTCACTAAGGACTCTTAGCAAAATGGCTGTATCCACTTAACTTCTTTACATCTTTGCCAACCTTTACTGTAACCACCATTCTAACTTTTAAGCCCTTCTGAACAGTATGAACAATGCTATCTGGTTTTTAGAATTTGTATTTGCTTTTACTCTGAGTTTGATCATCTCTTCATTTACTTGCTAATCATTTCACCTTCTTTCTGTAGGTTCCCTTCCTGTAGCTTTTGACTATTTTTCTATCGGGTTTCTTGTGATTTTTATTTCAAATTATAGAGATTCCTTATCTATTCTAGACATTTAGTCTCTTGGCAACTTTAGATGTTGCAGGAGCTTTTCTTTGTCCTCTATTTTAACTCTTTTTGTGGTATTCTGTATTGAACAGAAATATACAGTTGTGTTGAAGTCAAATCTAACAGTATTTCACTGTATAGTTTGTATTTTTAGAGTCTGATTTATGAAGTCTTTCTTCTCTGTAATGTTAGCTCCCAGTGGTTTTCCCCCACAAACCTATTTACATGGCCTTTTGAAGAGAGGGCTTTCCTTTCTCACCTATGGCTCTCAGGAGGCTTGGCAGTTGGTGTTAATGTTTGACTGCCCCTGATGGAGGAAAAAGATGCAAGAAAATTGCACACTCCTTTCTCTAAGCCCTATGGTTCTACTCACAGGACCTGGTGACCCTGTTTGTGCTGTATGAATCCTGTCTGTGCAAGTGATAGCCAATGGGGAAAGGGATGCATATCTACCCAAGCAGAGTGATCAAATCTTCCAAGGAACTTGGAATTGTGACTAGTCTCTGTTGGCCTCTTGAAGGACATGCAGACTGAGGGGTTTTGGGGTGACCCATATTTCCCCATGTTCACAAAGAAGCTAGAGAAATGGTCTGCACAGAAGGGAGAATAAAGAATATAGGCATGGAGAAGCACAGGAAGAAGCCTCTGGCCCCATGGAGAGGGAGACTGTAGAACATGAGAGTAGCTGTCCTGGATCCTGATGGCTTTCCAGCTTCTGGTTCTTTTCTCTTCTGAGACCAAATTGCATTTCCTTTTCTGTATTAGTTAGGGGTGGCTAACTCTGTAACAGACTCGAAAGGGTTTAATGGCTCTAACACAATGGAAGTTTATTTCTTGCTCACATAAACAGGTCTAGATGGTTCTAAGTTGGTGGAGTAGCAGCATTGGAGGGCTCTGTGCCACACAGTTATTCAGAAACCTACACTAATGGAGGCTCTGCCATTTTTATCACATGACTTCAAAGGTCTCCCTAGGTCAGTATGAAGCCTGCAGATGGGAAATGATGGAGTTTAATACAGGAGAAGTTTTATAGGCCAGGCCTTGAATCAGCACACACCACTCCCATTCCTCTGGCTAGAACTCTATCTCATGACTACCTTTAACTGCATAGGAAGCTGAAAAATCTTATCAAGCTATGGACCTAAAAGGGTTTGGAGAACAGGTAGATTGCTACGTCATATTTACTATCTGTGTGATACCTCTGTATCCTTAAAGTCAAGTTCATGTTTTTTCTTAACTTGTTTGAGTTGGCTTCTGTTCTTTATGCCTCAGTGTATGACGTAGTTTCATAAGAGCTATCTTTAAAATAGTAGAAGAAATAAATACTGATTATTTTCTCAGGAAAGTTGGGTCGATTTCCACCGATGATGCATCATCACCAGCCACCCGCAGATGGCCAGACCCCTGGGGCTCGTTTCCAGAGGTCTCACCTTGCAGAGGCATTTGCAAAGGCCAAAGGATCTGGTGGAGGCACTGGAGGAGGAGGTAGTGGAAGAGGCCTGATGGGACAGATTATTCCAATCTATGGTTTTGGGATTTTTTTATATATATTATATATTCTATTTAAGGTAAGTGGAATCATCTTGATCATATTATATCAAGAAAATTTGGTATCCTAATAAAAATCATTTGTTGGCATTAAAACTCTTTACAGTTCATAACCTTTATTCAAATTCTCTTTAAACCTTGCTTGCTCTTTATGAGGTATTTAGGATAATTGTTACCTCGGTTTTATAGAAGAGGAGATTTTTGCTCAAAGCTTAAATGGTTTGCCCTAGAAGTCACAACTAGAACTGTAGAATCACGTCTTGAGCCTGGGTCTTCTAGTTGCTAATGCAGTGAGCAATAAAGATCAAAACTCCTCCCACTCCAGTTTTTTTGTTTCTGTTTCTTTGACTGGATGCCTTTGCAAGCTGAAAAGGTGTAAAGCTATTTTAAGGAGAACTTTATTACTAGGATTGGCACAGTGATTTTCAAGTAGCCCACTGTGAGACCAAATAATGACCATACCAACACCACTTTGTCCTCCTTTTCCCCCTCCAGGAGTGTGAAGTGATGTTTTTAACATCTGCTGTAGTTTGCTGAAACAAAACTGCCAATTCTGAAACTAAGCCTGATGTCTCGTAGCTCTGGGGAGACATGGTTTGGGTTCTTCAAAAGCAACTCCCAGTTAAGTTCCCCCTCCAGGTGGATTTCAGTGAGCTATGGGCCTAGACATGAAGTGGAACAGAAGTCACATTCTGTATCCTTTTTGGAAATCTTAAATATTCACTGTGCCCTTCTAATCACAGTAAGAAGCAAGTTTCTTCTTGCTCAGGAACTCTGTAAGGGACCCAAGTTGCCTCTGTAAGAACACCCCTGGGGGCTGTACATCCCCTTTTAGATGAGTGTGGGAAAAGCAGATGACCTGGAAAGAGATTTTTTTTTGTCTTTGTGACTTGATGGGTTTTCATTTGGGGGCCTTCTTTTGGTTCTCTCTCTCTCTCTCTCTCCCTCCCTCCCTCCCCTCCCCTCCCCTCCCTTCCCCTCTCTCTTTTGAAATGTTTCTCTGATATTGGTATTTGATTTGATTTCTGACTTAATTTTTATTTCCCAACCTTTTTTTTTTTCATTTAATATGAGGGGTTCCATGACTTTGAGGTTCTGAGCTGCTGTTGATGTGCTGTACCTCCTTCAATTCTCAGCTTTCAAAGGGGAAAACTACTGCAGAGGATCGGAAATGCTCTACTGCCACAGCTGGAAACACCCACAGGAAAATTAGTAAGTGCCCCTTCTCAGTATATGCACAGGTTTTATTGAGTTAGACTGCCATAATATGGTCAGAGGGGCAATCTATGGATATGTCTTAAAAGAATTTCTTAAAAATTTCCCCAAATTAATCCAATGCCATTTTTACCTAAGCTCTGGGAAGTCTTGAGTTTCCAAATTGATGTTGAGCTTTTAAGAGAAAGAGTTCCAAAAACTATAAAACTACCCGTTTACTTTTTTATATATTAGCAAATTAATATTTCACATTTAGAATGGGTTACTTCTCATTCCAGACTTTAGAATATTTGTAGCAGATACCTTTATTTCACAGACAGGAAAACTAAGGAAGAAAGATCAAGTCATGGCCAAAATAGGTTATTAAATCTAGGGACCGGGTTTAACACTTTTGATTCATGAAATAACACGGTCATCAAATATTTACTGACCAAGTGGAGTATTCTGTGCCCTCTGGAGAAATGAAATGTGTATGGCATGGCTCTTTCTTCTAAGAATCCATAGTCTAGGATGAATGTTAGGAAAAATAACTTGTGCAAAGTTTATTATCTAGAAGGGGACTTGATGAGGGCCTTATGGGAAATGACATGAAGCTGGGTCTTGTCAGATAGATGAGACGGCTTAAGGAAGACACAGCCTGATACAGGATGGCTGTGGGAAAGAAGGCTGGGGGAGCAGGTAGGTTAAGCCATGTCACTGAAGGCCTTGGAGGCCAAACTGCTTTATCCTGTGGATAATGAAGCCTCATCAGAAGTTTTTAAGAAAAAGCAGCAAAGTGAAGTGAGGCTGAGCCACTGAAGCATCTGCCCTTGGCCGTAACTGCTTTTTGGATATACTCAGAATTCTCTGGGAAGTAGATATCCCAGTCATAGTCTGCATCCTTTTTAGAAATCTTAAATATTCAAGGAATCCTTTAGGAAAGCGCTTGAGTTTTTTTTTTTGTTTGTTTGTTTGTTTGTTTTGTTTTGTTTTTAAAAGATTTTATTTATTTATTCATGAGAGACACAGAGGCAGAGACACAGGCAGAGGGAGAAGCAGGCTCCATGCAGGGAGCCCCATGCGAGACTCCAAGATCACGCCCTGGGCCAAAGGCAGGCACTAAACTGCTACACCACCCCGGGATCCCCTAGTCCTGCGTTCTTAATTGAGATAATGTCTAACCATCAGTAAAATAATTTTGAAAAGATTTTTGGACTCTCAAAGAATAGCAAGTTCTGTATCCAGTCACATAATGCATATAAAACAGATATAAATAAAACGAATTCTTAAGAACAGCCGTCTTGTAATATAGCAGTTATATCTGCTTCTTATCCTTCCATTTTGAATAATGCAGACAATTAAAATAACCTAAGCATTTATGTGGCACAGTCCTCTAGACACTGCAGATGTTAACCGCATGCATAAGAATTTGTTCTAAAAGTATTAAAAGGCCTTTGAAATACTATATTTTACAGTGGCCTTCTAAATATATCTGGTTAGAAGGATACTCGTGTGTGAAACAGAAAAACTGGATTATCTGCATAGTGAACAGCATTTTGTTTTCCTGCTGCCTTAAAGTTCATTTCATGTACTAATTGATTTTTTTTCTACTCTACTTTTAGGGTCTTAATTTCAGTAGATAGATGTGATCTCTGTTGACCTTTGTTGAGAATACTGGGGACCAAGTACACCACTTCATCCCAAATGATGAGGGTAGGAAACGTTGGTCAGGGAAGCTTCAGCCCTAGTTCAAGACTTCCTCTGTGAAGAAAGGATAGTATCATGATCCTCTAGATACGTTTTCAGACTTTGGGTTCAGGTGAAATACTGCTCATTTCAGGGTGTTACCTCCTTTTCTAAAGTACCTTGTGTGTTTGGTACTTTTCCCCTCAAGCATCATTGGATTAGAAAGGATATGTTTATCTTCTTCATTTCTTCTTGGGTGATCATGTTGAGTGGGGTTTTTTATTTGTTTTCTCTTCTCCTAGGTGTTTTTTAGCTGGTCCTGCTGTGTTTCCATGTAAGAGAGAGTGATTTGTTTATTACTCCCAAAACCTATATACTTTAGATCTCAGTGGCCACACCTTGGTACCTTTTGTGTCCTGATTGGACCAGCTGGAGAGACATGAGGCTCTTCTCTGAATCTCTAAACCAGCTAGGATTATTTGTAGGGTATCAGAGCCAGACAGTTTCAGAAAAGAGCTTTGGGAGTTATGTATAATGGTTCCTTAGATTGATGCTTGTTTTTCAGCCAATTTCGAGCTTGTTCAACTGCAAGAAAAACTGAAAGAGACAGAGGAAGCCATGGAAAAATTAATCAACAGAGTGGGACCTAATGGTGAGAGGTAGGTTTTCACATAACAGGACTCAGACTATTTCCCATTTAGAGAATCCATTTAGAATTTTGCTTTACTTTGATTTCTGGACCATTTATTTTCATTTTATATAATTGTCAACTTATTTGTCATTTACATATTAGTTTTTACTAAGTATTTCCATTTTCATACCATCTGCTTTCAAGAGTCTTTGTTGAGTATTGTACACATTATCATTATTGTGAGGGGAAGTTTATGAGCAGTCTTGCCCAGTGAAATAACCAGGTTCTAAGGAAGATAATTTCATAGCTGTCTAATAATTTGGTTTTACTTTAAATTATGCCTTCTTAAATCTGCTTGAGACAAAAAGAAGAGGACAAGGGTGATTAGGCATTTGTATTTTGTGTTTTCTATTCTGGAACAGGATTAGACATGTAAAGTGGGGTCCAAAGTTCAGCTAGCCCTTTAGGAGGCCTTACAGGGAAGACCACCCTCCTGCTACTGGGCCGGCTGAGAATCTGAAAAGGTGGCTTCAGGAGGTTGATGAAAGTGGACAAAAAACTAAGAAAATATAGATGTAGGAAGGCCAGGGAGGAAAAGCCAGAATGTCAGCTTGAGAAAGGAGAGGGATTCAGTCTTAGCAAGACCTTCTGACAAAGATGGAGGAAAGACTGAGGGTGAGTGGCAAAATCCCAGGTGTTAAGAGGTCTGTCCTGTGGGCTCACTGTGGAGGCTCTGCTTCCAAGAAAACTGCTGCTGCACCATGGCCTCTGTTTGCCATGTTGGTGGTGCTAGTGCCTCATATCCTTCTCAGCTCCTTGGATCCAGCCTTGTGCATCTTTGGCTAGATAAGGCAAGAGTAAACATTCTCAGATTGCAGCTCCTCAGCTTGACTTTGTCCTACAACATCTAAAATGATGCTGAAATGAGGATGAGAATGAACCTTGCCTGTCTTCACCCAGGAGCCTTCACTTTTTGGTTCAGAAGGCAGAATGACTATCCAGACTGTTCCCATAGAGGTAGAGGAATGTGTACATACTTACACATGAGTATATCTCTGGAAGTGTGTAATAAAACTTGATACTTGTTGAGCACTTATGAAGAACAAAGCTCTGAGAGAAATACCTTATATCATTATCTAATGTAGAAGTATTTGTCGGAGTGTGACTAAACCAATTTGTACAGCTATACTTTTCTGGTCTTTTCTGCCCTTAACTTGTACTACTCACAGTCTAGGTGGGGAACTACCAGCCTTTTATGGACCCTCAAGCCTCAAAGAGTATCTGTGCCCTGGTCCATTTGAAGACCCATGCCACACCTAAGAGTCATGAAAACCATAGATGAAAACCTGTGGGCAGGGCTTCCCATCGGGGAGACTAAACCCCTGGGCCTTGAAGTAAGAAACAAGAGGAAGATATTTTCTATTACTGCTGTTCACACTCCCTTAGTTCAAATCATATAGCTCTGCTTTCCAGCCTGTGCATATCATCTGTCCATTGAGTAAGCCAGTGATGTAGTACCTGTGACTCTTAACTACTTTACGCTTTGTGCCAGGATTACTTCTCTGTAAGGTAGATGAGTGGTCCACACCCTGCAGCTAGAGTTGTGCCATCTCATTGTTTCTGGGGCCACAGGTCCTAGCTCAGAATGTTTACTCTTTGTAAGATGCTAAGTAAGGTATGGACTCCTTGAGAACCTGTTGAATCCAGCTTGCCACATGGCAATGATTGTAAAACATTTTCCCACAGTACTTCTCAGAAACTGCGGATTGACTCTCCTTCCACTGAAGAGAACATAGCTTGTAGCTCCCTTTCTCAAATCTCTCATCTTCCAGTTCTAAAAAGATGACTTTCTCCCTGTCACTTATGATCTAGTACCTTCTATCCTTACAGGTAGGCCTTATGGGACTTCACCCTCAAACTCAAAGGGCTAACTAGCCCCATGTTTTACGTGATTTCCTTTTTTACGCTTATATCCTTTAACCTTAGTGTCTGTGGCATTTGTTTTTCTCTGTGTTTCTGTGATTATTAGAAGAGCCTCAAAACCCCGGTATTTTTATAGCAGATCAAAATTTAACACATCTCCAGGCTCTGAGAGTCTAGGAGGGGATTAAAGACACAGAAACTATGTTCATTTACAGCCTTCTAAATCCTTTTAGGGAATGTTAATTCCATAATTATAAGGCTTTCTTAAAATTCCAGAAATATGTGGTTTCTGAAACTTAACCTAGGAATTACAACTGAAGCAGCATGTCTAGTTGTAATCATTCACCTCCTGGAAGCATGGCATGGCCTGAGGGAGAAGTGGGGTGCAACCCAGGCAGAAAACAGCCAGAGAAGGCATGTTGAGGATGCATATGAAACTGTAGATTTATGGCATGCATTCCTGGGATATAAACTTACTGAGGACAGACTTAGTCTGTTTAGTTCATTGTTCACATAGTAGATACTAAGGAAGTTCTTATTGTTGAAAAAGGGTAGATACTCACTTTTGAGACAAGCATTTGTACATGAATCATGGGTAGAAGAGGTAATCATGGCATTCTTTGCTAAGATCCTTCTCTTCATTTCCTGACCTTTATATTCAGGGTCCTATGTCTCATAGATTATCTGCCCTTCTTCAGTTGATAAATGTCTTTTGAAAGAATGTGCAAAATGAAAACCATTATCTGTCTCCAGCTGACTCTACTCCACTTTTAATATTCTCCATCTTGGCAAGTGGCTCCCACCATCTACTTAATTGCCCAAAGCAGAAATCTGATATTATTCTTGATTTACCTTTTTCTTCACTTCCTATATCTCATCAATCACCCTGTCTTGTTATTTCTTCCTAGTTAATAAGTCTGTCTCCCTGCAAAAGACTCTAAGCTCTGCTAGGATAGGGATTATCTGTATTATTCCCAGAGCCTAGCACAGGCCAACAGTAGGCTCTAAAAAAGTGTTAGTTGAAATGGAAGAATGCATTAGAGAATGAATGCCTTTTTAAAAAAATTATAGTTGACATACAGTGTTCTGTTAGTTTCAGTATATCTTACATAGTGCTTACCACAATAAGTGTAATTATCATCTGTCACCATACATTATCTCAGTATTATTGACTATATTCTCTGTGGTATTTTTTACCTATGTGACTTACTTGTTTTATAACTGAAAGTTTGTACCTCTTACTGTCCTTTACCTATTTTTTTTGTCCTTTACCTATTTTGCCCATTCTCCCCACCAACAACCATCAGCTTGTTCTCTGTATTTGAGTCTATTTCTGTGTGTGTTTGTTTTAGATTTCACGTGTAAGTGATATCATGGTATTTTAGTATTTTTCTCTGTCTGACTTATTTCATTTAGCATGATACCCTGTAAGTCCATCCATGTTGTGAATGGCAAGATCTCATTCATTTTTATGCTTAGTAATAGCATTCCAGTGCACATGCATGCACATGCGTGTGTGTGTGTGTGTGTGTGTGTGTGTGTGTACACACAACAAATCTTTATCCATTCATCCCAAGTGGATGACACTTGGGTTGCTTCCATGTCTTGGCTACTGTAAATAATGCTGCAATAAACACAGGGTGCATACTTCTGAATTAGTGTTGCTGGTCTTTTTGGGTAAATGCCCAGTAGTGGAATAACTAGATCATATAGTAGTCCTATTTTTAATTTTTTGAACAACCTCCATACTGTTTTCCACAGTGGCTGCAACAATTTAAATTCCTACCAACAGTGTACAAGGGTTCCTTTTTCTCTATATCCTCGCCAACACTTGTTGTTTCTTTTTGGTTCTAGTCATTCTGATAGGTGTGAGATGATACCTTATTATGGTTTTGATTTGTATTTCCCCAATGATTAGTGATGTTGAACATCATTTCATGTGTTGATTGGCCATCTGTCTGTCTTCTTTGGAAAATATCTGTTCAAGTCCTCTGCCTGTTTTTAATTGGATTATTTGTTGGGGGCCATTTGGTGTTGAATTTAGAAGTTCTTTATATATTTTGGATATTAACCACTTATCAGAAATATCATTTATAAATATCTTCTCCCATTCAGTAGATTGCCTTTTCATTTGGTTGATGATTTCCTTCACTGTGCAAAAGCTTTTTATTTCAGTGTCATCCCAATAATTTATTTTTACTTCTGTTTTCCTTGCGTGAGAAGATATAGCAAGAAGAATGCCACTAAGGCTGATGTCAAAGACATTACTTATGTTTTCTTCTAGGAGTTTATGGTTTCAGGTCTCACATTATCTTTAATCCATCTTGAGTTTATTTTTGTGTATGATGTAAGAAAGTGGTCCAGTTGTATTCTTTTGCATGTAGCTCTTCAGTTTTCCCAACACCATTTATTAAAAAGACCATCTTTTCTCCAGGGTATATTCTTGTCTCCTTTGTTGTAGAGTAATTGACCACATAGGTGTGCATTTATTTCTGGGCTCTCTCTCCTATTCCATTGATCTGTTTGTCTGTTTTTGTGCCAGTACCTTACTGTACCAAAGTATATAACTACAACTTTGTAGTTTATCTTGAAATCTGCAATTGTGATACTTCCAGCTTTGTTCTTTCTTCTCAAGATGCCTTTGGCTATTTGGGGGTGTTCTGTGGTTCTGTACATATTTTAGCATGTGTTGTAGTTCTGTGAAAAATGCTGTTGGTGTTTTGATGGAGATTGCATTGAATCTGTAGATCTATAATATTCTTTCAGCCCACATATGTGGTATATCTTTCCATTTGTGGTATCTTCAGTTTCTTTCATTGCTGCCTTATAGTTTTCAGAGTATGGGTCTTTTACCTTGTTCTCTGAAAGGGGGGTATACGCAAAATGATTTCTAAAGCCCTAAAGAGCCATAAGATAGAAGAAAAAAGGCTGAAGAATCCTGTTTGTCAATAAGTGATTTAATAAAGGGACTTTATGAGCAGAAGTGTGCTGTGGGTATCTGCAAAACAAGTAGATCTCCATAACCCCACCTGTCATGAGTTCTGCTTTTATAGCCCTAGATATTGGGGAATACATACTGGGAGACCTGGGAGGAAATGTTTCAGAATCACAGTCATAACTCCAGAGAAGATCAAGGACCTTATACCCCAAAGGTATATTTAAGGGTGTGGTCAAACAAAAAAGAGCATGCATTGCGGGGAGTGCTATACTGAAGGAGGCTTCAGGTCACAGAGTGGTCATCATGGTGGATTTGTGCAAGATAGTGTTAGTCATGTTCACACACACTCCCTTGGCTAAATTTATTCCTAGGTATATATTCTTTTTAGTGGAATTGTAAATGGGACTGTTCTAATTTTTCTTTGTGTTGCTTCATTATTACTATATACAAATGCAGGTTTCTATACAATAGATTTCTATATATTAGTTTTGTACCTTGCAGCTTTACCATATTCATTTATTAGGTATAATAATAGTTCTTTGGTGGAGCCTTTAGAGTTTTCGTTGTATAGTATCATGTCCTCTGCAAAGAGTGACAGTTTTACTTGTTCCTTACCAGTCTGGATGCATTTTATTTTCTTGTCTGATAGCCTTGGCTTAGAACTTCCAGTACTATGTTGAACAAAGGGGCATGAAAGAACATCCTTGTCTTGCTCCTGATCTAGAGGAAAAGCTTTCAGTTTTTCACTATTGAGAATGTTAGCTAACATCTAACCCATCTATATATGATGGGTTCATCATATATAGCCTTGCTTATATTGAGTTATGCTCCCTCTAAGCTCACTGTTGAGAGTTTATCATGAATAGATGTTGAATTTTGTCAAATAATTTTTCTGCATCTATTGAGATGATCCTATGGATTTTATCCTTTGTTTTGTTAATGTGGTTTATCATGTTGATTTGTGGATATTGACTTTCATCCTGGAGTAAATCCCACTTGATTATAGTGAATGATTCTTTTAGTGTATGGATGGATTTGGTTTGCTAATATTTTGTTGATGATTTTTGCATCTTTGTTCATCAGGGATATTTACCCTGAGGTCTTTACTTCTGACCTAGGTCAGGACTGTCTCGTGTGGTAGCTCATGTGTTTTTTTCTCTAATTTTGCCTCTCTTCAATTCATTTTCTCTTCCAAACAAATGGATTATGGTGTTTTGTTTTGCTTTAACCCTGTAACCGGTCTCTGTTACTCTCGGTAAAGTATAGAATTCTTTAACTTGGCTTACATGGTCTTGGGTGACATGGCCCTTACATACCTTTGTTGCTTTATCTTCATTACTCTGTCTGTGCTCCATCCACATGGACTACTTCTCTAAAATGCCCATCTGCCTTTGCTTCTAGGACTTTGCATATAACTTTTTCCTTTGTTGCCTGTCTCTTCGACCCCTATCCCACACACCCTTATTTTAACTCTTTCTTGTAGGTATCCCTTAGGCATTATCTTCTCTTAACATCTTAGCCTGAACTTCAGACTTGGTTAGGTGTTCCTCTGATGTGCTCCCATGCCACCTGCATTCACTGATATTGTAAGCATCGTATTACTTTCTGATCTTCTGTTAACTTTTCTGTGCACTCAAACACCCTGTAATCTTAAAGATAGGAAATTTTCATCGTTCAAATTTGTATTCCTGGTGCTGGTACATTGACAGTGTCAGTACATGTTGAAAGAATGAATGAGGTAGATAAAGTACTTCAGATAATGCAGGCTGTTTCAGCAATAAGAATATCCTATGGCACCCAGTTTGATTTTGCTTTGTGTAGCCCTGTGTGGAGGTCAATGGCAGGTATTATTTTCTCTCTAAGAAACTGTATCTCAGAGCAAGTGTATTCCAAAGATGGTATTAATTTTCTGTGGCTGATGTTACAAATTACACAAACGTATTACCTTAAAACAACACATAATTATTATCTCACAGTTCTCTGTTACACATTCTGCACTGGGCTAAAATCAAGGTGGCAGGACTATATTCCCTGCTGGAGGCTCTTCTTTGCCTTTTTCAAGTTTTAGAAGCTACCCACGTTCCTTGGCTCAGTGGACCCTTTCCTCCATCTTCAAGGCCAATGACAGTGGGTTGGGACCTTCCTACATCCTATTACTCTGACCTCTTCTGCCTCTGTCTTCCATCTTTAAGGACCCTAGTAATTCCATGTGCGCTCATAGATAATCCAGGGTAAGCTGTATTTTAAGGCCAGCTGATCTGTACTTTAAATCTATCGCAACTGTAAGTCCCCTATATGTAAGGTAACATTATAGGTTCCAAGACTTAAGATGTGGATTTCTTTGGGGAGTGGGGAAGGGAGCGTTATTCTGTCTACCAAAGAAGCTCTGTAGAAAAGCAGGGATTTGAATAAGCCTTGCAGGACACCTTAGGCACAATTTGGCAGGGAAAAAACATTTCAGAGTAGCACAAGCAGCAAATGAGGTTAAAAAAAAAGTCATGGCATGTTTTTGGAACAGCAGGTAGTCATGAGTAACTGGAATAGAACGTATCAGGGCTGGGATAAATGCATAGGGAGGTAGGTAAAGGGAGAAAAACTAGAAAAGTAAGCTTGGCCTAGACTGGAAGGTCTTGAATGGTAGACTGAGAAGTTTGAAATTCATTGTTTTATAGTGGGATGCCTCTAAAGGCTTTTGAGGAGAAATGTCATGATCTGCTGTACTTTAGAAAAGTAAGTCTTCTAGTGTGATATGCAGAGTGGCTACATGCTAGAAGATTACAGGGAAAGTTCTAGCAAAAGGTAATAAATAGGCTAGTGAGAGTGGAAATGAGGGGCCAAATCAAGGGGACTTGATGGAAGAGGAAGAAAATCGCAAGCTGGTTGGCTCAGTCAGAAGAGCATGTGGCTTTTGATCTTAGGGTCATGAGTTTGAGCCCCATGTTGGGTATACAGGTTTAAATAAATGAATAAATATAAAGTTAAAAATCACAGGCTATTTTCAGGATTCCTTGGTAGCAAACAGCCGATTCTAGGTAGCAGAAATTTGGAGAAGGTGACAGAATTTATTGGAAGACAAAATTTATTGAAAATTTGTTGGAGATCAAATTCTTGAGGCATTTATGGGATAGCTCACAGTATCAAAGGAATAGCTAAAGATCCAGGTTTCAGAAAGAGGGGAAACCAGAGCAGCTCTGAGGATTCAGAGGAGAGAAACAAATGGATAGGTTCTTCAAGGACTACTGTCAGAATGAATTAACATGAAAAGTTTTCAGATCTGGTTTCACTGCATTCAAGACCCAGTTTTAGGAAAAAGTACAATTGGCCCAGTTTGGATCCTGTATATATCTCTGAATCAGTCACTGCAGCCAAAGGATGGAGTGATATGATTGGCTATGGGCCATGGCCACTCTTGAAGGAGAGGTAAGGGGTTGGATAGCTTCACTCTAACCTCTGCACTATGAGCAGAAGAGGGTTTAGTTCCCCCAAAAGGAAAGCTGGGTAAGAGCAATGAAGGAGAAGAAAGAGGTAAAGATGAGTTAGATATTTGTGGCCCAGACTACAAGATTATATCAACCAAGATAAAAACACAGAATAGGAGAATAGGAGAAAGAAGATAAGGCTTTGGTATAAGGATCATGAGTTCAGCTTTGAGTATGTTTGAGGTGCCATCAGAATATCTATGTATGATAAAAAATAATAATAGGAAATTGGGGTACTGAAGACAGGACTAAGGACACAAGTTTGGAAGTCATTCGGCTGGAGGTCAGAGCCACGTAGAAAGGTGAGATCAAATTCTTGAGACATATCCTACTGTATGGCAGTAGCCTGCAATCTTTTGCTGATCTGAATTCTGTTCCAATCGTGAATAGTGTTTGAAAGAAACTATTTCATTCTCTCTATACTTTACTTTTGGATTCAGAACTTGATGATTCCTCTGGGTTTATAACATTCAAAAGTCTGATCAGAAATCTTCTAACTTGACCTTCTATTTTTCTAGCATCTTGGAATCTGCCATACCCAACCTTACAAAATGTGGCTGCTCATGCAGCTGTTCCTCATCCTGGGCCAACTGGGATCTGGTTTTGAAGAGTGAATTTAAGGTTACCATCAGTAATGGCAAGGCCTCTAAGTGGAAATGCCTAGATCACCGGAGTTATAAGACTGGTTTTCATGTGAAAAGTCAAGATTAGAGGTAGAGTGTGGGTATCACCAATGTAGAAGCAGTGGTTTAATTTGTGATACTGGGTCAGCTTCTGAGGGCATGACTGTAAGAGTGGACCAGTAAGAGCCCAAGGATTGAGCCTTCAGGAAAGCCATGTGTTTAGGAGGCAGATGGGGGAAAGTGAGCCAGGATCAGAGATCCAAGGATTGATTAAAGAAGTGGGAGGAATACAAAGGTCTCAATAGTCAAGGGAAGAGAACATTTTAAGGAGAGGATGGCCCATAGTACAGAGAGGTCAAGAAGAATGAAATGTGGAAAAAAAAAAAGATTCTTGGACTTGAGAGTAAAGCTTTATTGATGATTTTCAAGTTTTGGTAAAAATGGAGTAGAAGGCAGATTTCAGAGAAGAGAGGTGGGAGAAAATAGATGGTAAAGAAATAGGGACCAATTAAATTAGCACATATTTATTGAGCACTTGTAATGTTCATGGCACTGTGCCTGTACTGTCCTGAACTTATATCAGTGCCCTCAAGGACTGTCAAACCAAGTTGAGACAATAAGGAATCTATAAAAAATATTTATTACATAAATCCAGAAGATGTAAGGTAGACCATGATTAATTGCCTAATGTATGATATGGACAATGGGAATATGCTTGTTCAGAGGTAAAGGAGGATGCTTTAACTTAGAATTCTCTGTGAATGCTTCACTTGCCTGTTTCTGCTTCTCCTAGCCATCCCTTTTAAAATCAGGGGTTCTGGTTTCCCATGAGTTAGGAAACAGAGTCAAGACTGTTTCATTCAGTAAAAATGAGAAGGCACTGAGGACAGCCCAGAGAAGTAACATGTGCAGCCCAAGGCCAGAGCTTTGTGATAAACACGTAGGTTCTTTTTTTTTTTTTTTTTCCTTTCAAGTTTTAATTTAAATTCCAGTTAGTTAACATACAGTGTAATATTAGTTTCAGGTATAGGATTTAGTGATTTATCACTTACATACAACACCCAGAGCTCATCACAAGTGCCATCCTTAATCCTCATCACCCATTTAACCCATCTCTCCCACCTCCCCTCCAGCAACCCTCAGTTTGTTCTGTATAGTTTAAGAGTCTGTTTCTTGGTTTGTCTTTTTTCCTCCTATGTTCATGTTTTGTTTCTTATATTCCATATATGAGTGAAATCATATAGTATTTGTCTTTCTCTAACTTACTTTGCTTAACATAATACTCTCTAGCTCCATTCATGTCATTGTAAGTGGCAAGATTAAATTATTTTTCATGGTTGGGTAATATTCCATTGATACATATACCACATCATCTTTATCCATTCATCAGTCAATGGACATTTGGGCTCTTTCTATAATTTGGCTATTGGTGATAATGCTGCCATAAATATCAGGGTGCATATACCCCTTTGAATCAGTATTTTTGTATCCTTTGGATAGTCAGTAGTGCAATTGCTGGATCATGGATTAGTTCTATTTTTAACTTGTTGAAGAACCTCCATACTTTTTTCCAAAGTGGCTAAACCAGTTTGCATTCCCACCCACTGTGTAAGAGGGT
Source organism: Canis aureus (assembly GCF_053574225.1). Classification (NCBI taxonomy): domain Eukaryota; kingdom Metazoa; phylum Chordata; class Mammalia; order Carnivora; family Canidae; genus Canis; species Canis aureus. The sequence goes on from NC_135633.1 coordinate 19,239,241, forward strand.
TTCCCTTTCTCCAAATCCTTGCCAACACTTGTTTCCTGTGTTGTTGATTTTAGCCATTCTGACAGATATGAGGTCCTATCTCCTTGGGGTTTTAATTTCCATTTCCCTGATGAGCGATGTTGAGCATCTTTTCATGTGCCTGTTGGCCATTTGTACATCTTCTTTGGAAAAATGTCTGTTTCATGTTTTCTAACTGGGTTATTTATCTTTTGGGTGTTTGATAAGTTCTTTATATATATTGGATACTAGCAAGTAGGCTGTTTTATCTAGGGGTGCCCTAGCTGCATCAGAAGCCCTGCACAAGGTGGGTTGTAGTAAGAATAATAAGTATTAGGAATTATAGAGAGCAGATGAACAGTTGTGACAAGGCAGGACTCCTGTACTGATAGGAAAAACAGAACTATAAGAGGCCCAATATATGTAAGATTTTAGCTGAATGTGGAACAGACCAGCTTCTTCAGTTTATGGCTTTGAGGCCATTTAGTATGGAAGAACTGGAACTCATGGTGCTTTTGTTGTCTTCTCACTGAGATCTGTAGAAATGTTGTACCTTCTTTTTCTTCACTTACCATCTTAACATTGGAGGGAGGAATACTTCTTTCCTCTGTTTTTCCTCTGTTAGTCATTAAGGCTTAAGTTTGTAGGCTAAGCATAAAAAGGAACACAGGCTCGAGACCGGCTGCTTAGAAAAATTGATGGCATCTCCACAAGGCTAATATTAAATGTCTTTTTTCCTTCATGAATTTACATTGCCTTCAAATGTTTTGGATTTCTAAGAGGTGCATAAGTAGCTTCTGTTAAATCCTGCCACTAGATAAAACCAGTTCTCAGTCTCTTGAGTAGAGCTTTTTCTGCCTGTGACTGAGATGCCATGCTTCTCAAAATAGTCCTACCATTAATCTTGAGTCTCATCTTATTTTTGTAGACATTTTGCCCAGTTTTTCAGCTAAATTGATACTCAAACCCAGGTTTTCTAAATTGGAACTTGAGCATTTTAAGAATTGCCGTCAGAAGTCAGACTTTAGTTGTAGTTCAAGTGCTGACATTAACTAGCAATAGGAATAAATGTAGAATTGCCCTTCTATGGACCTCAGTTTCTCTGGTTTAAATGACTGATTTGTCAGAATGATTCAGCTTTGAAATTTTAGGGTATTTCTTTATTTCTGCAGAAGTAGATGTAGTCTGGCAATTCCAGGGTTGGGCTAATAGGATATTTTTCTGTAGTTGAGGCTAATAGCTCAGCATATTTTCTTTTGATGACCTTGCTTTGGAGAAAAGTGGCTTATAGTAAATGGGTAATAAGAGTAATAGTGAAATCTCTTGGAGATGAGACAATCAGGGCAGTGAGGTATACTGAAGGACCGCTGAACTGACAGTGTAAGCATCTGTGGTCTGGTCCCATTATTGACCTTAATTCATTATGCGACCTTGGGCAATCACTTGATCTTTCCTGGGCCTTCATTTCCCCACCTTATAAAATCAGAACATTGAATTAACATATCCAGTTATCAGCTATGCATACCCAGGACCAATTCCTAGAACACTTACCTGCTGCTGTTGGACTTCCTCTTCTAGGATCCAGACAGATCTTAGTGATGTCTGTGTTCATTGCCCAGGAGTTCATTTACTATTAAATGGCTGGGTTGTCTGATATTTCTAAGCAGAGCACAGACTGTGACTTCCGACCAAGAAAAACGGTTGCTGCATCAGCTCCGAGAAATCACCAGGGTCATGAAAGAAGGAAAATTCACAGACAGACCCACTCCAGAGAAAGAAGCTGAAGAGGCCCCTTACATGGAGGACTGGGAAGGTAAACAGTGTCTTGTCATTTGTTGGTTAGCTGTCAGCCCAGAAAAGAGAACTTACAAGCTTTTAAAAAGTTATATGTATATATAATAAAATTGACCAGTTTTTAAAAAGATTTTATTAGAGAGAGAGAGCATGAGAGAGAGAGATCACAGCAGGGGGAGGGGTAGAGAGAGAAGCAGACACCTGCTGAGCAGGAAGCCCAATGTGGAACTCAAATCCAGGACCCTGGGATCATGACCTGAGCTGAAGGTAAACACTTAACCACCTGAGCCTCCTGGATGCCCTAAATTAACCAGTTTTAAGTGTGTGGTTGGATGAGTTTTGACAGATATGTAGAGTGGTATATCTAGAACATTTACACTGTCTCAGAAAGTTCCCTTCCCCTTCACAGTGAATCCCTTCCTGATGCCCTGGCATCAACATAACCACTTTCTGTCCTGACAGTTTTACCTTTTCTATATAAATGGATCATGTTGCACATTTTTTTGGTCTCTGGCTTCTAATGATTTAGCATAATGATTTTGAGAGTCCTGTGTTGAATGTATCAGTATTTTTTTTAAATTGCTGAGTAGTATTCTGTTATATGGATATATTGTTTCTCCACTCACTATTTTAGGAACATTTGTGTTGTCTCCAGTTTTGAGCTATTACGAATCAAGCTGCTATGAACTTCTGCATACACATCTTTGTTTGGACATATATTTTTATTTCTTTTGGGTATATACCTAGGAGTGAGATTTATTTCTGGGCTTTTATGTTAAGTGTATGTTCAACATTTTTAGGAACTGTCAACCTGCTTTCCAGAGTGGCTTTGCTATTTTGCCTTCTGCCAGCAACTTATGAGTATTATAGTTATGCCACATCCTTGGTAACAATTGGTATTGTCCGTCTTTTTACTTTTAATCGTGCTAGTGTGTATAGTGGTATCTCAGTTACGATTTTAATTTGCATTTCCCCAGTGACTAATGAGAATTTTTTTTTTTTAAGATTTTACTTATTTATTCAGGAGAGACACACAGAGAGAGGCAGAGACACAGGCAGAGGGAGAAGCAGGCTCCATGCAGGGAGCCTGATGTGGGACTCAATCCTGGGATCATACCCTGAGCCAAAGGCAGACGCTCAACCACTGAGCCGTCCAGGCGTCTCAAGGGTCATTTTTTAATGTCCCTATTTACCATCTATATATCTTTAGTGAAGTGTCTGTTTACATTGCTTGCCAGTTTTTTAATTGGGTTGATTATGGTGTTTTTTGTTGTTTTTTGTTTGTTTTGTTTTTAGTTACAGGAGTTCTTTATATGTTCTGGATAGAAGTTTATTATCAGCTATGTATTTTGCCAATATTTTCTCTTACACTGTGGCTTTCTCTTTTATTTTCCTAGTGGCATCTTTCAAAGAGCAGAAGTTTTATTTTGATGAAGTTTAAGCATTTTTCTCTTTTATGATCTTTGCCTAACTCCTCCTATGTTTTCTTCTTCTAGAAGAGTTATATAGTTTTAGCTTATGTTTAGGCCTAGGAGCCATTTTGAACTAGTTTTTATATATGGTGTGAGGCATTAGGACTATATTTAATTACTTTGGCATGTTAGTTGAAAATCAGTTGACCATGTATGTGTAGGTCTATTCTGGATTTTCTTAAAATTTTTTTATTCAAGTAAGATTAACATACAGTGTTGTTTCAGGTGTACAATATAATGATTCAATAATTCTATATATTATTCATCATGATAAGTATACTCTTAATTTGATTTCACCTATTTCATCCATCCCACCCACCTTTCTGGCAACCACCAGTTCTCTATATTTAAGAGTCTGGTTTTTTTGTTTCTCCTTTTTTCTTCATTTGTTTCGTTTCTTAAATTTCACATAGGAGTGAAATCCTGTCTATATTTACTTACGCCAATGACACAATGTCTTTATCACTCTGTATATTAAGTCTTAAAAATCAGGTATTACAAATTCAACTTTATTTTTCCTTTTATTTCAAAATATTTTGGTTATTCTAGGCCCTTATTTTCACATAAATGTAGAATCAGTATGTCAGTTTCTATGAAAAAGCCTAGTGGCATTTTGATTGGCATCACATTGAACCTATAGATCAGTTTGGAAGAATTAACATCATAGCACTATTGAATCTTCCAATCCACGAACATTTTATATATCACCACTTACTAGATCTTTAATTTCTCAGTTTATAGTTTTTAGCATATAGGTCTTGTACATGTTTTGTAATGTACATGTTATGCTTAAGTACTTCATATTTTTTAAGACAATGTGTTTATTTTTAAATTTCTAATTGCTTACTGCTAATATATAGAAATACAATTTATTTTTGTATTCTGACCTCATTTCCGGTCATCTTTCTAAACACACTTAGTTCTAGTAGCTTTTTTTCTTTGGATTTCTTATGATTAAATTTCAGAGAATTTTCTATATAGTCAAATTGTGAATACACAGATATACTTCTAACTTTCCAATCTATCTATATGTCTTTTATTTTTCTTGCCTTATTGCACTAGTCAGAAATTCTAGCACAATACTGAAGTGTTGAGAGCAGACATCTTTGCTTTTCTGATAGGAGGAAGCACTCACACGTTCTCCATTAGTATGATGTGAGCTGTTGGTTTTTCATGGATGCTCTTTTTTAGGTTGAGGAAGCTTCCTTCTAGTGTTACTTTAACAGTTTTCAATCATGAATGGATATTGCATTTTGGAGAAGGCCTTTTGTTAACTGAGATCATATTTTTGTTTTCATCTGTTAACCCAGTGAATTACATTGATTTCCTTTTTGAATATTTAAACAATTTTACATTTCTGGGATAAACTTTATTTTGTCATGATGTTGTATATGGCTAGTTTGCTAAGGACTTTATTTTTGCATTTATGAAGGCTATTGGTTTGTGATTTTGCTTTTTTATAATTTTTTTGGTTTTGATTTCATGGTGATGCATTGCAGTGTGTTTCTTATATTTTCTGGAAGACTCTGTATAGAATTGCTATTTTTTTTTTTCTTAAGTATGGAATTTTCCAGTGATACCGTCAGGGCCTAAAGTTTTCTTATTAGTAAGACTTATAGAACTGCTAGTTGATTTTCTTAACAGATATAGTGCTTCAAGTTATTTCTTCTTGACTGAGCTTTGATTGTTTCTTTTCAAGGAACTTATGTATTTCATCTAAATCATCAAATTTATTAGTATAAAGTTGTTTATATTCCCTTATTCTTTTAACATGCGTAGGTCTGTAGGGATGTTTTTGGTTCTGTTCCTGATACTGGTAATTTGTTATTTCTCTGAATATTTTCCTGATCAGATTAGCCAGAGGTTTATATCTTTTTAAAGAACTATATTTTGGCTTTATTTGTTGTTTTTCTACTTTTCCGTTTCCTATTTCCTTGATTTCTGTTCTTTACTATTTCCTTCCTTCTGCTTACTTTTGGTTTAATTTGCTATTTCTTGTTCTAGTTTCTCAAGGTACAAGCCTAGAACCTTGATTGATTTCCATCCCTCAACCACTTTGGCCACTATTTTATTAATGATATATTTTCTCTCTCTCTCTCTTTCTCTTTCGCTCGCTCTCTCTCTCTGTCTTCCCTCCTCCCCACTTTTGATTCTCCAGTTACACATTTGTTAGACCTTTGAAATTGCCGTACAGGTCATGTATAGTCTGATCTTTTATTCATGCCATGCTTAATTTTGGATAATTTTTCTTGCTGTGTCTTTAGGTTTAATCTTTTCTTCAGCAGTATATGATCTGCTCTTAGTCTCATTTAATGTATTTTTAACTCATGTATGGTCATTTCTAGAGTTCTATTTGGGTCTTTATATCTTTCATTTTTAAATATTTCATTTCTCATATATTCATATATTCTTATACCTTCTTAAAAATAGGCATATTTGTAATAGCTTTTTTTTTTGTAATAGCTTTTGAATAGACTTAGCTGCTGATCTTATCATTTGGGCCTATTTGTAGTGACTAATTTTTTTCTTTACTGTGGACCCTAATTTCATGCCCTTTTTGCATGCCTAGTAAATTTTGACTGGATGATGGATATTGCAAACTTTACATTATTGGATTCTGGATTTTGTTTTAGTACTATAAGTAGTTGTTGGACTTCTTTTTAACACACAGGTTACCAGAAATTAGTTAGATTCCTTTAAGGCTTAATTTTAAGATTAGTGAGACTGGGTCCAGAGCAGCATTTAATCTGGCTAAGCTAGCCCCACTAGTAAGACGATACCCTTCTTAGGAGTCAGCCTGATGCTCCACAGTGTTTTTCTACTCTGGCTAGTAGAAGCGGGAGCTATTCCCAGTTATATATGAACTCCAAGAATATTTAGGCCTAATGCTTTCAGTAGTTCTTTTCTTGGCCTTTGGTAATTCTTTCATATATATGCATAGAGCAGAATTCAGCTAAAAAAAATATGAAGAATTCTATCTGAAGATCCCTGGAACTCTTTCTCTACAAAGCTCCTTTCTTTCTAGTATTTTCCCTGCAAATTCTAGCTGCCCTGGCCTCCTTTACATTTTAATTTTAGTCTGAGACCACTGGGCTCTTTTCTCTTTTCTCAGGGACCATGCTATACTACCTATTAATGTTTGAAAATTGATGCTTCCTATATTTCATTTGGTTTTCTAGTTATTTAAAGAAAGAGGTCCCCATGTTTCCATCATTGCTTGAGCAGAAGTAAGAGCTTACACATTTAACAGTGAAATAATTCCAGATATACTAAGTAGCTAAGGATGGAGAAGAGGAACCTTTAAAAAATAGAAAAATGGTTGTGAATATATACTGGCTCTTTAGCAGGGAAGGATTTCTTGAGCATAAAAGCAATGCAAGATCCATTCATAATAAAAACTCTCAGAAAAATAGGAATAGAGAGGAATTTTATCAACTTGGTAAAGAGAATCTACAAAAACCTATAGCTAACATTATTTTTAATAGTCAAAGATGAATGCTTTCCTCCTGAGATTGGGAACAGGCAAGAGTGACTACTCTTATTTAGCATAATACTAAAAATTATAGGTAATGCAGTAAGGCAAGTAAAGGAAATGGCATACAGATTAAAAAGGAAGAAACAAAACTGCTCATCTTTGAAGATTACATGATTGCCTATGTAGAAAACCCCAAGGAATCCATTTTTAAAAGTCCCAGAGTTGGAGTGCTTGGATGGCTCAGTTTGTTAAGAGCATCTGACTCTTGATCTCAGCTCCGGTCTTGATCTCAGGGTCATGAATTCAAGCTCTGTGTTGGGCTCCATGCTGGGTGTGAAGCCTACTTAAAAAACTCCCAGTGTTCAGCAAGGTTGTAGGTTACAAGATAAATATACAAAAATCATTATTTCTACATGCTAGCAATGAATGCATTGATATCAATTGTAAATTTGATTCAAAATTTTTAATAAAAAAATGGAAGACTTAGGTATAAATTTAGTGAAACATGTATGAGATGTGTTTGCTGAAAGCTATATGGCCCTGATGAAAGAAATCAAAGGTCTAAAGGGGGAGATCTATCATGTTCATATATTAGAAGACTCAACATAGTACAAATATCCATTCCCACATTGACAAATGCATTAATGCAACCCCTTTCAAAATCTCAGCAACATTTTTTTGGGGTAGATACAGATGAGGTTGTTCTAAAATATAGAGAGAGGGGCAGAGAAAATAGAAGCACTAAATAAATTTGGAAAGTGGGAGGAATTAGCTTATCTGATTCCAAGACTTACTATATATAGCTACAGTAATCAAAACTGTGTGATATTGGTATAGGAATAGACCTATAAATCAAAGGAAGAGAGCTGAGAACCCAGAACCACACAAACATGTACAACTGATTTTTGACAAAGGTACAAAAGCAGTTCAACAGAAGAAAGATAGCCTTTTTAACAAATGGTGCTCTAGCAATCAGATATTTGTAGTAAAAAATAATAATCCTCAAATGAAGTTCTACATATTACACAAAAATTAACTAAAAATAGATCATAAACATAAATGTAAATGATAAAACTATAAGCCTTTTTTGAAAAATACATAGAAAATATTGGATCTGTGGTTAAGCAAAGAATTTTTAGACTTGACATCATAAATCCAGTTCACAAGAGGAAAAATTGATAAATTGGATGTCATCAAAATCTAAAACTTTTGCTCTGTAAAAGACCCTGTTAAGATAATGAAAAGACAAGCTCTACATAGTGGGAGAAAATATTTGCAAATCACATATCCAATAAAGGACTTATATCTAGGGATTCCTGGGTGACTCAGTGGTTTAGTGCCGCCTTCAGCCCAGGGCATGATCCTAGAGTCCCAGGATCAAGTCCTGCGTCAGACTCCCTGCATGGAGCCTGCTTCTCCCTCTGCCTATGTCTCTGCCTCTGTCTCTCTATGTCTCTCATGAATAAATAAAATCTTTAGATATAATTCCTTTTTTTTTAAGAGTATACAAGAACTCTCAAAACTCAACAGTAGAAAACAATTAGGAAATGCGCAAAAGATATGAACAGACTGTCACCAAAGAGGACATACAGGTGGCAAATAAGCACACAAAAAGATGCTAAACATCATTAGCCACTAGGGAAATACAGATTAAAATCACAGTGAAATACCACTACATCTCTATCAGAATGGCTAAAATAAAAAACAGTAACATCATCAATTGCTGGCAAGAATATGGAGAAACTAGATCCATTCATACATTGCTAGTGGGGATGTATACTTACTCTGTGAAATATTATGGCAGTTTCATAAACCTCCAACTCTATACAACCTTGTAGTTGCACTCCTGGGCATTTATTACAGAAATGAAGACTGAGGTTCACATAAAACTTGAACATGAATATTTATGGCAGCTTTATTTGTAGTAGCCCCAAACTGCAAACAACCCAAACATCCTTTAACAGGTGAACGGTTACTCAGCAATAAGAAGAAATTATGGATACATGCAACAACCTAGATGAATTTCCAGATAATTATACTGAGTGAAAAAGTCTAATTCCAAAAGGTTCCATACTGCACAATTATATAACATTCTTGAAATGGCAAAATAGAGATGGAGAACAGACTGGTAGTTGCCAAAGGTTTAAGGAGGAAATAGGGGTAGGCCAGAGTAGGTGTGGCAGTGAAAGAGCATACAGGATCCTGGTGGTGGTGATAGCTATGTTCTGTGTATTAGCTATCAATATTAATGTCCTAGTTGTGGTTCTGTCATGTAGTTTAGAAAGATATTAACTGGGTAAAGGGCATGCAGGATTTTTTTTTTTTTTTACAACTATAGGTGAATCTACAAATACATTCTTTAAAAGCAATGAAGAAAATTTTAAGGGAAAGGATAATGTAGCCTGAATATATAAAACCTTTACTTTCTATAGACTAGAAAATACCATACAATTTAAAGCCAACACTAAACTAGAAAAAAATATATGTGACAAATGACTGAAAAGTTGGTATCTTTAGTATATAAGGAGTTCTATACTTTATAAACTGATCTCCTCCTTTGTAAGCAGTACAGAAAAGAAAAAAAAATGCACCCTACTGTAAAACATTAAAAAGTCTTTCAGTCTCTCTTAGTAATCAAAGAAATGGAAATTTGGAATTTTTCTCCTCCAAATTGCAAATCTTTTTATATAACCTTATTCCCAAATAAGGTAAAATCTTCATCACATTTATTTTCTGTCTGACTCTTAAGGTTGTTGAAATTATATAGAATTTTATATAGCCTATTTTAAGTATTCAACAATGGCATTAAAGTTCTAATCACATTATCAATAATTAGTTTACATTGGTAGTTCTTCATTGTTCACCACTTTCTCACATATGGTATGTTTTTTCTCAAATTATTTTATTTTTTTTGTATTTGTCAGTGTTCTTAAGTACCTCCACTTCCTACCCTCTCATGTAACCCCTTATAGATTGGTATACTTTGAGTACTTGGATATCTACACATACCGTTTTTCACTTTTATACAAATAATTATTTGATCATGCAATTTTTTTATAAGTCTGAAAACATTGCTATATTATCTTTCATTTGATGTTGAAAATGAGAAATCTTAGCACAGTCTGATTCTTTTTCTCAATAGGCAATCTGTTTTTAGTCAGCTAATTTGTTTTCTGGCTGGAAACTTATAATCTTTTAATACTTAAACATTTGAATTTGGGCAAGTTCATTGGCCTATATCTAAGTGTGTATGAGTGTGTGGATTTTTCATAGTATTTTTGCCTAGCATTTAGTGAGTCTTTTCCATGTGAAGACGAGTTTTTCTTCAGCTAAAGGATCTTTTCTAATTCTTTTTTTTTTTTTTTTTTTTTTTGGTTATTGCTTCCATTTAACCTACTATGCCCTCATTCTGGAATTCTGGTAACTCTGAGATTGGATATCCTGGAACAGTTTTTTTTTTTTTTTTTTTTTTTTTTTAATGATAGTCACACACACAGAGAGAGAGAGAGAGGCAGAGACACAGGCAGAGGGAGAAGCAGGCTCCATGCACCGGGAGCCCGACGTGGGATTCGATCCCGGGTCTCCAGGATCGCGCCCTGGGCCAAAGGCAGGCGCTAAACCGCTGCGCCACCCAGGGATCCCTCCTGGAACAGTTTTCAGTGTAGTCTGTTTTTTTCTCACAATTTCGATTTCTTTGTCATTTTTACCTCTGTCTTGAAAGAATTTCTTTTTATTTTTTTTAATTTTAATTTTTATTTATTTCTTATTTTTTTAAAAAAAGAATTTCTATAGTTGGATTTCTAATATACTAATTTGGCTTTTAGCCATCCATGCCCATTTTAATCTATTTTCTACCTTTCTCAAGTTTAAAGATTTTCTATTTCTAATAACTCTCATTTTCTATTTGCTCCCCTTTTTATATTGAAGCCTGGTTGGGTTTTATCAGTATTGGTAGTATTTTGATTGCTGGGAATATCAATTACAAGTTGATTGATATTAATTCCTGTTTCCAACATTGACTTTTTTATTTTAGGGGCTGTTTACATAGTTTGCTTAGTTTGGTTCCCTTGCTGACTTCTTCATAGGATCAATGAGTTTTGTAGCTTGCTCATATTTTTAATGAAGTTCTTGAATAACCAGTGATGTTGGCTGAAAATGGGCTACCTCAGCAGCCCATTTGTGAGTCACTGGTTTTCTTCAGCAGATCTTCCCCTCTTAAGCCAAAGCAGATAGCCATGGGACTTCAAAGGTAAGCTTTGTCCGTGGTATGGGGAGAAGGCAGGAACATGTCAGAAAATGGACTTCTCTTAAGTATTCAGTCCATTTTGCAGCAAGTCCAGCAAGTAAGCTTCTCCAGCCCCTGCCCTTGACCAAGGAGGCTGTGAGGGCCTTGGGTGGCTAAGCTCTGTTTTACCTAGCTTTCTGTCCACAGTGAGTTAATAAGCAAGTGAACTGAGACTGACTCAGTGAGATTCTTCACATGCTACTGGCAGTGATGATGAGGGTGTGATAAGATGGACAGTTTTTTACATCACTGGTAGGACTAAAAGTATACATTTTTCTGGAAAGTAATTTGGTGGAGTGTGAAAACAGGCTTTGAAAAGGTCTAGTCCCATCGGTTCTTACATTTCTAGTGGTATATCTTAAAGAAATAGGGAAATGAACATCCATGTATATTCAGAGATCTTAACTTCCATGTTATTTAGAATAAGGGGAAATTGGAGACAATCTACATGTTTTATATAAGAAGCATGGCCAGTCATGTCAGTTATGTAGCCGTACGATGGGATATTTTGTAGCCAATTTTAAAATGCCTAATGGTATGGAGAAATGCTCATGATAGAAGTTGAATGAAAAAAAATCAGGGTATAACATTTTACGCCACAGTATGTTTATATATGATAAAAAGGCTAGAAGTAACATGACAAATTGTTATCAGTGATGGGATTCTGGGTGACTTGTGTTTTCTTTTTAAAACTTTGTTTTTAAAATTTTTTTTACAATGAGTCTGTATGACTTTTATAATCAGAAAAAAAAAAAAAACAACCAGTAAATGTTGTTAAAATATGTCTCTCCACACACACTACACTGCATCAAAAAAGACTTCTGCTTTTCAGAATTTGCAGGCAAAGAGTAGTTTGCATTAGGGTTGAACTTGCCAATTATCATAATGCGCAAATGGATTTTAAATTCTCCTGCCTTTTACATTGTGTAGGATGCATAGCTGCTGTTGCCAGCACTGGCATATGAGCTCCAGCGAGGCCCATCTGCTGCTCGGGCGCAGCTTGGCTGACACAGATTTATTTCATTTCATTCTTTAATTTGGCAACATTTTGTCTTTCCTCATTATCATAGCTGGGATTCAGCACCAGTATTACTCATTTTGTTTACCGGTTTGTTGTCGTCTTTTGTCCCATTTTGTGAAGACTAAGAAGCCAACAATGGGAATTCTGTCTTATGGAAGCGTGGGGCTTGTCCTTCGGGACCTTGGGCAGGTCTTGCTGAAGTGTGCTCGCTCTTTCTGACACTTGGGAGCCATTTCAGTTGTTTCGATTAGTAGAAGCCTTCATGGTATTTCTTTTCAAAGAGCTTAGTCGTCATCTTCTCCCTGCCCCAGGAAGATTTGGAAATGGATCCAAATAGAAATTATAAACATTAGCCTTGAGCTATGCTCTCTCCATCTGGTGTTCAGTACTTTTTGTTTTTTTTTTAACTGAAGACTCATGTTGCTTGTTTAATCTTCATCACTACTGCAGAAGCCAGAGGGGTGAGATGTCTCTTCTGTCCTAACCAACCTGCATTTAAGAAGGAATTTTCTTCTGAGCTGTTGTATTTCAGAAAACACTGGGATAGTGTTCCAGAGCGCTAAGGATTTACTCAAGTAAAACTGTAGAACTGCTAGAGTCATCTTAGAGGTTTCTTGGCTGGATTTGTTGGGATAGGATAGCTGCTGCCTGAGAAGCCTCTTACAGCCTGATACTTTTTGTTGAAGAGATGTTCTTTGTAAAAATTTGTGTTACTTTTTTCTCTAGGTTACCCTGAAGAGACTTATCCAATTTATGACCTTTCAGATTGCATCAAGCGTAGGCAAAAAACAATCCTGGTGGATTACCCTGACCCCAGGGAGCCCTCTGCTGAAGAAATAGCAGAAAGAATGGGAGTCCTAGAAGGTGAAGAATCAGACCATTTGGGTTGGGAAATACCCACTGACCCCAGAGCCCAGGAAGAGAATTCTCTTACCTCATGTGACCCAAAGCCAGAAACCTGTTCCTGCTGTTCTCATGAAGAAGAGGATCCCGCAGTCTTGGCAGAGAATGCTGGATTCAGAGCAGACACTTACACTGAGCAAGAGGAAATCACCAAAGAAGTATGGGCCCAAGACTTCAGAGATGAAGGCCTAGGCATCAGCCCTGATAAAGCACATACAGGTGCCACCTTGAGGAAGCGGAACCCCCAGGGTTTTGAGTTGAAAACTACTGGTTTGGGGAAGTATCCATTACTCTAGTCCCAAGGTGACCTCTCTCTCCTCTGATTTCATCCTTGGCCCTGTGCCCTGAACTTCATTCTGTGTTTAAGTATCTTAGCTAATCAGGCCACTACCATGGATATCATATATCCTTCCTGGTGCTCACACACCTGTCACCTTGTAAAACACCATAGTAATTAGTATGAATACAGTACAGCTTCACTGTCTCTTCATGCTTTCCCTCCACCAGAGTTGATCCACTGAGTAAATATGTTTGAGCTATTGTACACTCAGGGGCAGAGGTCTGACTCTTCATGCTAGGAGTAGCAGATGGTTTACCTGTGAACAAACATCAGTTTATACATCATGAGGACTTAACGTTGCAAAAGTGAAGGTTTCAGAGTCTGAGATGCCTTACTCTGCAGGCCTTGAGCAGGTTAGTGGTCCCCTGATTCAAGAGAACATTTTGTTAGTGGGTATGATGGGGCCAGAGGCAGTGTAAGCCTCCGCTGTGTGAACTGAAGCCCCTTCTCAGTGAGGGCCTTTTTAGGAGCACTGTTGCTGCCCCGATCACCAGGGAATGTGTCCAGAGACCTGTTGGGAGACTGTTAATCTGGTATTGCTGGATCTCTAGCTTCCTTTATCCCTGTTCTGTTTCACAGAACTGTCAGCCCAGAAGCACCTTTGTACCTCTGGCCTTCAGTGGCCAGATGGAGCTTTAAATAGACACAGTCCTTGCCCTGCAGAGCCAATGCTGGAGGCTGTTAAGGCTACATGAAAGCCTGTGTAAGGGTGGTGCTCCTCTGTGAGACCCTCAGACCAGAGGGTCAGAGCTAGGGAGAGAATCCATGTACTCAATCACAAGCCTTGCCTAGAAGTAATTTCTAAATGTGCCCTCTGGGAAATTTATTCTTACCACATGAATTGAAACAGAAATGAGGAGGACTGAGCTTATAGACAAAGCACCAGCCCACAAGGAAAGTTGCAGTGTATGTCTGTTGCAGAGAACCAATATAGCAGTTCCCAGGGGGAAGAGACTATTCTATATTCAAGTAACTGGGTCTTTTGAGAAAGCTGGAGGGAAGCAGGAGGTAGGTTAAGACTGGGAGGATTTTGACCAAACTAAAGGCCTCTCATCTCTAAGGTGCCACCTGTCATGTGTCTTCTTGAGATAAGATGGCACCCATATATCCTGTCGAGTAAGGATGAGTGAATTCAGTTTACATGTAAGACCTGAGAATTTAAAGAGGACACATTTCCAGGATCATCCCTAGTCATGAAATGTGGAAAACTTGAAAACTAAGAAATGATGTAAAGGTAGATAGGGCTTTTGGAATTCCATTGTTCCTGGTCAACTGAGATGCCAGGAAAAGTTTAAATCCCACATATAAGCATAGAGACTGCTGTTCAGAAGGTACGGGATCATATTAAGATAACACATCAGTGACTAGTAGGCATTTCTTATTAATAAAATTAACATTTGTTACAGAGAAGTCATTGAAGATTGAGTCTGTAGAAGTATATTGCATCCGTGTGTAGAACCTTTGATTCATTTTAAAGAGTACAGCTTAAAATGTACTGGAAATGATCTAGATGTAATGTAATGCCCAAGGTAAAAAAATAATGTAGGTGCTCTTTACTGTTTCGATAAATTGTTTTCCCTGTTATTTCCCCTTCATTCACTGTAAGCAGTTGATTTGTAAGGAGTCCTGGGTCCCTGGTTCCTTTTTTTGCCTTAGTATGTATGGTTCCTTATTAGAGATGTGTGTTTGTTTCTAACTTATGCATTCAGTTATTCATTTAGCAGGCACTGTCCAGAGCTAGGTGGTAGGAACAAAGGCTCAATTCCTACTTTTAAGGAACAAAAGTTTAGTGTGGGAGCTTTGTCCAATTTGTTTAAATGAAGAATTAACTATAAAAGGGCTTGAGATTGTGAATTTTGCAGGCAGAGAAATGTTGGTCAGGATTCCATCCCTGCCTTTTCTATCGGTAGACTCTTGTCGGCTCCTTACCTGTGCTGAGCCTTGGCTTTCTCCCATCTGATGCAGGAGAGAAGTCCAGCTCTCACACGGTGGGTAGGAGGAATGAATGTGAATCATCAGTGCCAGTAAAACAGCATTTGCCCTCCTACCTTCTACGTGGTAACTACTCACTGTTAGCTAATTTACTCTTATTATACAAAGTTTTACATTGTAATTGAGATGTGGACCCAGATCTACAAGAACACAAAGATCATTTTTGCCAAAGTACTTCCAAGAAGCTTTCCTGGGGAGCTGATCTTCAGGCATGCTAAGAACTTCTCCAGGTGGCTGAGGAACAGAATGGTCATTCTTGGCAGAAAAGGTGGTATTGGATGAAACAGTGACAAGTGTGAAAAGTATATGGATGTTCAGGTATTTTTATGAGGCTGGTACATAAGGTGTTGTATAACCAAGTCTTTATTTTGAATGTTGATCTTTGGGAGAAACTGGCTTATGGAACTAGGTCCTGCCAGAAGTACTAAGAGCTCTAGATGGCTCTCACTGCCCAAGCTCTTGGCTGGCTTATACAGCAGGGATATATTAGCGTATTTCTATTTCAGAAATTTTGATGTATTCATCAGTCATTTAGATTAGTACTTTTTGGATTTTCCAAAATTATTTTGTCCTTCAGAGAGAACAATTATATGTATATACAACCTGGGATGACCAAAATCATAGGACTGGCTTTTGTTGTCATGTGTGCTCTTTTCTTAATGTCTTTCTTCTCAGAAATGGTCTGAACTGTGAGCCTGATCAGGTACTAGGTCCTCAGTGATCTTTGAGCACCGTGCACAGTGCTCTGTCCTAGTTCTTGGGATAAATAGCCTTGGAACTAAGGGCCTCACCTTATTTTCCTGTCCATGGTCCTTTCCTGGAACCATGCTTGGTTAGGTGGGTGAACCAGTCAGGAGAGCCTCTTTCCTGGTCATAATAGGAGCATAAGGAAAGTGCCTTGTGAACTCCAGGACTACTGGTGCACATGCTCTAAAAAACTAGGCCCAGGGGCAGCCTGGTGGCTCAGCGGTTTAGCACCACCTTTAGCTCAGGCCCTGATCCTGGAGACTTGGGATCGAGTTCCGAGTTGGGCTCCCTGTATGGAGCCTGCTTCTCCCTCTGCCTGTGTCTCTGATCCTCTCTCTGTCTCTCACGAATAAATCTTAGAAAAAAAAAAAACCAAAAAACCACAAACTAGGCCCAGGAAGGAAGGCATGTTGAAGAATGGAGGTATTTTTAACTGTTAGAAGAAGTGGTCTATGAAAACCACTCTCTCTCTACTTTCTGTGGTTTAGGTGATCAAATAACCCATGGTCCAAACTAAGACACCTTGAGAAAAGGTTAGAACTTTAATTATAATTATGCCAGGACAATAAGTATAAACCAGGACTGCCTTGGATATATGGTCACCCTGGCCATGACTATTTAAAAGATTTGTCTTTAACCTGACCACTAACCCAACAAAAACCTCTGGTAAAAACTTGCATATGGTTTCCCACAGAGGCAGAGCCAAGGACTTGGGCCATGGTAATGGCAGGATCTTGGCCACATAAAAACTCCAAATTGAGGGTAAAAAAAAAAAACAAAAAAAAAAAACTGCTTACTTTGTTCCTAAGAACCAGTCCCCACCCCCCGGGCATACTTCGGTTAGAGAAGCCCTCTGCAGGAATGAGCGGTTTAGTTCCTAAGTATCTTCTATCCTTAACTATTCTTCAGCCCTTCTCAGCCTGGTATGTGGCCAGAGGACAGCTTCAGCCCACGTGATAGTGGTTCTAAAGCTGTCAGCCCTTCCAATCACCCCCCCCCCCCCCGCCCTCCTGCAGGCTCTTAGGACAGACGGAATGAATGGTATAGGAAAAAACTTATAGGTAAGAAATGTTTTCTCTTTTGTAGGAGAAAAAAAAAGTGCACAGCAGTGTTGAAACAGTTCAAGTTTAATTTGTTGCTATATGGTCTGTACTTAGACAAACACTAAGTTCTACAACATATGTAATGTCAACATGGGAAAATACCAATTTTGTCATTGCACATACCAGTAAATAAATACATTTGCTCAAGAATACCAAAGAGTTTATTCAAAAAGTCACTTAATAAAAGCACAGTTTTGCAAGTTTGTCTAAAACTCCAGATAATTTTGAACAAAAATAAAATGTCTGACCACTCCAGAATAGGAAAAGACAATCTTGTGCAAATGGACATACACATTCTAGGCGTTAGGAAAACTGGCTAAATGGATGCTCCCAGCAAGAGAAGTGCCGCCCACCCTGACCAAGTCCCCTTTGAAACTCTGCAGGATTAAAGAGGCCAGAGTCAGGCTTCCCTTTCTAAGCAACTCGAAATTACACTCCAGGAAACTCTGGATCTTGGCCTAATCTGCCTGGACCTTGATGGGGAAAGGGAAAGGGGCAGGAGGACAGAAGAAAGAGATGTGATGTGTTTCTTAGGAAAGAAAAAAAAGGCACAGTGATGAGCCAGAAAAGATAGTGATGAAAGCAAGGATCAATTTTCATTCACCCTGATTCTTACTGAAAGCTTTGACAGCCCCACCTCCTCAAGTTTGTAGATGAAAAAAACCTAGAAAAATCATGTGGTTTGCTCAGAATCACATAGCTACTAAGTGCAATAGTGCTCTCTATAAGACAACTTGCCTCTCAACTTGGTCAGAAAGTTAAATCTATCCCAACACTTCTGCTATGCCTCTCCCCCCATATCCTGAGATGACAAAATTGCAAACTGGAGGTACAGAAAGACAGGTAACCAGTACACTCAAACAAGAGCCCATCCCTCAGCCTGTTCCTGGGGGTGGCTACGTTTCAGTACTGGGCACCACAACACAGCACTCACTCAGCTATCTGGAAAAGTGTGCTCTGAGGGCCACCTGGCATCCTGAGGTCTCAGCTGGGGCAAAGAATCCTAGGGAGGGGGAAGGCCAGTGTTACTGCGGTAAGGGAAAACTAGGGACTCCAGCTAGGAGATAGAATTTGTGCTTGCGTAACAGAGCCATGGCCCTGGCCAGCCCAGCATCTCCGCTCACTGCAGACCCCGCTGTGAGGAAAGCGTGCACTTACTAGGTTTGAAATCCTCACCATTGCTTATTAAATTTAGAACGGCCTCTAAATGCAGACTTACTTAGAGGTAAATGCTCCATTTCCAGACAAGCTTCTGCTTCTGTAGTGCTGTTGCCCTTTTTGTTACTGAAGGATACAGGCTCCAAAGGTTCTCTTCAGCTAGTGATTTTCACATTCTCTGGCTTCTCACACCTGTCTCCAGCAGGATTCTGGACCTTTACCTGCTCCTTCTGAACTAGTGTCGTGATTTTTAAGGCACATTCACTAGAGTATGTTCAAATCCATCCAAAAGCATGCATGTGTAACACACCAATTTCTTCAGGTAATGCAAAATGAAACTGAAAAACTAAAATTTCTTGGATGGTATCCTCCTAATCAGAACCTTTGGGAGAAAGAACTGGTACTTTCCCAGGTTTACTTTCTGATCAAAGAGCATGAAATGAACAAAATCCACAGGTGATAACATCCTTATTCCTTTCCTACTCATCCTTAGAAATATGATCGTAGTAAGAAACCTCAGTTGGTGATTTGCAGATTGCCCTTTTCCCCAAGTACACACAGACACATAGACACACAGACAGACACAGAGCACCTTGGAGCCAGAAGGAAAGAAAAGCTAGAATTGGAGAAGAGTGGGGAAGTGAACATCACTGCTCTACAGAAGAGCCGTTTGGGCAAAGAGGGTGTGGAGTTTTGGAGTGTGGCCCCAGGGGCAGTGACAGAGGAGCTGCCCAGGCCCCAGCTGCCCGCCACCATTAGGGCTTACTCATCCCATCATCCAGTCCCCTGCCCACTCAAGGAGCATCTGGGTAGAAGGTATGAAGGGTAAGAGCTCTTCCCAGGGAGAGGCTGAGCCCAGGTGGTCTCCAGGGCCCTGGCAGCTTTTTGAGTCTTTGGGCCCATGGCTAGGAGGCCAGTGGTCAGGCAAAACCAGCATCACCAGGAAGGGAGTCTGAAGAACAGACCTTGTGAAGATGGGTCTCGAGCAGGTGACTCAACTGCTCTTGCCTGTCACTCAGTGCCCAACAGAGTTTTGCTGCTGAGCTGCCTTCCCCATAGCCAGGCTGGGAAGCTCAACCCATGTTCCTGACCCCACCAAGCTATCCAACTGCCCTGCTCTCCTGCGTACTTGACAGAGGGCAGGGTCCAAAAGTTTGCCATTGTGCTTCTACCTTTTCCATGCTGCCCCAGGATTACCTCCCTGTCAGTACGCTCTAAAATCAGCCTGTCCCACTTTAAAATTATAGACCCAGACTTTAGACATCTAGTTTCCATCATCCTAAACTTCAGGTCTCTTCCCAGTCAGAAGAGAGAGCAAGCCAGCCTAGGGCTGTGAGAAGGAGGATGGCACACTCGCCGGGAAGTGGACTGGCCCCAGCATAAGAAAGTCTAGAGCCCTCAGATGACCCCAAGAGTGGTCCAGAGACTAGACCAGTGGAGGGGCCTCTCCCAGATCCATGCTTAGAAGCACAGATCCTAAAGATCCTTGCTTTAAGCACTCAACACAGCAAATCTTCAATTATAAGGAAATGAGAACACGCTACTTCTACTTAGATCAAAACAACTCCACCTCAATACAGAGCCTCAACAGAATGTTTAAGGTAGACTTGAAAAAGTCTCCACACAGCCTTTCCAAGTACATCTCCTCTGAAAGGAGGAACTGCTTGCCTCCCGCTTGCCTCCCACTGATCTCTGACCTCTGTCTGGGCAAGGAGCCTCCGCCAGGGTAAGTGACAGACCAGCCAGGGCTTAGCGTTCCTACATCTTTCGGGCAGAGGGTGCCACCCAAGGAAGAGGATGGATGGGAGAGGTCAGGCCCAGCCCTGGAACACTTACACCTCACCCATCACACCCAAATAGAGAAGGGGGCCACAGCCTCAGGAAGGCCTGCCCTTGAGGAGAAGCCACACCCAGAGCAGTTCTGAGCAAACTGATGCTCAAGAAGCTTTCAGTAGGGAACTACCTCATTTCCCACCGAAATGGTTTTCAATTTCCTACATCAGCTCCAACATTTCTAAGTCTCTGTCATCAGGCAAAAGGGGGAGGGCATGCAGACCAGGTCCCAGGAAGGCCAGAGAACCAGAGAGTAGTTTCCCAGGGGGAGGGGAGGAACAAAGAAATTGAGGGAGCGGAAGTTCTGAACTCTGCCGCTGACCAGTGACGTGACGCCGTGCAAGTCCCAGTTTTCTCAATGTGCTTCACCTAACAGGACACACTGGACTCTGAGGCTCCTGCCACCTCTCCTTTCTAAACTATTCCCTGCTCTTCTTTACCCTGCCCCATTGCCACCTTGGAAGAACCACATATACAAACCCTCAGCAGCCACGACCTAGGCTGACCACCCTGGGTGCTGAAGCACCAGGAGCTAGAACTTCTTCCTGGAGCATACATGGTCCTAGGGATGGTGCTCTACCAGCTAGAGGCCCAGGCATGCCTACCTGGTGCACTCTGAGGCTGGTGACTCGGGCACTGTGTGGGAGTCGCTCAGCAGAAAGCTCCTCAGGCAGCTGACAGGACTCCTGACATAGCCCTGGTCCAGGGGACCTGTTCCAGGAGCCTGTTCCGCATGCTGAGCCTGTGTCCTGCGGGGCCTATCCTCTAAAACCTCTGGCTTCAACTGCCTCTGTGCAGAGAAAACCTAGAGAATCAAATGGGTGGGAACCCTCGGCTGCCGACCAATTCCCATAGCCAGAGCCAGGCCCCCACGGTCCTGACAAGGTCTTGCCACTCATCTACCTTTCCCAGACCCCCATAACTTCTCCTAGCCTGGCTGAGGCCTTCTGAAATCAGAAGACTTTCTATAGTTAGCAAAGGACCTGCTAGCTAATCCTAGCCCTTCTACGTAAAATTGATGTACCCCACACACACATGCACACCGTGCCCTGCACTGTGGGGGCCCTAACGTTCCAGACCCCTAGGCTGAGCAGAGGGCTGGGCCACAGCAGCCCCGCGTTGTGCTTCCTCTCCCTCTATACTTCCCACCTTCCCAGTGTAAAGGCTGCCCAGCTTGGCAAACATGATCGCAGCAAGATACTAACTCAAGAGTGGGGATGTGTGTGCGGACCTTGGGGCATGGGAAGAATGCACTCTGGTCCCTTCACACACACACCTCCCCCAGCTCGTCCTCTGTCCCAGCAGTGGAGGCAGAGGAGCCAGATCTCCCTTGGCCAGGGAGCCACCGAGAGCTGAAGGTTCATCTGGCAGGAGGCCTATGTACAGAGAGGGTAGGCAGGGCTGTCTCTGCAGGCAGGCAGCTCCACTCCAGGCTGGGCAACCCCAAAGGGCCCAAGGAGCCCTCTACTCGCAGGCCAGCTTGCTGTCAAAGCTGGACAGGGCGATGGCAAAGGCCTGCAGCGCACACAGTGGGTAGTTGTAATCCATGGTGAACACGTCCTCTGCTACACGGCCAAACTGCATCACGATGTAGTCCGCTGCAGCCAGGCACGGGCATGCACACACACACAGGACAGAGCAGGGATGGTGCAGGGGAGGAGGGACACACACTCAAATCACAAGCGGGAAGCGAAGGTGAGGAGCAGAGATGCCCAAAGGAGGTCAAACAAGTGGGAGAAGTGGTGGGAAAGAGGGAGAACACAAAGGAGAACAAGAGGCACAGGAATACCAGGAGACAGAGAAGAGAGAAAGTCCGTTCAGAGGGTATTCCCACACCTGAGACTCTGCTGAGTCCACGGAATCCAGGGTCAGGGCTCTAAGCAAGGGTCTTCCAGGGGCCCCCCACCGTCCCAGGGTCAGAGTCCTTGACCTGCGATGGAAGCCGTATAACCCACGTCCTTGAGCTTGGCCTATAAAGGCAGAGCTGGGTGACCTGACCCCTGAGCTAAAGGCCCTGGGTGTCACGGGGACTGTAAGGAGTAAGGGCAGAAGCACTCACGGTCATTGCCGTGGATGATCTGGAAGTTCTTCACGGAGGCCTGCGTGACGCGCCCGTGGAAGTTCAGTACATAGGACTGCGTGTCATCGTTCCAGACCGGGGTCTTGTTCTGCAGCTCGATGATGCTCTCCGTGTTCTTGTTCTGCCAGCGGGCCAGCAGCGTCTCATGCTCCTGGGAAGGCAGCCTCCCGCAGTCAGGCCCGGCCCCGAGCCGGGGCAGCACCGCCACCCGGGGTAGGATCCCTAGTTTCCCTAGACCTCCACCTAGAGCTCGGGCTCTCACGCCATGTGCCCCCGCCCCGCCCCCAGCAGCTCAGTTCTGCTCCCAGACGTGCACCCAGACGCCGGGGCGGCAGCAGGCGGGGTGGGGGGAGACTCACGTTTCGGGGCCGGATAGAGACTCTCTCGTGAACCATGTTCATGCCTGGGACAATCACGCTCATCTTCCGCGGCCCCTTGAAGCCCAAGACGTTTGTCTCCTGGGAAATAGAGAATGCAACAGTGGCGCCCCTACTTACCTACCAGGGACTCTACTTACCTACCAGGTGGAAGGGACTAAAGCTGATGGGCTAGTCTGTACCCCTGCCACCTGAACGTCTAACCAGCACCTCTAAAGTTTACCTGTCTGGAACCGAGTTCCCGAATCTCTAAGCTCCTCTTAGTCTCCCTGGCTTCAGTTGACAGCTCAGTTCTTCCGTGTGCTCAGGTGATGTATTTGAGTCGTTCTCACAACCCACTTCTGACCCATCAGAAGATGATGTCAACTCTACCTTCAGACTCTCTCGAATGCGACCACTTTTTTACCAGCACCTCTCCACCCGAGGTCACAGTAACAGCCATCATCGGGATTCCTTATTTCTGACCTTGCCCCGGCCCCGTCTGTTCACAAAGCAGCAAGGAGGCCCGCTGTCACAGCTTTTGCCTCCACTGTTCACTCAGGTTAAAAACTGAAGGTCTTACCTTGACTGTGAGGCTTCTGTGGTACAGCCCCTCTCCTCTCCTCGGCACTTGCCCCCCTTGCCTGCCACCCCCCCCACCCCATGGTTCCCCAGGCATGCCAGTCACAGGCCATCAGCACTGGCCGTGTTTCCCACTAGGCCTCCGTGGCTGGCTCTCCCCAGGTGCTACCTCAGGGAGGCCCTCCCTGCCATCTGCACGAAAAGCTCACACACACCTGAACATTTCACACCCCTGCTTTATGGTCTCTTCTTCACGTTTATCAGGAACGTTATTTTGCTTATAAATGTTTTGTTTTTGTTTTTTTTAGCTTGTCTCCCTCACTAGGGGTTTAGGTCCCATAAGGGTATAAATCCATGTCTCCTGTTTACCCCTCTCCTGGTGCCTCAAACAGTATTAGCTGGGGCTCAAGAAGCATTTGAAGAGATTCGGGCTGCCTCCCAAAGGTGACCAGCAGGTGGCATCAGAGGCTCACACAGAACAGCTATGGCTTCTCCAATCGGCCTCCAAGAAGTACCCATGCCCAGGTTAATGGGGGTACCGATTAATGGGGGTACCGATGTCTCATTTTAAAATAAGGTAGAGAAATTCCCTGTATTTACATTCCAGTTTGGTCACTTAGCTGTGACACCGGCAAGTGACCCAACCTCTGAGCTTCAGTTTCCTCATCTATATGAAAGAAGGAAATAGGACTGAGCTCTCAGGTCAGGAATTCCGTGAGATGATTATGCACAGGGCCTTGTAGGGCCCTTGCAGGGCCCAGGCACTGAAGGGAGGGGTAGAAGGATGTACCAACAAGAACTCAGGCCTCCTGCTTCCTTTCCTGGAGACTCCCAGTCTGGGCTGCATAGAGCTCAGCCAGGTTCCCCGGAGCTCCCGGAGCAGATGGTCATCTGTGGGCTGAGCTCTGAGGACACGCACGGGCCACTCCAACACAGGGCAGCCCAGCTCTGTAAAGTGCTGTCTACTCACAAAGACCGATGGGACAGCTCACAGAGTGGGCAAGTCCTCAGTGTCATGTCTAACTTGGGAGACCAGAGACCCAGGAATGCACAACTCACGTAGCACACGGCTGCCAACTCCTGACGCAAGGTTCCACTTTCCAAAGTCGAGGATGATGCCTTCTGAGGATTGACTCCATTGTCATAAACAGTGAACTTAGTGCCCATGAGGTTGGACCTGAAGGGACAGGCAATCAATAGATGATCATGCACCCTCTGCCCTGGGGCAGGGAACAGCTCAGTCTGTCCCAAGAGGAGCCTGCAAAATTCTAGGTTGGGCCAGGAGCAGACCGGGAGCCCACTGCACACTGAATTCCATCTCTGAAGGTGCTTCATGGGGAGAAGGCCTGGACTTGCTCTGAACAGAATTAGTGGGCATCTTAGTTCAGAGAAGGAAATTCCAGGAGGTAAATCTGGGTTCCACAGGTTTCCCTGGAGGAACAGGAGTGTTCCCCTCCTGGGAGGCGAGCAAGCAGAAGGGCAACTGGCAAGACCGTAGAGGACACTCACCATCCCATGGAAAGTGGAGATGACCTCCTGTCTCGGGTCCAGCCTGTGACCGTTGATCCAGCCCCATCTCTAGCATTAGATCCTTACCTCCAAACTGGACTTATGCTCCCCAAATCTGGCACTCTGTTCCCCGAGGCCTAACTCAGAACCTTCCCTCAACCCCAAGCTTGCTCTCTCTTCCCTCAAGGGCTCACTCACAGCCCTTCCCTCTGGCACTGACCGTGGGGCACAGGGCAAGGCAGCTCTTCCCTGGTGGCCTACATCTTCAGTGACTTCCTGAGGTCTGACCTGTCCCTCCTGGTGGGCCTGTGTCCTACTTGTCTAGAAGCAGCTCGGTAGGGTATGTGAGCTTCATCTCCAAGTGTGCTCTAGGCCGGCATAGACCTGGGCCTATGGTTGGAGCTGATGGACAGAGAGGATTCTAGGAGAGGGTCTGACCCCGACCTAGATCTCCCTCAGGGACAAGACATGCCCTCTCTGGAGTGTGGCCCTGCCTTCCCCCCGACCAGCTTCCTGGGGGAGCACTAGTACCGCAGTTTCCCGATGTAGCTGTCCCCTCCTCGAGACAAGTCTGTTGGGTCCACAGAGATGAGGTAATTGGAAGTTTTACTCTTCTTTCTCTTCCTTCCCGCCAAGAGGAACACCTTGGGGAATGGAGCAAGGTCATTTGAAGAGATTCGGGCTGCCTCCCAAAGGTGACCTCTTTTCCAGGCCCAGCCTCTGGTCAGGTACCATCCTGGGTGCCACTCCCACCCACGCCTCTCCCCTGCTTTGGCTCCTGAGCGTATGCACGTGTGCTACATGCACAAGGATGCCCCAGTAAACACAAAGGTATGCCCTGGCCAGGCACGGAGACTTCTGTCCCCCTGGTGAACTGAAAGGACAGTGCTGGACCTGAGGCCTCCAGTCACATTCCAGCCCACAGCACCTCAAGCCTGCCTAGGTGAAACCGCAGGCTCAAGCCAACCTCACCTTCTTCCCATCCTCGCGGTCCAGGTGCAAGAAGTAGGTGGGGTACATCCCCCGGTCCATCCCCTTCTTGTCCCGCGTAATGCGGCACTTGATGGTGATACCTTGGGGGGCCGGCCTCAGTGCAAACTCCTCGAGATCCTGGACCTCAACATCTGCCGAGGGTTCTGGGGCTGTCGGGCTTGGGGCTGAGGCTGCCTCCTACAGGGGAGAGACCCCGAGCAACTGCAGCTGGTGGTTAGGGACCCAAAGCTGCCCCCTGATATGGTGGGAACCCATCTTGCAGGGTTCCTGGGGTGTGGGTCTGGCCATCCTGGCCCTGGGGTCAGCCATTAGCTAGCTAGCTCCTTGGCCCTCCCCCCACCTCAGCAATCCCTGGGCAGAGATGGAGGACGTGAGCAGGTTCTCCAGGCCATCCTGTCCACTCCTGGCCAGGCTGAAGAGAAGGGGAGGCAGGACAGGAGGACAGGAGGGACCCACCCAGAAAAGCTCCTGAGAGTACCTAGGCCCGGTGCCGAGAGAGCCAACTCTCCATTTCTTCACTCCCATTCCCCTCCAACCTGGACGATCGGACCTCTGAAGCCTGCTGTCCACACTCCTGCTGGGCAGGGAAGTGCCTCACCCTGGTGGACTTCCTGCTGGTAGCCGAGCTGGGGCGGGTGTTGCTGTTTAGCTGGGAGGAGCTGGAGC
This sequence comes from Canis aureus, assembly GCF_053574225.1. Classification (NCBI taxonomy): domain Eukaryota; kingdom Metazoa; phylum Chordata; class Mammalia; order Carnivora; family Canidae; genus Canis; species Canis aureus. The sequence continues at coordinate 19,265,547 of NC_135633.1, forward strand.
TATTTTCATCCTCCTCTTCCTCTTCCTCTTCGAAGCTCATGCTGCTAGAGACACCTGGGCCAGGCAGAGGAATGGGAAGGGACAAGTGGTCACACACACATGCCCAGATACCCATTCAGAAGCCCTGAGTCACCCGTACACACACATGGCCATATGTACACACGTGCGTACACACACACACATCCAAATATATGCAAGGACACGTTCTCAAGGGCATGCATGAGCTGTGGGTCACCATCCCTAGGGGGTAACCCCCTCTCCCCTCCCCAGCTTCAGCTCAGTCCTCCCAGGAGACCCCCCTCTGCAGCAGTCAGTGCCCATCTCCTGGGTAGCGAGGCGTGAATGGAGCGGACCCTGCGCTGGGAGGCTTCATTTCTAGTAGAGGCTCCGGCGGCCCGGGCCGTGCAATCCGGTTGGAGGCGCCAGCTCCCTCCGCGCCCAGCCTGCAGTGCATGGCCCACGGGCTCCTCCCCAGCTTGCCTGCAGCCTTCGGCTCCACAGGTCTCCCCACCTGGAATGCTGCCCCCAGCCTCACGCTGCCCCAGTGGCCCTTTCTCCAGGAAGCTGGCCCTGACCTCACCTCTTGGGACCTGTGGCACTGCCGGGCTTCCCCCTGCCACCCTGTGCTGGTGGGTCCCTGGGGCAGGGCTCATGGTGGGGAAACTCTCTGGGCAGCAGGTTTCCCAGGAGGACCTGCCCTGTCCCTTGGCATTCTGCCCGGCTCCCCGAGCTCAGCAGATGTTGGGGAAACACTCTGCAAGAGGACCTTTTTCAAAGGAACTAAAGGAAAAGGAACCCTGCCTCCAAACCTGCGCGTCCCTGGGGGCAGGAGACAGAGGCGGCGAGACAGGGCCGGGCTGCCCACTGGTTGCTTTCCCTAGTTCACACTTTCCCTAACGTGGCCTTATCAGGGGCCCCTATGCCCGTTTCTCACGGGCCTCCAACTGTACCCCCTACCAGGGCCATGTTTCCCAAGAGGGGTGCACCTGAGAATCTGGGACTGAGCTTTGGGGGTGTCACTGAACCCCCACGGGGCTCACCCTTCCTCTGCATCGTGGCGCGGAGGTCCTGCCCGCTGGGCTGCGCGCCCCCACCGGCTGCCGTCTCCCCCGCGTCCTGGGCGTGGTCCGACCGGCCCACCGTCAGGATCTGCACCGGGCCTGGGGCCTCAGACTTCTCTTCCGCCAGTACTGCTGGCCCGCTGGTGCCTGCAGGCCACGGACACTCCTGAGTCCCGTGGGGGAGGGGGTGGGGTGGGGGAAGGGGAGAGCCCAGACTCCCAGACACCCACCCTTGCAGTGGGTGAGGGATGGTGGGGGGAATCCTCTGCAAAATTTTATTTGCAAAAGATTTTTAAAAAACTAATGACTGCCGCCAGCCTCTTAATGATTGATAAGCTACAAAGGGACATGGGCTTCGTTTCTTCTGCTGTCCCCCCAGATTAGTCGCTGAGGGTTGCAGTGCCTCGATCCCCAGGCAGAAGACAGCCATCTACAAAGCCAACTGCACGGTGAAAGAGACAAGACGGCCAACAAGGATGGATCACGACCACGGCCAAGGCCACCACTCGCTCGCAGACGCGGCCAGCTCCTGGTTGTCAGCGCTGATCGTCTCTCACACGGACAAATACACACAAACCGTAACTCACAGACATCGTTCAAAACATATGGGGGCCTCTTGAAAAAGATGGGGGTCGGCATCCATGCCCCTTCCCAAATGGAAGATCGCTCATCCCATCTCCGTCTGCCCAAGGTGCCCACGTAACAGAAGGCCTGGCCCACACAGGTGGCAGCCGCCCTGCCTGGCTAGGCTAGGCCCCAAATGCTGCGGGGAGCTCCAGAAGCCCAGGAACCCCGACACAGCACTGTCCAACCAAGTCCCAGAGGCCTGGGAGTCACTGCCCATGCCTAAGGGATGGGGACACAGACAGGACCTGTGGCAGGAGCCACCTTAATCTCTAGGGATCTTTGCTGGAGAGAGAGGAAGAGAGAGAATAGACTGGTCTGGGGGCCCAGCAAGCAGACTTAGGACTAGAACAGAGTCAAGAAAACCCACATGGCCACGGTGAGAACCGCACACGTGTGGGGCAGGCTATTAGGGAGGCAGGGAGACCTGCCAGAAGGAGTGTCCCGGGGCAGGACAGAGAGAGGGGGGTGCTCAGGTGGGGTGGCAGAGGGACTTCCTGGGCCGTACACAGTCATGTGCACCTCACTTCCTGGCACCATGGGGAGCCAGCCCAGGAACCCCAGGAGCCACATGAAGCCTGTGAGGCAGCTGGGTGAGGGCCTGGTGCCATCTGTGCCTACACTGAGGCTTCCCACTCCATCCTGTACCTCCAAGTCTGGAGGGGAAACCTCCCCCCAACCCTCCAGTGGGAGCCAGGCCTCCTGAGGAGGGCTGTAGTAGAGGCCAGCCAACCTTTGTGCTTCCCCTTTTTCTCCTTCCTGGAGGCCCCGCCCTGGCCCCCTGTTGCCGCTGCTGCCTTGGTTCTCTTGGCTGAGGCTGGTGCTGTTGGGCGGGCAGCTCCCAGCTGTGCACTGGTAAGCGAGTCGGCCTCTTGAACTGCTCAGGAGAGAGCCCAAAGGAGGGAGAGGGAGGGGGGAGAGAGATAAGGGGGGGTGAAGAAGGAGAGGGAGAGACAGAAAGAGAGACAGACATGGGCCCAAGGTGAGACCAGAACTCCAAGTGGAACTCACTTCTCAGCACATTTCCGAGGGCCCCACCACCACTCAAGCCCTACGGGGGCCTCTGTACCACCCATCTCCACAAGGCAAAGGCGCCCAAGGCAGGCCGGGCTGGAAGGAGGTGGCTCCCCCAGCCTGGTGTGATCCAGTCAACAGGCTGGCCCACACCAGGATTAACCTAGAAGCACTACAGTCAAAACTCTGGGCCAGCAAACTGTTTGAGCCTGGGAGAATGTGGGCCACTCACGGTGGTGAAGACAGACAAGGCTGCATCTCCTAGAAGACCCAGAACTAGTATGGCCAGCACTCCAGGGAGCCTGTGCTGGCCCACATGGGACAGGCCCAGGGGAGCCTGGGATGCCACGCTATCCCCGCCCCCCCCCCACCCCGCCGAGCAGACCAACTCCGGGCTACAAGGGGCTGCACACACAGAGTCACAGCTGGGTGGCCTCCAAAGTCTCCACACATCAGAACTCCAACCTGCTTCAAGTCTTTGAACGACTTCTCATTGCTCATAAGATGAAAACCAACATTCTCCTGCAAGTCTGGCCCCTCCAGCTCCCTTCCACTTGGCCTTAACTACGCACCCCTCATCTCTCAAGTACTCCAAGCCCCAGTCCCACCAGGCTCTTCACACTGTACTCCCTCCTGCCACCGGGGCTTTGCTCTAGTTGTCCCACTGCCTGGGCTGTCCTATTGACGTCGGCCCTCTGGCCCCAACTAAACTCCCACTCGACCTGCAGATTCCAGCTCAGGCGTCACTTCCTCAGGGAGGCCTTCCCTGGCCCTAGTCTGGGAGCAGGTTCTCTGCTGTTCACTTACAGAGCCTGGTTTCTTCCTGCAAAGCACACCTGTGACTACCTGTTTAACTCTCTCCCCCCTCCTAGACCTTCAGGTCCCTGAACGAACAGAGACCACACTTTGTGCTTACCCAGGACCCTCAGCCTCTAATCCAGAGCCTGACACAAAGTGACCCCTCAACAAATATTTAAGAAGTGAATATATGAACGAGCATGGTCAATGAAAAACTGCCTGCCGGGGTAAACCGCTCTGACTCAGGTCAAACTCGCCCACCATCCTCTGGAAATGGTGCCCTTGTGTTTAACACCAAGAGCCAGCAGAGGGCAGAGCAGAGGCGGCTAAAGCCGCAGGTTGGGGTGGGCGGTGCTCAGGTCAGCACGGGGGGGGGGGGGGGGGGGGGGGGGGGGGGGGAGCAGGAGCAGCACCACCCCCACCCCCCCCCCCAAGCCCCCCAGCCCCCTCAGCCCCCACGGCCTGGAGTCTCGGCGGGGATCAGCATTCAGCTGACTGGACCGCGGAACACACCATGGCAGCTTCAGTTTGCAAAGCCCCAAAACAGAAATTTCCTCGACTTGAAAATCGGCCCAGAGAGGGGAGGGGACTTGCACACAGTCACGAGTGAGCAGGTGCCCCACAGGGGCGTGACCAGAAACGGTCTCCTGACTTGGGTGGTACCCACTCTGCGGAGGGGCTGCAGTCTTTCTGCAGGCCTGGCCCTGCCCCGGGCACACAGTCGGTGCTCAAGAGACACCTGTCAAAGCAACTGCACAGCAGTGACTTCTGCGACTCCCAAGGCCTCCGGACGCCCGAGCGCATGCAGGGGCCCCAGCCTCCCTGGGCCCGCAGCCCTCTGCCTGGGCTCGGAGGGGTTCTGGGCCCGAGCATTCTCTGATGGGGAATGGAGGAGCCCTTCACCTGCCCCGGCCGGCAGGAAATCCCGGGGGGGCCCCAAAACAGTGCCAGGGTGTGAGGCCAGGGCACCGGGGCCTCCCCAGGCTGCCCCAAGGGCAGGCCTTACCTTGGTAGCTGGTGCTGCCGCTGCTGCTGAGGTAGGACTCCACCAGGGGGGCCTGCTCCTCCGACTGCCGGGCCCGCCGGCTCCGGGGCCGCCCGTCCGCATTGGCCTGCACCATCAGGGGCTCTTGACGCTTCTTCTTCTGCTTCTGCTCCAGCAGGGCCCGCTACAGAGGCACCGGACAGGCACAGAAGTTGGCGGGCCCTGAGAGGGCAGCCTGTCACTTCCACCCAGAGGGCAGGCTCCCGATGGGGACCAAAGAGAAGGCCCTGCTCACTCAGATCAGTCCTAGAGGTTGCAAAGGGGTCCACGGCCCACTATGGGCCACGGCTTCATGCCCTCAGCACCTGGAGACTCAGGGTCCAGGAAAAGGAGGCAGAAGTCGGCCCAGGCAGCTGCCCTGGCAGGACCACGGCACAGACGTCCAGTGCTCCGACTACAGGGACCCAGCTGCCTGCCCGGAAAAGCCCTGGCTTCTGGGGCAGTGCTGATGCTGAGCTGGTAGAGAGCTTGCTTTCTTCTGCAAAAGCCTGTCTCTGCCCACCCCCCCACCCCCCAGCTTGGGTCACCTCCCGGAAAGGAGACAGTCCTCCCTCTCCACCCTTGGAGATTCTGGCCAGAATGGTAAGTGCTGACTGTCCGGCCACGCCGCCCCGGCCCCACTCACCTGCCGGTCCAGCTTCTGCTGCCTCAGGTTGCTGCCCTCATCATCTAAGACACTGCGGAGGGAGAGGGGGGCACTCAGGACCTGCCCGTAGGCTGCCAGGAAGGAGCCCAGAGCCCGCCCCTGGCACATCTGGGTTCCTTAAACCCCTCTCATCATGACTCCCAGGTACACAGGAGAGGCAAGAAGGGTGGAGCCACTATCTGGCTGCAGACAGAGGTGTGTGCTATGTCTTTGCCACCTTAGGAGCTTTCTCTTGCTGGGAATCCCACTGATCCATGGAATTAGCCCAGCCTGGAAGTACAGGAGGAGACTTTCCCTTTGGGCCTATGAGCGGGGACATGACTAAGATCCAGGGAAGCCTGTCCAGAGGCATCAGGTGCAAGCCAGCTCCAAGGCTGGGCTTCAGACCTAGGTGCCTATCTGCTCTAGGCCCTCTCGATCTCACCAGCTCCTCCCTTGTCTTTCCATCCTTTTTGGAGGAGGCTGGATCCTTTCGGGCAGACTCTTTCGTAGTCAACCTCCTGGTAATGGCCTCCTGGCTCTCCAGGTAGTGGAATGTCCCCTCTAAAAGAGGGCCCCTCATTTGGGAGAGTGAAGCTAAAAGACCAGCCAGTCCCTGCGGGCAGGACTAGGGCTGGGTGGGGATGTCTGCAGGCAGACGCAGCACCTCAGTGCACTGCCCAGCAACCAGCCAATATGGTGTGGGGGCACCAAGGCATTAAACTCCTGAGTCCCTAAAGGTCCTGGAACGGGCAGTGTCATCTCACATAGACTGGACCTGCCTCCCAGGAAGACAAGCGCATTTAGGGAGCTCCAACCACTTAGCATTCCTTCTAGTCCAAGACACACACATGAGACACGTAGGCCCAAATTCTAAAAAGCCAAGGTTAGGGAGTAGGGATGGAGCCTGAGGATCTGAGCCCTGGGAACCCCCAGACTACCCCTGGCCCAGTTATACTGAAGCCTGCCCCTGAACCAGGCCTTGTGTAGGCACCTGCACAGGCAGCCGGAGTACATCAGGTCTGTACGTGAAGCCCTAAGTATATCTCATGTGTGTGCGCACACTGGGAGGTGTCCAGATATAGGAGTACATCAACACGTGTGAGCACACACCTGCATGTCTATGCATACGAACACCTGCGCAAGAGGTGGGTGTGCTTGTGAGCAGGTGAGTACGGTATGTGTGTAAGGAGGAGAGATGAGGGCAAGCAGCCCTGAAGACAAGGTAATGGCCAGTTCCGCCTCCTCCTGACAACAGCGGCTCTTTCTGGCCGGAAGGATCCTTGACCTGCAATGTCCCTTCAGCTCATCCAAACTAGCTGTGTGTCCGCGTGCTGGGGGAGCCAGCCGAGGGTGGCAGGAAGTCGGATTACTCAGCCCACCACCCGCCTCCCGGGCCACCACCTAGGACAACTGGATACTTGTAACTGGCAGCTGTGCCGCCGACTTGGACACCTTCCCCGATACCCATGGGCTGCTCTGCATGCAAGAGGAGTCCCGCCCGCCTGTGATCCGGGGCTGTTCCCAGGCTTATTCTCCAAAATGCTTGGCTGCCAGAACACGAGAGAAAATGCTACTAAACAGACGTGCTTCTAAGTCAAGGTCCCAGTCCACCTAAAAGAGTCCAGAGCTGCACGAGGGACCCCCTGAGGGCACTGCCAGGACCAGGCGACAGGGAACCGGCTCCTCAAAATTCAGGCTGGCTGGGCTAGTGAGTGCCGCATCAGGGAAAGCAGACGCCACAGGCCGGAGGGCGGCAGCCAGAGTTCTGAAGGATGCATTTATTGGAGGGAGCAAGATGCCCGGGGGCCCCGCCAGGTCTGAGGGCTGTAACCCTGCCACTGGTGTCTCCACCTCAAGTCACTGGCCCGACTGAGTGACGCCAGGGCAAATCATCTGCTCCCACAGACTTCAGAGGCTCTGCAAACACCACCGCCCACCGGGGTCTGCTGCACGAGCAACACGTATGCATTTAAAACCTGCAGGACATGGACAGGAACCGCCGTCTGAACTCCACGCGGCACCTGGCTGACAGGAAGGACGGGGCCTGACAGCCAACCATGCTCCGCTTGCCAAGCTCTGGGGCTGGGTACACACACGGTAGCCCGTGATCCCAGTCATGTGCTAGTGGCCGGGCCACAGGAGCCCATGTCACCTCCACGAGCCTGCCAGCTCCGCTTCCTGCTAGCAGGAGGCCGCTCCGGGGCGCACTGGGAGCATGTGAGTCACTTGCACTTTCATAGGGCAGGGCCAGGGCCAGTCGTCTGGGTCATCCTGGTACTGAGCTTGGTGAGCAGGGCAAAGACGACGCCTTCTATGGTGCTGACGCAAACATCTAGGGGCATGCAGGACAGGGGACATCCACCTGAGAGTTACGCTGACATGAGCAGAGCCGCCTCCAGAACTGCCGGGTCACGGTGGCAGCTCGATGGGACAGAGGCGGCTCCAGCCGTGGTGGCCTTGTTGCCCAGTGCCTCTAGTGTCCTAATCTGCACGGTGGGTGGGGGGCACATTCCTACTCCAGGCTACTATCTCACTGCCATGGACTTTCCACCTGTCATGCTTAGGCAAGAAGGCTGCTTTCTTCTTTCTCTGGCCCCACCCCCATTCCCTGGTGGGGCAGAAAGACCTAGAGCCGCAGGTTTCAGTACTGCTGGTTATCCGGAAGGATTTTAGGTGGAATGGACTTCACCAATGGCCTTCACAGAAAGATGGATGAACAAGGGGTAAGCTTCCGGTGAGAGTCCAAAAACTAAGAGACCCCAGAAGTGCCTAGAGAGCCACCCCCGCCTCGCTCACCCCCAGGCACACTGGAGCAGCAGGGTTGGGGGTGGGGGGATGCAGGCTGGGGGGCGCAGCTGGGAGAAGCAACCTGTGCCCAGGGAGTAAGAACGTGCCTGGCTGAGCAGGCCCCACGCAGGAGGGCCGGGAGTCCATGCACCTGCGTGCGCTGGCCCCGTACAGTGGGGCAGGTTCCTGCTCCGGCCCGGTTTCTAGGAAAGCGGCCAGAGTCCGAGGAGACCACGGTCTCCCAACGGGGACGAGCTTGGCCTGCCTGTCAGCACTGTGTCTGAAGCGGACGTCTGTCCCCGGCGGGTAACAAATCCCTGCTAGCCCCAGCGGCTGCGGAGAACCGGCTGCGAAGGCCCCCGCCCCAGCCCCCAGGGCGGCCCTGCCCCTCAGCTCCCACTAGAGCATGTTCCTTTCTCTCTGACACTCCCCGGCCTGTCTCTGCCGATGGGCACCGTTCTGGGCAGCACTAAATGATAACCACAGAGAAGACAGTAATGGCTTTTTAACAACTCGGGCTCCAATTATGGAATCACTGCCAAGCCCAGGCTGCCAGCTGCAGCCCCGCCAGGAGACTCGGACAGGAGACAGGGCACTGATGGATGGGTCCTCCAGCTGACCCTGGCGGCATCTTCATCACAGTCGCCTCCTGCTGGCGACCAGACCGGGGAGATCCAGGGAAGCACCGGCCACTGGCTTGTGGGGGTCACAGAAACTCCGTCTGCTGTGTCCATCGATCCAGCCATCCTGCCCAGGGCCAACGAGGTGGCCCCTTGGCCTCCCAAGCAGACAGCCCCTCCGTATCCCCTTGCTTCCGCCAAGTTGCCCAACAGATGTCTGGAGAGAAAACCATGCTTGAAAACAAATGAGAGCAGAGGCACTCCTCTCCCGGGATGGAAAAGCCAGACACGGACAACACATTTAGGAAGCCGGGTCCCTGCCTCTCGAGACTCCACCCTGTGAGCTCGGCTAGGCCACCAGAGCTGACCAACCAGAGGCCTGGGGGCCAGGCTACCTAGAGACAGGCTCAGACTTCATGCCCAATTCACCCTGCCCTTTTATGCCCTCATTCTTTCCACTCACAGAAGATTCTGCCCCTGCTGGACCCAGGGAGGCAAGCAAATGTCCTGTCAGAGCAGGGAAGGCCACCCAGAGGGTCAGGCCCAACCCCATACCTGTGCCAGACCCCTCCTCACCCCAGCATGCCCAGATTTGTGCCTAGTGACGGCTTGGAACATCAGGGAACACAGCAGGTGTGGGAACAGGAGCACCCCAGAAGGGAGAAGCCCACAGTGCTGAAAGGAGTCTCCGCCTCCCAAGATGAGCCCATTCCAGCCACGGGCTCCCAAACCAGTGCATTACAACTGCTTTGGGCTCTCAGCCCTGACTTGGTGACTCAGAACTGCTAGGGAAGTTATCCCAGAATTGATCCCTCACCTCACTTTCTCTTTTAAAGCCAGAAACATAGATAATTTTAATGTTCAGTCATGCAAATGAGGACCATGAGCCACAGCTGGTGCTCTCTAAGGAACAAAAAGGAAACTTGAGAGTTGTTGAAAGTATGCAAATGCAGCCTTCTGTTCGGATGGGGGAAGAAATCATAGCCTGTAGATCAACCAGTCTTAGTAGGCCCCAAGTAAGATCACACAGGTTAGCTGAAGAGCTAGAAGACCCAGTGGTCCCCAGGAGCAAGCCCAGTCCACCAGCAAGTCCAGGTACACGCCCTCACACCTCTCTGGGGAAACTGGGAGGACAGCATGGCCAGGCTTCCATAGGGAATCGCAAGGACCAGTGACACTCACTTGTGGGCAAGATAAAGCAATGTGAATGGCACGCCCCTCCAATGAGATGACGCTCAAAGGTTTTTGCAACAATAAAGCATGCCATAATCGGAGGTTTCCAGCGACCCTTGCTTAGTGTGTTTATTGATCACCTAAAGACAAGGCAGGTCTCTCAGCAGACTTATAGGTGACACAAAATAGAAGTGATACTAAACCGCCATTCATGAGAAAAGTACAACTTCAGAAGACACTGGAGAGCTAGCAGAGTCTAGCCAATGGAAACCTAAAAGGAGGAGGTCATTGTCTTACATATGGATCCCCAAACCCAGGTCTTCCCTACACAGGCAGAGTGGGGGACACAGGGCTTGACATCAGCCTGATGAGGCTTTGGGGTTCTGTTTACAGAGGCCTCAAGGTGACTAGTCAGTGAGCCGACACTGAGGACTCAAGGTCAACAACAGGAGCCAAGCAAGGAAGTAATAGCCCCCCCCTCCCCCCGCCCATGCTGCACGTGGCTCCAGACCAGTGCCTGAGAAGGGCAGAGACCAACCCGAGGGTACCCACAGGGCCCCTGCTCCCCGAGGCCTCTCTACCAACCCTGTGTTTCCTGCTCCTCCTGCGGGAAGGAGCAGGCTTGGGATGTGAGTAGTGTGATTCTGCTCCTCCTCCCTGTTGCCAGAGGAGAAGCGGCTGGCCTTGCATCCAGGGTACCCCGAGGTTTCCCACACAGCAGAACTGAAAGAGCCAGGTCTTGCTTGGTCAGCAGTCTTTCTACTCCCCAAAAGCATAGTCTGAAGTGGTGGGAGGACCCTAACAAGAGCCTAGAGGAGGGAAAACCCGGAGGCATGCTGAGGCTCACCCCAAGGAAGAGCTTCCTCATGGTCACAGCCATGTGATGGAAGAGAGCATTCACACAGGGGCCTGGATGGCCTGGAAGGGCCCTTCGAGCTGAGATTCTCATTCTCTGACGAGGGCCATGCTTTTCCAGCAGTACTCCTTTCTCTGAGGGCAGAGTACTACATCCCTTGGGTGTGCTGAGAACCCAGGTGTGGAGCCGGGAAAGCCAGAAAGCCCTTAAAGCTATCTGGGGATGTCTCTTTGATTCAAAGTAGTAAGCATCTTGTCTATGCTGGGTCACGCCAGGCACATAGCCAAGGACCAGAGGGGTCCCTGCTCTCCAGGAGTTCAGGGCCTGGTGGGGGGCAATGGCCACAGGACCATGGAGACAAAGCACTGAGGACAGGGCCGCCCGTCACTCCCTTGCTCTTAACGCTCCACCTGCAAATCCTAAATGGTTGTGAAGCCAGGAATGAGGGGCATTTAACACGCAAGAAGAACTCGGATGAAGAGAAAAATGGCAAAAGTGAAAATTATTAACAGTCGTAATAACAGGAAAAAAAAAACAAAAGGCAAAACAAAATTTCAATTGTTCAACTTTATAAACTAAATGCCTCCCTTCTGAGTCAGAATGTGAGATTAATCCATGATCATTATAAACTGAGCCACAATTACCCTTAAGAAGATTATCACCAACTGGCAGTTGCTTCAAAGAAAATGAGCCAGGCCTAGTGAACGCAGGTGCAGCCACCCCAGAGGGAGGGAAATCCCCACCAGGAGAGCTAACGAGAAATCGACCGACCTCTCTCCCCTCAACCAAATGCCACATTCCAGTTCTGACACGCTGGGACACTGGGGACACCTCATACCAGAGCACATGCACACGTGCCCATCCCCCTCAGCTGCAAGTAAACGGCCTTGCCTGTCTTCTGCCCCAGTTTTCTGTGATCACACAGGCATGTGGCTTATACTGCAATCAGCAGCCCAGTTCATGCGAGAGGCAATTTGCATCTCCTCTTCTCAGCTCAGGCAGGTCTCCCCACTCTGGAAGTCTACACCCAAAGTCCAGTGCAGGCTCAGAAAGACCCCAGCAAGGCAGGAGAGATTCTGGCAACTTCGGACCATGGCCTGCCCCCAGCTTGAGAACCATCCTCCTTGCCATAGAGCAAGAAGGCAGGGGCGACAGCAATGGGAAAGCAAGCAGGTAGGATCACAGGGTGCCAAGCTGCTCCTCAGGGATGGGCTTCCATGGTGATAAGATTCAGTGTTCCAGGGGGCACGTATGGGCCCAAGAAAGGAATGGGGGGACAAGGTGGTTGGGCCTAGGCTGAGACAAGTGCCAAATCACCTCCTTCAAGGATGCCAGTACACTGGGCACCTCTGAAGGACAAAGCCATTTCTCAGAGACCACTCTACCTCCCAAGGGACCCTTTTCCTAGAGGAAGGCTTTCTCTAAGACTTGTGCACTTAATCTACACATCGTTTTGGTCTTTGGCTCCTGGAAGAGGCTTCCTTGAACCATGATCTGGCCCGGCCCCTAGTGTGCCAAATCCTAAACACGCCATCGTATCTACAGCCACAAGTGCCATCCCTTCCCTCTGTTCTAAGTCAGTCTGTGGCCACCACCCTGCCACGTGTTCCCCCACACTCGCACTTCCACAGCATAGGAGGCTACTCAGCCCAAAGGCGCCACACAGGCACTTCTGCTGGGTGGCTAGAAAAGGTTAACTCCATGGGGCTGCACGGTCTTCTAGGAGGTCCTCAGCACAGATGTGTCAAGCCAGGATGCTCCAGAAACTACCTGCGCCCCTAGCCCTGGATGCCGGGGGCAGGGTAGCAGCTCTTCTGAGTCAGCAAAGCCCCAGTCTCCCGATGGGAATACCTCCCTGATCTATGGGAGACTCGGAGATGTGACTGCATGATGTCTGCTGGAAACCCTATGGGCAACTCGTGTGTGTGTGCACGTGTGTATGTTGGCAGGAGGGGCACCCACGAATTCTAACTTAGGAAGCCCTAAAACCCCCAAAGAGCTTAGAGACAACAGTTCTCAAGAGAAACCCTGAATCCTCAGGTCAGTGGCAGGTGCCTGTTTGCAAAAGGATCTGCTTTTAACAAGCTTCAGGCGGTTTCGGCTGGTTTCCATTTTGGATGCTGTCTGGACAGACTCCTAAAGGAGCTCTGTCAGAAGTATTTTCCATCCGTGAGTACAATCAGGTCCCTTCCCAAGAGCTGGCTGTGTTACAGGGCAGGTCCTGAGGGTCTGCTCCTACAACCCACAGGCATGTGCACCTCTGCCGGCAATAACATAGTGGCCCTTAGCAGTTCAGCACCCATTTTACACACATGCCTCTCTGGGAGGCCTAGCGACAGCCCCGTAGCCCGTGGCAACCAGGAGCCAATAGGTGGCCAAGGATCTGGTGCTGCCATGACGATGAGCTCTATTCCAGGGGTAATGGAGAGAATGAAGAGTGGATGGGGAAAAGGCTTGCACCTATGTGAGAAGCCCCCCAACACCCCTCCCCCACCCCGACCCCCAGGCACTTGGCAAGGCCCATCTATCCTTGGGACAGGTCACAGAGTCTGGGAACACAGGGCAGCGGTGCTTTCGTGAGTGCTCCTCTGCTTGTACAGGCAGTCTGGCGCGGGGAGTTGGTGTGCGTCCAGGGATAGACGGAGGGGACTGGAGTCTCCGATGTGAATGGTACCTGTGAGTGGGGCGGGGCGTCAGCTGCTGTCCAAACACAGGTCGTGTCTGTGCACAGAGAGTAGGAGTACACCTGTGTGAGCCCGGGCGTCTGTGGGGGCGTACAGGGCGCATGTGTGTATGAGCAGCCCGTGCCCTTGGTTCAGAATAACGGTCTCCAGGAATTCATGCTTTGAGGTGTGAACAGCCCAGCAGGCGCATCTCCGGCCCGAACGCACCCCCGGGGGTGGGGGGGTGCACGCCTGCAGCCGCAAGGGTGCCGCTCGGCTATACTGGCGCGTGGCCCGGCGCGCTGGGCCCGGGGGGCTCGTGGCTGCGCGCGGCTCCCCGGCGGCCACATGGCGCTGCCCGGCCCAGCGCGGCCCACACCGGCGACCCCGGCCCACGAGCGGGGGCGCGCCCGGCTCGGTCCGCCCGGGGCCCAAAGTTGGGGAGGGAAGGCCCAGCGCCCCGAGCCCGCGCCCGCAGTGCGGGATGTGCGGGATGCGCGGGCGGAGGCGCCCCGAGCCCGCGCCCCGGAGCTCAAGGGGAGGTGGGACGGGCGCCCGCGTACCTGTAGGGAATCCAGTCGGAATGCGGCTTGGAAGTCATGTCTCCCGGGGCCGGGGCGGCGGCTGCGGCTCTGGAAGCCGGGGCCCGCGGGGGCCGGCGCGGGGGCCCTGCTCAGCTCCCGGGCCGCCCCGGGCCGCATCCTCCCGGGCCGGGGCGCTGGGCCCCGCAGAGGCCCGCACTGCACGCCAGGGCCCCGGCCGCGGGCTCGGCGAGCGGCTGCCTGCGCGGCGCGATGGGCGACTCGGCGGAGTGCGCGGGCCCGCGGCGGCGTGTGCGCGCGTGGGGGCGGGGGCTGCAGGGGGCGCGGGGGGCGGGGGCTGCAGGGGGCGCGGGGAGCGGGGGCTGCAGGGGGCGCGGGGGGCGGGGGCTGCAGGGGGCGCGGGGGGCGGGGGCTGCAGGGGGCGCGGGGGGCGGGGAGGCCCGGGAGGCGGCCCGGCCCGGCCCGCACCGCACCGCACCGCACCGCCCGGCGCCGCCGGAGGGGCTCGAGCCCGCGCCCAGGGGCCGGAGCGCTGCGTGGCGGCGGAGGCCCCGCCCCCGGGATGGCTTCCGCCCCGCCCCTGCCCGCCTTCGGCCGAGACCCCCCGGGCCGCGCTGGGCCCGCCCCGCCCCGCCCCGCCCCGCCCCCTCCCCAAACCCCGCGGCGCCCACCCTGGGCCCCTGCGGCCGCGCCGACCGCCCAGCCGGTTTCTTTCCCCGCCCAGCGGGGCTGTTTCTAACTCCTACCTGCCCCCCGGCTTACCTAGCTCCCCTGAGGGGTGGGAACCGCGGCTCAGATGGGGGACGGCCGGGGCAGCGGGGTGGGATCTTTCGGGGCGGAAAGGGGCTGAGGCCTGAAAGGAACCGGAGAGGTCCCGGGAAACCTGCAGGTCCGAAGCCTGGAGGCTGGGCTGGCCTTCCCCGCCCTGCCCCTTCCACTCCCCCACCCCCGTCTTCACGGGCCCGGGGGGCGGGGGAACCTTTGGCTTTTTTTTTTTTTTTTTTTGTTAAGGGAGCTGCTTCCTCGCAGCAGCGGGTTTTTCCCCCCTAAGCCGTAGCAGTCAAGAGAAGAATAACGTACGCTGTCTATTGAATTCCCAGCCCTCATAAATTCATATTATTTAAGCTCCACAACAGCCTTGAGAGGCATGTATTTTATTCCTACTTCCGGAGAATAAAGCGTCAGTAATGCTAAGATGCCCAAGGACCTAAAGCTACAAAGCGATGGAGCTGAAATGGAACCAAGGTCTCTGTCCTCCAAAGTGCTTTCTAGGGGCCATACGTAAAAGGAGGCAAAAAAAACTTAACAAAGGTCATCTTAAAGTCTCTGAGTACTAAGGAGGTCTTGGC
This sequence comes from Canis aureus, assembly GCF_053574225.1. NCBI lineage: Eukaryota > Metazoa > Chordata > Mammalia > Carnivora > Canidae > Canis > Canis aureus. Next base: position 19,280,707 of record NC_135633.1, read on the forward strand.
TGTGACTCACACCAACTTTAAAGCAAGCTATGGCATGATGATAGCTGAGAGAGAGAGAATCCCCAGCTGGGGAGGAGAGGACAGGAAACGGGCCAGGGGTCTGCCGAGGGGCACAGTCCCCATGCTCCAGGTGTGTGTCCTCATGCGCCCCCTGCAACCATGCCAGAGAGGGTCCATGTGGGGATACTCTGGTGCAAAATAGGCCAGCATGACTGCACGACCGGGTGGGAGAGGGTGAGAGAAGAACCAGCTGGGCTGAGGGAAGGCCCCATCCTGCTGCCCTAGATCCACAGCCAGGACTCCTCACCCCAGGACTCTCCCTGCCTTCCCACCTGGCCTTTGCTATTAACTGTAAAAACAATAACCAAAATGTTTGGAGCATTTGCTGAGTCCAGGTGCTCTCTACACTATAACTCATTTCATCCTCACAACCACCCTAGGAGGTAGATGCTATTATCATACCCATTTCATAGCAGAAGAAACTGGGGCACAGAGAAGGCAAAGATCTTGCCCAAAGTCATAGAGCTGTCCAATGGTGAAGCTAAGATTCACACAGTCTGGGCCCACAGCCCCTGCCCTTAGCCTCCTTTCTGCCTAGCATGGTTCACATAGTGCACATGCCACACACCCGGTCTCATTCTGCAGGTTTCCAGAGCTCAGGACAGGACAGATCCACCTCTGCCTGGCACAACATCCATACTCTCTGAAGGCTGTTACCTCAGATTACTTATCAACCTCCAAGAGCTATCACTGTCAAGGGGACAGAGAGCAGACCAAAGAAATCACTCCAGAATGAGGTGCAGAGGGCAGAAAACCAGAGCTGTTTCCTTGCCTGCTGGGACACTTGGCATGGGCCTTGGTTCCACTTGTCGGGTTCCCAGGAAGATCAGCAGAAAGGGACTGGTTCTTGCCTTGGAGGCCAAAGCACTACCCTCAGGGCCTCTGTCCTTTAGGGCCTAGCAACAAGAGGCTGGTCCACACTCCAGACCATCCTTCCCCAAACTGCAGTCAGCAGCTACCACTTCCGTGACACCTAGAGCCTGGAAGACTTCCCCTTCCAGAATTTGAGGCTGCTCTCCCCAATTCTTCCCAAATGATCTGACACCTTAAAGCAATCAGAATCAAGTTGGAAGGTCTCAGGAGCCTAAAGTAATTGAATCTATTAAATAGAAACTTTAGGCTCTGTCCTAAGGGAGCAAAATCTGGAGGCAGAGTGCGGTGCAGAAATAAGACAGCTCCCCATGTCTCCTCCTGCAGAGGCTGCGCGTGCCCATGGGATGTGTGAGAGCCACTGGGACTGTGTGCCATGTACCCATGAGCATGTGTGTGAGGGGCGTCCCTGCATCCAAATGGGTCTGCACAAGAACATTTGTTGGATGGTGTGTTGGTGTGCATGGGGAGGATCTAAGTATGTGCTTCCATGAGTTCTAGGGGTGTGTAAGTGTTCCCACTCAACTCAGAACTGGCGATGGGTTTTCCTGCTCCAATAGCTTCCGTGGTTGACATTTTAAGAGTATGCCCTTGGTGTCCATCGAAAAGTCACTCCAGAAAGCCACATGAGGTATACTGTACTAGGCCATGGTTAAAATACAGCTGTGCTATGCGGTGACCCTTGAGAAAAGGCCTAAGCTTTTCAAATTTAGCCTGCAGAATGAGGTGATCTCTACCAAAGTGCTGCCACATGGCAAACCCAACGCCCGCCTCACCACCTCTCCAAATCCTCCAAGGGTGAATTAAATTCTCCTTGTTGCCTTTTAGCATTTTCAAACATGATCACAGTTTGTGAGGGGAGTGCAAGAGTTTAGCCCAAAAGAGACCCTCACATCCGCCACCCCAGCTAGAGGACGCCTGAGGTCCTCTCAGCAAGACTATTTCACCCAAGGAAGGAGGTTAGCACCTTCTCTTGGCTCCTTGCTACTTCCATGTGGAGCCTTAGATTTTTCTGTTTCTAATTTAACAGTTTTATTGAGTGTGGCCCACCTCTAATCCATTTTGGAAGCAGCAGGATATGGATAATAAGTATCTATTCAGATTGGGCACCAAGTCCCAAGAGGCCCTGCCTGGTTGCCTAGTGTTGCAACTCTGCAGGCTGAGGAAGGCGATTCAAGTCAATCAGACGTGGACTAGACCAGCCTGGGCGCACAGGTCTGTGCAGGGCTGTGGCAGACATCAGGCCCAGCTCTGCTCTCAGGGAGCCTTCAGCCTGGCAGGAGAGATGGAAAACTCCAAGGTGCTAGGGTTACGACACAGGTGTATAACGTGCTGGGGGGCACAGAGGAGGCGCAGCTAGTGGTACCAGAGGGAGAGAAGTCAGGGTAGGGCAGGTCTCTCCTGAGAGTGACAAAGACGACACTGGAATTGGTTCTTGAAGGATGAGTGGATCTTAATAGACTGATAAGAAAGGAAGAGGGAAGCTTACCGGTTACTGAGATTCTACAACTGGCCCAGTGCCAAGCTGGGCTCTCTTACCCAAGGGCGTTCTAGACAGAGAAGATGCCGTGAGCAAGCCATGGGGATATGAGAACAAGTGACCAATGCAGTTGCTAACCAAAATGCAAACCCATATGATAGCATGTAGGTGAATGGTTCCAAGAGGCAGAAGGGCCTAGAAAGTTAAGGTAGGGCCAGATCACAGAGCACCCTGAACACCAGGCTGAAGAGTCTGATTTTTATCTATAACCACCAGGGAACCACCAAAGGGTTTCAAGCCAAGAGTCACCTGCCCAGATGTACTTGTAGAAAGATATAAATAGGGAACGAAATGGAGGACAGAGGGAGACAAGGCCAGACATATTGACAGCTGCTGGCTGGCTCTTGGAAAAGTCCAGGACAGAGATGAGCAGGCCCTAAGCCAGAGCTCAGTGCTGTTTCAAAGCTGTGGAGCAGACATGATGGCAAAAGGGTAACATAAGTGTCAGTGGCCAGACGGTGCCCAGTGAAATTCCCATTTAAAGAACTGCAGAAAATACAAAGACCACTGCCCCATTTCTACATGACTCAAGTGAGATAAGTAGGCTTACTGATATATTTGAAAAAATGTAGGCTAAGCACTCGCAGAATTAAAAGCAATACATCGATTTTCCAAATAACTGCAGGAGATAATAGCAAATTAAAGTCTCCACTACCGGGGATCCCTGGGTGGCTCAGCAGTTTGGAGCCTGCCTTTGGCCCAGGGTGTGATCCTGGAGTCCCGGGATCGAGTCCCACATCAGGCTTCCTGCATGAAGCCTGCTTCTCTTCTGTCTGTGTCTCTTATGAATAAATAAATAAAATCTTTAAAAAATAAAAAAAAGTAAATCTCCACTACCTCCACCATCACCACAACAAGCATTAGTCTAAAGGAAACATAAAATTGGGCCAAAGCCAAATATAATTATGATGGAGTGAGTGCAAGTGGGGGGCTGTGGATGGGATCACACGTGACCATCACTTGTTGAGTAAATGCTCTGTGCCAGGCACCTACTGCTGGTTGTTAGAGGTTAAAGAGGAATTTTAGAGAGAGCCTCAGGGTCCAGTGGACCCTCAGTGGAAGCATGGAAGGGGACATGGCCTTTGCCTCAAATCCAGAGAGTGGGGCTTGAAAGAGACCCCCTAGGATGGCTTATGTGGCCATATGTGGCCCATATGTGGCCACAATGGTCCTGAGGTCATAGGGCACAGGCAAAGGATCCATGCCTACAAATCCAAAGAGCAGGTGGCAGGTGGCCGCCTTGATGGCTGTTTCAGGGTCAGGTCTGTGAGCAAAAGAAACATGAGTTTTTCCTCTGGATCAATGTGGGTCCCAGCATTAGGGCTAGATGTGGTTATCTTAGATCTTAACCCAGAAGCAATCATTGTGGGCGGAGGTGACAGTAGGCAGAGGAGATGAGCCCAGGCTTCCCAGGGCCTGAGAATTTTAGAGAGAGCCTCAGGGTTCAGTGTCCTATGGAGAATAAGCATCACCCACATCAAGGGAATGGAGCTTATGGAGATACCCCACGTGATGGAGTGGTCTCCAAGAACCTCAAAAAGCACCAACATGACTGGAGAGGTAGGATTTTTCCACTCTTCTCCTCTCTTCTTCCCCTCCCTCCTTCCCTTTACACTGGACCCTGGAAAGGGTCAGAACTATAAGCTGGCCCCTCTCCCACAGGCAGCTGGCTCACAGCACACCATGATAGGCAAGAAGAGTTGATATAACTCTGAAATTTAAAGATTTTTTATTACAATAGACAAAACACATTAATTATTGACAGGATAAACTTTGGTTACCTGGAAATGGCCAAAGAAGTTCTGGCACTTCCCCTCAATTTCATCTAGGTCTGGGGGGTGGGGGGTAGAAGAAAGCCCCACAGAATAAAATGAAAGAGACCATGGGAGACAAAAATAAAGTTTGCTTTATGATTATATCTCATGAGTCATGCCTATTCAACCTAACAGTTACACACGGCTCTGCTCACAACACCACTATGAGGTAGGTACTATTATTACCCCCATTTTACAGGTGAAGTGGGAGGTTATATAACCTGCTCAAAGTCACACAGACAATAAGTGGGAGAGTTCAAATTCAATCTCAGGCACCAGAGAGTTCTTTAGCCACAGGCCTAACTGCAAACCTCTAGAGAAAACCAGATGAGAGCCTTAGCCCTTTGACTCATTAATTCCTGTTCTAGAAATCTAACCAAGGGAAATACACAACAGAGTCAGAAGTTTACGAACAGAGATCATCCCCATCGCTTTATTTCTAGCCGGAGAAATCGGCAGGAGTAGGGGGTACAGGATGTCTATCTGTTGGGACGTGGTTTTAAGTAAAGAATTCTGTGTTCACAGGATGGATCATTAAGCATCCTTTACGGGGAGGTTTTAACGAGGCAGGAGCAGGTTTATGAGCTGGAATACGACATTGCTGGAAATAATGTGCTCTCAAGAAGCCCGACGTGCTGGCACATGCACATGTGGTCTCATAAAAGGCTGCCTGGGATGAGGGAGACATGGCTCAGTGTCATCAGCCAGACCACCCGAGGGCCACATCCCCTCTGCAGGTGGCATCTCCTTCTAGGTGCTGGGCTTCCTCTTTCTTTTTGGCTCCTGTGAGGGCCTAGTAACCCCTAAAGAGCCCAGACCACACCCCTGACCCCAGGTCGGGGGAGAGGGCCAGCAAACAAATGCTGTGTACAGATTTTGAAAGTAAGCAAATAAATATTGTAAAGGCTGTGCAGTTGAAATATCTTTAGTCACCTAGTGGAGTGTGAGCTATCACCAAGACGACACCCAGACGATACCCAAGTGGCCACGCTGTAACATGTGCGGGAGCTGGACAACACCTGCAACTTGGGGCCAAGTTATTCCCCTTGGAGGGGCACACGGGATGTGGGGGAAGGATGTGGGGGAACCTTTTTTTCTCTATTTAAATTCAATTAGCCAACATATAGTACATCAGTAGTTTCAGGTGTAGCGTTCAATAATTCATTGGCTGAATCTTAACACCTGCCCTGCGCCCCCTTCGTGGGCTCCACTCTAGAATCTGCTCAGTTTCAGGTGGGAGGGCCCCGGACTGGGGGCAGGGAGGCCCGGTGCCAAAGCACAGAGGCCCTGTCCTGGAGAGGCTGTCACTCCCAGACTGAGTCCTCCCGCCCACTTCCAGACCCGGCTCCCAGGCCCTGCTCTCCAGGGAGTGGGGCCGAGGTTATAAACACAAAAAGGCTTCTGAGGATGGGCGGCCAGGCCTGTGCTCAGCCTGCGGGAGGGGTCTGTTTTACCAGCATTATTGGATTTGCAGATAAGCAACAAGGAATTAAGCTGATCAGGAAGAGAGGGACAGAGCTCTCATTTGTTCATAATGCAGGATTTATCTAGCAGAGTCCTCTCCTTTGTCAAACAGAGAGCCAGGGCCTTCATATCCTCCAGCAAAGAACATTTTATTTTGTAACCTTTCAGAAAAGCCTATGAGTGTGCATTTTTGACCTGTTATTCTTCCTCACCCAAGAAAACCGTGGTTATTTAAAATGTGAAATGCATTTTAAACAATCCTACTCTGAATTCATAAACCAATCTCTCTAGCAAGAGGAATCAGACCCTGAAATGCAATTCAAACTGTTTGCAAGGTTTATTATTCCCAATATGCCAATATTTCGCTCCCTGGCCTTCCCTTTTGCTGAGGATAAACGTCACACTAGACCCACCAGGTCACTGAGGAAGCAGCGTCCTGAAAGGCAGTGCTATGGGACTGGAGTCAATAGTTTGCCTCTCTGGCTCAGTTTTTCCCATCTCTGAAATGGGGACAGAAGTTCCAAGGCCTCTAAGTCATCAGTATAGAGGAAAGGTCACTAGGCCTAGGTTCCAGGGCTGGTTCTGTCACGAATTGCTGTGTGACCTTGAGTGAGGATGTGGCCTCCTCTGTGTCTCATGGAAATCAGGGGGTGGAACCATCTTAAGGGCTCCCTCCCAGCACTAAATTTCTCTGGTATTTTGGCTTTACAGCAGGGCTGTTAGGAGATAAGAGACAGTTACGGCTTGCTCAAATCCGAAATAAGGATAGAAGTCTTGTATTTTCTGGAAGAAACACACAAGAGTGAAAGCATGCTACATAGAAGAGAGCTGAACTCTTGTGTTCTCTGCTGCCAACTCACTAGGTGGCCAGGGACCACTGGCCCAGACTTGCCTCAGTTTCCTCACCTGTTAAGTGGGGACAATGCGCATCTTGCCTAATATGTGGGGTGTGTGCGGCTGAACTGAGAGGGGGGCGTGTGGACCTGTGTCCCCCTGTAGGAAGTCCAGAGCACCGCGGAGGTGACAGGATGAGCAAGTGGAGCTCCACCGGGTGAGTGGTGCCTGGCATGGGCACTGTGCTAAGTGTGATCTCACTGACCGCTCACAGCGCCCTGCGGAGCCAGTAGGCAGCAGGAGGCAGGAGCACCCCGGCCCCCACAGCCAGGATTTCCCCAGGCCCGGCCAGAGGGTCCCGTCTTGGCTGAGGATGGGCACTGCCTTGCCTGGGCTCTAGGAGGGAGGACGCCCGCCTGCCCCCCTGCAGAGATCACCAGCTCCGGCACAGGGAGGAGGCCCTGCTGAGCCGGGTCTGGGTTTCCCCGGATGAGCCTTGGGCCGGTCAGTGGGGCGGGGGGGGGTCCACTTGGGCCTTTCTCCAGCTCTGGGCTGCTTCAGACCTCTCTGCATCTCTCTGATTCCTGGTCCCCATCACAGCCTACCTTCCTGCACGGCTCCTCTGCAGGCACCACCCTCCCTGGGGCCACCTTGAGGCTGCCAGTGAGGGGTGCCTTGGGGACAGGGGTTCCGTTCAGCAGGACAAGGCCCTGGATTCCGAACTGGTCATCGGAGGCCAGTTGGCCCTGTTCTGGCCCTCACGCTTGTCAGGACTTCTGGGGTCTCCCTGGAGATGGGCAAGCTGGGCCTACTCTTCAGATGAACTTCGGAGGCCTCCGTTCTGCAGGGCCCGGGACCCTGGGCATGCCCAGTCACTCACCCACTCTGCTTCAGCCTCCTGCTCCCAAATCCCCCAGCTCCCCGAACTCAGCTATCTGTCCGTACCCCTTCCTCTAGCTCCCCCAGCCTGTTCTTAGCTCTGCTTTACCCCACCTCAGGGCTGTGACACACAGCAGGATCCTCCCCTGGCCCACCAGGACAGGAGGCCAGACACTTGCTGGCCACACCCTCCCTGGCACTGAAGATGCCACTAATGTCTGGATGTTGGGAAACCTGAGAGCCAGGTGTCAGTCCCTGGCCTCCTACATGACAATAGACAAGTCCTGCCCCAGTTTTCTTGGGCTCAATGTCTCACTTTATAGGATGAGGGGTGGGTTAATGTCTGGGGCCCCCAGTATCACTAGAGTTCTATTATCTAGAGCCTTATCAGATAATCTACATGAAAAGCACACCTCCTACCCCAACTGCCCTTGGAGAACAGAGTGGAGGACGCTTGGATCAGGCTCACCTTGCTCTCATACACCCCAAACAAAAGGTATGATGAGCAGAGACCTATCCCTTACCCAGTCACATACCCAGGGGACAGATGGAAGGTGCAGAATGCACCTGAGTGGTGAGTCTGAAGTATCCTCCACCTTCCATGTGAACAAGAATAGAGGTGATGTGCACATATGAACAGCCCAATGGAAGAGACAAGTCCTGGAGAAATTCCAAATGGCCACAAATGTGTGGGAAAATGGGTACCTTGATTTCTCCCCCATCCTGGTTTCCAATCCATTGCCAGGTCCTGTTAAAGACTAAGTGTATCTTTAATTGGTCCCCTTCTCCCCACCTCCAATGCCAACACCATGCTCCTAACTACTCCATCTGTGGCATGGGATGAGCTAGGGTGCTTCAGAGGGGCCTCTGGAGCCAGATCTGCTGGTTCCAAGCCAGGCTCCACCACAAACTACCTGTGTGCCTGGGGCCTCCTTAGTTAATATACATGAGCCACTGCCAACAGCACCTGGTACGCCAGAAGGAGGTGTATGACTTAGCTGTTGTTACATAATGACGTGCACCCCCTTTCCCTCTGGCCGCCCAGCAGTCTGTTCTCACATGGCAGCGAGAGTGATCTTTTCACCGTGCAAATCTGCCATTGCACCTGCTACTTCAAAACTTCACTTGCTCATAGACCAAAAATTTTTAAGTGTCTACAAAGCCGATCAGGTTGTTCTCCCCACTGGTCTGCTTTCAGACAAGGCATGCTCACGCCCTCTCCAGCTCTGCAGGTGCCATCTCCTTGGTCTGGAAGCTACCTCCCACCCCGCTGCTCGCAGTCCCCAGCCCTGATGCAGAGCCCACTGCTGGAGTTCCATGGGGATGGAATGGGTGCCACTACCTGCATTTTTAAAAAGTTCCTGTGGCCAACACTGATGAACAGTCATTAGTCTGCTATAGTAGAAAGGAGGAGCCACAATTTATATTATAAGTGATTCACTATATGGAGGATCGAGAAAACATAAGGGGGATCAATGAGAAAATCTCTAGAATCAGAAAGTTCAATGAAATTGCCAGATAAAAAGATAAAAAGGAGCTATCCGGTAACATTTCTGTTATTATTATAAAATAATAATGTTTTACAGAATGCAAATGAAGAAGATATCTCACTTACAATGGGAAGACTATGTGTGAAGTGTTTTAAAATAATTTTAGTGAGACTTATTTGTGATTCATATGAAGATGATAAAATACTTGAGATTTAGAAAAAGAACTTGAATAAGTGGAGATTCCTAGTATATTCCTATGTGATAAGGAGACTATTTTAAAGACAGTGATTCTTCCTAAATTAGATTCCATTTAGTTCAAAGCAAAATACCACAGGGATTCTGAAACTTGATAAAGTACAGGGATCTCATAAGGTTCCCTGGGATGATGATCTAAAGAAAGGAGGTGCACAAGTTGGTCTGTGAACATGGGCTCTAAGAGAAGAAAGCCGAAGGCACCACCCTGACTTGCAGACATCAGTCAACAGTGTTCCTAAATTTTGTCTCACAGAGTAGTTGGGTCAGTGACGTGATGACGTGTCTACTCTGTATCTCAACTGAGTGTTTCTAAGGAGTAAATAGGCTAAGAAGAGGTAAGGTATTTTTGAGGTAACAACCCTCTGGGAGAGTGGCCAATGAGAGGCAGACTCTTCCACCAAAGCAAAAAGATCTAGGGGTGGAGACAGACTCCTTAGGAAGCCTGGGTTCTTGCTGGCAGGAGGGAATGTGGCAGGCACAGTGGTGCCGGTTCAGAGCACCCGTGAGCCAGGCCTGCTCCCCGATTGCCCCCTACACTCAAAGCTGCCCAAGGGGCCCTAGTCTCAGGAAAGCCACAGTCCCAGGACAGCAGAACTGGGGACAGTGATGAGGTGGGGGGGGGGGGCGCGAAGAGTTGGTGACACTACTTCCCTGTTTGCCTATTTCACCCCATCAAAGGGCCTCTTCCATTGTCAGAGCCAGGAGTTAAGAATGGTCAATTCCTTTGACCTATGTCAACAGCCACGATAAGGGCAGCCTGGGATAAACTATTCACTGCCCTTCATTCCTCTAGGTAACCTAGGTAAAGATATTCTGGAAGAAAAAAACAAAAGTAGGTAAGAAAACAAAGAAAATTCTGATAATGATGGTTAGTGAGAGGAGGACCAGTCCCACCAGACAGTAAAACATATTATAAAGCTACCACAACTAAAACTGTGTGGTGATGGCCATGAATCACACATTGAGGGAAGAAAATAAGCGACCCAGAAATATGCCCCATTCCACAAGAACTGAATTTAAATGTCAATTACCAAAAAAGAATGCTAAATAAGAAAATGAGAATGCAGAACGGGGATCACAAAGGTGTGGAGTGTGCACACAGTGATCTGGAGAGGAGGAGGACGCACAGTGAGGAGCCCGTGGGCTGATCTGCAGTAACTGTTACCCCAGCACGTAGTTTACGGAGACAAAGAGCAAAGAGAAGACGGAGCAGTTCAGGGACCACACAAAGACTCTGGGCACAAGGCTGGGGTCTGAATTCCAGTCTCGGCTTTTCCTCGGCCAGGGCTCTCCCCTCCCAGGGCCTCCATCCAATGCCTCAAAGATAAAGGACTGACGTAGATGACCTCCACTGGCCCTTCAGCTCAGTCATTCTGGAATCTGACAGTGCGGGACTCACTCCCCACCTCTGGTTCCTGCGGCAGGACTACACGGGAGAACAGCAAGACATTTGGGCCTTTCCTGCCCCAAATCACCAGGTGACATCGTAGGCCGGCTCCGGTCATTTCAGTGTTGAGGCTCGCTCTGCACTCAGCCTGGAAGTGCAGGGGAGAGGGTGCAGGGGAGAGGGCAGTGGGGATTGGCCTGGCTGGGGTGGGGGTGGGGGGTCGGGCAGGGCTCTGCAGCAGAGCTGGCATTCGAGGCCTGGACTGGTTTATAAAGGTCCAGGGGGAGGCACAGGAGGCAGGAGCATGTGAGGTGGGCGGTCTGACTGGGACCCTCCAGTGAGCAGACACTGAGTGGGGGGAAGAAGGGGAGGTCATCTGGTGCCAGGCTGAGTGTTTGGCCTTGAATCTCCTAACAAAGGGAAGTCCTGGGGTTGCTGGCTTTGGGGAAAGGACAGGGTCCCGCCCTGTGAGGGAGGAGCTCACAGGCAGCACCTGGAGCAGGGATGCTGCAGGAGGGCTCCTCAGAAGCCCAGGCCAGGGTGGCCAGGCCGATGGCAAAGAAGGGGATAGGGTGAGGGGTCCAGGTGAGCCCACAGGACACAAGGCAGGGGTACCCGGGGGCAGGGAGAGCACAGCCTTTGGAGACAGCTTCTGAGGCCAGACTGCCTGGGCTTCTCGCCCTGGCTCTGCCCTTTGCTGTGGCAGGGCCTTTTGGTATTTATTTAAGCATCCTGGCCTCAGTGTCCTCCTATGCAAATAAAAGGAACTATTTCTTAGGCATGTCAAGAGATTAATAAACGAAAGGCTTCAGAACCGTGCCTGTCGGGGCCCGAGTTCGGTGAGAGCAGTGATGCCGTGGTAAAGACGGTGATGCAGGGTGGCTGCACTTGTGCGGGGTGGGGGGAACTGGAGGGCACTGAGACCCCCTCTGGGGGGCACTTTGAATCCCTGCTCGGTGGTGCTAGGTTCCAGCCTCCCTAGGACACACTCAACAGGCCCTCAGAGCTCAGTGAGAGGAGGGGTTAGGAGACAGCAATTCAGGGGTCCTGCAGGGAAGGTGCAGACTAGGAGGAGGGGAGGGCTCACGGCAGAGGCTGGAGTTTGTAGCTGTGGAAGCAAGAAGAATCTGAGGTCCCCGAGGTCAGGCCTTTCCCCTATTTTGCTCCCTGCTATGTCCCCTTGTACCTGGGATGGTGCCTGGAACAAGGCAGAAGATTGATACAAATTTGCTGAGTGAATAAATAAGCATCTTTCTTGCAGTCATCTACTCCAAATATTAGGCACAAAGTAATAACAGAAGCTAGCGTGTACTGAACACCTATTATGTGCTAAAAGCTGCACGTGCCAGGTCTCGTTTAATGTTTAGGGCAGCCCTACAGGGAAGGTTCCCATTTTACAGATGAGGAGACAGGTTCCAAAAGGTGTCACAGCTTGCCGGAGTTCTGACATGGCTGGTAAGGCGCAGAGCCAGGGTCTGAACCCAGAGCTCTGTGATCCCTGGAGGTGCTCTCCTTGACACTGGCTGAGCAGGAAGGAGACTGGGAAAAATGAAAAACAAAACAGCTCCTCAACAATCCTGCTGTGCTAGTGCCCCAGTGCTCAGTAAAGAGTGAGTGTTACTAATCTTGTTGGTGGAAGAAGAAGCCAGAAGCATGAGCCGGAGAAGCAGGACCTAGTTAGTGTCAGACTCAGTGGGGCTGCTGATAGACCAGTGTCTTGTGAGGCCGCTGCTGGAAGAATGGGGAGCAGATGAAGCGGGAGAAAAGATCGTGGCGGTTTGAGGTCCAGAACGGACATTGGCAACAGAAGGAGAGTGAAGAGGCCCGTCCTCACACTGTGATGGTAGTGTGTGGGTGTGCATGGGTGTGCACATGCTGGGGAGGGGTGGGGGCTGCCCAGGGGATCCAGGCAGTGTCTCTGGGTGGTCCTCAGCCATTTGCAAGATGCAGGACTGTATGCCGGGCAGGGGTGAGGCCTGTGCAGGTGGCTTTACACCTCCTCAGAGTAGTTCTCTAACCATGGCTAAAGTCCCCAAACACCCCCAGCATCATTGGTGTTAACAAGTAGTCTAGTTCCTAGAGCACAAACTCCATGGGACAGGTCCAACTCTGCCCCCTGCTGCACGCCTAGCACAAGCACAGCACCTAACACATGAGGGCGTTTTCCAGAAAGCTAGAGTAGCCCAGGTCTCCAACTTGCAGGGGACAAAATGGGACTGAGAACCCAAGAAGCCTCTGGGCCCACAGCTATGGTGCCCAGAGCAGGTGGCCCTGGGGAAAGGCTGAAGCAGCTAGGGCCTGACTCTACCCCAGTGTCTGCATCCTTTGCATGGTCCTCCTGCCCCCAGAGAGGGTTAAGGTCCAACCCCTATGCATGGTGAGGGATCAGGCCTGGGATCAGGGCTGGGCCACAGGCAGCTGACCTGTCCAGGGACCGAACCTGGAGCCAGCTCCCCTGAGACTGCATGGAGTTGCTAGGCCCCTCCATCCTCACCCACTTCTGACCCGGGCTGGGCACCTCCTGAATCTCTCATCTCTTTGCCTCTGGTAATGGCAGGGAAAAAGCCATCCAGCCTGGTGCCTGAGCAGACTGGCAGGCACCTGCCCCTGTCCGACACCCCTCTGGCCCTGTGTAAGAAAGGAGAACTACTGAGTGTCCCCAGCACACACCCACAGGTCCCAGGGCCCTCAGGATGGCTTCCTGCTGGGCCCTCCCTCCTCAGCCAACTCTAGGATGACACCATCAGGCACAGATTGAACCAGAGCACTAACCACAGCATATGCCCTCTTCCATGTCTGTGAAACCCCAAGCTGGACTCTGAGGTCAGAGGGAAACTCCCCACGCGGATATGATTCCGCAGTCAACAGGGGTGCCAGCAGCCACAGAAACCACCCCGTCACAAGAGTATGTGCATGAGAGGTGCTAGTGCTTTCCATGTAGTCTCTATTCTTCACACAACCTCTGGAAGTGAAGGCTGAATATACCCATTTTTTAAAATAAGGAAACAGAGGTTCAGAAACTTGCTAGGATTTAACTCACCAACTTGCTGCTTCCCGTGTGGTGCACCTACCAGGACCCTCAGGTCAAACTAACCCAGCAGTGAGGTTCTAGTCCAGCTTAGCAGACGGCATGCTGCCCCCCTACTCCCCAGCGCAGGGACCGTGGAGACCCGGGGAGGAAGATACCTGGGCGCACACAGACGCTTGACCCTGCTCTGGGCGCTTGTGGAGGCAGAGGGAAGGAGACTGGCGTTTGCTGAGCAACAGCTAACTCTGCTGAGCGCTTTCCCATATTCTTTTCTAACTTCATCTTTCGGCCACGCTACACTGAGTATCTCCATCTTATAGAACAGGAGACTGAGGCTCAGCGATGTTTGCACTGAGGTCACACGGTAACAGGTGGCACCGGGACGGGACCAGGTCGTGTGAATGTCAAGCCCATGCTTCTGCTGCACCAAGCCACTTCTCAACTCTCTCTAGTTGCCGTCTGGGGGTCCTCGGGCATCTACCCTGTCTCCTCCGTCCATGACCACCTGCCCCAGCCCTTCCCAAGCTGGCCCCGTGAGCAGCAGGCCAGGAATGTGAGGGAAAGGGGATCTGCTGCCTGCTTGAAGCCTGGGGGACCTAGGTGGCCCATAAGAGCTCCCTGCTACCGAACAACATGCATGCTTCACCTTCAGCCTGATGCCCTCGGTCTGGGCTTGCCCTCCGCGCACACACGAGCCCTGGCCAAATGCAGCTGTTGGGCTGGAATGTGGATCCCCTGACCCCCTTCTGCCAATTCGCCTCCAAGAGGCTGAGCCCTCCTGTCTGCACCACATACTGACCCACCCCTGCCCCAGCAGCCTGCTTCCACACAGAGAGGCTCTTGGTACAGAAGTCTAAATCCCCTTGGTTGTACAAACTGCTCCATCCTGCCCAGAACACCCTAGAATGTCCATATCTGCCTCTCCATTCTCAAGTTTTCCGAGTCCTTTGGCCCTGTTACCTCAGCCTGCTCCTGCTCTGCTGGTTCCCCCTGCCCACCAGCCACGTCTGCTTGCACTCTCCTCCCTCATCTGGCCGGTCTCTTCTGAGATCAGAGCCCTGCCTGCAACAGCCGTGGCAGCCAGGTTTCACGACTGGGTATCATGTCCCTGAACCACTTGCCTCGAGTCCCTGACTGCATTGCTGGCCCCTCTCTGCATGATCTGCAGGCCACTGTGTTGGGTCCTGACTTGAGGCAATGTTCCTTAACACCCTTCTTGTTCCAAACTCCCCATGCTTGGACCCCAGCAAGACACAAGGGCCCAGACTTCAATAAACACTCCTGGTCTGACCCAGCTGGCCTCTAGTCAAAGCCCTGGTTTGACAGGCAATGGGCAAACTCTTGGTGCAGCAACCCTAATGATCTTCAGGATCAAGACAACTACAAAGCCTCAAATCTGGGCTCCCTCAATGTCCACAGCCACAAGCACAGCATGGCTAATCTGTGTGCCCAGAAGGCCACAGCTGGGCAGGTGGCTATGGAGTCCCCCAGCAGAGTGTGCCAGGCCAGGGAGGAGTGAGGAGCCACAGGGTTTCCCCGCTCTCCTTCATTTCAGCCTTCTCCCCTGGATAAGTGCCTCTGCTTCCAAAGTGCACTCAGGATCAGAGCATTTGGGACAGTGGTCCCAGGTGCGTGCTGGTCTACTGCGGGGGCTAGGGACTGAGGATGCTGATAGTACCCAAACTCTGTTTCCTGGCGCCAGCCCAGCCCTCTGACTCAGAGCTGACCCCATCATAATCCTCATGGGGCAAATGATGCCCATCAGGTTCTTGGAGTCCTTCAGAGGACACTCAGCCTCAGCAGTCATTACAGTAACTCACGCTGCAAACAACTTTACAGCACCACTCCTGACCAACATGGCAATGGGAAAAGTCAAAACAAAATCATGCAGCTCCAAATAAAGAAAAACAATGGACCTTACTCTTGGAGGGCTGTAGGGACAGCCGTACATAACTGGTGTCATGGTAAACAGGTTCAACATTTCTGAAGAACCATCTAGTAAGATGTGACAAGAGCTATAAAATTGCTCATGCCCTTTGACTTAGTAATTCCACTTGGGGAATGCTTCCCAGTAAAACACTAAGAAAGTAATTTGTACAGAGATATTCATAGCAGTGATATTTATAATAGCAAGGAATTGGAAAGAGCCCAAAGGTTCAGCACTTGGGGACTAATGCAGCGAACTGGGTCGAGCAAGCACCGCGGATGCTCCACAGCCAGGAGGCGGAGGGAAGGGGCGCCCAGCCGGACTGGAAAGGAACTGGCTCGGGCCAGCTCAGACTCCAGCTGCATCGCATAAAGGCCCACGCAGTCACTTCAGGTCAGTTAAATCAGTAGCCTGTGTGGTAATGATGAGGGCCTTTAGGGTCATTTTAAATTAAGTGGATCCTTCTTTAAAAAATACATCAAAAATGTTAAAAAGCAACTCCATCAACAAATACCCTTGGCATGCCTGCCTTCCAAGAAGTCCGCTCTCTGACCCCTATTCTCCTTCCTCATGACGTGTGTACAGAAAAGCCAGGCTCACCCATGGGGCTGGATGGGGTAGTGTGGGGGTGGGTGTGGCTCCTGCTGCCTCGCACTCAGCCACAGGCCTGTGCATGGATTCCATACACCGGGATGTGCAAGGGCCCTTCCTCCTTAGGCTTCTAGGCCTGCATCCCTCTCCCTCCGGAGTCTCTCCCTCAAGGGCCCACCCGGTTCACCATTCTTTCTCCTCTCGTGCCCCAGAGCACATTGGGTCTTCCCCTTGCATGAGATTCCGGATGGTCAGAACCATTTGGAAGGGTCAAGGCATGAGTGCCTAATGGTGGTACTGCAGGCAGGGGCCTCTGGCCCTCCACATGCCTACAATAAGACTGGCCCGGGGTAGGCGTCCCCCTACAGCAATGCTGTTCTCACCCAGCTAAACTGTCTATTGAAATCACGAGGAGTTTTTTCTCACCCAGCTAAACTATCTATCGAAATCATGAGGGGGTTTTAAAAATAGAGAATCCTGGGCCCCATCCCAGACTTTTTGCTGGTCGGGCCTGGGAATATGTATTTTTAAAATCTCCCCAGAGGTTCACATGAGACAAATCACTTTTCTAGAGACATTGATGCCCAAGGAAGAAGACACGGGTCTGCATTCCTGAGCTCCTGAGTTCACAGAGTTCTTAATTTGGGCCAATGAAGTCAGTAATCATGGCAGAGACCACAGCCCCTAATTGTGAGTGTGCGTGCGCGCGCACACACACACACACACACACACACACACACACACACAGTGCTCAAGGGAAGACCCCAGCCCGGTGGCCTAGAATATCAGGGAGGGTCTGCCACGGGCCCCTAAGAGCACAGGTCCCTCATTCCCCAGAGGCCCAGAGCCAGCCTCTGCCTGGGCCCAAGCACCTGTGTTTTCCTGGCACCGGTAGCCTCCCAGCTCTCCGGGGTCCCCCACTGCCCGCTGCAGGGTGGCCTGCTGCAGGTGCTCCTGGTCTGTGCCCGCGTCCCGGGGGGAGCAGTAGGGGCCTGTGGGCCCGCCTGCCCAGGCCATACTTACGGAGTCATTTTATAAAGCTGCGTCCTCCTCTCAAACAGCGACCCTCCCCAGGCCCAGGGCCACACCCCGGCCACGGGCATGGCCTGGGCAGACTCGGTGTCACTGCCCCCTGTTTCCACGACACTCTTCAGCTTCACATTGGTGCTTGAGTCCCCCAGCCTGTTGTCAGGAAACACCGAGAGTCGTCACCCCTGCCCCCACGCAAACACCCTGCCAAGTGAGAACCGATCCATGTGGCCTCTACGGTCCTGGGGAACCCAGTGCACAGGAGGGGACGGGGGGGGGACCCCTGGAGGGGGCTCCTCTCAGGAGCCTTGGAGAAACTTTCTGAGCCCATCTAGGATACTGGGGAGAGGACAGGGTGGGAGCCACTTCTGCTGAGATCTTTCTCCAAACTGTTCCTAAGGCACAAGAGACCCTAGGGCTCCCCAAAGGCACACTTCAAACCTGGGATTTGGGACCCCATGTGCCCTGGTTTGAGGGAACTGGATCCCTTATGGGGAGAGGGGCAGGGGCAGAGCCACCTTCCGAGTGAAGGGAGGGTTATATATGGTGGGACATGAGTTTGGGCCAAAGTGGCCATGGGATCTGTGGCCCCTGTGAGTTCATCGCAGGAGGCAGGACGGCAGAGCCGGCTACCTACCCCCCAAGGCGGTCCCCCCACAGCTCCAAGGTCCCACCCAAAGGGAGGAGAACCAGGCATGGGCTTCCTGCAGATGTGAAGTCACCCAGGCCTAAAGGTCCCGTTTTCACTCTGGTGGCCTGCTCCCACCTTGGGGCCTCCCCTCTCTGGTCCAGACGCAGCCGTGCCTCTAGCGTGTGGACAGTGCCTGGCTCTGTCAGGGGTCAGGGATGTTTGGCGGAAGCCTGGTGGGGCTGGAGGGCAGCAAGGGTGTGACCCTGCCAAGGCCTCCAGCACACAGTGGGCATCATCACTGAGACACTGATGTGTTTCATGTCCTGTTCTGAGACCCTTTGCTCTGTCTCTGTAGAGACCGCGGGCAGAGAACGTCAAGGGAGTAGGAGGCTGACTCGCTGCTTACAGCCAGCCTCACATTGCATGTGCCCGGGGAGCAGTGGAGCATGGACATGTCACACAGAACCCACCGGTGACAACCACTGAAATCCTCTACAAGCAGGCAGAGCTGGGTCCTCTGTGACTGTGGGTCTGCCCTGGACTCAGCTCATGGGCAAGGAGCACTGAGGCCCACGAGAGTCTGCAGGAGGGCACTTGGCTTCCTCACTGTATCTTATTACTCTTCCGTCTCCATCAGTGTCTATGCTGACAAGGCTTCACAGACTTGGCATCCTCTGACCCAGGGGTTTTTAGCCCGGCAGCCAACATAGAAAGAAGCAAGCAGCTGGGATGAAGCTGGGGGTGGGGCAGGGGCTGGAGGACCCTAACCTTGGCTGCACCACTCCCTGCCTAGCACTTCCCCAGGGGTACTTCTGGGTGACCCTGGGACTCTAAATGTCAATTCAAAGTCACTGGTCTGGTCCAACCTTCTCTTTTGCAGATGAAGAAGCGGAGGCCCAGAATGAGCAGTGATCTGTCAAAGGTCACACAGCAAGTTGGTAGCAGAGCCAGGACTGGAGCTAGAAACGGGGCCCCATGACTCCTAACCACCGTGGCTTCCAGCTCTTCACTGAAGGCAGCCCGCCGCCTGCCCGTGGTTCTGAACTCCTTCGACCCTCTCCAGCCCACTCTCTGGCTCTCCTGCATGCAGGGACCTGGCAACTGGGCCCCCCTTCCAGAAATGAGACCAAGACAGACCTGAGTTCCCGGCCCTTTGGGACCAAATCTGGACAGCTGTTTGAGACGCTTCTCATTCTGTGCTCTCCCAGGTGACCTGTCCACCCCACAACTCCCTCACCTATCAGCAAGGGCTCCCAAATCTACTTCCTGGTGGCTCCCCTGAGTTCCTAAGGCCTCTGGGCTCCTCCAGAACCACCAAGGCTCCAGGTCTAAACCAGAATGTTTCTCACTCCAGATCTGCTCTTCTTCCTGTTTCTGGCAACATTACAGCCCCGCCATGCACTCTGTCACTAGCCCAGAAGCCCAGATCCACCCTACCTCCCCTTCCTCCTAGCCCAGTTTATTGGACCTGCAGCCCCCTCTCTGGGCCCCTCCCTTTGTCCCCACCTCTGTCTGGCTTTAGGGGCCCTGTGTCTCCAGCCTCTTCCAGGCTCCTCTGTGCTGTCCTGCCCTCTCCAAGGGCACACACTTTCCAAAGTCAAACTGAACCTATCATCTGTCCGCTGACAAGGATCCTTCGACAGCCCCTCATTCCACAGGATAGAATGCAACCCCCTTCACCAGGGCTGCGAGGCCGTGTGAGCCGCCTTCCTCCGCCACCTGCTCCTCTCTGCCCACCCACCAGGCTGGCCCAACTCTGCTCCAGCTGCCCTGACCTCCCAACGCAACTTCATTATCTTTCTCATCTTGATGGAACAGTGTTTCTCCAACTGTGGCCTGAGGGCCACCTGCTTCCCCATCCCCTAGCATACTGCAGACTCCTGGGCACTGCCCTGCCTGGAGACAGTCTGCATTTTAACAGAGATCCCAAAGAGGCTGCACACTCAATGCCAAGGATGACTGCTCCAGGTGGAAAACATCCATTCTAAGTCTCTGTCCCATCCTGCCTCCTTCTCCAGCTGGGCAAAGCATCTCCTGCCTGCCCCACGCTCTCCAGGGATTGACTGGCTGTGACTGGTTGTCTCCTCCTCTGGCCCACGAGTTCCATGCAGGCAGTGAGCACATCTTCCCCTACCCATGAATCCATAGCACCAGGCCCAGAGAAGAGTGAGCCCTGCACACCTGGCCCGGGACAGGGAGGAAGTCGCAACTGAGCTGGGGTAACAAGCCACAGCTTTTCTGGAAATCTGAGAAGCTGCTCCCGTGCCTCTAAGTTGTACCTGCCCTCCTTTGCCTCCTCTCCTGCAGGATAAAGGAGACCTTTCGGGAGTTGTGGGTAACTAGGGCCTAGTGAGAGCTTGAAACAGTAATGCTAGGACACCTGGATGGCTCAGTGGTTGAGCGTCTGCCTTTGGCTGAGGGCGTGATCCTGGAGTCCCAGGATCAAGTCCCACATCAGGCTCCCTGCATGGAGCCTGCTTCTCCCTCTGCCTGTGTCTTTGATAGTCTCTCTCTGTCTCTCATTAATAAATAAATTAAAATCTTAAAAAAAAAAAAGAAAGAAACAGTGATGCTTCATACCCGGCTCTCCAAATAATGTTTGCAGTCATACATATGCAGGTTTATTATAAATTTTACTAATCTGAAGAATGGATAGCACATAATTTACAAATAAAAATACCAGATAGCCCATTAACTGTCCCAGCAATCAATGTGTTCATTGATTTTTGCCTCACTGTTTATCTGGAGCCCACCTACGGCTGCAATGACAAATGAGTGTAGTTCCAACTTGAGCGTTTGTTGATATTTTCATTTAAGATGAAAGCAAAACAAGGAAAATATGTCAGAGCTTCACTCATTCATCAGTGAGCTGAGTGACTTCTTTGCTGACTTGGTTAACAGCTTTTGCATACTGGGAGAATATTTCTTCAATATTTTGTGCTAGAGAGCTGCACTGAACACAAGTGAACACAACACAGCAGCCACAGACATGACCAGCTTTGAAGTTTAGCTGTACGACTATTGTCTAAACAATTAACAAAATAAATCAAGTCTTGATTTGTAGCATTTCCTGACTAGGGCAGAATAAATACACCCTCTCTGGCCAGTTGTGTGACACAACATGGAGCTGGAAAGAGTATTTCTACCGCACGGATACAACAGACATGAAACATCTCAAGAACACAGACGTAGTCAAATGTAGTTTAAAAAAAAAAAAAAGTGAGTGAGTTTTGTGTATTTATTACCTTTGTTTTAAATTTATTTAAGGGGTCTCTGGGTGGTTCAGCCAGTTCAGCATCTGCCTTCGGCTCAGGTCATGATCTCAGGGTCCTGGGATCAAGCCCCACATCAGGCCCCCTGCTCATCGAGGAGCCTGCTTCTCCCTCTTCTCTGCCTCCCCACCAAGCTCATGTTCTCTCTGTCTCTCTCTCTCTCTCTCCAGTAAATAAAATCTTAAAATTTTAAAAAATAAATTTAAGTTTATAGAGTTTAATTCCTTTTTTGAAAAATCATTTTTATTTATTTTTTTTATTTTTTAAGATTTTATTTATTCATGAGAGACACAGAGATAGAGAGAGGCACAGACACAGGCAGAGGAAGAAGCAGGCTCCATGCAGGGAGCCTGACGTGGGACTTGATCCTGTGTCTCCAGGATCACCCTGGGCCGAAGGCAGTGCTAAACCGCTGAGCCACCTGGGCTGCCCTAGAGTTTAATTCCTAATAGCAGCTATATTTAACAACTGGCTCACTAAAGCTTTTCTTTACTGCCCCTGAGACCATGCGGACCAGCTTCAGTCCAGGAACCCAGAAGAACTGAACACGACCTGCTTTAACCCACTGAGCCACCAGCAGGCCAATTCCGTACCCCTGCCCTCTAGAGTCTAGGTTGTGGGCTGCCAGAGTTGGGGTCCCCTCTATGAGCCTCAGGTTCTTCAACTTTTAGGGGGAAAATCACGCCCACCAACTCTCAAGGTGTAGGGGAGGATTATGCCCACATGTCCCTTCTGCAACATACTCCGTACATTCATGCACCAGTTCGTTTGCATCACTTACCCAAATACACACAGCACCTCAGACATACCATGCACATGTTTTGAACGCACATACACTAACATATCAGCCCCTCCTCTAGCAGGCACAGACAAGTTCACATGTACACAGCTCCCTCCCATATATTACCCCAGACACTCCACTAACATACTTGCTTCCAACTGCATCTCACACTCACCCACCCAAACCACCACACACATTCACACATGCATGTGTACTTGAAACTCCTTTACATACTTCAAACATGCACGTCCCCCACCAAGTACCTATCACCCTTCAATTCAAGGCATTTCACATATCAGCGGACACCTTACCCTACCCAGCACATGGCTCCCATCACTCCAGACATACCACACAGAGTTCCTGCCTTCCACAAACATGCATACACGCCATGCATGCGTGTATACCACCACCTACCTCTCTTTCTCTCTACACTCATGTATCACACAGGCATCCACACATGCCACCCCATACACTGAGCTCTCACACTCAACACATTCCCATATTACCCCCATGTTCCAAGACAGAAGACCCTCTGCCGGCCCCTAAACCTACTCCCTGATCAAGGATCATGAGGGGGATCCAGGTAGCAGGAGTTGGGAGAGCTAGAGTGAGCTTCCCTGGGGTGACAGCTTGCTTCCCTGGAGGTCAGGTTCTGGCCTGAGATCCAGGGGGAAATAAGAGGACTGAGAGGTGGGGTGGGGAGGAGGAATGGGACATGACCTGCTAGCTAAATGCCCTGGTTTCCTGTAGGCCCAACCTCAGGCACCATGGGGGGGGCCCCAGCAGTCCACCCCATTGCTGCTTTTCCCAGAATCCCCACTCTCAAACAAAGAAGCCGCCCTGCTTCTGGAAGTTCCTCTCACACCCAGCAACAGGAGGCCTCTATGGGGTATGTGGGCCTTGTTCAGGGTGCAGTAAATGCTCAGCTCAAGTTCTCCTGGGCTTGTGGAAGGGACCAGAAGGCAAGAGGCACAGGGTCCTGGTGGAGAGCAGCTGGTAGGAAGGCAAACAGGGAAGTCAAGGCTCTGAATTACAAACCCCACAGATACTCTCAGAACCCCAGGGCATGACCCCTTTCTGTATCATGCCAGACTGAGACTGTGGCAGAGGCACATCCTGTTCTTTGCTGTCCCAACTTCCAGCTCCATCTGGAGGTTAGGAGCCATCCAGTCTCTCTGGCCACCATCCTATACTCTTGTTCTGTCCCTGCCTCCTGGCCCATCAGCAGCAGAGATGAGTCCTGGGTGAGGGGTCTGTGTTTGCTCCCGTCAACCCCACTGTCCATGTGGCCGGGCTGGGGGCCTCTCTCCTGGACCACCTCATCCTCTGAGGGAGAAGGAGCCAGAGTCCAGCAGATGCCAGCTGGGCTCCAAGGCCCATGACAGGCAGATGCCAGCACTTCTGTCCAGAGCAATTCTAGTTCACCCTGAGAGCAGCCCTGATAGACACAGGGAAGCCATCTCAGTGGCACATTGCCCCTTCTTACAGCACCACCCAGCAATGATCTGGAGTAATGGACCAGGCCTGAAAGGATGGTAGTGGGGTGGGCACCTTCCTCTTTAGAAAGTGTGTGATTGTTCTCGCTCTTGTGCACACGCTTGCACTCTGACTCTGTCTCTGTCTCTCTCTCTCACACACACACACACACACACACACACACACACACGGCCTAGAGACAGGCCATCCTAGATGGGCCCCACCCTAGTGCAGCATGTTCCCTCTGGACTCCTCATTCTGGTCCTCCCAGAAGACACTGCTTCCAGGTTTCCATGGCAACAGCACTTGGGTCCCTGATTGATGAGTTACCAGTCCTTCCCTCTGTTTAGCTTGGGGAGTCCCCAGGGGACAAAGCCTGGGCCTCTAGGTCTGGGCTCCAGACTTGGCTTGGCCATGACACATCCTTGGTGTGGGTGTCCCCGGGGCTCAGTGAGGGCACGGCTACACTCTAGCCCTGTCAGCTCTGACACACGGACTCTAAATAATCTTCCAACATATCAGAAACATCTAGTTAAAAAGATAACAACAAGAGATCTTACTCACAAAAGCAAGAGGAGAAAGAACAGATCCTGGAAAACCTCACAAGAAGCATCCCAGACAGACACGAAAACACTAAAAACGCTAATAAAACAAAGTAGAAATCTTACCTATGCAAACAGCTACGATAAAGAGACGCCCCCTCTGTTCCCGTACGGTACTGTAATTTTGTTGAATGAATTTACAGATTCCATGTCATTCTAATCACAAGTGCAGTAGGATTTGTTTGTTTTCAGCGGGACACATTTATTCCAAAATGCATCTGGAAAAATAAGTTAATTCTCCAAGATAACCAAGAAAATGTGGTAAGAGAAAAAGAATAAGGACTTGCTGCATTAGCTATAAAATTGTACTATGAACCTGAAATAATCAGAACAGTGGCAATGGCTCAGGACTGACCAACAGACCGATGCCATGTAGAAACGCACCCACATTTGCACAAGAAATTGGGTTATGACAAAGACGGCCTCACAAAATGCTGAAGAAACGTTGCATTGTTTAGTAAATGTTTTCCAGGTCAACTTGCTATCCACCTGGGGGGCAAAAGTTATATCCCTCCCTCATGTCACACACAAGAACACGTAACAGATGGATTAAAGACTTTTTATACAAAGCAAAACAAAACAAGAAGACTTCAAGTAGAAAATGTTGGAGAATATTTTTCTAATTGTGTGTAGGAGGTTTCCTAAGGATGTTCTTAAATCCAGAAGCCATACAGATTTTATTAGGATAAAAACAACAGTCTCCTGTGTGGCAAGAGATGCTGTGAATGGAATTGAATGCAAAAGTGGCAAACAGCACTGAGGGAGGCAGTGTGTGTGTGGGGTGGGGGGGGGGCGGTGTGTTCTTATAGGTAGTCTTTCTGAAAGGAAATGTGATCCTGGGAACGCACCAAAGACCTTTAATGGATATCTTTGAGGCATTTGTTTTGAGCCAAGAATTTCACTTCTCTGAAGCTATTTTAAGGAAGTTGTCAGGTGAGTATAGAAATTTATGTACAAAGACGTTCATTGCGAAGGATTCTGAAATTACTGAAATGACCCAAATAGGAAAATGGTTAAACAAATTCCAATAAGTCCATAAAAAAACCATGATATATAGCCATTAAAACAATATTCATCTAACAATGTTTAATGATATGTAAAATGCTCCATGAAAAATTTAGACAACAAAACAGCCACACAACTTTGTTAAGGTAGGCATGCACTAACATATGTCATTGCCACCTGTGAATAAATTCATACTGTACATTTTTCCAGATAACACTCAAAGAGATTTTTTTCCAAAATACTACCTTATGAGAATTGAAACCCATTTTTGTTTTAAGTAGGCTCCACACCCAGCATGGAGCCCAATAAGGGCTCGAACTCACAACCCTGAGATCAAGACCTGAGCTGAGATCAAGAGTCAGACACTTAACCAAGTGAGTCACCCAGGCGCCCCTGAAACCCATTTTTTTCCTAATGAACAATTTTCTGAAGTAACAACACAAAACAACCTTACTTTTGGCATCTACTCTGCAGAGCTCACAACTCCACTCTACTCTGTGCAGCAGCTCCCTACCGTTCCCAGCAGCACAGCGCCAGTGATAAGCTCTGGGCACGAGCTACCTGAGGCTTCCTTCCTGACCCTGAGTTGAAGCTTCTCCTCTGTAACAGCAGCCTTCCTTTGAAAACCATTCATGCAAAGTTCCTAAAAACGCATCCTTCCCCAAAATATCAGTGCTATTGATGGAACAAGTAAAAATTAAATGGGTGAGAAAAGCATAGAAAGAAAGAGCTAAGAGACAGAAGAACAGCAGCAGAGCATATACTTTCTTTAAAGTCTAAGGTAGATAGAATTGACTTTTAAGATGACAAACTTTACTGAAAGGGAAAATGGCATATGACTTCACCTGGGCATTTTTGCTTTATGGTTTACCTTGTTTTCTTTCTTTTTCTTTATTAATGAACTAGGGGTTACCAGGGTGGATGTACAAATAAAAGATTAAAACCAGCCTTAGGTACTGCTGGTGAAAAGGTATTGGTAGAACCACTTTGGAAAACTCTGGTAGCATGTACTAAAGCTGAACATAAAACTCAGCAATTGCACTCCTGGGTACATGCCCCATGAAAGGCACACATGTGTGCACCAAAGGACACGGACAAGTCTATTCCTAATAGCACGTGGTCACAATCGCTAAATGCTTTAAAATTTCAAAATGCCATCAACAGTAGGATGGATGTATAAATTGTGCTATAGTCACACAATTAAATTCTATACAGTAGCAATAAGTGAACTACAGTGTAACTATATACCTAACACAGGTAGATCTCCCAAATATAATACTGAGCAACATAAGACACACTCAAATAATTCATTATTCCACTTATATAAAACCTCAACACGAGCAAAATTAATCGATGATGTTAGGAGTCATGATAACTGCTTTGGGAGGGGGCAATTAACAGAAGAGGCTCAAAGGGAGCTTCTAGGGTGCTGGCAACATTCTGTTTCTTAGTCTTGGTTTTGTCAACATGACTGTATTCAGTTGTGAAAATACATTATAAGCTGTGCACTAAAAATCTGTGCTTTTTAAAAAAAATTATTTTTCATTTTAAGTAAACTCTAGGCTCAACATGAGACTCAAACTCATGACCCTGAGATTAAGAGTTGTGTGTTCCACTGACTGAGCCAGTCAGGTGCCCCAATCTGTGCTTTTATATATTATATATTACTTCAAAAAGTTAATAGATAGGGACGCCTGGGTGGCTCAGTGGTTGAGCATCTGCCTTCTGCTCAGGGTGTGATCCTGGAGTCCTGGGATCGAGTCCCGCATCGGGCTCCCTGCATGGAGCCTGCTTCTCCCTCTGCCTGTGTCTCTGCCTCTCTCTGTGTCTCTCATGAATAAATAAATAAAATCTTAAAAAAAAAAAAAAGGTTAAAAGATAGAAATAAATCAAAAAGTTAACAGGAGTTATCTCTAGGTGTTGAAGATTATAGATACTCTTATTTTTCTTTCTTATATTGTTTCATGTATTCCAAATTTACTACAATGTTTTAAAAAATATTTTGATGTTATTTTACAATATGTGTTCATATCCCATGATGCCACCATGCTTCTAAAAATGGTGTGAGGTTGGCCTGGACAAGAAGGTTCCTAAATCTGTCCGGACACCAGAGTCAACTGGGTAGCTATTTAAAAATTCCAATCAGGGGCCCCGCTCCCAGAGACTGGGATTCAGCTGGTCTAGGATGGGCTCCAATATGGCATCCTTCAAGCTCTAAAATACTGGGACTACGACGCCACAGTGTCTGAACTGTTGCAGCTTCAGCTCCCCCTACTGGACAGGAGCTGGGAAAGCCTGCATGGGCACCCACAGTCCTCCTTGGTAGGGATGGGAAATGAGGACTATGCCCTAGGATCTGGGGGCTCCCTGGGAGAGACAGAAAGCTCAGAAAGCCCAAGGTAGCCCAGCTTGAGCCAGACTACAGGACAGGGGTATAGCAAAGCCCTTAGGATCACAGACATGGAGTTAAATAGACAAGGGCTCAGGTCCTGCTCTGTCATAAGCTCCGTGACCTTGGGCTTAACCTCTCTGAGCCTTAGCTATCTCACGGGAATTCTGACACCTATTTCAGAAAATTACCAATATGAAAGAAGATAATGTATGTAAAATACTTAATATAAAGCCTGGCATGTAGTAACAGCACAATGTTAACAGTAATGATATATGCTATGTGTGAGGATTATGCAATATTCAACACTTATAGTATTACTACATATGTATGTTTAATATTACATATAACTATATAATATTATATGTTATATATAATTATATAACTATATGTGTGTGTGTGTGTGTATACACACACACACACACACAAACCAAAGGGGAGCTGAAGCTGCAACAGTTCAGACATATATATTTGGTATAGAGAAATGTATTGAGTATGAATAGCCCAAGTTATGGAAAATCTGATGTTTTAATGATGGTTTTAGGAAATACACTTTTATCCATTACAGTCTCCTTTTGCAGATGCTATAAATCAAAATTCATTCATTCATTCAATCAACAGAAGTTAAGAGTACAATCTTTGAAAACTTGCCTTACTGCTTATGTGATATCTTGACCTTGGAGAACTTACTTATCCACTCCATGTCCCAGTGTTTCTTCATTTGCAAAATGAGAATGGTAACATTATCCACCTTGGAAGGAGGTCGTTACTATCGTAGGAGTTAACACATGACACGTGTAAATGGCTTAGAACCATCTTGGTGTGCTGTGAGTCCTCAGTAAACTTCAGCTCTTGTTATCCCTTCAACAGTTATTTATGAGTGCTTACTGTATACACTGCCAGCTGAGGACACAGCAACAAAAGAGATAGACATGGCCCCTGCCTTCATGGAGCATATAACTGAATCACAGTAAACTATATACTTTTTTTTTAAGTGGCTGAGCAAGTGGAACCTTTCCTGGTAGAGTTACATTTTATGGCAGCACATCCCAGTCATCAAGGCCTTTCATCACACTCTGTTCTAAAAATCCCCTCCAATAAGAATTTCCTGTGACACATCAAGCTTCTTGTGGCAAGCTTCTTGTGGCATGCAGGAGAACTCTCTGAAGAGGAACCAAAAGTCTAGTCTCCCTAAGGCTCTCCATGAGGCTTAGCTCACACTTGCGGGGATGATGTCACAGAGCTCTCTCTGAAGCAGGTATAAATGTAGCCACTGGAAATCCCACATAAGTCTAGCCCCTACACCCCTACACAGCAGAGCAAAGAGATAGTATAAACCCTCAAGTCCAGTATTGTCCACCTCTGGAAGGAAGGCTCTGCTGCACTAAGCCCCTCTGCTCTGGGCCCGAGAGCCCTGGAGACATCCAAGTTATTGGAAGGCAGCTGGCCTTGGGTCTCCACCAGCCATGCCTCCATACCCAGTTTTCATTCATTCACTGCACTTGTATGGAGCACCTACTCTATGCAGGGCTCTCCACTAAGGGTATGAGCCAAGCAAGACAGGTCCTTACCCTTAGAGTCATAGCCAACTAGCACATTTAGATATAACCCATGATTAGATATAAAGTTGACTAAGACTTACGATAGAGTTTAGCACTTTTAGCATAGAGTGTGACTGAGGATGAGTGAGTAGGATTCCTGGCAGAGGTGGCACTAAGTTCTGAGGATGATAGGGAGTTTACCAGGTGAAGATATGGAAAGAACCACAGGTACAGCCCTAAAACGGAAGACAGAGCCTGAGTTTGCAGGATGGGTGCAGATGGGAAAGAGATCAAGTCTTCGGCTGAGTGGCTGACCTGCATGTAAGGAGACTGTGTAAGGCTAGGTAACAAATTCCCAGAGAGGCCTAGGGAGAAGAATTCCGGAAACTCATGGAAGGCTGGGAATACTTTGTGTTCCTATCAGAGTATAAAGACCTCCTAAAACACAGGACATCAGATGGAGTCCTCACAAGAGTACTGCTTTGGTGGTGAGGTTAAATTAGTCCTTGGCTAAAGGCTGCTCTGGACCTACCCCAACAAAGATGAAAAGAAAACCTCAAAAAGGATCCAAATTCTAAATAATCTCTGACTGTGTCAGAACAAAGCCAAATGCTACTTTTTTTCCAGATTTTATTTACTTATTCATGAGAGACACACAGAGAGAGGCAGGGACATAGGCAGAGGAGATGCAGGCTCCCTGCAGAGAGCCTGATGCAGGACTCGATCCCAGGACCCCAGGGTCAGGACCTAAGCTGAAGGCAGATGCTCAACCGCTGAGCCACACAGGCATCCAAGTGCAACACTCCTTAAAGGAATAAAACAAAGTCCAACACCCAACAATGTCAAATTCACAGCATCCATCCTTTAATCAAAAATTACCAGGCATGCAAAAAAGCAGGAGGATCAAACACATAATGAGAAGAAAAACCAGTCACGAGGAGAATACCAAGAGATGACAAAGTTGGTAACGTAGCAGAAACCAGAAAGGGAAAAGAGCTGTTATATACATATTCCACATAGGAAAGAAGGCAGAAAAAAATAGGGCTACAATGAGGAGAGAAATGGAGATGCAGCTAAGACCCAAATCAAACTTCGAGTTGAAAAATACAAATACAAAAGATAACACTGCGTGGAACTAGATACCCCAGAAGAAAAGGTTATGGACTCAAAGACACAGCAAGAGAAATATTCCAAAATAAAACTCAGGAAAAAAGGACAGAAGGAAAAAGCTGTCAGTGAACTGTGGAACAGTACCATGTTGTCCAATATACATGTAATTGGAATTCCGGGGAGAGAAAAGGACCTGGGGAGGGGACGCAAAAAAAAAAAAAATATTGGAAGAAATAATGCCCCAAATCTTTTCAAATTGGATGAAAATTATAAACCCATAGTTCCAACAACTTCAAAGATGAAATATAAAGCAGAAGAAATATAAAGAAAACTACATCAAGCAGAAGAAATAGAAAACAACACCGAGACACCTCATAATCAAATTGTTGAAAACCAGTGATAAAGAAAAAAATCTTAAAAGCAGCCAGAAAAGGGGAAGGGAAGACACACTGCAAACAGGAACAAAGAAAAGAAAGGCAACACACATCTCACGAAACAACACTAAACTGAAGACAGTGCAGCAATATCTTTATAGTACTTGGGGAAAACAAGCCCAGTCCATTTTAATTCTATTTCTGTTCAAAGTATATTTCAAAAACGAAAGAAACATAAAGACTGTAAAACACAAATAAAATCTAAGAGAATGCAGGGCACCTGAGTGGCTCAGTGGTTGAACATCTGCCTTCGGCTCAGGTGGTGATCCTAGCGTCATGGGATCAAGTCCCACATCGGGCTCCCCACGAGAAGCCTGCTTCTCCCTCTGCCTATGTCTCTGCCTTTTTTCATGTGTCTTTAATGAATAAATAAATAAAATCTTGAAAAAAAAATCTGAGAGAATGCATCACCAGCAGATCAGCACTATAAGGAATGTTAAAATAAGTCCTTCAGGGAAAAAGAAAATGATGCTACAGGATAATTTGCATATACATACGAAGAGGATTGGAAATGGTAACTATGTAGGTGCCTATGAAAAATTTTTTTCTCACTAAAAAAAACACACAAAAAGGGGCATCTGGGTGGCTCATTCCGTTGGGCTGCTTCCTTTGGCTCCAGTCATGATCTCCGGGTCCTGGGATTGAGCCCCACCTTTGGCTCCCTGCTCGGGGAGAATCTGCTTCCCCCTCTCCCTCTGCCTCTGCCTCTGCCTCTCCTTGCAGCTTGTGCATACTCTCTCTAATAAAACTTAAAAAACAAAAACAAAAACACCACAAAGAACCAAAAACCCACAAAAGTTAATTCAGAAATATATACAAAAGAATAATATATCTTGACCAAGTAGGAGTTATTCCAGGTATGCAAAGTTGCCTTATCTAAAAATTAGTCTTAATATGATATACAGTATCAGTTGAAGAAAGGACAAAATCTACATCATTGTCTAGTAGATGAAAAAATTCAATACCTCTTCATGATAAAATCATTCAACAAACTAGGAATAGAAGGGCATTTCCTCAACTTGGTAAGGGGCACCTGGAAAAACCAAAAACTGAAATCCTACTTATTATTATTATTTAAATTTATTTATTCATGAGAGACACAGAGAGAAGCAGAGACACAGGCAAAGGGAGAAGCAGGCTCCCTGCAGAGAGCCCGACGTGGGACTTGATCCCAGGTCTCCAGGATCAAGCCCTGGGCTTGAAGGCAGTGCTAAACCGCTGAGCCACCCAGGCTGCCCTGAAATCATACTTAATAGTGAAAGACTGAATGCATTACCCACCCCTAAGTTCAAGACAAGGATACTCGCTCTTGACAAATCTGTTCAACATCAAACTGGAGGTTCTAGCCAAGATGATTAGGCAAGACAATGAAATAAAAGGCATCCAGATTAAAACGGAAGAAGTAAAACTATCTGTATTCATAGATGACTTAATTTTTTATAAAGAATATCTAAGGTATCTACCCCAAAAACCTATTAGAGCTAATAAACAAGTTCCACAAGCTTACAGGACACAAGGTTAGTTATACTTCTTTACACCTGCAGTGAACAATCCAAAAAATGAAATTAAGAAAACAATTTATAAATGCATCAAAAAGAGTAAAATACTTAGGAACAAATTTTTTAAAAGAAGTGCAAGACTTTACAATGGAAACTACAAACTTCTTTGAAAGAAATGAAAGACTACCCAAATAAATAAAAAGGCATTCTATGTTTAAATATTTTTAAGATGACAATACTCCCAAATTTATCTACAGATTAAACACAATCTGCATCAGGATACCAACTGGTTTCTTTTCTTTTTTTTTAAAGATTTATTTTTATTTATTTATGATAGACACAGAGAGAGAGAGAGAGAGAGAGAGAGAGAGACAGGCAGAGGGAGAAGCAGGCTCCATGCTGGGATCCCGGGACTCCAGGATCGTGCCCGGCCGAAGGTAGGCGCGAAAGCCACCCAGGGATCCACCCCCCTTTTTTTTTCCAACTGGTTTCTCTGCAGAAACTGACAAGCTGATCCTAAAATCCTATAGAAATTCAAGGGACCCCGCAGAGACAAAACAATCTTTAAAAAGAATAAATTTGAGATCCCTGGGTGGCTCAGCAGTTTAGTGCCTGCCTTTGGCCTGGAGCGTGATCCTGGAGTCCCGGGATGGAGTCCCACATCAGGCTCCCTACATGGAGTCTGCTTCTCCCTCTGCCTGTGTCTCTGCCTCTCTCTCTCTCTCTGTCTCGTGAATAAATAAATAAAATCTTAAAAAAAAAATAAAAAGAACAAATTTGGAGAGCTCTCATTTCCCGACTTCAAAAACGCACAACAAAGCTACCATAATCAAGATAGTGTGGCACTGGTATAAGGACAGACATATAAATCAAGGCAGCAAATTGAGACTCCAGGAATAAACTCACATTTTAAAACAATCGATTTTTGGCAAGCATGCCAAGCCCATGTGATAGAATAAAGAAGTTTTTTTCAGCAAATGGTGCACTGGGACAACTGAATATCTAAAGTGAGAAGGAGTTGGCACCCTCTACCTCACACTCTATACAAAAACTAACTCAAAATGAATCAAAGACCAAAATGTAAGTGCTACAACTATAAAACTCTTAGAAGAAAATGTAGGCATAAATCTTTGTGACCTTGGATTAAGCAATGATTTCTTAGATATGACATCAAAGCCTAAGCAACAAAAGCAAAAATAGGTAAGTTAGACTTCATTAAAATTTAAAATTTTTGTGTTGCAAAGGACATCGAGAAAGTGAAAAGCCACAGAATTTGATAAAACATTAGCAAATCATTATCTGATAAAGGACTTGTATCTAGAATACCTAACAAATGGTTACAACTCAGTAATAAAAAGACAACCCATTATAAAAATGGACAAAGGATCTGAATAGACACTTTTCCAAAGATATACAAATGGCTTATAGGCACATCATTTGTCATTATTAGTCATCAGGGAAATAGAAGTCAGAACCACAATGAGATACCACTTCACACTCACTAGGATAGCTATAATAAAAACCACAAATAAAACATTTATTGGCAAGGATGTAGAGAAATTAGAAACCCCATACATTGCTGGTGGGAATGTGAAATGGTGCAGCCACTTTGGAAAGCAGTCTGACTATTCCTCAAGATGCTGAACATTAGATTCCCAAAAGTTCTACTCCTAGGTTTTATTTCTCTTGGAAATGAATTTTGTTCACAAAATTTTCACAGTAGCATCATTTATAACAGTGAAAAGGTGAAGATAAATATTCATCAATTGATGAATGGATAACAAAATGTGTATGTCCATACAATGGAGTATTATTTGGCAATGAAAAAAAATGAACTATTGAGAATATAGCAACATAGATGAACTTTGAAAACCTTCTGCTAAGGAAAGAAGTCAGTCACAAAAGATCACATATTATATGATTTCATTCATATGAAATGTCCACGATTGGCAAATCTGTAGAGAAAATAGCAGTTGCCTAGGCCTGGGGGTGGGTAGAAGAAAGGGGAGTGACTGCAGCTTTTTTCAGGCTTGCAGCTTTTTTCGGGTTGGGGGGGGAGATAATGAAAATGTTCTAAGACTGATTGTAGTGATGGTTGCACAACCTAAAACCCATTGACCTGTACAATATATATGGATTAATTGTATACTATATGAATTACATCCCAAGAAAGATGTTATTTTTTTTAAAAAAAGAGATAATTGGCTGTTTAAAGTTTTAAAAAATAATAATGTATTGTTGGGTTTATATCATAGCTAAAAGCAAAATGCATGACAATAGTTCAAAAGAAAGGAAAGAGAAATAAAGTATATTGTAAGGTTCTTAGTAATTCATGTATGTATAACATTATCTTAAGGTTGAAGATGTATAATGTAAACTCTAGAGCAACCACTAATAAAAACTAACAAAAAAAGAATTACTACTAATGAGCTAAGAATGGAGATAAAACAAAACTCATTAAAAAGCACCCAATCTAAAAGAAAGGAAAAAAAAGAAGACAAAGGAACAAAGAGCAAGTAGGACAAATAGAATACCAATGGCAAGATGGTGGTTTTAAATTCAACCATATTGATAATAACATTACATGTAAATGGTCTAAACACTCCTGTTGAAAAGTCAAATTTGTCAGATTGGAAATGACACAATGACACAATGACATGGTATCTAAAAGAAACCCTTTTAAAATATAAAGTCAGAGAGATTAAAAGTACAAGGATAGAAAAAGATATGTCATGCAAACACTAATCAACAGAAAGTCAGAGTGATTACACAGACCAATCAGAAATATTACCAGAGATAAAGAACATTTCATATAAATGAATGGGTTCACTTCTTGAGAGGAGACAACAGCCTTAAATGTTTATGCACCTGAGAAGAGAGCTTCAAAATACATGATGCAAAAGCTGAAAGACCTGAAAAGAAAAAAATGAAACGAAAGAGAAATGCCTAGGCAGCAGCTGTAGTCATCAGCTTAGAGATGGAAGCTGAAACCAAGGCAATCAGTTTGATCAGCAGAAACAGGTGTAAGGGAGAAAAGAGATCAGGACAGAATGCTGGGCCACTTCAACACTGCCAGGGTGAAGAGAAAAAACTCTCAAGAAGCAAACAGAGAAATAACTATCAGAATAGGAGGCAGAAAGGCAAGAGTGTGAGGTCATGGAACTCAGAGGAAGAGTGCTTCAAAAGGCAGACTAATGCTTAGCTACATGAAATGCTGCTGAGATAAACTAGGGCCTCACAGGCTGCAGCAGGATTTATAGAAAGAATCAATGGAGACATGGGCATGAGGAGCACCGGTGGATACTGGGAACAGAAGTCAGTGGACTGAGCAGGAATTGAGGAGATGAGATAATAAACACGGATTTTTATTTCAACAGGCTTGGCTGAGAAGAGTAGAATCAGAGGTGGTAAAATCAAGATATTTTGGTTTGTTTCTTAACTGGGTTACAATGGAAGGAGCCAGGAAAGTGGAGACGATGAAGACACAGGGTACAAGGAATGAGCAACAGAGGAGGTACTCGGGCAGGGGTCAAGGGGAAGGTTACCAGATATCTGGTGGAGAGGCTAACTGGAAGAGCTACACCTATCTCTCAGTGTAATAATGGTGGTGAGAGGCATAGATGGGTATGAGACATGGATGCGCATGGATGCAGGTCAGTTTGGAGCCCAGGGCAGAGGTTAAAGAAATTACCTCCTGACAAGTTTCCTTTACTTGAGAGAGAAAGAGAAAGTCTAGGTCAGCTGCTAGGAGTGAGTGGGGAAGCTGTGGTGATGGAAATGTAGAGGGGTATGTGAGAGCTCTGAAATAGCTGGGCAAGGGTGCGGGGGTTGGAGTAGACATAGGCAACAGGACTGCTGGCCACTGTTGGGGGCGCAGTTGAGGCCATGGACCATGAAGCTGGATGAGTGTCAATTCATGAAGGGATTCCCACCCCCCATCTCAGCCCTATAATTAGCCAGAACTGGAGAAGGCAGTTATCATGTTCTACGGGTAGAGTGGGAGGCTAAGGGGCCAGGTGGTGAATGGTGAGCAGTTCAAGTAGCATCTAGATTGGAAGGGAACAAGAGTTGATGCAGGGTGAGGGCAAAAAGTTAGAGGCAGGAGCCTGAAGGTCTCTATGAGCAGATATGGTGGAGGCGAGGGAAACAGAGACATAGGAGGTACATGGAGATTAAAACTTCAGAGGTGGAATGGTTTCAAATGATGACAACATCATGGTAATGGGTTGCCCAAGTAAAGGTGACAGTCAGTGAGCTGAAGACAGCAAGTAACTCAGAAACCAGAATTTGGAGGAGCTGTCTTCATAGACATGGAAGCTCCTGGTATGATGGTAGAACTTAGGATAAAAACACTGTGACAAGATTCTCTTGCTGTATCTGAGTCCCTGCATGGCTGGATCATCTGACTTTGCCATTAATTATGACTATTCCCAACCTGCAGAGATATATCCTTATAAGTCAGCCTTCATCCCTGAGGCTGCCTGGCTCCTTGCCTCCTTTGTCCATCTAATTACAGCCTGTGTGCCCTTACAGGATTGGCTACAGGTGAAATGTCATGATCGTTGGCACCATCTTGAATTACACAATTTTTAAGGGATACTGGCAAACCTTTAAACATGGAAGAGCCAGAGTGGTGGGGAGAGTCCCGTATAAGAGGCACCAGATCCCAGAAATGGGTCATCCCAGAAACCCAGGAGGCCCAGGAGCTGTAGATGTACAGTCTCAGTGTGCCCAGAGCCTCCATTCACATAAAGCAAGGTCATAACCTAAAGACCACACACTCCCATACAGCGAGGCTGGCGCCCTGGCCTGCAGTGCAGAGAAAGAGCCTTGAGTAGGGGCCTGGGTTCTAGTCCTGACTCTGCCATGAACTTGCAGTGTGACCCTGCCCCAAGGCCTCAGTTTGCCGGTAAAACAAGGGCAATGAGAGCTCAAGGACTCTTGCAGCCTCGATGGTCTATGGGCCATGGGTGTAGGAAGGAGAAGCTCATCAGCTCATAGCGCCCAAGATGCACAAGCTGCAAAAGATCAATGAGCAGAAGTCTTCAACCTGCATGAGAGTCATATGCAGAGTCATCCCCTTGGGGTTCACTCCTTGCACCCCTCCTCCTCCTCCTTCCTGAGAGCCTCTGAAGTAAGTTCAAGTGGCACCTCCATGCCTCCCATCTTTCTCTTTATGAGATTTTCTTTAGGCTAAAAAGTCAACCTGGTTTGAGGCTCTGTGTTGAAAAGGGGAACACAGGACCCATACCAGTGACCCATGGCTCTCCCCAGAGCTTCCCTTTTAGGGCACGTTGATCACACACTCCATCTGAGACTAAGGACCAACACCCATAAGAGCTCCAGATGCCCCTGTATTTCTCTGGCCTGGTCCATGGAGGGCAGGCAGATTCCTCAGGCACCAGGCACCTTCAGCGCCCCATGGGGCAGCTGGTGAAGGGATCCCATCATATTGCCTCATCTGTACCCAGGATTGAGCCCTCTCCTTCACAAGCAGCTGTTTTTGTCCATCCTTTGGGCCAGTGACACATCCTAGGGCCCCTGACATCAGCCACTTTTGACTGCAGAAGACAGGCCTGGGTTGCCAGCCTGGTACAGGTAGCGTGTGGATCTGGGTATGTGGCCAGTGGGAAGGAATTCCTTCACTGGTCCTGGACCACAGCTTAAGGACCCTCCTCTCTGGGAAAGGCCTGGCTAAGAGTTTCGTGGCAGGCTGGGGAGCAGAGCCCGGGACTCTAGGGACTCTTGGCAGCACCACCTGGCTGGAGTAGGGCAGAAGGACCACCAAAGGATCTAAGAGGAACAAACCAAGGCCACAAGAGCCACAGTAAGTACAGCCTTTGCCTGGGGTCACCCCTCCCCTGGACCCATTTCACACACCCCCAGCGCATATGGGGTCCATGGCCACCAAGTTGCTCACTCATGTCCTCCCCTCCACCTCCCTGCAGGCTCCTGCGAACAGCCCTCTCCCAGACAGCACTCCCCCTCCCCTGGCAGCTCACCGAGCGATCTCCCTTCCTTCCTTCCAGTACTTCCTCCTGGTTGTTCTCCTGAGGGGGAAAAGAAGGGGTGACTCCACGCCCTTGTCACCTGACTCCTTCATTCCTGCCCCTTGCCTAGCCAGACCATGGTCAGTCAGGGCCTCTCTCAGGGCCTGGGTCTTGGCTACTTCAGTTGGGAATCCAATGGGATCAGGATGGAGGGGCCCTGGGACAGCAAGCAGACAGCCCAGGATGCCGACAGTAATAAGCAGAGCTGGGATGAAGCAGGGGGCCAGGTGGAGACTGGGAAGAGGAGCCCACCAGAAGAGACAGAGGGCAGGAGTGTGGAGCTGCCACGGGCAGAGGCCTTGCTCCCATGCGGAGGGAACCCCTCCAATCTGGGGCAGGTGGAGGAACAGAGCCTCCCTGTTCACCTGTCTAGAACCTGAGGCTATGGGAGGGCTGTGGGACCCCATGTAGTGATGGGGAAGGGGTGAGGTCCGTGAGAGTGGGTGGGTGGGTGGGGGGACCCAAGGGTGAGGTCCTTGGGCTAAAGGCAGGGGTGCCGAATGCTTACCGATCTCTTCGGTGGCCCCGTTTCAGGGGCCCAGGCTTCCTGTGTCGCTTTGAATGCTGAGATCCCATGGGCCAGGGAGTGCCTCCTGGGAACAAAACCCCTGTCTCGGCAAAAGGGTGCAAACCCAGGAAGAAAGCAGAGGGTCCCGCCCTCCATGGCAGCCAAAGGCTGGGGTAAGTCTGGAGGCTGGTGCTGCTTCAGGCTGCACACAAAGACCTGGAGCCTGTTGCAGTTCCTTATACTCCTCAGCTCCTGACCGAAGCTGCCACAAGCCACCTGGGTGGCTCCCTCCGTTACCATGGCAACCGTCACACTAACAACTGCCACCACAGATTCACTAGGACATAGAAACCCTCTCTGCTGGTCACGGTCCCCCTCCCAAACCCTTCAGGACCAGACTGAGTCCCTAAAGCCTCAGTGGCCATGCCACTCAGGGACACCCAACTGCTCGTTTCCACGGGAACACAGAGACCCTGTATGCCTGCATCTGTGGTTACTATAGCAACCCCAGCAGGGCCAGGTGCACTGAGCACAAAGCCCCCTCTGGAGGAACCACAGCCAGAAAACACACTCCCTGCTGCTCTGTGGTCTGCCCATGTTGGTAGCAGGCTCTGTGCCAGTGGACGCCCACACGGGGTCTTTGAGAGACTGACGCGGGTCTAGGATTTCCTTGTCTGTGTCCTCAGCCTCTTGTCCTCCCACTCCTTCTAAAGGGCACCTGAGTGATCTTCCCCCTCACAGGGCTTCACCTCCCACAACCCCCGGCACCCCCCCCCCTTTTTTTGAGAGGAAGAGAGAGAGAGAGAGAGCAAGCACACATGGGATGGGAAGGGCAGAGGGAGATGGAGAATCCCAAGCAGGCTCTTCACCCAGTGCCGAGCCTGATGTGGGGCTCAGCCTCACAACCTGAGATCATGACTGAGCCGAAATCAAGAGTTGGATGCTCAATCAAGTCACCCAGACGTTCCCACCTCCCACAAGCCAAGAACAACCACGCCTGCATCGTGGGCCCACTCCTCTCTCCTAATCTCCGGAACCCTCCATCCACCTGCTCTCTGGACACATCCCCCTGAGTGTCCCTCACAGCAGCTCACACTGAAGTATGCAGCTTAGGACTTCCTGGGAGTCTGAGCATTTATCTTATCTATTCCGTCTCTGTGAGTGACACATTGGGCTCCCAAGGCGCCAGCATAGCCTCCTGCTTGTTCCTGTCCACCTTCCCTGCCCAGGCAGGCTATCATGAAGCCCTTTTGATGTCAGCCAGTGGGCATCTGTCAACTCCCTTCCCGAGGTCCACATCCCTGGTACGGTCAGTGTCCTTGTTGCCCGGATATGGCATCAGGATGCTGTCTGCCTCCAATGTGCTCTTCTCGAGGCCCTCCACCACTGGCACCCGAGTAGGTGTTCTAAATGCAAATCTGGTCCTGTCTCCCGATCCTGCTGAAGCCCTTCAGAGGATCCCCACTGCATCAGGACAGAAGCTAAGCTGATGTACTCTGCCCAAGTCCTGGCAGCCCCTCCAGCCCCCTGCGACCAGGTGCCCATGCTAACTCTGGGGTCATATCACCTCTCCCTCTCTCCCCTACCTCCACTCCACTTCTTCCCCTTTCTTGCCCAGTCCTGGCCATGTTCTTGCAAAAATGATACCCAGACTTTCAAGGAGGTGCCTAGATCAATGATTAGGAATCTCTGGGGTGTAATTTCAAATTTCCGAGGGGAAAATGACATCTAGATGCAAAACCAGACATTGCTGACTCCGCTGTGACTAGATCTGAGAACCTCAGCCCCTTGGTCTGTGAAGCTGACAGAGAAAGACCCATCGAGACAGTGTAGATGGCCTGGATGGGAGACAACTCTCATGGCTTCCGGAAAGCAGGAGATCACAGACCATCAGCTGACAAGGGCACCTCAACCCTGCCCCTTCATGTCAGATGGGAACATCTGGCTCAGTGGGAGGAAAGGTCCAAGACAGGTCTCCTAATTCTGCTGGTGGTTCTCTCCACTCTGACATGTGCCGCAAAGCTCCAAAGCCCGTGTGGGGACGTCAGCACAAAGGGTTCGTGTGCAGATGTGCTGCATGGGGCTGGCTCCAGGTAGGGGAGCATCAGTGTGTGCCCACCTGGAACTAGAGACCTCATCCCTCCATCTCTCATAACTTCTCTTGCAGGTGTCTTCTGTCCGACTGCAGGCAGAACAGAACCTTCCAGTCAGAGGGTGTCTCAAACCAATACTCAGGCCAGTACTTCTCAAAGGCAAGGTGCTCCTGTTCTCCCTCCTGCTCAAGCTCTTAGGCCCATACAAGAAGGCAGGGAATGTGGACCAGGGAAAGCCACATCCACTGTAAGCGAAGCCAGCTGCCTCACCTCCAGGTTGGTGGGGTACAGAATGGGGGGCAGCCTCAGGACACTCTGGGACAAGTCACCATCACGGCCACATCCAGGGGTCAGAAGTCCTTTGGAAGCTAAGCTGATGGACAGGTGATTATGAAACCTCTCTATGCACATTCCCAGCATAGGTGAGCTCACTCCTTCTAGAGCAGTCCCTCCATCTCAGCAGCTGGCAATTCAATTGCTTCTTCACTTCAAGCCCAAATACGCTTTCATTTGGTTCTAGTTCTGTCCTCCAGAGCCCCACAGAGTGTGACTTTTCAGTCTGTCACGGTGCTTTGCAGTTCAAAGCACTTTTACATGTGTTAGCTCTTAATGGTGAGCATGACTCTCTGGGAGGGCATAATCGACAGTATTTCCCACAAGGGGAAACTGAGGCCCAGGGAGGAAGTGTCGTGTCCCGTAAGTGGCAGAGTGGGCCCTGGATGGCTGCCAGGCTGGGTGACGGAGAGCGTGCCAGCTCTGTGGTGCCGTAGAGGCCTCGGAAGGGAGAAGGGAGCTCGCCGAGCAGCGTGGTGAGGGCCGGAGTGCTTCAGTCCTGTTTCCCCTGAGACCCTCGGGCCTCCTTCCATGACGGCAACCAGACACTGAGTGGCCAAACTACAGGGCCTGGACCTTGACATGACAATGCCCTAAGTCCTGGGTACGATTTGGCATCTTGGGCACCCCGTCCACACTGATCTTCCTGAAATGTTGGTTTAACCCCTTGGCGAGCTGAGCCGGCCAGGGGGGAAGGGCGGGGGGAGGGGAGCTGGCCTCCTCCTGTGCAGGTGCACCTCAGCTCACAGATTCTGCTCAGCAGAACAAAAGCCCTTCAGGGGAGTAGACCTGCCCTCTGCGGGAGGCTGGCCAGCCAGCACCCACGTTTACTTCAGCTCGTTGCCTCCCTGTCACAAACAGATCATCATGGGCTTCCTTGAGCTCCACGCTGTCCCCTCCCTGGGAGGGATTCAGAAAGATGGGACGCTCTCCATGTCCACGCATGCGCAGCACTGTGTTAGCTTTGAGTTTCACGCATCAGAGACTCTGTGGGGCACGTGGGCACTCACCCAGCCCTGGCTGGACAAGATCACGTGGGGCAGGAGGGAGGCCTGCTTCTTCTGTCTGGCCATACCACAGCAGTTACCATGGCAACGTGCTGCCTTTGGAGGGGTCTGAAGGCTGAAGCAGGCCTGGGGGGCTGGCGCGGAGGGTGGGCACCAGGAAGGCCAGGGCAGGGTGGGGCCCCTCTCAGACAGAAGCTGAGCCCAGACCAGAGGTAGTAGGTGGAAAGAAAGGAAGGGAGCAGAAGTTAGGGCCCCACAGGAAGTGAGGGGGAGTTGCATGAGGGGCCAAAAGACTCAGCCATCAGGAGAGCACTTAGGCCAAATTAAATGCAAAAATACCCCCATACACAAAACATACACATTTTAAACTGAGACAGGGTTCTCTGGGGCTGGAATTAGTGTGAGGCAGTGAGGCCAAATCCTGCAATCGAGGGTTGGCTTCTCGATTAACATTTTGGTTTTGTTCATTATGGACGTTTTTGCATTAATTTTTTAAAATTTTATTTATTTATTATTTATTAATTTATGATAGACAAAGAGAGAGAGAGGCAGAGACGCAGGCAGAGGGGGAAGCAGGCCCCACGCCAGGAGCCCGACGCGGGCCTCGATCCTGGGACTCCGGGATCGCACCCTGGGCCAAAGGCAGGCGCCAAACCGCTGAACCACCCAGGGATCCCCCTGTTTTTGCATTAATTTTGATTTTTAAAAAGTATTGCACTGAAATATAAGCTGTGTCAATTACTGAGATTTTTGGTGGTTGCTTAAATTTGTACCTGAGGTAAAGGCCCCACGTGCCTCACACTAGTCTCAGGCCTGAAGGGGAGGGCAGAGGAGTCAGGGGCAAGAGAGACTCTGCGGCAGATGAAAACACATCACATGACAAGAAGTCAGGAGACAAGCGTTCACGTCTGCAAACTGCAGGGATTCCTGTCAGTTCTCACAGAATCAGATTCAGATTTCCTGAGATTCTGCAACACGAAGACTGCCATTGATGAGCAAGCTGCCCGACGTGCACACGGGTCCCTACGCATGGGGGTGACAGTGACTCAGAAGGTGGCTCCCATCTCTTGCCCTCCCTCAGGCTGGCTGCTTAATGGAGGGGAGGGGAGGAAAGGGGATGGGGGGGGAGGAGAGAGGGGAAAAGGGAATGGAGGGGGCGAGGGGGCGGGAAGGGAAGAGGCTGGCAGTTCTGCGCGCTACGGAGCAGGAACAGCAGATTAGCTGTAATTGCCTGAAGCTGAGAGAGGCTGTTGATAAATGTTACTAATAATCAACCTTCAGATCTGACACCCAGCTCAGGCTGGGATTACTGTTTTGAATGGAAATCGAACCCAAACCAGTAATTACCCTAGTGAACGATGCCAGTCTTACCGTGGAGCCTGCTCCAGGCAGGGAAATGGCACCTGTGTGTCAGTGTCAGTCCACCAGGGGAGACTCTGCAAGGGGTCCCTTCCCAGGGTCACACCCAAGAGCACAAGCTGGCCTGGCCTCCATGGACTTAATGGGACACAGCCTCCACCCTTCTTCCTAGGAACTACAGTGAGCAAGGGATGCTTGACAATCATCCTTAGTCTCTAGGTGGGGTCCAGACCTCAGACCTCGCTCACACTGTCCACCGCTTGGTAAGGTGGCGGCTGTTCTAACACTGCCTAACACTGATGCAGCCCTCCACCCTCCATCTGGGACACTAGGAGAGCCACACAGTTGGGCCCCGTTAGACTGGGAAGCTCCTGGAATGGCCCAAGCTGGGGCCAAGTGAGAGGGGCAAGGCCACGATAGATTCTAGAGCCTGTCCCACTCCCTATTTCTGTTCCCGGTGAGTATGTGCTTACTCCCAGTGCCAGACAACACCAGGTGTGCCTGGAAACTCTCCCCGGGAACAAGCAGCATCCTATGGCCCGAGCCTGTGTCGCCTGAGCACCTCCTTCTCTCTAGAGGCCCCCTAGAACACTGGCACCAACAGAAGCAGGCCAGAAGGTGGAAAGCTACCCCTGTCTCTGAGCCAGCTCCCCTCCTAGGGTGCGTGTGCCTGGATCTCTGGCTCCTACCGGGCTTCCCAGCAGGACAGCCACAGTTGAAACTGCCCAGGCCAAGGCAGAGCAGGCTCAGGACCCCCATGGAACACGGTCTCGCACAAGGGGAAGGGGTAGTGTACCCATCCTCCCCCCACCCCCACCACTTCCCAAGGCTCGGGGGAAGAAGATGAAGGGAAAAAGCAAGCCAGTCTCTCGCCCCCTGCCCCTATCCAGGCCCAGAGTCAACTCTCTCCAGCACACTTGCTCCAGTGGTGAGCAGTGATGGCAATGCTCTCTCTGCTGTGCATCACTCACCACCAAACACCCTCTCTGCTGTGCTGAGCCCTGTGGTCCAGAGAATAAGACAGTCCCTGCCTTCAGGGGAGCCCTGTTGGGGACGAGGAGAAGTAAGTAGGTAATGATCATTAGGACTGCAGGTCATCCCTAGTGACCCCTTTTGACTCTCAAGTAAAAATGCCCTGGAGTCTGGAGGTATTGATGAGCTGCCTCAGTAGGCACAGAGCTGGTCAGGTCTGGCAGGATTCAGAATGTGGGGGAGCACAGCCTCGCAGACTGTGATTAGATAGACTAAGGGTGACTGTCAACACCCAGAACCCTCCCCAGCAGAAACCGGCACCTCAAGGGTGCCACCTAGTGATGGCACGGCAGGAATGCAGCTCCATCGTCAGGCCTTGGGGTTTCCCTTGGCTCCTTTCCCTCCCCTGAACTCA
Source organism: Canis aureus (assembly GCF_053574225.1). NCBI lineage: Eukaryota > Metazoa > Chordata > Mammalia > Carnivora > Canidae > Canis > Canis aureus. Next base: position 19,325,352 of record NC_135633.1, read on the forward strand.
GCTGTGTGAACAGGAACTGAGGAAAAGCGTTTAGTTTTGTTCACAAAGGCTTAAGGTTTAGAGTAGAGAGGGCACAATGGGCCCAGAGTCTGGAAGCTATAGGACAGCAGGCAGGGGAGGGGCCCTGCCTCTGGAGCTCCCCGGCTCCCCTCAGAGCCTGCTGGTGTCCTATAATTTATCTGTTCACACAGCACTGTCGCCCCACCATTCCACTAGGACCTCAGCTGTCACCTGCTCTTGGCCTGGCCCACAGGAAGATGTGACAGGAAGCCCACACTAGGAACTGACCTGCCCAGCCTCCCAGGTGCCTGGTTTAGGGGTCTTAAAACCGTGCTCACCATCAGCTAACTCGCCTTGCTCCTATGGCCTAGGAGGGGGTTGCCTTTCAGTGTAGGGTCAGGCAGGGGTACTGCTGGGGCTCAACTCGCAGCTCTCAGATAACCTATTGGATTTGGGAATACTTGTTGCCCTGTTATTTTCCTTTCTTGCCAGAGAAAGTAGTAGTGACCAGATGTGAGGCGGTGGTCCCCAAAGTCTGTGTTCCCAGGTCTGGAGAGCACTTGGCCTGGGTGAGCCAGTGGCTGGGGAACGTGGAGGAAGGCAGGAAGAAACCAGCCCAGGTGTAGGGCAGAAAGGAGCAAGGACTGAGGAGTATCTTGGGGGGGGGGCACAAATGTTTCCTTAAAGGCCCAGATAGTACATATTCTAGGCTTGCAAGCTGAGATACTCAACCGTGAGGCTGTAGTGCGAGAACCACCAAAGACAATATGTAAACAAATAGGCATGCCTGCGTTCCAATAAACTATTTACAAAAAACAGGCTGGTGATCCAGTCCAACCTACTGCCCACCACAGGGGCTGTCCACGTTGGACCACCCGAGGCCACAGCCCAACATGCCAACGTGTACCAGATGCTCGACGGAGCACCAGCCCACCTCACCAGTGTGGTCTCTCAGGGCAAGGCTGGGTATGGTGTCACAGGGCAAAAGGTGCAGGGGCTGGAGCAGAAGAGGTCAGGGTGGTGAGGAGCATGGCCAGCTGGGACCCCCAGACCTCAGTCCTGCCCTCCCCCTTTCCCAGCATTCAGGGCTCCGACACTCACCTGCAGTGGGAGGCTCTGGGCAGTCGCCACTACTCCCCTTCCTTCCCCTAGGGGGTCTCTGTCCGGCTAGCTGATGCCCCTCCAGCCTCTTCCCAAGCAGGAAACCCCCAAAGCCAGGCGGGCGGATGGCACTGAACTGCCCCAAAGCCCTGTCGCTGGACAGATGACACCCCAGAGAGGGTGAGGCAGCCTGAGGCAGGTGGAGGTGTAACCTGGCACCACCGGGACCCCAGAGGGTCCAGGCTGGAACCGACGCCCTGCCCCCAGAGAGGCCGGGCCAGCCGGCCCCCACCCGGTCCTGGGACAGTCCCCGGGAGCCGTTGCCGGCCTCCCCACCCCAGCTGCGGTCCCCGGAGTCCCCCTCGGGTGGCGCCGTGATGAGAAGATGGCCAGTCGCAGGCTGGGGCTGAGCCTGGGCTCTCCGGTTACACTAAAAGTGAGACCATGGAAGATGGTATCGAGGCCGCGCGAAGGCAGCAGGGACTCATCCAACATTGATGGGGCCCCGGACTGCCCCGCAGCCCCGGAGCCCCTCGTGGCAGAGGCAGGGTTCCCGCTCCCAACATCCTTGGGATGGGGGCAGGGCAGGGTCCTCCGCCCTGCAGCTTCATCACCTAACGTCCCACAGATGGTCTCTCAGCTCCCGTTAGATAACTATGGGGCCCCTCCTGCACCCCAGCACCCGGCTTACTGAGCCAGGGCTTCTGCAGAAGCACAGACACTGCCTCCCCCTGCTTCCCAAGGCACAGGGGAAGAGAAGAGAGAGGGAGAGAGCAACCCAGTCTCTCCTCCCCACTCCCCCCCACACCTGCTTCCCCTCCAATACACGACACACATCCACACAGCCACTCTAGGTGGCACACATGCACCTCCCTGCAGAGGCACACAAACTCATCCATATATACACTCAGGGGTGCACACACACCCTGGCACAACATGCTCATACCCCAGATACACAGTTACTGGTGCACACTCTCAGTTGCATGAAAAACACGTTCTCCGAAGCCTTCTCCCAGAGGAGCCCAAACCATTACTGCATCTGCTCTCTGACACTGGGTGATAGAGAGAAGGGAATGCCAGACTGTTCCACGGAGGGGGCATGGGGAACCAGACTGTGTGGGGGCGGGGGGTCAGTGCAAGGACAGTGCCTTCCCGGTGTATGTTGCACTCCTGGCATGGTGATTAGTGGGTCTGCAGTGCTGGAGAGGGCCCAGAGGTAAAGCCAGGTTGGGATTAAATCTTTGCTGAGGAATGCGACCTTGTAAGAAGATAATACTGGGTCCCTGCTACCCTGATGCAGGCCCCGCCTGATTCCAAAGGTTCTTGGATGCTGGGCCCTCATCTCCTGGCCTGAACTCTGTGCCCCTCATTCTGACACTAGCTTCTAGTCAGCTGGCACAACTCTAGAGCAGTGCTCACGTGCAGAAATCAGCCTCCTCTGGCAACAGCATGGGCAAGCTGTTCCCTAATGCCCACTGACTTCCTCACAGCTTGGCCTGGCACTCATCAGCAGACCCACCACACACACACACACACACACACACACACACACACACACCCCCACATACACCTAGGGTTTTCTTTGTTAATTTTCAGATTAGAGGAGACCAACACAATTTGCCCAAAATTTCAAAGGGAGGCACTAATTTGGAACGCACACCTGAGCTAGGAGATCTAACGGCTCCAACTTCAGGACAGCCCACACTGCTTGGGATGGAGAAAAAAAGTGTGCATCTCTCCCCAGCCCCATCTGGGGCATTCTGACCCAGGGTCTGCTTTTGTTTACTTTTAAACAAAAAAAAAAAAAAAAAAAAAAAAAAGCATCCTGCCTGGGAAATTAGACTGCCTAATGACTGCAAGCCTCAGTGTGGGCAAGATATCCTTACCTCACTTCCATGACTTACGCCTCTCTATACTCCCTTATCACCCTGAGCCCCAATCGCATCAACTGCATGAGAGACAAACCACCCCTCACATACCACCCTCCCCCAGAGCTATTACTCCACTGACCCTGTACCATCACTTTCAGTACAGTCACTTTGGTCCAATACTGCCATAAATCCATCAAAAGAAAAGTAGCTCTGTTCCCAAAGCTCTGGAACAAGGCAGGACCTCCAATCACTTGTCTTCGGTGTCCACCCCAGGCTCCCCTGCCAGCAACCCTGAGGCTGGCACTGCCATGGTCAGGACCGTCAATTCCAGCCTGCTCCATTCTCATTCATCCATGCTGGCCTTTCCAATCACAGTACACATGCCAAGGCTAGGGGTCAGGTACTCAACCAAACACCAGAACCCCAAGAGTGCTTGGGGTCTAGCCTCTTCAACTTCAGGGGAAACAGGCCCAGAGAGCCAAGTGACTCTGCCCAGAGCCAGAATGGGAATTAGTGGAGTAGCCAGGATAGAATCCTGGGTTCTGAACTCCCCTCACAGTGCTCTTTCCAACATATCTCCCTACTTCATAAAATCCAGTAAAAAGCATCACCTCTATAGCAGAATAAGCTGCTTGTGAACTTACGTGCCACAGTGGTCAGTCTGGCTGCACCCAGGCCTGGTCTGCCCCATTACTGCCCAGTGTCTCCCAGCTTCTCTGTTGGTTCTGACCCACTAGCAGTAGGGACTAGAGTTAGCTGGCTCATCCCATGGCTCCCTCTATGTGATCTCTTAACAGTTGTGACTTGAGTCCAAGTCCTAAGAGAACAATCTGTTCAGTGTCCTGATGTGCTCGTGAATTTTTCAGTGGGGCTAAATACCTGGCCCTCTGGAGAAGGTTGAACCTTGTCACCCATGTTACAGGCATTGGCTAAGTTCCCCAGTCCCCAAGTTCCCAACTGACCCTGCTTTTCATCCCTAGCCTGGAGGTCCTGCAATTGTGCCACTCTCACCCAAATGGTCCCAACTGGTACCTGCCAGGTCTTCATCAACCATGTTTCTTCAGTCCCTGGACTACCTGCCTAGGTGCCTCAGCCTCTTCCCCTCACCAGCCCACTCTCCTCACACAGCTCTACCTTGGGGCAGGGCCTACCTGGGCCACTGAACCTTTCCCTGTTGTTCTAAGAGTGATCTAACTTTCAGATTCAACTGGATAGAAAAGTCCTAATATTAGTAGAGGAGCCTTGCTCTGTTCCAGCTCATAATAAAAACAGCCAGCACATAAATAGCACTCACCACTCCCCATGTGCCAGGTTCTGTCTCAAGCACTCTATATTTATTAAGCCTTACAAATCTTAAGTCACTGAATCCTTACAATATTGGTACTATTTCCTGCAGGTACTATTACATCCATTTTAGTGATGAGGCCACGGAGGCTCAAGGCAGTTAAGTAGCTTTCTCAAGGTCACACATGCACTGTGCAAGTGATTTGAATACTGTGAAGGAACAGCCTTCTGGAACATTAGGGAACAGAATCCAGAGCCATTGTTTGGGGACAGCCAGACACTGACTCGCTTCCCTTTCCACTCTAGCCCCACCCTGGCCAAAAGTAGGTGGCTTTGCTGGCACCAAGTTGGGTTTAACAACCAGAAAAGCCTAAAAATGTTTTTCTTGTGACAAGAGAGCCTATATTTTGAAAACCGAAGCACATGTTTTGTTAATGTCAAGTACTTTGGGGATGGTGAAGTGAGCCCTAAGGACAAAGGGCTAGACTATAAGAATTTGGCTACTTTCTCAACTTTGCAGAAACCTACCTTTGCAGAGAGTATTGTCAGCACTACATGCCCTGTGTGGGAACCAAGGGCCCAAAGGAAACTTGCACCAGGATGTGCTGTAGAGACTCCTGGCCAGTGTGGGTCCCTGGTCACCAATGAGCCCCAGACCAATTAAATTAGGAACTGCACTTAACCTAATCCTATAGTGGATATGCACATGGTCTGTTTCTAATTCACAGCCTACTTGAAAGCATACACAATTCAATTCTCACAAGGACCTTTCACTGTAAGGAAATCATTACCCCATTTTACAGATGGGGAAACTGAGACTAAATTATATTAAGAAACTATCTACTTGATACACTTCTAAACTGTTTAGACATTGCTTCTTTTAGATCTGTAAGTGGCACACATGATTTTTATAATCCACCAAAACAATAAAGATTTTTGTGGCACCTGGGTGGCTCAGTGGTTGAGTGTTTGCCTTTGGCTCGGGTCATGATCCCGGGGTCCTGGGATTGAGTCTTGCATCGGGCTCCGCACAGGGAGCCTGCTTCTCCCTCTGCCTATGTCTCTGCCTCCCTCTCTCTATCATGAATAAATAAAATCTTTAAAAAAAGGTAAAGATTTTTCCCACCCTGTGCTACATTTACACAGCTAGTAAGAAGTGGAGCTAGGATATGAACTAGCTCTGTCTAATAACAAAGCTCAAGCTCTTTCTACTGCCCCCTTTGTGGCATCTCAGTGACCCAGTCTCTTGGGAGTCCCAGTCCTCCCTAGATATGTTTAGTACAGGTCACATCTTGCTTCCTTGCCCTTCTTTCATATTCAAAACTTACTATAGGAGCACCTGGGTGGTACAGTCCACTAAGTGTCTGACTCTTGGTTTTGGCTCAGGTCATGATCTCAGAGTCATTATCTCAGGGTCAGGAGATCGAGCCCCCTGTTCAACCCTGTGTCAGGCTCCACACTGAGCATGAAGCCTGCTTGGGATTCTCTCTCTTCCTCTCCCTCAGCCCCTCCTGGACCATGCTCTCTCACACACACACACACACACACACACACACAAACAAAACAAAAACAAAAACAAAAACAAAAACCTAAAACAACACATTACAAAGCTGTAGTAATCCAAACAGTGAGGTATACTGGTATAAGGATAGATATACAGACCAACTGAGAGCCCAGAAATAAGTTCATACATCTATGGCCAGCTGATTTTTGACAAGAGTGCTAAGTCCCTTGTATAGTGTCTTTAACAAATAGTGCTGAGACAACTGGATACTGGATTTCCACAAGCTAAGGAATGGAGTTGGACCCACAGCTCACACAAAAATGAACTCAAAATGGAACAATGGCCTAAATATATGCTGTAAAACAACTTAGAAGAAAATGGTAAATTGTCACAACTATGGATTTGGCAATGAATTTGTGAATACGACACCAAAAGCATAAGCAAAAAAAAAAAAAAAATAGACAAATTGAACTTCCTCCAAATTAGAAGCTTGTGCTTCAAAGGGCATTATCGAGAAAGTGAATCTTCGTTCACTGTTGGTGGGATGATAAATTGGTGCAACTGCTATGGAAAACATTATAGATTTCTCAAAAAATTAAAAATAGAGCTAGAACTACCATATGATCTAGCAATCTCGCTTCAGTGTATATTTCCAAAGGAAATGAAATCTGGATCTCAAAGGAATATTTCCACTCCCATGCTCACTGCAGCATTATTCACAATTGCCAAGATATGGAAACAACTTAAATATCCACTGACAAAGGAATGGATGAAGAAAATATGGTATATATGCATGATGAAACAGTATTCAGCCTGAAAAAAATACGGAAGTCACCATTTGGGACCACAGAGATGAACCTGGAGGACATGATGCTACATGAAATATATCAGACACAGAAAGACAAATACTGCACGATCTCACTTTATGTGGAATCTAAAATAGTCAAAGTCACAGAAGTGAGGAGTAGAATTGTGGTTGCCAGGGGCTGGGCAGATGTGGAAAATGGGGAGATATTGGTTAGAGGGTACAAAGTGTCAGTCATGCAAGATGAATGAGTTCTAGAGATCAGATGTATGGCATGGAGACTGTAGTCAACAATACTGTATTGTATCCTTGAAATTTGCTATGAGGATACATCTTATGTTTTCTCATCACACACACATACACACATACACAGGAAAGAAGAAAAAAAAGAAAAGAAGAAAAGAAAAAAAAGAAAAGAAAAGAAAAGGAAAAGAAAAGAAAGAAAACGGCAAGTACGTGAGGTGATGGGTATGTTAATTAGCTTGATTGTGGTCATCATTTCACAATGTATACACATATCAAAACATCAAGTTGAAACAAAACAAAACATCAAGTTGTACTCCTTAAATACATATAATTTCTATGTGTCAATTATATCTCAATAAAGCTGAAAAAAATCAACCACCAAGAAAGACCAACCAAAAGACATGCATTAAAATGTCCAGTGTTAATAATAACCGAAGCCAGGAAACATCTCAAGTGCCCATCACAGTGGAATGGATGAGTTATGGTAACTCCATACAGAATACTACACAGCAATGAGAGTGAACAAACTGCAATTTCATGCAAAAACACAGATGACTCCACTGTTAAACTAAATAAGAAAAACACAGAAGAGTAACCCTTGTACTGTTAAATTAAGTTAAAAATTGGCAAAACTAATCTCTCCAGTTAGAAATCAGCATAATGGAAGTCAGGATGGTGGTAGTCCTTGTGTGAGAGGGCATCGATAGGAAGGGTTCTGATTACAAGAGCATATTCACTTTGTGAAAACTCATCAAACTCTTCACTTATGACTTGTACACTTTTTCATATGCAGGTTAAATACTTCAATAAAATCTTATTTAAAGACAAACAAAAGACACAGGCAAAGGACTTGAATGGACATTTCTGCAAAGAAGATAAACGAATGGCCAGGAAGCACATGAAAAGAGATGCTCAACATTATTCATTAGGGAGATGTAAACCAAAACCACAGTAAGAAACCCTTTCACCCATCCCAGGATGACTTAAAACCAGAAAATAACAAGTGTCGACGAGGATGTAGAGAAATGGGAACCTCATGCACTGCTGGAAATATAAAATGGTGCAGTTGCTGTGAAAAACAGCTCCGGGAGGGACGGGGTCCTCAAAAAGCTAAACAGGGAATCCGTATATGGTGCAGCAATTTCTTTCTTTTCTTTTTTTTTTAAGATTTTATTTATTTATTCATGAGAGACACAGAGAGAGAGAGAGAGAGAGAGAGAGAGAGGCAGAGACACAGGCAGAGGGAGAAGCAGGCCCCGTGCAGGGAGCCCGATGTGGGACTTGATCCTGTGGTTCTCAGGTCTCCAGGATCAGGCCCTGGGCTGAAGGCGGCGCTAAACCACGGAGCCACCCAGGCTGCCCGGTGCAGCAATTTCTCTCCTATTATATGCGCAAAACAATTGGAAACAGGGACTGAAGCAGATACCTGTACGTCAGTGTTGGCAGCGGCATTTTCACAATAGCCAAAAGGCAAAACCCGCCCAAATTACATCATGATGTTGTTACATCAACAGAGTAACAGAGAAACATGTGGTACATGCATACAGCGCAGCATTATTGTGTCAAAAGGAGAATGATGGACGCATGTACACTACAACATGCAAAAACCTGGAAGACATTGTGCTAAGTGAAGTGGTCAGACATGAAAGGAAAAATACCATGTGATTCCATTTGTATGTAATATCTAGAATAGGCAACATCATGAAGACAGAAAGGAAATTAGAGGTTACCAGGGCCTAGAGAGAGGGGTCAATGAAGAGTTACTTCTTACTAAGTGCAAAGTTTTTGTGTGGAGTGATGAACAAGATTTGGAAATAGTGGTGATGGCTATGCAACACTGTGAATATACTTGAGGCCACTGAGCTGTATGTACACTTAGAAATCAAGGAAATGGCTAATTTAAAATTTTATGTTTATATATACTGCTATGTTCTATAGTTTTTATTCTATATACACTGCTACAATTTAAAAAAGCCTGACTGTTATACATTGACAATTAATTCTTGAGAACTGAATAAAAAATATATCATTTACAGTATCACTGAAAACTATGCAATACTTCAGGATAAATCTTATAGAAGAGGTGAAAGACGTATACTCTGAAAACTATAAGACATGTCTGAGAGAAATGAGAGAGGATCTAAATAATCAGAAAGATATATCACATTTATAGGTTGGAAAGCCCAATATGACCAAGAGTTAACTCTCCCCAAATTGATCTGTAGATTCAACACAGTCCTAATCAAGATCCCAGCATGCTTTTGTTTAGTTTGTTTTTGCAGAGCTTGAAAATCTCTTTGTAAAAGGAATGTAAAATTAACAGGGACCCGGAAAAGCCCAACAGCTTTGAAGAAGACCATCCTGGTTTCTCCAGGGCTTGGGTGAAAGAGCCTCTCCTTTGATTTTGCTTGGATTCCACACTCATCAAGTAACCTTTTGACTTTACTTCCCAAGTAGCTTGAGGATTGGGGATGGGCCCTGGGCAGGGCCATAAACACTGCAATAACTGCAAAGAGATCATCACAACTCTAGAGTAATAAATGGGTCTTCAGCAACAACAAAGTTGAAGATCCTAAACTACCTGGTTTCAAGACGCTTTACAAAGCTATAGTCAACCAGATTGTGTGGTATTGGCAACAAGAAAGGCAAATAGATCAATGGAACAGAATAGAGAGTATAGATATAAATACAATGACAATTGGTTTTTGATAAAAGTGCAAAAAAAAGTAAAGTCCTTTCAACAAATGGTGCTTGAACAACATTTTTAAAAAATGAACCTTCTCTCTCTCAAATTAAAAAAATAATAAAAAGAAATGAACCTCATTCTACATACAAAAGTTAACTAAAAATGAAGTGCAGACCTAAAATGTTAAGCCTGAAATTAGGAAATTCCTAAGAGAAAACCTTTGTTGCCTTGAGTTAGGCCATGATTTCTTAGATAAGACACTAGAAGCACAGTCCATAAGAGAACATATCGGCAAATTGGGCTGCATTGAAAGCAAAACTTCTGCTCTTCAAAATATATGAGACTGGAAAGAAAACCACAGACTTGGAGAAAATATTTGCAAGTCACATGTCTGATAAAGGACGTGCATCTAGAATATGCAAAGAATTCTCAAAGCTCCGAAGTAAGGACACAAATTACCCAATAACAAATGAGGAAAAGATTTTAACAGATATTTCCCCCAAAAAAGATGCATGGGTGGCAAATAAGCACATGGAATGATGCTCAATATCATTAATCATTAAGGAAATGCAAATAAACTCACAATGACCCACTATTACATACCTATTAGATAGCCAAAATTTAGAAGACTGACCATAGTCTGTGCCAGGGATATAGAGGAATTGGAAGTCTCATACACTGCTCAGGGGAATGTAAAATGGTGTAACCACTTTGGAAAAGTTGCAGTTTTTTAAAAAGTTAAATGTATACCTACCAAAAAGCCCCCCATGTATGCCTACCAGGTGATCTAGCCATCCCACTTGTAGGTATTTATCCAAGAGAAATAAAAACATATGTCCATACAAAGACCTGTACATAAAACAATCATAATAGTTGTATTTGTGATAATCAAAACGTGGAAACTACTGAAGTGCCCATAAATAGAAAAATGGATAAAGTATGGTATCTCCACATAATGGAATACTACTTAGCAATAAAAAGAAATGAACAGAGTCATGCAACAACATGGAGAAATATAAAAATAACTGTGGCTGCATGCAAGAAGTCAGACCAAAAAAAAAAAAAAAAAAGCGAGAGAGAGAGAGAGAGAACACACTGAATGATTCCAATTATATAAAATTCTAGGATATGCAAACAAATCAGATCAGTGGTTCCCTGAGGATAGGAGGAGAGTAGGGGTTGGCAGAGGAGCAGGAAGGAAGTATTATAAGTATTATAAAGGGACATGAGGACACACTGGCCTCCTTGCTGTACTGAAATACACTTAAGCACACTCCTACCTTAGGATCTTTTCACTTGCTGTTCCCCTTCCATGGAACACTCACTCCCTTACTGAAATATCACCTTATCAGAAAGGGTTTCCCCAACCAGACAATATAATACAACATATTCACCCCCACCCCAACTCCACGCCATCAGAATCTCTCCATTTTGCTCAGCTCTATTTTTCTTCTTTGCATTTAGCATATAAGTCACTAGCAATGGCATATATGCACATTTCTGTGTCTATCCCCCCTGAGTAGACAGTTAAGAGTTGTGGGACTAGAGAGTTGTCTTGTTTGCTGCTCTGCCTATAACGTTGTGGAGCATACAGAAGAAGGTGCTCAAAAAATACATTTTGAGTGAACGGACCACCTTCAAAGGCAGCTACCATTCTTACTATCTTTCTGCAGGTAGATGTTAAGTTCCTTATCAAAAGTCACAAAACTAATTACTAGGGAGCTGGGCTTCAATGTCAAGCCACTGTGTCTTCCAAAATCCAAGTTGCAAGCACTTATGTACATCATTGTCTCAGAGTCTGGGGGGCCAGGCTCCAAAGAGATCACCATGAAACAATGCAGGTAGAGCCTCAGACTGTGAATACACATCAATCCACTTCTTCTGGATGATCATATGGCCACAATCACCCAAATGTGAAACCAGCAACCCCTCAAAAAAAAAAACCAGCAACCCCTCTTCAAGGAGTTCATTCTAATCAGATAACCAGAGATGAGGGAAGAATATTATGCATATAAGGATGTTTATCATGGAATTATTTATTATAAGAAAGAATTGGACTCCCCAAAGCAAGTGACTGAGGTGGCATGGCAGTGATTTTGGAGTCAGGAAGTTGCAGAAGGTCATGCCCAGTGTGATCAGTTTTTCTCAAAGGAACAGGAGACACAATTATCTGCTTAGGCTTTGGGGGTATGGAGTAGGGTCAAGTAAGAGGGGCCTTGAGTATGATGCAGAAGAGCCTCTGTGGGGAATGGGAGTAAAGCTTCTTAGCAGGGAGAAGGGGAAGACTGTTGATAGCACAGCTGAAGAGGAAGCCCCCCAATGTGGTGACAAATCAGGAGGGTTGTGTACTTTTTGTGTAGTGCTCTGACACCATGACGACAAAGGAGGTGGGGATTCTAATGCTGGTTCACCCAGGGCTGGAATTGTGGTGAGCATGTGCAAGAAAACAGAAAGTGATGGTAGTGTAAGTCAGATAATCATCCATGTGGTCTGGGCTGGGAAAGGAAGAAGAGAGGTCAGGAAAAGGCTGGCAGGAGAAAATGCAGACACCAAGGCACTGGATGGTTCAATAATATGGTGGGAAGGATGTATGAGGGAGGTGCAGGAGGCCAGAGACTGGGATATTAGTGTGTAAGGTATCAAAAGTGAGGCAATCTCAGGGGGCAACATCTAAGAATGTATCCTGTGAATAACTAAAGAGAATTTTCTAGAATGGGAAGGTCCATTCTAGTTGGTAACTTACTAAGCCCTGAAATCTCTGGGATAGATGACTGGAGCTTGAATGGAGGCAAGAACGTTAACCAAGTGCCAAGCTCTTGAGGACAGATGGACTTGATGGTACATTACTGATCATTTTTCATATATTGGTTTATTTTATCTTCATAAAACTCAGTGATATAGACAAGAATGGACAGATGAAATGGTTAGACTTTGAGAGTTCAAGGAAACTGTCAAAGTTTTGAGTTCGTTGGACTAGAAGGATGCTGAATAGAGAAAACAGAGTTATCAGCGAAGGGTCTGGCTTTGAATACACTGAATTAGGGGTTTTAGAATATCTACATGGAGAGGTCTACAGGCATTTAGAGATGTGTGGTTAGGGCTTAGCAAAAAGATTGGAGTTGAAGATATGAATTGCTATGTTAAAAGCACTGAGGTGATAACTTGGGACTAGGGTGTAACCCAAGAATAGAATGGAATAGGATAGAAGGGAAGAGAGGGGAGCTTTGGCGTGTGCTCACATTGGGGCAGTGAGGACCAAGAGGAATCAGCAATTAGAGAAATGTAGGTCTCATATCGTGGTAGATTGTAAAACATGGCCACAAATTCTTTACAGCTCTTCCCTTCAAGAAGTGAAGCTTATTCCTCTCTCCTGAACGTGGGCTGACATTCTGACTGTCTTTGACCAATACCATGTGGCAGAGTGATGTGCATGTCCCAAACCTAGGCTTCAAGGGGCTTTGTAGTTTCTGCTTTCTCACTGGGAATCTTCTACCAGCATGTGAACAAACCCGGGCTAGCCTGCTGGAAGATGAGAGACCATTTCTCTCTCTTGACCTCTCAGGAAAGAGGCTCCAGATAGCTGAGGCACCACACATGGAAGCAAATGCAGCCAAGAAAAGCCACGCCTAGGTCAGACCACAAAAGCTGCCCAGCTGAGCCCAGCCCAAATCGCTGATCCACAGAATCTTGCACTAACTAGATTATTTTAAGACACTAAATTTAAGAGTAATTTGTTACACAGCAATAGATAACTGATATATATGTGCCTGAGAAGCAAAGGGGGAAACAAATGAAAAGAACAGATTATATAATGCAGAGAGGTCACCTTCTATGGGAATGTGAAGGAGAGCAGTTTCCTGGCTTCTAAGATGTGGTGGGGGCAGAAGCCAGAGAACAGAGTCAGAAAGTGTTAACTGTTGATGAGGCAGTTTGCTTCTAGGAGCTGCGGATGGGGATGGTGGCAGCATGATCACAGAATTCACTTTTAATACCCAGGTACTACATACATGTGCTGCTTATATAGTATTTTTAACAGTTTATTAAACTGTGCAATTTTTAAATAATTCAATTCTTTAAAACCTTTAAAAACTAAGTACTAACTGGAGAGTGGGGGTAGGTCATATAGATCAATGTTTCCAGAGGAAAAGCCAAACCAGCCATATCCAAATCATCTGGGAAGGTTTACACAAATCTTGACTCCAGAGTTCCACGTCTGGAGATATGGATTCAGTTAGTTTGGACACAGGCCAGGAAAGTGACTTTCTTTCCATGGCTTCCCAGGTGTTGAGACTGTCAGGGTAAGAAGAAAAGCATGCTGAGGACAGAACCCCAGGAAAGGTCTTTCTTTAGGAGTCTAAAAAAGAGAACAATGATTTACAAACTCAGCCTCTCTGTTCTGAGACATTTACAATATTTATGAATAAAACAGCAATAGGTACCATTTATTAGAAAATTATCTTTTCTAATCCTCATAATAAATAATAATAATTTATTATTATCCCAAATAATAAATGGGATTATTTTCTCCCATTTCACAGAAAAAAACTGAGGCCTAGAGAGGGAAAGTAACCTGTTCCAGGTGAGCTAGGTGGAGTCAGGATTTGAACCCAGGCTGATTCCAGAGTCTTGCTGTTTTTATTTGTTTTTGCAGGAAAATAGTTTAGTTACTACACAGAATTACCTCAATTTGAAATTTTCTTCCTATATATGTATTAGGCCTTTGGCATATGCTACCACTGGTTTCTACTAGAATGTAGACTGTGAACTCATCTGGGGGGGAAGGAATTATGTCTTCTTCTCTCCTTATATTCAAGGCCCCACACATAGATTGCAGTAAATACATATTTGTTGAATAAGTGAATGAATGTGTGGTTTGGGATCTGAACACAAGCTTGGAGGGTTTGTAATTTTAAGTTTCATACTCTGATCATTTTAGAGTTCCCCTCCATAGGAAACACTACTTTTCAGAAGGGCCCCTTCCCTGGAATTGGAGGGTGGACAGCAACCAGATGGCTAGGATTGTGCAGCGCAGGGTTCAGGAGGGAACAAAATCAACCAATGCAGACCACATTATCCCCACAAAGAAGGCCTTGAAAGCAAAGAAAGTCATGGACCAGTTGCACTCGCCTTGACAAGCCAGTATAGGTTTACAGGCTGAAAGATCAACAGTAAGGGGAAAGGTGAAAAGGGAGAAAGATGGGATCAGTTGGAGGAGAGTTAATAGGGTCCTAGGGGGATGCAGCTGGGGCAGGAGGGCCACCTGTTCCTCTTAATCTCCGAAGACCTGTTGTCGGAGACGCAGGAAGGTATTTAGCAGAGTGGAGGGAAGGAGAGCGCCAGAAGCAGGACTTGAGGGAGCTGAGAGCAGCCCAGTTCATCAAGTTTCTCCTCCGGTCCTCACCATTTAGGGCCACGGATCAGAAAATTTAACTCCAGGGATCCTCAAGGGGTAATGAACTTTGAAAACAACAACAACAACCTATCTACTACCATCACTGTGGTTTCACTTCAAAAAGCGAGATGACATTTAACACACGCCAAAAATAGGTAGAAAGGACAAAAATCTCAGAATAAATCTCTGCTTGATGACCAACTCACTCCGTTGTCCTCGTTTTCTCACTTCACCGGGAAGGATGATTCCTCCCCGCAGGACGCGTGCGTGGGGAGCGCGGCGCCCGGGAGCCCCTCCGCCCCGGAGCCCCGCCGCCCCCTCCGCCCCGGGGCCCCTCCGCCCCGCCGCCCACGCCGCCAGCCGCTCCGGGTCCCCGCCGGCCGCCCCGCCGGGCCCCCTCGCCTGCCGCCCTCGCCTGCCCCCGCCGCGGGGCGCCCCGCCCGCCCCCCTGCGCGGCCCGCCCCCAGCCCCTCCACGCTCCCTCGTGCGGCCGCGGCGCCGGGGCCACCGCAGGGCGGGGGCTGGACTGGGCCGGGGGGGCGGGGGGGGGGCGGGAGGCAGCTCGCGGGGCCCGGGGCCCTCCTCGGCCGGCTCTGCCCCGCGGGTGTGAGGACCCCCGCCGCTCGGCTCCGGCTCCGGCTCCGCCTCCGGCTCCCCTCCCCTCTGCACCCGGGACGCGGCGGGGGGCGGGGGCGGGGGGTGTCGCGGGGGCCGCCCGGGGTCGGGGCGCGGACCGCCGGGCTCCCAGCCGGAGCCGCTGCTCGCGCCGGGTGCGCGCGGGGGCGGGCGCGGGGGCGGGCGCGGGGAGCCCACCCTGCAGGCGGCTGCCCTACCTGTCGTAGCTCCAGCGGCTGTAGGACAGGGTCCGGTGGCTGCTGACTCCCTCCATCGCCGGCTCCGGGTTCGGCTCCCGGCCCCGCGGCGGCTGCGGTGGGCTCGGCGCTCCTCGCTCGCTGCGGGCCAGGCCGGGGCGCGGGCGCAGGACTGTACCATTCGCCCCCCCGGGGGGTGACCCCCCCTCCGGCTCTGCCAATGGCGGGGACGCGCGGGCTGCGGGGACCCGGGCCCGCGGGGCCCCCTCCCCCGCGCTCCAGTCCCGCGGGGGCGCGGCTGCGGCAGCCGGGACGGCTTATTTATTTATTTCCGATGTGTGCTCCGCGTCGCCATGGCAACTGCTCCATCTTTTCCGGCGTCACTAGGGCACCGCTGCTTTCAAACCTTCCCGGGACAGGGATTGCTAAGAGGCCGTCCCTTCTCTCGCCGGACTCAGCCCCCCGCTGCACAGACGCCTCCTCCTTCCTGGCCTGGAGTCTCCTCCATTCACTCCCTCCAATTTTCCACTTAAATTACCCCCCCCCCCTCAGGAATGGGAATACCCACCCCCGGAATTTTGAGGACTTCCGCCGTCTGCCAGCCCCTTTCCCCCTAGCGCTTACGGCCTTTACCTTTGCCCCCCTCTTCTGAAGGTGTCGAGACTCAGCCCCCGTTACCCAAGTGAAAACCCACTCCCCTTCCCTAGTCCCTCGCCGAGTTCCCTTGGCCCCACCATCTAGCATGTAGTGGCGCCCTTGGGTTGGGAGGACCAAGCTCTGAAAACACTCCCATTTCTAGGCCATCTCAGTTTATTTTCCTTGTGCTTTCCCTTTGTTCCTACTAAAATTACTTTGGAAAAAATCCAGCTGTGTTGGCTCAACTAGCGGAGCGTGTTTTCGTCATCTGTACCTGGCAGAGGGTGGCCCGGGGAAGGCCCTGGGGAGAGAGGCTGAGAGGTGCGGAGGGAGGGAGGGCTGGCCCCTCCTTGCCTTCCCTTCCCCCACTCTGGGCTGCTGGCTGCGGGGATTTACAGGTATAATCTTCTTGCAGAGGTCGTGGAAGCCTAAGAAGGACCTTTCAGGGCAGCTGTTGTAGGGGAGGCTGGAGACCAGGGGCAGGGGGGAGGTGCCAGCATAGGAAGGGAAGAGCATAGGGGGGAGCATAGGGCAATAGCCTTTGAGCTACCCTAATCCAAGGATCAGGGGCAACCGGGTGAAGCCAGACTTTCTGTGACTGTAGGTTGGTTACAGGCTTGCAAATGGCAGCACACCTGTTGCATCCAGCCCGCAATTGTGGTTTGGTTTGTTTTCATTGACTAAGTTGGCAACACTTAAAGGAGAGAGTTAATAGATTAGACTTTTTGTCCTCTTTTGAAAACTAAGAAAATCTGGAAACCCTTGTACCTGCCTTCAGCGCAGCAGGCACAGAGCCGAGAAGTGGCTGCTCTCCTTACAGGCAGCATGTGTTCTCCTACGGGCCTCAGACCCTGCCAGCCACCTTCTTTTACTTACATAACTGGTCCCTGCAGCTTTGGAGTTTGCCACCCTGGGCAGCAGTCATCTCGTAAGCCATGGTTTCCCCTGGCCCTCAGAGTTGTGCAAATGCATCATTAACCAGTATTTACCAAGGATCGGGTCCTCAGCAAAATGCTATAAACAGGAAGCAGACACTGTCACTTCCTTGTGAGGCTTATAGACTGACATGCATGAACTGACTCCCAAAGGGAACCACTGCTTCTGAACCACATCTGGATGGTGAGACTCTTGGCATATTCATGATCTTGGGAGTGGTGGATTGGGACTCCAGAAGCAACTCATTACAAGTGTGTGGAGCCTTATTTCATTGTTTGGGTAAAGGTGAGTGGAGGATGCCCCTATCTGGAGAATGTGTGGAGTTTGTGGGGCCTCCCACAGATGCTGCAGAACCAGCAGCCACAGCTCCTGACCCATATGTTATTAGACAAGTGTCCAAGGGTGTTCTTTCTCCAAAGGACTAATGGAAGGGCAACAGAATTAAGGGTACTCCCTCAAAAAGAGAGGTCCTGCTCCAGCAGCATCATCCCACTCTAAGCCATGCTAGCTCAGAGCCAGTCATAGGGATCCCCTGAGGATGACAGGGGGCACTGGCTGCTGGGCCCCTGCAGCCTGCCTTGGTGAGGCCACTGGAGGCAATAATAATAAACACATATTCTACATCATCAGAGAACCAGGTGGTTGGCACAAAACAAGAGTTCTATAGCTCTAAGAGCCAATAGCAGGTTTGCGGGACTCCCAGATCCTCACCTCCAAATCCTGACACCCCTAAATGTATAAAGAAGAAGCCCAAAGCCAGGTGTCCTGAACCAGGGCTGAACTGTAGAAAAGCTACATCCCAGACATTCTGGGATGCTCTCTGAAGGAGACTACCAAAGCTCCAGAGAAAGGACCCTTGATCCTTATCAATGGCAGGACCCATGTGTCAGCATTCTGTGGGAGGGAGACTGTGGCATATTTAAAGCAGGGTTGCTGAACCTTTGGGATTCCTCTTATTGAGAAGTAAGGTCTGTTACCTCACTGTGAATCTGTATGGTATGTGACTTCTAAGGTGAAGTAATAAAGGGCCTCTCAGTTTATTGGAAGGGACACTATATAAGAAGTCTGACAACCATGTGGCCACTGTGCTGTGAGGAAGCCTAACCTAAAGGAAAGGTCATACCTAGATGCTTCAGTTGATGGTCCCAGCTGAGCTCAGCCTTCATGTCACCCAAGCACCAGACATATAAGAAAGAAGCCTTTGGCAGACCCTAGCCCTTCAAGTCATGTCCAGATGCTTGAGGCCCCAAACATTATGGAGGAGAGACAAGACATCTGTGAGTGCCCTGATCTGACCTAGAAAATCTGTGGGGACACAGAAACGGTTGTTCCTTTACACTATAGATAACCAGACAGGCAGACTTCATCTCAGAGGAGCTGGTTCTTTTTCCTTGAAAGCTGAATGATGGGCCTTTTGGCTGTGAGAGGAAGGCTCCCATTTAGTTTACACGGAAGAGCTACGACAAGGAAACTTGAATGTTCTGCATGGTAAAGCAACAGGAAGGGAAGGCGTTGTCCTCTAGTGGCTAACTGATTGGGGGTAAGAATATGGCTGGAGCTGGGAGAGAAAGTACAGAGGAAGGCTGGGTAGGAAGAGTAGGTGAAGTGGCAGAGGGCTGGAGTCTGAGAAGGAAAAGAGCTGGTGAGAAACTTCTAGTCAGGGTTGAGCAAGGAACTCGAGGAACAAAGGTATCTACTATGCTATTTTAAGTTGCCTCCTGCTCTACCGATCTGTTCTATTCGCCCCAAATCTTCAGAAGTCTGATTTGCGTGTACTGCCACCTTGTTGGAATGATGCTTGGGGACCACGGAAGGCCAAGCATGATCCACACACGGAACAAAGAAAAGCTGGAGGATGGCAAGTGGAGCAGCTGGTTGGAGACTGAGGATTAAGTTAGGAGCAGGAATGCAAAGGAGATCAGGAGAACTTTCCCTTCTTGGAAATCCTTGGGCATATTAGGGAGGGCTTTCTAGACTTCCCAAATAGGAGGAGATTGGCTGTAGACAGTGGTCCTGGAACTAGGGTCTTAGCTACCCTATAGCCAGGTGGAACCCCTCAGCCATGCAAGGTCAGACTGGCTAGCATGTCTCTGGGAAAGCAAACAAGCAAGGGAGAAATCTAAAACTGGGATTCAGGACCAAGAGTCACTACGGCAAAATGAGGAAAAGGACCTGGGAGTCTATGTCCCTGGAGAATAAACCCTGGAAAGAAAAGTCCTCCGTTGTAATAGAGGTGGAAGGCTCTAAAGGGAAAAAACCCCTCAAACTACAAGTTCTGTACCCTGTAATGTAAGACTCTGGAAAAAAGCACTGCTGGCCAGAAAATGTACACACTACTCTCTGCCCCTAAGGCCCACATTTTCTCAGAAGAGAAAATTGTTCTATTCCCATTGTTACCCTGAAAGGCAATGCTCACCTTGAACACTCTAGCCCTGGTAGACACAATCCCTTTATTTTCTTAGTGTAGCTCGAACAGGCTAGATCTTTAAAGACTTCATTAATTTTAGAGGAAAAACAACAGGAAAATAAACCAAGCCATCACATGAAATACACAAATGCAGGGTGCGGGACCATGCACCTTTCCTCTGGCCATCCGCAGATTCTAAAAGGTGGAATCTCCTATAGGACTTCTTACCTAGACATCCTGACACCTGCATGCCCAAGGTCAAGAGGTGAAGATACCCATTTATGTTCTGAGAGATGGGCTTTATCTCCAGGTGAATGGCACTTTGAATAGCATCACTGATGTGATGGGCCATCCCCCTCCCACACTCAGAGTGTGGCTTCACTTTCATAGGCCCACTTAAAACAGCCACAATACAGTCTCACCCATTAACCTCCACCTCTCTTCTCCATCCCAAACACACAGTAACAGGAGGACAAGAACACCCTCTTAAGTCTACTTTGAATCCTCAGGACTTTCTATAGGCAAACAAGGTTGGTGAACATAGAGATCTAAGAATTCCACACAAATTGACAGATAATCTTTCTTAACATCCCGGACTCTGTTGTTTAAGGCAGGAACAGACCTTTTATCCCCAGGTATGTGGTCCCATAGTTGCTAGCTATGGCTTTCCTTGGGTTGGGAGATGCTTGCTGTGGACTATTTGGAAACCTGAGCAAGAGACCAGGCAGGGCTAATAGCTGGTTGCAAATCAGTGTCAATGTTCAACCATTAAGCTCCAAAACCAACCAACCAACCAACCAACCAACCAACCACCACCACCACCAAAATGCTTTTAAAATTCATGGTAGAAAAAATAAGTGGGAAATATCAGAAAGGGAGACAGAACATGAAAGACTCCTAACTCTGGGAAACGAACTAGGGGTGAAGCGGAGGTGGGTGGGGGGTGGGGGTGACTGGGTGGTGGGCACTGAGGTAGGCACTTGATGGGATGAGCACTGGGTGTTATTCTGTATGTTGACAAATTGAACACCAATAAAAAATAAATTTATTTAAAAAATTCATGGTAGAGATTTTAAAAGCAATTGCAGGAGTCAGATTATATATGCAGTGAAAAGTTTTGTTAAGTGTTAGGAGGTGCCAGTTGCCCTAACTCTTTGTTCTATAACCTGACAGTCCATTAGTGCCAGAGGTCCCTATTAGACAAGAACACTGTATGGAGTCTTTGAAAAGTTCCAATAGGAGATCTTTTAGGCTTGAGAGCTAAGCCATGCCTTCTACAGCACAGATTGACTCATATTTGAAAAAGCAGCTCATTGTGTGCTGGGCCCAAGCAGAGCCTGTTAATACCTGATAATGGGATATCAAGACACTATATGTCTAGAAATACCCATTGTAATCTGGGCCAGCAGTCATAAACTGGTGTTGACTAGTTCACCAGTCATAAGTGGGCAGTTCATTTTATGATGACAATAGTACATTTGAGGTTGGGTCCAGACAGATCCAGAGAGCAACAAGTAAGCTGCATGAAAACGTGATTTAGACTCTGTTTCATAGCCCTGTTGCACCAACCTGCTCTCTTAGCTCATAATCATGCTTGTGTGAGTGTTCCCCACAACACTGCTATGGGAAGAATGGAGGCCGGAATATGTTTGACCTCATACAATTGTACAAAAAAAAAAAAAAATGAATTGTAGCCATACCACATGCCCACTCAGAACAAGTCCTAATCCTCCTAATGGGCGATTTGTCCAACAACTTTGCATGAAAGGGGGAATGGCCTGAGGCAAGAATGTACATGGACCTCTGGGCAGTGGAGAATAACTCAACTGGTTGGTCAGAGGTCTGGATGAAGCAAGATTAGAACAGTAGAGAAGGAAGCCTGCAGAAAAGGTGCATGGGAAGATGGATAGGTGTCGGATTATGCAGACCTTTGAGTGTTGTTCCATGCTCATCAGAAAGCTTCTGCTGCAGAGGAAGCGTACACAGGATAACTTGTCTGCTGGTTTCTGTCTCAACCAAATAAGTGCATGGACCCAAGAATGGAGTGGAGGTGTGACAGGCAGAGATGGAGGCTCTGCACAGGCCCACCAACCAGGGCTCCCCCTCACCAACGCTGACTTACCATTGCTGCTGGTGAATGTTTAACTTGCACTCACAAAGGCCGGATCCTCATCATGGTGTCATTCCTTGAGTAGACTGTCCCAACAAGTGGTGGTAAACTGATTAATCAGACTCTTTCTACCCTGCAGAGGGCAGCAATGTGTTCTTACTGGAACTGAAATCTTTTTGGAATATGGATTTATTTTCTATGCTTGTAGTGCTTCTCCAGGGGCTTACAGAGTGGATAATAGTTGACCTGGGATTCTGTATAGTGAAGTCTCAGCTGAAAGGGTGTATTCTATGGTAAAGGTATGTGACAATGGTTTTGTAAAATAAATGGTCTTTCTATATACTTCATTACCTGGAAACAAAGGATAGAAAGTGGGAATGCCCTTTTAAATTAAAGGCTTAGCTAAGGAGCCAGCTTTGAAGTGACATCCTGTGGAATAGGTCACTCTCCTCCAGGATATAGTATATGCATTAAACTATCAGGTCACATATAGTCTTATGTCCCCAGTAGTCAGAATACACAGGGCCACATAACCAAGGGGTGAGAACAGGATTGGCTCCTTTTATCATCACTCTGGTGATCTCTTTACAGAAACTGTTTCCCATTTCTGTGAACAGCTCTGTTGGATTAGAGATCCTGATTCTCAGGGGACATCTTTCACCGTTAACACAGGATTTTTCCACTTTGGGCTTCTCAAGGCAGTGGACCATCAGGTAAAAAAGTTTTATTATACTGAAGGGAGCAATCATCCCTGACTGTCCAGAGGAGCTAAGGATGCTGCTGCATAATGGGATCAGGAGAGATCCATCTGAAGCGTGTGTACCGGAGTGTCTCTTGGTGCTTTCAGCCCTGGGGATGATGGTAACTAGGCAATCACAGCCAACAAAGCCTGGTAATGGCAAAGCAGACAAGGGCTCAGCCCCAGGGGGAGCAGCCCAGACCAGTTTTGATGGGGTTGCGGGGTGGGGTGGGGGGGGGGAGGAGATGATAAATATTAATTGTTGCTTAGAAGTAGCTGCAGTAGGGCAACCGTAGTTTATTCTACTAACCCTCCTGTTGAAACCCCCTTCTTTAAAAAAAGAGCTTGCAGCTGACCACTGCCCTAAAGAGCCAGTGACAGAGTGGAGCAGGAGCAGATCTCAGCAAGGCAAGGATACCTTTGCAGACACTTTCGGTGCCCCGTGCCACAGCACGCAGCCTCCCAACTTCCACACAATCATTAAGTGGACAGTTTCGTGCATGTCGCTCTCCTGTTGTCTCCAGTTCTCTTAACCAGCTAAGAAAGGACAGACAGCCCACCTGTGGACGTAGCATACAAGTAGGAAGAAGTTAACCTCCTCAGAAATTCTCTGACCAATGGGAGAACTGGCTATATGTCCCAGTTTTCAAGCCTTTCAGTCGTCTTTCAGAATTCTGAGGGGTATTTTACACAGTTCCTTAGAGGGTTCTCAGTGGAACAGAAATAACCAGTTTAATACTGTAAACTGTATTGATATTCCTCCCTTCCTTGTCTTCATTCATTTCTGCTTCTTGGATCATACTATGGGTTGATTGTATCCCCCCAAAAGATATGTTGAAGTTCTAAGCCCTGACACTTGTAAATATGAGCTTTCATGGAAATAGGGTCTCCCCAGAGGTAATAAAATTAAGATTAATTTTAATTAATTAGGGTGGGCCCTATCCAATATGACTGGTGTCCTTATAAGAACAAAGAACATCCTGCTGGGGGGGCATGGCCCCACAAACCCCTTGATTTCAGACTCCTAGCCCCTATAAATTATAAGAGAACACATTTCTGTTGTTTGTTATCAGACATCAAGTTCATGGTATTTTTTCTAATACAGATCACCTTCCACATAATCTACTTTTTTCCCCCACGTCCCTGTCACATGTTCTGCTATCAGGGGACCCAAATTAAGTATGTTCCCCCTCCAGCTGAATTTTTAGGTCTAAATTTGGGGTTTCCATTCCCAGCTAACACCTCAATCCATGTCCTGCCCTCTCAATCAGCTGAGCAGTCTTACCTGGGCGGTTTGGACACAATCCTGCCTTGCCCCTTCTTTCAACCTTCAGAGTTTGGTGAGGCCCTCACTCACCTGCCAAAAAACTCTAGCACCATGTAGAAAGGCCATATTCTTTTATAGGAGTCCTGGGACTACACACTAGCTCTGGCACCACCCCTTCCCTGGATAGAAAGCCCCAGAGACCTCATTTTGGTCTTTAGGGCCTGGGCCAGGGTTTATCCCGGGAAGTGGCAGCTCCGGGATTTTTGTATACAAGGGCTTGTATATTACAATCTGATGAGAAAGGGAATGGATCCTAGGTGTTTTATTTAAAACTGTGTTTCCAAACCATGTTTTGAAAACTAGTTTGTGTTTTGAGTGGTTTTGGGTGGGGACAGAGTTAAGATCCTTTGGTGTCATCACTCTGTGGCTCAAAGGTGACCAAAGGTGGTTCTGGAGGTGAAGCATCTCTAGAAGGTATGGTCACTCATTTTTGCACCAACCTAGCCCCTGCAAAGCAGAAGGTGCTTTTTCTGTACAAGACCCCCTTGGAAAACTCAGGAACAAGGATTATGAAGTGCAAGGCAGCCCTCTAGTGGCCATGACTCAGAAGGCCTCAGGCATAGAACGGTGCTCCAATTATTACGCAGATCAGGAGGGCCAACATAGTGGGACAGAGACCATTATAAAACTGATGACCATCAACATGTGACAGAAACAGAAGCATGGGGCTGGCAAACCCCATGAGGCAGAATATATACCAGAATATATACCAGGACAGATCAGAAAGATCAGCCGGGAACGAACAAACAAACAGACCTAATCACAGCCTAGATCATTACTAAATGCAATTATTTTCCCTTCTGGGAGACACACCGGGGTAGAGGGAGACAAGTGGAATTTTGTTAGTCCTGGAAGGACTTGCATCGCCGAGCACGCATGAATTCCTAAACGCTGCAAGGAGAAGCAACGTAGTTTCAGGGATTTAGCCTTATTTGAACATTCTTGGAAATGCTGACCATGGCTAGTGTGTTGGAGGAAATGCTAATTTCTATACTAGAACCTGATATCATAGTAATTAGCTGTGCCAAGTAAACTTCCAGTAAGAATGGATCCCTTGATTCTTCAAGGAGGACTGAGTGAGGCTTGTTGGGGTTAGGCCTGACTGTTAGCTATTTTGTGGGTATTGGAAGGTGAAATGGTCTCTCCATCCAGTATGGGCCGGGCAGAACGAAGCAAGATGCCAATACCCTGCTGAAGCCTTCGTCTTACACACCCTGCCCCAGGAGAACAGGAAGACTCAAGTTTACCTTAACTATTCTTGGCCAGAGCAAGAGTCCAGTAAGAGCCCACACCTGCTTCCCTGAAGGGCCCACAGATCACTGGGCCATATCCTTGCTAGAGACACCTCTGTACCAGCCTCCTAGGACCTCCCTTGCCCACCAGGGACAGAGCCCTAAAGCAATGCCCTCTCTCAGGACTCCAGAAGAGCCTGGAGACTCTCTTGCACACAAGCAGCCCTAGGCTCAGTAGAGCAGATAAGGTGGGGTTGATAAAAGGAATCACATTCAGGTTTCCACATTCCTAGAATCCCTTGCTCTCCAAGCTATTCTGAGTTTTCAGAGGGACCCTGGTATAAGCTGATGAAGGAGGAGAGGTCTGTGGCATTTATGGACTCACAGAGGGCAGAAGGATCGTATTTTCTCTCATTCCCTCTAAGCTTCCCATTCCCTCCCTCCACAGTAGAAAGAGGGTAAGAGAAGCTGGAGATGTACTTTCATAATGGTTTCCTTCACATGCATAAGTTGGGTGGCACTGTGCAGGTTTCCCAGGTGACAATGTGCCACAGAGTAGAGGACAAAAATTATTCTAAAGAAATAGAACTCAAGGCATTCGTGTCTGCACATAGCTGTTCACCATGGAGTGATGTATTCACACAAAGCTGGAAACAGCCCACATGTTCAGTACTAAAAAATTGCTTAAATAAATGAGTTTGTCTACATAATAGAAACATAAAACTATTCAAAATAAGGTTTTTGAAGATTTAATGACATGGACAATTATTTTATGTTAAAAATTATTTTGTAAAATTCGGTTAAAATTTCAAAATACAAAGTTGACTCCAAGTTCAGAGAACTTGTAAGATACCCCATGACTTTCTGGAGGATGTGTAAGTGGGTGTCACATTTGCCCCCCCCCCCCCCCCCCACCGAAGGTAGGAGTGACAGAGATACTGCCTTGTGGCTGTTATTGCCACCTTATTTTACCTCTAGGCTGTTGTATCTTTGGAAGCACAACACTCCACATGTGGGCCATTGTAAAATTAATAATTTGATCTTCATCCCTCTTCCTTCAAAGCTCTTCCTCCTCTTCTGTGCCTAGACACTTACCTATGTCTCTTAGGACTGAATTCCCCTCTCTGACCCTCAGGCAGATTTAAACATGTTTTGTACTATGTCTTCCCAAGACTTGTTTCTATCTCTTATAAAAATTATTCCATTTTGTCATGATTGCTTATTTTTGTGTATCTCCTCCATAAGATTTAAACCCAGAGAGGGCAGAGAGCAGTTTATTTACTTCTAGATTCCCAGTGCCAAACACTGTGTCTGGTGCATAGCAGGTATCATTAGATATTTTTAGAATAAATGAGTAAAACAAATAACGTAATATCTGGTGTGATCTCCCCCTCCAGGCCTTCTCCAAAGGATCCTGATGACTCCTGATGAATCATCATGTCCAGGGTGCCTTGTGGTAATTATCCTGCAAACCACCCAGTATTCCTTCATTCGTGTCACAAACATTTTTTGAGAAGGTATTTTGTTGATTGGCTCTAGGATCCAGGAATATAACAATCAACAGGATAGACAATCCTGACCCTTACAGAGCTTTTGCTCCTATAGAGTGTTAAAAACAGAACAGGTCCAAAACAAGAGTCACTTATGCCAAGCCCACTTAGCATATGCTCATCACCAAACTGAGATTCTGCTAGAGTTTTGGCCTCTCCCAGAAATAGACTCTTAAACCAGATCAAGAGTCAACTGGTCAGCAGTAGTGAGGTAATCTGCCTCATAGAAGCCTGCCATCCCCTAAAGGACAACTAATCCATCAATCCACTGTATAATTTCCTTGTTCTCACTTCTTCTGCCCCTAAGTCTTTCATTTTGTACAGCTCTTCAGAGCTCCCTTCTATCTGCTAGATGGGAGGCTACCTGTTTTCTGAATCTGTGAATAAAGCCAGTAAGATCTTTAAAATGTAATTTTTTCCCCCTCTCCCACCCCTAAATTTTGTTTTTTAATGAGAGTAAATAGACAAGTAAATGGTGAGATAAATGCTAAGATATGAGCATGTCGTGCAATCATAGTACAGGAGCACCTTCCAAGAGGAGGCAACACCTAGACTAAAACCTAAAGGAAGAGGGGCAGCCCTGGTGGCACAGTGGTTTAGCGCCGCCTGCAGCCCACGGCCTGATCCTGGAGACCAGGGATCAAGTCCCACATCGGGCTCCCTGCATGGAGCCTGCTTCTCCCTCTGCCTCTCTCTCTCGCTCACTCTGTATCTCTCCTGAATGAATGAATGAAAGAATGAATGAAAGAATGAATAAATAAATAAATAAATAAATAAATAAATAAATAAATAAATAAATAAAAACAAACCTAAAGGAAGAGCAGTAGTAAGCCAGGTAAGAGAGTGTAAGGTATGTGGTGAAGAGTCAGGCAAGATCATGATGAACCTTATAGGCTGTGTTAAGAAGTGTGGACTTCATCCTGGGCTGTGATGAGAATGGATCAAAGAGGGTGAACAGGAAAACTTTCTACCCTACATTTACTACTCACACCAAATAATTCTGTGACCAGATGTGTAGGTAATTTTCTCACATCAAGAAATTCTCAGACACTAGCTGAGTGTCCTACAATTTAACTCAATTCTGACTCTAAGTCCCTGGAGATAGTGTCAGATTTGAATGTTAGGGGCTCAGTCCCACAAGACTGCCTTCCTCTACCCCCTTCAGATCCCAGTCACAAGTCCCAGTTGTCCCCTGTGCTCTGACATACCAAGTATAAGTTGGACCTCCTCCTTAGGTTTGATTAATTTGCTACAGCACCTCACAGAACTCAAGAAGACAGTTTATTTGCCATCACTGATCTACTAAAGACATTAAAGTGTTTGAATAACAGGTGAAGAGATCCATAGTGTGAGATGTGGACAGGTCTCAAGGACAGAAGCTCCTGTTTCTGGAGTTTGGGGGTACACCACTTTCCTGGCATGCATGTTGTTTCTAGATAGTTGTTGTTTCATGTAGTTTCTTTTTCACCAATCCAGAAGCTATCCAAACTCTGTCCTTTGGGTTCTTATGGAAGCTTCCCTATATAGGCATGATTGATTACATCATGGAAAGGGATGGGGTGAGAATCAAGGTATTCATCCAAGGTTTCTAGTTTTGACGATAGAGTACCTAGTGTGTCATCAACCTGAGAAAGGATATTTAGGAGGTGGCTTGTGGGGGGAGAAAGAGACAATCAGTTCAAAATGGAGCATGTTGAATTTAAGATGCTTTTGAGATATCTGGTGTCCATTTAAGTAGCCTGCAAACAGTTCTGAATATGGACCAATGCTAAAGCTGAAGATTGGGCATCTATAACCAACTGGCAATAATTGCAGTCAAAGGATTCAATAAGATCTTCTCAGCACAGGGTGTGGTGTAGACAGTGAGGAGGTCCAGGATGGAAGCCCTGGGAAATGAAACCTTGAGGGAGGCTCAGAGGAGGAAGTGATGTGGGAAGCAAAGGCAGAAGAAAAATCATTACATTTCCTTACTACTTACAGCCCATTAACATGTCCTTGAAATAGGCAGAGTGACACTCCTCTAGGAACTCAGCTGCCCTGATGTTGACACTTTGCTAAGGGCAAAAGACAATCTTAGCATGACCCCCAGGATCCTAGAAGTCTACTTTAAAAAATTTTCTTTGGAATTAATCTCTACTGCCCTCGCCCCCCCCCCCCCCACATGTTGGCAATCATCCTCCAAGCATATGGCTCACTGATACACATCTGAGTTTTCACTAAAGAGTAATAAATGACCTTTTCCTGACAACAGCTGGCCCCCTCAGGATCCTGGAAACCTTGTTTCAAAATACCCGGGAGGCTTGTGCTATTCCTAACCCCCTCCTAACTTGAAAGTATATAATGGGCACTCCTTACCATTCCAGTGCAGCTCTTTTTGCCCACAGGTCCTTCCCCCTTGCCTTAATAAAACCACCTTTTTGCACCAAAGACATCTCAAGAATTCTTTCTCGGCCATTGGCTTTGAACCCTAATGTCTTTCCTACAGCAGAATGACGAGGCTAAAGCACAGTAAAGGACTGGGTAAGGGGGATTGGAGAAAATCAGAGGACTGTGGTGTCTTAGAACTTTGGCAACACATACTGTTTCACCCAGACACATTCTAAAGTTTCTAGCATATGCACAACCACATACAAAGAGAATGTGTGAACACACATTCACAGAAAAAACAAACTTGTGCATGTTAGCAAGGCTGTAAATAAATATATATAAATATAAAAGTATAAAAAATATATAAGATATTATCCTTTTTCCTTCAACCTAGGCATAGTGTGTTCTTTCCTTACATCTCCTTAGCCAAGAGTCAGCAATGACGGAGGCACATGGTTGATGCTGTCTCTGAGCCTTTCTCAGCTTTCTGTCCCTAGAATGCTGTTTTCCTCTCTCTCCTTTTTCAGTCTGTTTCCTCTTCATTCTTCAAGTCCAGCTTGGATTTTACTTCCTAACTCGAAGCCATCCATGACCTCCAATGCCTTGTGATTCCCAATGCAATCACCTCTACTTGTCTGTCCCCTCCAGTGGGTTCTAAGCAGACACCAAGACTTCTTGCTTCGCACATTTGGGGGCACTTGGTAAGTACTACATGACTAAATGATTAACTTCTTCAGCCTTTCCTCAAGATTTGGTGCAGCCCGTAGTTTATCAAAGATATCTCAGTTACTTAGTTGCATTTAAGACTTCACCATTTGGTTAAAGAACAAAATCCAACTGAGTAAATATGAAGATCTAATTGGCTTTGTTAAGCCTTATTAGTGTTGGTCAGGAAATTTCAGATTTGCCCGTTAAAAGGTGACATTCTGGGATGCGCTGAAACTAATGAAGTCTGGGGGAGGGAGGAGCAAATGACTCCATTTTGGGCTTTTTAAACAGGTCCCAACCTACCCCTCTAACCTTAATTCTGGACTCATCTCTGTATCCTCTAAATTTCTGCCACGCTGGAGTAGCCAGGTTTTCCACATACTATCATCCTTTCAATCATTCTTATCAGAAACCAGGCAACATCCCCGTAAACTCCCACATCTCACCAACCAAGTTCAACCAGTCTCTGCACTCGCCGGAGTTTGCCTTATAACAGCTTCTTCAAATGGAGTCTTGTCACCATCTCCATTGCCATGGTCATCTGAACAATCACAGTTGCCCCCTCTGACTCGTTTTCCTGCCTTCTGCTTCTCACCCTTTCCGTTCTTCCTCTACACTACTACCAGATGATCTTCCGGAAATCCCTATGTAATTATCTGGTGCCTTCCCACTTCTAAAATAAAATCTCCATAGTCTGAGGGCCCTTATGGTCTGCCTCCCGCATATGCCCCCTTAGGTTCTGAATAGGTTAGTATTTTTTTTTTAAGTGTTGTTTCCTCTGCCCCGTTTATCCTTTCCTAATCTAGTGAAAAAGAAAGACCAGCTCAGGTATCATGTCCTGGGTAGAATCTTCCCAGACTCCCTAGGACAGATAATATGCTCCTATTATGTTGCATTTTCACCCTATTATTTCATTGGGCCACTTAACTGAAGCAGAAGGCTACAGAAAAAAAAAAGTCCAGACTTGAATTAAAATCATTTCATCACTGTGTTCCCTATCTAAAGTAATGCACTCAACTTCTCTCTGAACCTCTCAGAGGTTCATATTCCAGAGGGAATATATCTGACCCAAACTAAATAGGTGCTCAGTTAAGTGCTAGATCCAGCACTCACTTCCTATTTTCTAACTATTTGTTTTCCCCACCAAAATGTAAACTCAAGACCAGTAACACAGAGTGCACATTTATTCACCTAGTGCTAACATGATATCTGACAAATACTAAAAACTTAGTGCTAAATGAGTAAACAGTGAATATAGAACAAATGGTGTTAGTGTGCATAGGGTTACTACGCACTATCAGTATGTCAATGAGATACCTGCAGAGACTCACTGCCACTGGGCATCAATCTGCCCAATGGGTCAAGTGGTCCAAATTCAAAGTTCTTAGGAGGTTAAGTCCAGAGGCTCAGTATACCTGAAGGATGCATTCTGGTGAGATCAATCTGTTTGCTTAGGAGTCAATATGTACTTCTAGGATCCAGATGTCCAAGGGCTCAGGGTACTTTAGGGTTAGGCCATCCATTCAGGATTCTCTTAATGTCAAAATGCTTATATCTCAGTGTAAATTGGAGCCCATCAAGGAAGGTACAAGAATATGCCATTTATGCCTATGAAGCTAATGTTCTCTACCAAAGCAACCATCAGACTGAAGCTCATTGACACTGGGTAAACTGGTATTAAACTGCTTCTGTGGGGAAGCGGAATTGAGAACTGGAGACGTGGTGGGGCCATGGCTTATGGGTAGTTGGTTGGCATAGTTTGTAGGATTGATTGAAAAGACTAGTTTGGGTGGCTAATGACTGTGGAATATTTGAATATAGTTTTGGGGTAGATAGATTAGTATTTGAAGGTTCTGGTGTGAGAAATGTGTGGAACTGGCCAGGGGATTCTTTGGAAAAGCTGTTCGAGTAGAGGTAAGGAAAATTTGGCTAAGACTGCTGAAGAGCCCCGAACCGGTAACCTCATGTGACAGGAAGGGTGGGATTGGGGAGTTAGCCAGCTTTGGAGAATTTTCTTCATTGGTATAGGCTTGTTCCATTTTTGGTCAGACTGTGCAAGTCTCATTTTAGCCTTAATTTCCTGTTCCCACCAGATTGCCGCTGCTTCTCCTAGTCATGGGATCCTCAGAACTGCTGGGAGTCACTACTTCCACGTGCCACTTAGTCTGGAATGGCAATGTATGTGGCAACCACTAAGCAGGGCAGGTGGCAAAAGATCCTGGATCACGTACTGAACCACAGCATGCCAGGCCATTGCCTCTCGTGTTCTGCCTTCATCTCCTGGGCCTCTTCCAGTCCTAATTCAGGCTACCTGCATCTCTCACTCAGACCACTCCCCCTACCTTACAGATGACATCACCCTGAAAAGCACTTCTCTTTCAGAAACTTTGCTCCCTAAGCTATTCTGGCGCTGACAAGCCTGCATTGACCATTCTCTTGCTAGCTGTCCTTTGTACATCTCTTCACTGTATCCAGGCCACAGTCTGCCTCATTCACTTTATTCTCACTCCCAGGAACCCCTCCTGGCCATCCTTCAAGCTCTTCCTAGGGTCAAGGTTTACCTCCTTAGTGAAAATCTTCCCCAGTGACTCTTCTGGGCTTCTGTAGGTTTATAATCTCAATTCCAGAAGTGTTTTTGGCTGCTGTTGGCTTAAAGACAGCACACTTCTTGAAAAATGGGATTTCTTTTGTCCACTGTCCTATGCTTCTCAGGAGGGTCAAGGGTATCAGGCTCTGAGCAGCCTCTCAGGAAAGAGGAAGTGTTAGATTTTGTATTCTGACTCTATAATATCGTCTCCTGAGACTAGTCTTTTTCACTCAACATTTTAAGATGTTGTCCCTTGCAAAGTATGGCTCAGGTTTGTTTTGCTTTAAAAATCAATCTTTTTTCCTCATTAGTTTAATCCTTTTTACATTTACTGCGGTCCCTATATGTAGACTTATTTTTGCCATTTTTATTTATGTGCTTTACCCACTTTTTCCATGCTTTCTCATTTCTCCAATTTTAAAAACTATCTTTCCTTTTTCTTATTCCATTATTTATCATCACTTTGGTTTGGAGGTTTTATATGTTCAGCAGTTAACTTTAGAATTTTATCACGCATATTTTAAAAAACTAAAGTTCATATTAAACCACCCACCCCCTTGGGGATCCCTGGGTGGTTCAGTGGTTTGGTGCCTGCCTTTGGCCCAGGGCGCGATCCTGGAGTCCCGGATCAAGTCCCGTGTCGGGCTCCTGGCATAGAGCCTGCTTCTCCCTCTGCCTTTCTGTGTCTCTCATGAATAAATAAATAAAAATCTAAAATAAATAATAAATAGATAAATAAACCACCTACCCCAAAAATAGAACACAAATATTTGAACTCTAATCAACCATTTTTCCATTGTGCATGCTATTTTTAACCTCACAATTTGGCATAACTTTTATCATTTCGTGGGTTTATGTCTGCCTACATGTAAAAAAGTATTACTGTCTGTATTTTCTAACCCCCAGAACTTGTATTTCCTAAGATTCCATTAGAATCAGAATTAAGGTCAGGTTGGGGTTCATAACAGCTACCACTTTCTATATGCTTACGGTTACCAGGCATGATTCTCCACATATTAAACCGGTATTAATTCATCAAATTCACACAATACCCTAATGGGCTATTATTATGATCCGCATCTTAAGACCCCCAGATTTTGTCTTTCCTAAGGTTACAGATCTCAAAACTAGAATTAAAATGCAGATCTTTTTGATACTCATTTGCCTTCATTCACCTCTTTACTCCAATATGTAACCAACCCTCAGTCCTTGAATAATGATCTGTTCTCCTTTTCAACCTGACATCTGGCAGTACCCAGGCAGAACACTCTAGAATATCCAATAAAAGGGCTGTCTGAAGTCACCTTTATCCTACAAAATCCCTTGGAAATGTCATCTTGTCATCTTGCTTAGATTGACAGATCTCAACATAACCTAACGGTAGTCTCATGTTACATACAGTACCCAAGAAATTTGTGGAGTTTTGGGGAAATCTCTTTAATCTACAGATCCTAATTTTGCCTCCCCATAGTGGAAAATAGCTCTTGAAATAATAAGTAGTTTGCAACCCTGATCATACCCTCTACTTTTTCAGATTAAGTATCCAACTTAAAAAAATTTTTTTCTCCTCTATAGATTCTCATTTTTAACTTCCTGTGGAAACCACATGACCCATCAAGAAATGGTTCAGAGTATTGTCACTGGACACCTTTCCAGACTGAAAGCCAAAAGAAAAGTTTGGTAAAGTGCAGTTTATCCTCAGAATACTATTTCCACCAGCATGTACTCAGGGGCCCCAAGACTGAGATTTGTACCCATTCCCTTCTTTCTTCCCCACTCACTAGCACATGCCCTAGATACTCCCAACTGCTCATAGGGTAACACTTTGTGCTGCCATTTGTGTAAAGTGCTATAGAAGAGAAGTGGTAAATATCTATTTTTTGGAGATCCAATTTGCTCTAATTATAGCCAAAAGAGTGGGAAAGTACCTCTGTAAAACCAGTGTGCAAAGAAGGCTTTCTGGTCTGGAGTCAGGTGAAGATAAACTGGTGTGGGGTTGGGCTCTGGGCACAACCAATGATGGTGAGTCACACACACACACAACCAACTTCTACCCAGAGTATTCACTTCCTAGTTTCCGCATGAGCTCTAGAGTAGGTTTTCCCCCCACCCAGCAGTAAACTCATGTAAGATGGATTCATTTACAAAAGGTAGGCTAGATTTATTTAGAGTCACAAGCAGTTGACTGACTCAGTGTGACTCAAACCACAAGTAAACCATTCTACTTCACTCCATTCTGAGTCCTAGGGTGGCCCAAGACTGGCAGGAGTACTGCGTGGGACCCATTCACAGGTTTACAAGTTTCTCATTGAGGGCAATCTGTGACTGCGTGAGATTGGCCAGGTAGGTCACCATCAGCAGGTCCTGGAAGAGGAAGAAGCCACAATGAGTGAGGGGTTGGGCAAAGGGAGAAGAAAGTCTGGTGTTGGCCAGCTCCATGGTGAACAAGTGGGTATAAATGACAGCTTAGGAAAAGGCTATGCAAGAGTTGAAGGTGGAAGATAAGAAGGAAACGTTTGAGAACACCTTTTCATCTCTACTGATATACTAATAAACTTGGGGTGCTTTAGCCAAGATCCCAGGGGTAGAATATGGAGGCGGGGGGCTGCCTATGAACTCAGAGGGAGAAGAAGAAATTGCATTGTCATTAGCTTCTGGACTTAGCATTTCTATCAACTATGAATCTAGATAACAAGTCACAGTAGTATCCATAGCACCTGAGATAATGGAATCAAGGAAGGGAAGGCGGGGGCATCTCCAAGCACATGTACTATCTCTTCCTTTCTCCCAACCTGGACTGCAAGGGGCCAAAGGCAAAGCCCCTCCTCCCTTTGTTCCCTTCTGGGTCATCTCCCCCAACTCCCTTTATATTTGTGTGCATGAGCTGAGGTGGGGGAAGACGTAAGCTCCCAGAAGCCCAGGAAAGGCACTCACATTGATGTTGCTGTTGAGCATGGTCTCAAAGTCATCGGGAACTATCTTGGGTACTTGGTTAACCAGACTCATCAAGAAGCGGCCCACAGTATTGTCAGCTGACACCTTTCCAGACTGAGCACCAAACAAAGATTCAATGAGGCACAGTTAATTCTCACCACCACCGAGGACTGCCATATCACCAGCATACCTCTCAGTGATCCCAGAGTGGAGATCTATGCCCTCCTCCTTTCTTTCCTTCCCCCTCCTCACCAGCACATCCTCTGCATACTGCAACACCGTGCTTAGGGCATCTTGGATGCGAGCCGATGCCCCTCCTACTTGCTGCAAGTCGCTTGAGAGTCCAATCACCCGGTTGGGGCTAAAACAGGTCTTCATGATCAGGTCAACTGTGAGAGTGGGATGGGGGATATAAGAGGCACAGAGATTTTAGTCATCCCATCAGGAAAGAGATGATTTCTAACAATTCTGCTAACTCTTTCACCCTCCTCTGGACATAGTCAATTTCTCTAAACTCCTCTGCTCTGCCTTTATTAGCTTTTCTTCCTCCTGCCAAAGCTCAACTTCTGCACCCAGTATGCTAATCACTGGTTTTGCTCTTATACGAATGGCCACACAGCCTCTGGTGCTGAAAATTTCCCACCTCAAATAATTCCACAAATAATTCCTGGAAGCCCATTTATAAAGGAGAACAACTGTGATTTGAATCACAAACCTTATCAATGGTTCACAAACCAATCAATGGTTCCTTTTCAACCCACCCAAGGCCCTCCACTCATTAGAGTGGCAATCCCCTCCCCTGAAAAATGCCAGACCTCAAAAGAGGGTATGGGAAGGTTACTCACCTCCAATACGTTCAGTGTCATAATACGCATATTTCACTGTTAGAGGTGTGAACATCACCCCCATGGTCCTCCCAGGGACACCCATTAAAGTGCTGGGGAGAGAGAAGTCAAGGTAAACAAATAGCCTTGGGAGAGAGCTTCCTAATCTAGGCTGGAAAAGCAATTATACCAAGAGAATGGGTTCCACGGTTCTGAGGTAAGAAGGCTGGAACCATCTGAACCCCAGAGGTCTCATGAGAACAAGTCATTTTTTCCTTTAGCTCATTCCACACACTAAACCCTGGCCTGTGAGAGAGGACTCAGCATTCAGACCTGACCTGGCCCTTTAGAGGACTGCTTCACTCACTGTGCAATTTCAGTGATGAAACAAGACACTGGATTTCCCCATGAAGCTGGCTGCCCAGATATCCAGCCCCATTGAGAGAAGAAACAAGGAAGATCTTCTATGAGACTGAGCCTTTCGTCAGCACTGAAAAAAAAGCCAACTGACTCCAGTCTGCCCAAGACGAGACTGGGTGCTGTAAGTGATCTTACTAAAGGTGACTGTCTTTACTACGTCAACTCTATTTTTTTCAACTGGACCATGAAGAGTCTGAAATATCTGGAAAAACTAAGAAATCAGGCGATGACTAAAGCTTAGTGGTACACCAGCTAGCCCATAAGCACGTGACATCCACCACCATTATCTCACGGCATCAAGACTAACTGGTTACATCACGTCACACAAGGAAACAGCACAAAGTCAAACTATAAGACAGGCACCAACAAATGCCTTCACTCTAACCGGAAAAGATAATCCTTCCAACTCCTCTAGCAGCCCCTTCTGTAGCATGCCACTTGAGCCTTTCCCAACTTCCCCCATTGGCTGGTATTTTAACTGCCTGCAAACTCAGCGTCAAAACTATGTTATTGTTGTCAAAAATGCACTTAACTCTGGGGTAACAGATGTATTAAAAAAAGAACAGTCACCCTTTAATTTGTACTACCCTAAGTCCTGTGTTCAGTTCTCGGGATAATGGCAAACTAAAGGGTGACTCGGAAAAACAGTGAATGTGGTGAAGGATTGTGACCAAAATACCGAGTAGGATCAGCTATAGGAGGTGTGAAGAGTTAGCTTATAGAAAAGATGACACGAAAAACATGAGAGTTTGTGCAAATACCTAAAGGGCTGTCATTTGAAATTGGTTAAGAGCAATAAGTAGAAATCTAGGGTACACCAGGTATCAGTGAGTGGATATTTCAGAAATAGATTTTGTTTCTGAGTAAAATCTTTCTAATGGTAAC
Organism: Canis aureus; assembly: GCF_053574225.1. Lineage (NCBI taxonomy): Eukaryota > Metazoa > Chordata > Mammalia > Carnivora > Canidae > Canis > Canis aureus. Next base: position 19,362,715 of record NC_135633.1, read on the forward strand.
TGTTGAGAGTGAGGAATGGGCCTTCTTAGGAGGCAGTGAATTATATACTGAAGAATTAAACCTGCTTTGGTTGGTGGTGGGTGTCATCCACGCATGGTATGAACTAGATAGATAGCCTTTTATGCTCTTGTGTCCCAAAACACTGGTCACCTGACATAGGCCTTGATGCTCATGCGGCCATTCTGGAGGCTGGTGTCCACAGTGAGGTGAATGGGGTTGGGGGCTTCTCGGCTGTAGTACTCATGGATCAGCACAGAGTGCTCTGTAATGTCATGGCCTGTAGCATACCTGGAAAAAGGAATACAGTGTGGATTCATGTCTAAATGTGACATTAAGACCAAACACAATGATGACATGGGTGTCTCTAGGTACCTGACACTCTTGTAGTAGTGTCACCTCCAGTGACACCCCAAATGCAAAAAGAATACACTGAAAACTGTATCAAATCAAATCAAAGGCTGACTGTCAGAGCTCTTGAAACATTGCAAGTCACCAGCAAGCCAAAAATACTTGCTCAGTAAAAGCTACATTTCAAAGTAAATATGCTTGGCCTCATGAGATCAGAATTACCAGCAAAACACACTAAATTCATAGATCCTGAGGTGATACACTTTCAATATTGTCTCCAAAAGAGAGTATAATATCTAGACTGGTGGCAAAAAATCTTGGCAATCACCAAAACTTCCCATTCGCTCCACTCCAACTTACCAGCCCAAGATGAGCTCATTTGGAGAGACTTTCTTGTGCAATTCATACATGTTCTTAGCAAATTCCATGTCAACAGCCACCTAGGAAGGAAGGCAGAAAAGGAAGCTAAGAAGCCAGAAGTTCAGAGAAAAAATATGGAAGAAAAGGACAAGGGGCCAACCTCCGCAGAGGCCCAGCAAATATGTACACAGAAAAAAAGCTCTTCCAACTGTAGGACTTCTAGTTAGGAGCACAATATATTGTGCAAGAGGAGCCTTGAGGAAAGCCTAACAAAAGAACAGCTATAGATGACATACTGGCAGCTCAAGCTCCTACTCACCTCATCTTCTGACTCATTGTGTGGCACTGAAAAGCAGTTAGTGACCTCCACTGAATGCTTGTCAACGGTTCCTGTGAGAGAGAATTGTCCACATGTTATAAAACCCTAGAGCTCTCAACAGCCTCCGACCACTTTCCAAATGCTGTCAGAGGCTTCCTTGAAGACAATGAACAAAAAATTGAACTCATACGCTACAAGTTCAGCCATGTGCATCAATGGAACCAGGATCCTCCAGAGAACTGAAGCTCTGAAGTGCCTGTTTTCCTTTAACCATCAATAAACAAGGTCTATTCTTCCTTTACAAGCTCTTCTGCCTACCTGGTCTTTCCTGCTACCAGCCCTGCTCTGGATCTTCACTCTGTGAACATCATTTTTCAGCCACTAGACTTTCTCTTATAATTCATTCTGCAGAATACTTGGAAAATTCTGACAATGTCTACATAGGCCACCCAAACAGAAGCCTAGCCTCAGAGTACAATCTTAGGGAGCTTCACCTTTACCTCCCTTCAGTCATCTAGTCCAATGGTCATGTCCTTAACCCCATCATCATCCAGAAACCTTCTACCTGTGAACCGTAAACATCAGTATCAGTCTTTTACCACAAATTTCTGTTCTAGTTCTGATACCTTTACTCCCACTTAGTTTGTTTCTTGACCTAAGACTGCTAGTCCCTTGAGTTCTCCATGTTTTTCTAATCTACTGGCACCACCCATACCAGGCTTCAAGCACTTCCCCCTCCTCCACAGACCACAATGCTGCCACCCATGTGTCTGTTTAATTCCACTTCACTATGGTTTCTGCTCCCTTTGCTAAAACTATGTCTTCAAACCCAGCGGATAAATATGCTTATTTGACCTCTAAACAGGAATTCAATAAACTTGACCATTTCACACTTCTGAAGCAGTTTTAAGTCTTCTGCATTTCCACGCCACAATATCCTTCAGTTAAAGCATTTATCACATTGTATTCTAATTATTTGCATATATCTTCATCTTGAATTTAAGGTTAGAACAGAAGTTATTTTATCAAACTTTGAATTCAAAATATGTAACAGTTTTATGGTATTTACACAGTACCAGTCATTTCATTTAACCAAATTAAATGTTTCATGAATTAACATCTGAGAATATTCAGAAGCTCCTCGTGAGCAGTCTGTGTTTAATTCTTCAGTGAAGTACTGTCTCTATAACACTGAGCATTATACCATTATCCCAGTCTGGAAGAGGATCTGAAGAGCTAGACTAGTTGGTCTAACTAGAGTCACTAGAGTATCTGGGGGCTCTGAGCATTCTCCCTGGGTTTCTTTAAATAGCTCCAGTGGATTTGGAAAATTTGGCAGTGCAGCTCAAAGAGTAAATAGATTAGTATTCGTCAAGTGCCAACCTTTGTTGCAAAAATCATTTATTTCAGAAGCTCAAAGCAGGACACATTTACAGAATGCTACTATACTTTGGAGGTTAAGAATGGAGGTGAGGGTGGTAATGTGAGACAAAGAACTGACACTTAACAATTTTCCTGGGAACCCAGGAAATGAGTGAAACTTAAATGAGAGAGAGCAGGGAAGACATTTATGTCAAACAGAATACAAAGGCTTGGTTTGAGAAAAACCTTGATGTTTGGAAGATAATGGATCAACTGAAGGTTCTGTGAAATGCTAAATCTTCAAAGAGAGGGCAAATGTGTGTGTGTTGCAAGGCAGGGATTGGGGGTGTGGGGGTAGCCCTGATGTGGTGGAAGACTGCAGTCAACCGCGGTTTTGTACCTAATGGTCTGCCAGCAGTGAGATGCTTTTGGTGATAGTTTAGTTTCTGCAAAGACTAAGTCTAAGTGCCCCGAAAGAACTAGACTTCAGGTAATTTGTCTCAAGGCACATGGTTTTTTTTTTTTTTTTTTTTTTTTTAAGATTTTATCTATTCATGAAAGACACACACAGAGAGAAAGAGAGAGGCAGAGACACAGGCAGAGAGAGAAGCAGGCTCCATGCAGGGAGCCCGATGTGGGACTCGATCCTGGGACTCCAGGATCATGCCCTGGGCCAAAGGCAGGCACCCAGCCACTGAGCCACCCAGGAATCCCAAGGCACATGGTTAATATTTGGTGCAATCTACAGTCAAATCTTGTCCCCTTTGCAATTCAGTTGTCTTCTATGCTAGAAAGACTATTACATACATATTCAAGAATAAGAGAAATGACAAACGAGGCTAGAGTCCATTTACAAAGGGATCTAAAATTGGTGACAAGGATGGAAGGAAAAGGACTTCGATGGGATCAGCAGTTCCCAAGAGAAAAGGGCATTATTATCAGTAATCCCTATTTAGCTTCTCAGCTTTACAAATTAACATATCAGGGAGATTAAAAAACATAAGACCAGGATTAAATGTTTAGAAAAGCAGAATATCATCAAAAACCTAAATAGGTTTCTGCCAAACTTGTTTAAAGGGATGTCTTTTTACAGAAGTCCCTACTTCTTTACCAACTGGTTTAAAACGTCCTCGTAAACACCTGGAAAATAAGGACATTTAGACCGTGGAAGGGGGTGGAAGGCGGCGGGGGGGGGTGGGGGGCAGCGTTTAGTCGAACGTTTAGTCAAACGTTTCTGACTTCCTCGTCGGCATCTGAACTCATTTTTGGCAGTCTGGGACTAATCACACTTGACCTCAAATGCTAGCGGGGAGATTAAAAATAAAACATAAAACCAGGGGCAGCCCGGGTGGCCCAGCGGTTTGGCACCGCCTTCAGCCCAGGGCGTGATCCTGGGGACCCGGGATCGATCATTCGGCACACGATACTTATTCAGTAACGCACTACGGCTTACGTATTCTGTGTCGACCAAAGTGACAGCAACCTGGCAGGAAAGTGCGAGTTCCTTCAAGGAGAGAAGTCGCGGCAGAAAGACGGGATGCAGAAATAAGTCAAGAGGTCAATGGGATAAACGGGAGGCGAGAGGGTCAATGCGGTTTGACCACTCACCCAGCAGGGTCCCGATAACTCGGGCAGCGCCCTCGTTGCGTCGCTCGTAGCTGTCCACGATGGAAGCCAAAATGACCGGGTGCAGCCGGACCACGCGGCCCCCGGGGAAGGGGCCTGGGAGAGCAGGACCCGGCAGTGACTGCGCCGGAGTCTGCGCTGGGGCTGGCGTAGACGCCGGGGTCTGGCCCGGAGCCGCAGTCGTGGCCGCCGCAGTCCCCGGGTCTGAGGCAGAGGCTGGAGCCGGCGTTGGAGCTGGGACCGGCGCTGGAGCCGGAGCCGGCGCTGGCGCTGAAGCTGGGGTTGCGGCCGGGGCTGAGACCGAGGTTGGGGCCGCGGCTGGGGCGGAGGCTGGGGCTGGGGTGGCGGCAGGAGCACTCGCCGGGGCTGCCGGTGTGGCCATCTTGTCGAGAGAGAAGGAGCCGGGAGCGGAAGGGAGGGAGTTGAAAAGTAGTAGAACACGATAGGCTGAAGATGCACCACGTGAACGAGATCTTTATGCCGATTGGCTACCGGTAATGCTTCTCACGGCACAGTTTCCGGCTCTGAGTTTGTGCTCTTTGATTTCGGACCGAGGAGCACTCAAGTGAGGACGGAGCTGAATAGTTCCGGACAAACTTGAGACGGCGATGAGAGAAGAAACCGCTGCGACTGCTCAGCGGCCGCCAGGTGGACCCAGAGTTTCCAGACTTCAAAGGGGTAGTGGACGATAAAGTGCGTTTTAAAGGCACTTCTTCACCGCGTCAGAAGGTGTGGGTGCGGCGGCTTCTTCAGTCACCAGTGTGAATAGGTGCCAGGCGCTGTGTTAGGCCCTCGGAATGTAGATCAGAGGACAGAACAAGGATCGTTGTCCTCAAAAATGCCCAATATCTAGCGGAGAGAGACAAAAGGGTATATAGTATGTTACAGGGTGATGGATGCTATGAAAAAGGAAAAACGAGCGGGGAATAAGGGAGAATCAGAAGGTAGGGTGGGTAACAATGAGAGCGTGAGATCTGAGTGGATTGAAGGAGGCAAGGGAGGGGGCTGTTTTTTTTTTTAAATATTTAATTTATTTGAGAGTGAGCATGAGTGGGGTGAGGGGCAGAGGGAGAAGCAGACTCCCTGCTGAGCAAGGAGCCCCGTGCAAGGGCTGAGATCGTGACCTGAGTCGAAGGCAGATGCTCAACCGCTGAGCCACCCAGGTGCCCCTGGAGCAGGTGTTTTTTTTTTTGAAAAGGTCCTAAGTTCAATTTTGGAGGTGTCACCCTCATTAGACATCCCAGCAGAATTGTTGAGTGGTCAGGTGGAGATGCTAGTCTGTGCTTTGGGAGAGGGTTTCAAGGAGTAACCCTCTGTAAAGCTCTTAGCATGTGCCTGATACATAGAAGTTATTATTATTATTAAATATTTTATATATTGATTCATGAGAGACACAGAGAGGCAGAGACATAGGCAGAGGGAGAAGGAGGCTCCCTGCAGGGTGCCCTATGTGGGACTCAGTCCCAGGACCCTGGGATCACCACCTGAGCCGAAGGCAGTTGCTCAATCCCTGAGCCACACAGGTGCCCCTACAGCCGTTACTATTATTAAGCGGAAGCTATTACCACCGCTATGCAATGGAAAAGAGCTCTGATTCTAACATTGTGTGTAACTTTGGGCAATCTATAATTTTTTCTGAGTCTCAGTTTCCTTCTTGGTACAGTGGGAGTGGTCATATCTACCTGCCAGGAAACCAATCAACTCCTTTTAATTAGATCAAGTCCTGGCATCCAATTGGCAAGTCCAAATTGGGTGAGGTTGGACTTCCTAGCCCTGACCCTTATGTCCAAGAACTGCCTTCTCTTTGGAGCTACCTTCCATAATTAGAATTCACATGATCCAGCTCCCCTGTCAATGTTCTGGGCAGATATACCTTCTTTTAGTCCGCACTCCTACCCCCGCAACACAGTTGAACAGTCTATTGGAGGAGGATTGAAAAGGACCTCAGATTTGGTAACCCGGATCATTACCAACCTTCGCAGAGCAGTGTCCGTGGAACTGCGGGGGGGGGGGGGGGTGCGCCTGGAGATCAGAATTCAGGTGTGAGAGTGGTCAGTTTGAACTGATGGCAGTGAGTGCTGGCTAATGTTTCAAGAGAGTTGGTGGGAAGGAGAGGAGACCTTTAAGGCAGTAGCAGGGGGAACAGTAGGATGAGAAAGGCACAATTTAGGCTGGGAAGGTTTTAAGTATTTTTAAACTAAGGGTAAGGATCTAGAGGAAAGAGATTGAAGACACATGTGGGAAGGAGAACCATCCATGAAACGGGGGAAGACAGATGAAAGAGATGGTCTTGCACAGGATGAGGGACATGCTAGAGAGGCTGCCCTAGGCTATGGCCTCCCTTGTGGGTGCCTAGTGGGAGTCTGCCTTAGCAAGAGCTGATCCCTTGAGATCATTCTGTGGGAAGAAGGCCAGAGGAGAGCTGCCTCTGCTGGAGAGGTGTTGCTGCCCCAAACTGACCATGCATGCCCTTGGGACCGCCTATCTCCGTATTTGAGTTGAGTGTGAATACTTCACCACCAAGAACTTTGCCTTTACATTAATGGCCTGAAGACCTGTCTCTCTGGCAGGAAAAGAAAAAGAAGTGGATGAAGAATCAGAGACACTTTGAATTGGGGAATGATAAGGGAAGTTGCAGGACCTAGGAATGCTGACCAGCCAGGACAAGGAAGTACATACACATCCAGGATGTTGGCTTTTCAGTCATTGCCTGAGGGATCCAGGCAGGCTGAATGCTATAAACAGACACTCTCGGGCACCTGCCTTCCGCTCAGGTCATGATCCCAGAGTTCTCAGGCTCCTTTCTCAGCAAGGAGTCTTCTTTTCCCTCTGCTCAACCCCTTCTCTCTCTCTCAAATAAATAGATACAATCTTAAAAAAAAAAACCCAAACACCAGACACTCTGAGACCCTAAGTTCATCAAAAAAGGGCAGAAAGCATGGGGAGAAAGAAAATGGGTTATTCCCTTAAATATAGGAAATGTATTGTGTATACATGATACATTTATATATATATATGGGATTAAAGATATATATGGGATTATATATATATATATATATATATATATATATATATATATATATGATTGGCTCACAAGATTATGGGGGCTGAGAAGTCCCAAGATATTTAGTCAGAAGCTGGAGACCCAAGAGGGCCAATATGTAGTTCTAGTCCAAAAGCAGGCAGACGCAAGACCCAAGAAGAACCTATGTTTCACTTTGGGTCTGAAGGCTAGAAAAGCCCAGTGTCCTGCTCAAGGAGTCAGGCAGGTGAGGTTCCCTCTTACTCCGGGTGGGGACCAGCTCTTTGTTCCATGTAGGCCTTCAACTGATTGGATGAGGCCCACCCACATTAGGGCTGGCACTCTGCTTTATTCAGTCTATCAATTTAAATGTTAAACTTATCCAAAAGCACCCTCACAGATACACCTAGAATAATGTTTGACCAAATATCCGAAGATCCTGTGCCCTAGTCAAATTGACACATAAAATTCACCATCACACCTGGGATCCTGGCTATCCTAAGCAGTATGCTTGACAGTCCTTCCTGAAAAATCAAAGGTCATAGCTGCAGGCTCATGTTAAAATTGGGGCCTGTAGCTTGATAAACGCTTCCCACCTCTTCAATGACAGCTGGAGTGAAGGGAGCTCTGACTATAGCTCCAACTATGGGAGGGCCACAAGAGGGAGCCCTAGGCTCTCTCAGGGCTGCAAGTGTGACTTGGGACATCTTGGTGGGGCAGGGCTGTGTGGGAACCATACCTGGGTGGCCAACCACCTGTCCTGCAGACTGGACCCACATAGGCGAGGGCTTGCAGGCTGCCTCCCACTGTTTGTCTCTGCTCATTGCCAGCAGGTTTCAGGAAATTGTGAACTTTATCCAGGCTCCACTAGTGCCAGGACACTCCTCTGCTATGCTGGAATTTGCAAGGAAGGCCCACTGCCTGAAAGCCCTTTAGGACTGGGTGGTGAGGAGCAGCTGCCACACAGTTTAAAAGCAACAGAATAAAAATAAATAAATAAATAAAAAATAAACAAATAAAAAAAATAAAAGCAACAGAATCAGGACACCTAGATGGCTTAGTGGTTGAGACCCGGGATCGAGTCCCGTGTCGGGCTCCCTGCGTGGAGCCTGCTTCTTCCTCTGCCTGTGTCTGTGCCTCTCTCTCTCTGTGTGTCTCTCATGAATGAATGAATAAATAAAATCTTAAAAAGATTTTTTTTTAAAAGATTGTATTCATTCATCAGAGACACAGAGAGAGAGGCAGAAACACAGGCAGAGAGAAAAGCAGGTGTCTTTCAGGGAGCCCGATGCAGGACTCGGGAACATCCTGAGCAGAAGGCAGATGCTCAACCACTGAGCGCCTCACTCATTATTTTTTAAATAACGTAATGAACAGGACTTATTATCCAAACCAGGAACTAGAATTTGCATTCATTTTTTAACTAATGAACAGAGCCTATAACCCAAACCAAGGATTAGAACATTATCAACAGTACTATTATAAATTAATATTATATATTAGAATACAAATTTATTATAATAGAATGATATACAATACAATTTATTATTATGAAAATTAGAATAACAGATATTATCATTATGAATATTAGAGTATTATAATTCAGTGGTATGCTAGTAAATGTTTGACAACCAGCTCCTTGAAAAAAAATGGCCCTAGTTTTGGCATTGGCCAGTTTCTATAGTATAAATACTCCTACCATGGCCAATTTCAAGCTACTAGAAGTTTAACAACTGGCTCTCAAAATTCCTGAATTTTGGAGCCAGTATGAATTGGCACTAGCACTGCTGCTTTGCATATACCTAGTGCTATCCCCAATATTTCATTGCCCAAGAAATGACTACTCACCTGAATTTTGTGTCCAACATCATTTGCTTAAAAAATTATGGTTTGTTTCAAATATATATGGATGGCTAAATGACATATTATTTCACTCTGCTAGTTTTTGAACTCTATCAATATAGCTACCAGATTTCCCTTGATACGTATATTCTTACATATCTTTTTCCCACTCTTTTCCTTTCAAGCATTTCATATCTTTATATTTTAGGAGTATCTCTTGTAAGCAGCATATACTTGCACACTTAAAAAAAATCCAATCTCACCACCTGTGTCTTTGAATTCACAAGTCTGTTAACATTCTCTATGTTGACATATTTGGATTAATTTCTAACATTATATATTTTTTGTTTTTATTTGGTTGACTTTCCATATTCTTTTTTCACTTATATTTGGCCTTAAAATGGGGTTATTTGACTGAGTGTGTTTTCTTACTGTTTTTGTTTTTCTGCCGGTTAGGAAACAATATTCTTTTAAAAAACATTTTTAATTTAAATTAAATTTAGTTAACATATAGTAGATTATTCGTTTCAGGGTAGAATTTAGTGATTTATCAGTTGCATATTATACCCAGGGCTCATCACATCATGTGCCCTCCTTAATGCCCATCACCCAATTATCCCGTCCCTCCACTCACCTCCTCTCCAGCAACCCTCAGTTTGTTTCCTAGAGTTAAGAGTCTCTAATGATTTGCTTCCCTCTCTGTTTTCATCTTATTTTATTTTACCTTCCTTTCCTTTTCTGAAGTTTTGTTTCTTAAATTCCACATACGAGTGAAATCATATATTTGTCTTTCTCTGTGTGACTACTTTCACTTAGCATAATACCCTCCAGTTCCCTCCACATTGTTGCAAATGGCAAGATTTCATTCTTTTTGATGGCTGAGTAATGTTCCAATACTTACATATAATATGTATATATATATATATATATATATACATATATAATGGAATGTATAAACACACATGTATATACCACATCTTCTTTATCCATTCATCTGTTGATGGACATCTGGGATCTTCCCATATTTTGGCTATTGTGGACATTGCTGCTAGGAACCACATATTCTAATTTCAGGATTTTAATGACTACTTTTGATTTTACCATGCATTTTTCTTATTTGTTAATCATTTATCAAAGAAATATTTCCTTATTACACAATATTCATGTTTCATAGTTCAGGAATACAGTTTAGTGACAAACTTCCATGGAACTCAACCCAATCTTTTGCCTTTGCTTTGAGTCCTACCTCAACTCCTTTGCATTCCAATATAATTTTGCGCTCTGAAAGACACCAAGCTTCTTTTCCTCAAAATCTTTCATGGGATTTGTATAGACTTCTTTTCTTGGCTCAGCCACAGCAAACCTAAGAGAAAGTGGAACCCTATAGGGATACAGTGAATGCTCCAACAGGATGAAATCACAGAGGCTTGGCATCTGCCAAAACTATGTATCTGAAGTTTTGTCAAAGCACTGAAAGCCATGATAGTTATTGTCCTCAACATCAACTCCCTTCCTGACTGTTGGAGAGGTGGTGCTCCAGCAGCACACAGGTGTAGAAATTTTTTTTTAATAAAATAATTTTTTATTGGTGTTCAATTTACCAACATACAGAATAACACCCAGTGCTCATCCCGTCAAGTGTAGAAATTACCATGCATTTTTACTCATTTGTTTTGAGTTTAAACAGCTCCACCAATGATACAAGAGCTTTGAAATGCTCTAGCTCTGATATTTCCCATTCTGATTTGTGCATGTGCTTTGCTAGCCTGCCTGTTTTTCTGACTACCATCTTGCTAGCAGTTGCCAAGTTACTGGGGAGGATGCAGGTTTCCTTCTCCTCCAAGGCATGTAAGAGTACTCTTGAGAAAAGACAGCCTCTCCTGGCAGAGATGGATACTTTCAAATGGCCACGAGGGTCCTCTGTTTCATCTGCTTATTCCTGTCTTCTGTGTTTTTTATTTTCTTACTGTTTCCACCCTGTATCTCTGTCTCTTTTGTCTCTGCCCCTTCCCTTTTGGAACTCAATTGCTCCAGTTGCCAGTTCTGTCCACAACCAAGCCAGTGTTACAGGAGGGAGGCCTCATTTCATGTCCTGCCTCCACTCTTCAATTAAAATATGTTTTTTAAAATATCTCATTTCTGTTCCTTCAGGTGTGACTCTCAGTCCCTGACCCATCATCTCCAGACATGGGACCTTCTAGGAGAGGCCGATCTGAGAGCCTTCTCAGCTAATGGACTCTGTTCTCTGTGTCACATGATCTGTGTGGCTGTGTCTCACTCTATTTTCCCATTTTGTCTCTCGGGCTTGGTTCTTTTCTGTCTTGCTTCTGTCTCTAGCCTTAGCTTGGTTAAGGCTCTGGGAGAGACCAATTTCCATTCCTGCCTATTCTCCTGGACTCTGGCAGAAGTCACTGAGCACTGGGCATGAGAGGCCTTGGAGGGGGAGGGAAAGGTGCATAGAAGAGGCTCTAAATTGTTTCCTCATGGCTTCTCCCCATTTTACCTGCCCTCGCACCCCTAGGAGATACTCCTACTCATCCTTCATAGAGAATACAGGGACCACCAGGCATGAGTACCCTCATCTGACCACAAAACCCATGGAACTGCCTTGCTCTGCCAAATGACCCTGTCACTTTCTTTAGGCATGGATGGAAGATGTACCCTCCATCCTCCCATCAAAGGCCAGTCTTTTGCCTTTACTTTGAGTCCTACCTCAATCCACAGCCCAATTCTCTCCCCTGGTATTTCTCTCTCTTGTCTGCATTTTTTTTTATTCATGAGAGACACACAGAGAGAGGCAGAGACATAGGCAGAGAAAGAAGCAGGCTCCTTGCAGGGAGCCTGAAGTGGGCCTGGATCCCAGGATTCTGAATCACGACCAAGCTGAAGGCAGACGCTCAACCACTGAGCCACCCAGGTGCCCCTCTTGTCTGCATTTCTAACCCAATTCTTCTGTCAGATGATTTTTGTCAGCATTCAAATCCTTCCCACCCTCTTCCATGTTAAAACAAACAAGATCTTCTCTTGGCCCCACATTTCTCACATCTTCTCAGGACCTCTCAATTGCTTTTGGTGCCAGGTTTCCTGAAAGATATATCTATACACAATATTTTCTTTCTTTCTTTCTTTCTTTCTTTCTTTCTTTCTTTCTTTCTTTCTTTCTTTCTTTCACGTTGAGGTTTAGTTGATGTACACCACTGTATTAATTTCAGGTTTACAACATTATGATTCAATATGTTTATATTGTGAAATGATCACCACCAATAAATATAAATAAATATAGCAATAAATATAGCTAACATCCACCATCATACATAGTTCCAGAAACTTTTTTGTGATGAGAACTTTTGAGGTTTCCTTTTAATAACTTTCAAATATGCAATACAGTATTACTAGCTCCATTTCTTTACTCTCTATTCTTACTTTGCTAATTTTTATGTTTTTTTGTATATATTTTTTATTGGAGTTCAATTTGCCAACATATAGCATATCACCCAGTGCTCATCCCATCAAGTGCCCCCCTCAGTGCCCATCCCCCAGTCACCCCCATCCCCCGCCCACCTCCCTTTCCACCACCCCTTGTTCGTTTCCCAGAGTTAGGAGTCTTTCATGTTCTGTCTCCCTCTCTGTTATTTCCCACTCATTTTCTCTCCTTTCCCCTTTATTCCCTTTCACTATTTTTTATATTCCCCAAATGAATGAGAACATATAATGTTTGTCCTTCTCTGATTGACTTACTTCACTCAGCATAATACCCTCCAGGTCCATCCACGTTGAAACAAATGGTGGGTATTTGTCATTTCTAATGGCTGAGTAATATTCCATTGTATACATAAACCACATCTTCTGTATCCATTCATCTTTCGATGGACACTGAGGCTCCTTCCACAGTTTGGCTATTGTGGACATTGCTGCTATAAACATCGGGGTGCAGGTGTCCTGGCATTTCACTGACTCTGTATCTTTGGGGTAAATCCCCAGCAGTGCAATTGCTGGGTCATAGGGCAGATCTATTTTTAACTCTTTGAGGAACCTCCACACAGTTTTCCAGAGTGGCTGCACCAGTTCACATTCCCACCAACAGTGCAAGAGGGTTCCGCTTTCTTCACATCCTCTCCAGCATTTGTTGTTTCCTGTCTTGTTAATTTTCCCCATTCTCACAGGTGTGAGGTGGTATCTCATTTTTTTTAAGATTTTATTTATTTATTCATGAGAAACAGAGAGAGAGAGAGAGAAAGAGAGAGAGAGAGAGAGAGAGAGGAGACAGAGACACAGGCAGAGGGAGAAGCAGGCTCCAGGCAGGGAGCCTGACGTTGGAGTCCATCCCAGGTCTCCAGGATCAGGCCCTGGGCTGAAGGTGGCGCTAAACCGCTGACCCACCCGGGCTGCCCTCATTGTGGTTTTGATTTGTGTTTTCCTGATGGCAAGTGATGCGGAGCATTTTCTCATGTGCTTGTTGGCCATGTCTATGTCTTCCTCTGTGAAATTTCTGTTCATGTCTTTTGCCCATATGAAAAACCCACAGCAAATATCATTTTCAATCGGGAAACACTGGGAGCCTTTCCCTTAAGATGAGGAACACGACAGGATTGTCCACTCTCACCACTGCTATTCAACATAGTACTAGAAGTCCTAGCCTTAGCAATCAGGCAACAAAAAGAAATAAAAGGCATTCAAATTGGCAAAGAAGAAGTCAAACTCACCCTTTTAGCAGATGGTATGATACTGTACATAGAAAACCCAAAAGACTCCACTCCAAGATTGCTAGAACTCATACAGCAAATCGGCAGTGTGGCAGGATACAAGATCAATGCTCAGAAATCAGTGGCATTTCTATACACTAACAATGAAATGAAGAAAGAAAAATTAAGGATTCAATCCCATTTACAATTGCACCCAAAAGCATAAGATACCTAGGAATAAACCTATCCAAAGAGGTAAAGGATCTATACCCTCAAAACTACAGAACACTTCTGAAAGAAATTCAGGAAGACACAAAGAGATGGAAAAACATTCCTTACTCATGGATTAGAATAATTAACATTGTGAAAATTTCAATGCTGCCCAGGGCAATTTACACATTTAATGCAATCCCTATCAAAGTACCATGGACTTTCTTCAGAGAGTTGGAGCAAATCATCTTAAGATTTGTGTGGAATAAGAAAAGACCCCAAATAGCCAGGGCAATATTGAAAAAGAAAACCAGAGCTGGGGTCATCACAATGCTGGATTTCAGGTTGTACTACAAAGCTGTGGTCATCAAGACAGTGTGGTACTGGCACAAAAACAGACACATAGATCAATGGAACAGAATAGAGAATCCAGAAATGGGCCCTCAACTCTATGGTCAACTAATATTCGACAAAGCAGGAAAGACTATCCACTGGAAAAAGGACAGTCTCTTCAATAAATGGTGCTGGGAAAATTGGACAGCCACATGCAGAAGAATGAAACTAGACCACTCTCTTATACCATACACAAAGATAAACTCAAAATGGATGAAAGATCTAAATGTGAGACAAGAATCCATCAAAATCCTAGAGGAGAACACAGACAACACTGTTTTCGAACTTGGCCACAGCATCTTCTTGCAAGATACATCTATGAAGGCAAAGGATACAAAAGCAAAAATGAATTATTGGGACTTAGTCAAGATAAAAAACTTCTTTCTGCACAGCAAAAGAAACAGTCAACAAAACTAAAAGACAACCTACAGAATGGGAGAAGATATTTGCAAATGACATATCAGATAAAGGGCTAGTATCCAAGATCTATAAAGAACTTATTAAACTCAACAACAAAGAAACAATCCAATCATGAAAATTTTTATTTTTTTGAAGTAATATATGCTCATAGTTTAAGAGGGCAATTAACATTATAAAACTTACACTCCAAATCCAGTACTTTCCTGGTCCATCTCCTCAAACCCCCACACTACTACCTTTGGTTCTCTTTTTTTTGGAAGCAGCTGCTAATATATATAAATTGTTCCTTCTTGCATCTCTGCACTTCTAAATAATACATGTCTACTGCTACCTTTGACTCATCAATTTTGTGCATTATCTGTGCACTTCCTATGCCAGAACACTCGAGAACATTCCACCACTAGCCTTTTGACATGATTATGTTTTACATTTTAATTAGATCAATATTCAGTGGTTCTGCTATTATTTCTATGCAAACATTATTCATACCTGAGTATTGTAGTTTACTTTTTTTTTTAGATTTTATTTATTTATGCATGAGAAACATAGAGAGAGAGAGAGAGAGGCAGAGACACAGGCAGAGGGAGAAGCAGGCTCCATGCAGGGAGCCTGACGTGGGACTCGATTCCAGGTCTCCAGGATCCCACCCTGGACTGAAGGCGGCGCTAAACTGCTGAGCCACGGGGGGCTGCCCTGTAGTTTACTCTTACATAAACTTCTGTCTTTCTTATTTTTTTATCCCAGAAGGAGTAATTTCTTTATTTCATTCATTCTTGGTACTTAATGTTAATTTTTCCGTACCTCCTAGTAGCCTCTTGGTAGGGTCGTCCAGAGGGCTTAGTAGCATCAGTTACTCTGTCAGTTCTTCCTTTCCTTTGGAGATGGTCTGAGTGCCCCATTCTCCTCAGTCCTGGCTTCTGTCCTGTCACAATGCTCTAGGTCCTCTGATCAGCTGCCTTGAGGGACTTTGCTTTCCTCCTGTTTGGATTCCTGTTTCATGGAGCTTCTGTCTTTCTCCCTTTTCACTTCGATCAAGCACATCCTCCAGTGGTTTCAATAACTTAAAATGGTGCCATGGCTGTGGACATGGTGGTGACAGCACCTCAATTCCTTTGCATCTCAAGTCAAACTTCCCCAGTCTGGCCGCACATCAAGTGGTAGGAGAGCACTGGGATTGCAGAGAAGAGATGAAGGGGCTGTTGGGCTCTTTTATTTTCTTGGAGCCAGAGCAAGTCATCCCTTTGGCCCCTCCTTTGTTTCTCAACTTAATATGTGGAAGAATAAGGTCAAGTTCTCCTCTGGTGAGCAGTACTCATCTACCGACAGATAGAATGTGTGGGTGTTTGTGCTGCTCTGAGGAGGACCAGGAGCACTTCATCTGTTCCAGCCCCACGTGTACCAGGGCCTTTACATATTAAAGGAGAGGTGTCAGGGTTGTCCCACCTGTTTATTTTATTTTATTTTATTTTTATTTTTCAGAGGGAGAGAGCTGGGGGGCAGGAGCAGAAGGAGAGGGAGAGAATGAATCTTAAGCAGGCTCCTCATCCAACACAGATCCCAATCTTATGACCCTGAGATCATGACCTGACCCAAAATCAAGTGTCAGACGCTTAACCAACCGAACCACCCAGGAACCCCCACTTATCCTTTTAATACCAGCACCACAAAGCAGAAGTGAACTAATGGGTTTGGGTTAAGTGGATCTAGGCTTGGCTTGAGGTCTGTTTGACTAGAAAAAAAAAAATCTGTTCTATTCAGTCCCAAGGTCATGGCTTAAAATCTGGTGAAGTCATCAGGGAGGGGAGTCATCCCCACCTTACCACCAGCTCTTTGAGTCCAAATGGCCTGAAGCCTAGACCCCACATCTCCATGGAATCCTATAGTGCCATCTTTTCTTGCTCTTTCCTGAATTAGCTCTGCTAACAGCAGAGATTTTCAGTAAGTCTGAGGCTTTATTCGCTCCTATGTCAACAGGCTTGCTTTTGCAAATGACCCTATGACTTGCACCCATAGTCCATTGTAGTCTAATATTCTCCTAAACTTTTTTATCTGTTTTTGGTGTGTAGTTAAAATGCTGATATTTGAATCTCAGCAATGGTCTCTGTTCCTAAATACCTTCTTCTAACTCTCAGCCATTTTGCTATGGAGATGGATTCCCCATTGGTTATGGATTAGAGCGGATAATTCTGGACTCTGAAAGTTTCTGCTAATATTTGCTTGTCTTCTTCCGAAGACTGCCATTCCACCAACATATTAGTTCTATACTTTCAACACCACTCAAGATCCCCCTCTCCCTTCGCTGCTGCTTCATATCTATATCGGTCTCCGGTGTGGGATAGCAGTTAGTCTAACGACCTACTTTCTTCTCCTGTCTTGAATGGTTTTGTCTTGTCACCTTTTTCTGTCCCTATTTACCTAGGTCATAGGCCATGATATAAATCCTGCCTTTTTGCCCACTGGCCCAGCTCTGGAAAACCCATTCTTCTCTGTCAAATTTCTCATCTGGAGCGATCCCCAAGACAATTTCTGTGATGATCAAAAGAGATAACAACTAGTGAGTCCTCAAAGTACAGCTGTTTCTCTTATTACTTGAACTTAACTCCTTATCTTTTTCTTTTAAGGTTTTATTTACTTATTCATGAGAGAGAGGCAGAAGACACAGGCAGAGGGAGAAGCAGACTCCATGCAGGGAGCCCAATGTGGGACTCGATCCCGGGTCTCCAGGATCACACCCTGGGTTAAAGGCGCTAAACCGCTGAGCCACCCGGGCTGCCTTTAACTCCTTATCTGAATTAGAAGATTTCCAGCTTTGAAATTCTGTGTGAAGCCAAGGGGCTGATGAGTATAGAGTTTCTACCTTCTTGCCATTCCTCAGCAGTCCCAGTAAATATTCTGTATAGGTTCACAAAGTCAGAGAGAGGCTCACTTGTAAAATGTAAAAAAAAAAAAAAAAAAAAAAAAAGTGTCTATTTGTAACCCAAACTGCCTTAAGCAGCCACTTAGGGCCTGATAAACTGTGGTGTGAGCAAGAGGAGGGTGGAGGAGAGAGATGGAGAGATACAATCTACACACCCACACACCTTCCTTCTCATTTGCTGGCACAGACACACATCAGCCAGTGGACAAAGGGGCACAGTGGGGAATGCATAGGAAAGCTCCTTGCTGTCTCACCTGCTCGCCTTTCTTGGAACTTCGCGCATCTCTCATCTCTCCTTGGCCTGCGCTCAGCAGCTTGCTAAGTAAAGCAGGCGGCTGAGGTGCCTGCAGGCTGCTCTTCCCTCAGCACCTGCCTCTCTTCCCTGCTCTCCTGCTTCTCCAGATCACGGGTCTGAACTCAACCCTTCACCCCAACACCATGGCCCTGACTCGCAACCCCCGGGAGGCATTGCTCTGGGCCTTGAGTGACCTTGAGGAGAAAAACTTCAAGCTATTCAAGTTTCACTTACGGGACAGAAGCCTGCTTGAGGGGCGGCTGCAGCTGGCGCGTGGGGAACTGGAGGGCCTGAGCCCGGTGGACCTGGCTTCTCGGCTGATTTCACTCTATGGAGCACTGGAGGCTGTGAAGGTGGTGGTCAGGGTTCTGAGGGTCATGAACCTGTTGGAACCAGTGGACCAGCTCAGCCACATTTGTCTGAACGGTGAGTGGAGCCAGGGATGAGGGGAGGTCAGGGTGGCACCAGGACTCTCCCACCCCCGTGACATTTCCAGAGACTCCCATAGCCCAGAATTTTTGCTGTCTCTCCCTTTTGCCCTCTTTCTGTGCCTGGGAGCACCAGTGCCCAAGGACCTGGTGGTCTCCAGCTAAAGGCTCTGACAAGTGTAGGGACAGGGCCTGAGCCGAGGCATGGAGATTCATAGAA
This sequence comes from Canis aureus, assembly GCF_053574225.1. Taxonomy (NCBI): domain Eukaryota; kingdom Metazoa; phylum Chordata; class Mammalia; order Carnivora; family Canidae; genus Canis; species Canis aureus. Next base: position 19,381,159 of record NC_135633.1, read on the forward strand.
AGACTACATTAGCCATAATGCCCCACCTCCTACTTCCAGTTGTAGTGCCAGAGAAGAGGAGGGTAGCAGAGAGGGCTTAGAGATTGAATGAAGATGGTGTTGGTGAAGGGGTTTCCACTAATCAGCAGGAATGGCCTCAGGGTGTGGGGGTCAGATTTTTCCTTAGCTGCTGTCCCAGCGGGCAGCCCAGACTCCTTTCCACAGAGGACAGCCTGCTCCTGCATCCTGCTCTCTGCTCTCTCAAGGAACAGGGGCATCAATGCTGCCCTAGAGAACAATGTGGGCTTGAAGCCCAGAAGGTCGCCTGTCCTTTCTTGTGGGGTTCCAGGGGAGGTGCCTGTGCTCCCTCCAGGGGCCCCTCTTATACCCAAGAGCTCTTCTGACCTATAATCATAGCTTCAGCTCAGGAGCTGGTTTATCCTGAGCACACAGCTTGATCATTACCAAGAACAGGCTCCTGTTACTTATTTCACCATCCCCCAGCTTCCCTTTCCTTTCTCCACTCTGTCCTCACCTTTCTAATGGGGATGTTTCACAGGAGCACTCAGATATTCATACGCACAGACACTTTTGCACATACATGTATTCTTACAAATGCCCATTTGCTGATGCGCACTGATGCACCTTCCTCACACAAAAATACACAAACTTGCGTAAGTGTACTCCCATGAGTGTGCGTGGATACACTCACTCATATCCCACCGATATCCTCACACACATGAAACACACCCTTGCACACTCACATGGATGTGCATATACACACCATGCATGTGTCTGTGTGCAGGAACACACCACATGTCCAGGGGTCCTTCCCCTTAAAGCCCAAAATATAAACTTCAAGAGATACAAGTCAGAGAGTATACAAGATGAAACTAGAGAGCAGAGCCTAGAGTTTGAAGGGCCCTCTTTGTCTTTCTTTCTGTCTGACCCACTAACACCCCATGTGTCTGGCTCAGATTATAGAGAAATATATCGAGAGCATGTGCGCTGCTGCCTAGAGGAGAGGCAAGAGGAGTCAATCTGCGGCAGCCACAGTCAACTGCTTCTGGTGGCCACTTCTAGCCCAGGGAGCCCAGAATCATCTGCCTGCCCTGTCTTGGAGCAGGAATTGGACTCTGTCTTGGTGGAGACTCTGTTTGATCCAGGAGAAAAGTCCTACCAAGCCCCACCCACAGTGGTGCTACAGGGGTCCGCTGGAACCGGAAAGACAACACTGGCCAGAAAAATGGTGCTGGACTGGGCCACTGGTACCCTGTACCCAGGCCGGTTTGATTATGTCTTTTATGTCAGCTGCAGAGAAGTGGTCCTGTTGCAGGAGGGCGTACTGGACCAGCTTCTCTTCTGGTGTTGTGGGGACAACCAAGCACCTGTCAGAGAGATGCTGAGGGAGGCTGAGCGACTGCTGTTCATCCTGGATGGCTTTGATGAACTGCAGAGACCCTTTGTAAGGGGCTTGAAGAGTCTGAGGCTGAGCCCCATGGAGAAAGTGCTGCACTGTCTAATTAGAAGAGAAGTGCTTTCCACATGTTCACTTCTTATCACCACCCGGCCCTTGGCTTTGCAGAATTTGAATCCCTTGCTGAAACAATCACACCATATTCACATCCTTGGCTTCTCTGAGGATGAGCGGAGGAGGTATTTCAGCTCCTATTTCATGGATGAAGAGCAAGCCAGAAATGCCTTTGACATTGTACGAGGAAATGACGTTCTCTACAAATCATGTCAAATTCCAGGCATTTGCTGGGTGATCTGCTCCTGGATCAAGGAGCAGATGGAGAAGGGCAGAGAGATCTCAGAGACTCCCAGTAATGGCACAGACATCTTCATGGCCTATGTCTCCACCTTCCTGCCCCCCAGTGACAATGAAGGCTGCTCCAAGCTTACTCGGCACAGGGTCCTGAAAGGTCTGTGCTCCTTAGCAGCTGAGGGGATCCAGCACCAGAGGTTCATGTTTGAAGAAGCTGACCTCAGGAAGCACAATTTAGATGGGACCAGACTTGCTGCTTTTCTGAGTAGCATGGATTACCAAGAGGGACTTGACATCAAGAAGTTCTATATCTTTCGCCACATTAGCTTCCAGGAGTTTTTTCATGCCATGTCCTACCTGGTGAAAGAGGACCAGAGTCAGCTGGGGAAAGAGTCCCGCAAAGAAGTGAAGAGGATTCTGGATGAAGAAAGGCAGGCAGAGAATGAGGAGATGACTCTCAGTATGCATTTTTTATTGGACATATTGAAAAAAGAGACCTCCTCGAACTTCGAGCTAAAGTTCTCCCTCAAAATTTCTCCCTTGGTAAAGCAGGATCTGAAGCATTTTAAAGAACAAATGAAATCTATAAAGCATAAAGGGGCCTGGGATTTGGAATTCTCCCTAAATCAGTCTAAAATAAGGAATCTGGTAAAAGGTGTTCAGATAAGTGATGTATCGCTTAAGATGCAACGTTCAAATAAAAAGAAACCCCATGACGGGAACTCATTTTCTGTCAAAACCAGCTTGATTAATAGATGGAAAGAGAAGGAAAAATGTCCTTTTGTGGACGAAGATAATATAGAAAAGACACAAATGGAGGCTTCTAATGGAAAAGGCAGAAAAATGGAGAAACAAGAGATGCTGAGGGTAGGAGCAGTAGGACGGGAAGTGGAGGAATGGGACAGTAGAGCTGAAGGGTCAGGAAGGTTGGAGTGTCAGGGACAGGAAGATGGGGGAAGACAGAGTGTAAAAAAAATGGAGAGATGAGAGATTAGACTAATAGGTACTGGAAAGAGTGGAAGGGCAGAAGAGCAAGTAGAAAAGAAAATTAGATAATACAGGATCAGAAAACTTGGAATATAGGACATAGGGAAAGGCCATGTGGACTGAGTCCCTAGGAACAATCACATTTACCATCAGTGGCTCAAATTCAGTTATTTAGCATCTCTTCCTCCTACAGAAGCTGCTTATAACCTCCTCTACTGTGGAATTTAATGTTAATGTTTATATTAGTGACCAAACATGTGATTGGTAAACTATGGATTGTCCTCATTCAGTAAGATTGGATAATGTGAAGCATATTAATATCAACATTTAAAAGAAATATTGTACTGGGTTATAAGGGAATATCCCCTTGACTCTGTTTTGTGATCAATTGCTGCTTAAATAAATAGTAGCTTCCCATCTTTCTAGAAACTTCTAGAATTTCTGTGTTGGAAATGAACCATGTCTGTCACAGACCTTTGGTCTTAAAGTCTACTGTGATTTGACCTAGTTCTGTACTAATACCATGTCACTCGTCCCCAGTGATGCCATTACCTCCCTTTTCTTTTTGGAAAGACCAGCCAGTTCCCAGAGATAAGTCATAATCCCTTTTTTTCTGCTCTGGCTCATTCTGTATAGACAAGAAGAGTTCAAAGGAATTTTAAATATAGGTGGGGTCAGTTCCTGACTCTCGTTTCACAGATGAGGAAATTGAAGTTCATTTAGGAGACCCATCAATTTCTGGGGTTCCAATGTTCATAGCAGTAATGTGCACAATAGCCAATATATGGAAGGAGCCATGATATCCTTCAACAGATGAGTTGATAAAGAAGATGTGAGGTATATATATAATAGAAAATATTAGCCATCAGAAAGGATGAATACCTACCATTTGCTTCAGTGTGGATGGAACTGGAGAGTATTATGCTGAGTGAATTAAGTCAATTGGAGAAGGACAATCATCATATGGTTTCACTTATATGTGGAATATAAGAAATAGTGAAAGGGACAATGAGGGAAAGGAGGGAAACTGAGTGGGAAAAAATTAGAGAGGAAGACAAACCATGAGAGACTCCTAACTCTGGGAAACAAACAAAGGGTTGCAGAAGGGGAGGTGGGTGGGGTGAAAGGGTAACTGGGTGACAGGGACTAAGGAGGGCACTTGATAGGGTGAGGGCTGAGTGTTATACTATATGTTGGCAAATTGAATTTAAATAAAAATATATAAATAAATAAAAATTTCTGGGGTTCCTCAGAGAGATCTCTTTGGTCCTACCCCTCAGCCAACACAGTAGAGGCCCCTGAGGACCTGGTGTGGGCACCACAAACCTACTCTCACCCCAGCTGTTGCTGCTGGTGCCAGAGCAGCCAAGAATGCCAGTGCTGCCTTGACCTTCAGTGCCCCACAGAAAGGTTACAGACACCCCTCATTTTGCTTTTCACAGATTTTTATTCCTGTCATGATTCCTTACAAGTTGATTCCACACGTACCACTTCCAGCAAACTGCTGGACATGCCCAAACTTCTGAATCTAAGGGAACTTCACTTGGGTGGTCAATTTGGGATATCATAACAATTCACTCTTTTTCACACAGGAAATTTGGTGGCTCCAAATTTGATAATTATATAGATGATATATTGAACACATAGACTGTGTTTGTGTCCAGAATATGTGTAACAAACAGTATGTGTGTACATGTGCTTATTTAAAAAGTAATTTGTACTGCATTGTTACAGAGGCTGGCTGGCATCCAGTGTGGGTGAGGTTGTGTCACTCCCTAAGAGATTAGATATTCACAGCAGACCAACTCCTGAATATCATAGAGAATCTGGGAACAAGGGAACAGGTGCCCAGCCACATTGCTGGATATTCATGGGGTCAAGGAGGACCATTAAAAAAAAAACATAGGTCTAACATGCAATTGAGGTTTAGATAATTTATTTTGATTAGGATTCACATTCAGTTCAAACTAGCTGAAGCAAAAAATTAAATGACCCACTGTATTTATTTTTTACAGATAACAGACTTCTAGTTTTAGCTATGTCCAGCTCTTTATAGGTAATGGCATCAAGGCTTTCACTCTCTCTCCCCTCTATTGCTCTTTTTATAGCTGCCCTTTCTTCTTATTTCATAGAGTGGCTCTTATGTATCAGAGAAGATGGACATAAGGGGTGTCAACTTAAGCCATCCTTACAGTCAACAACCCTAAAAGAACAGAATCATCTTTACCAATAGGTCTAGCAGAGAAGTTGGAAGAGGCTTCTGACCTGACCCTGGGTATGTGCCAAGCCTTGAACAACCACTGTGGTCTGGAATATGAACTTCTCTGATTACATAGGCTTAAGTCTGATGGCCTAGGTCACACTCACACCTGCGGGCTAAGTAAGAAAGGATCAGCACTTCTTGAAACTCATGGAATGGGAGAGTGGTTCCCCAAAGGAAAGGATTCTGAACATACAGAATAATATGTCACACAGATATTACACAATGGTCTGGGGTTCCCTGAGGGGCTGGGTAAGAGGAAGAGGCCATGAGACACTTGTGTGTAGAAGTCTGAAAGAATGGGTCCAACTGGGATCCAGAGCTTGGTGGTTGAAGGGAGCAGTGATTCTAGGTGCAGAGAGACCCTGGTTTTACCTGGTGCTGACTTAGCCTCCCTCTGGAGAAGGAGAGGTACAAACCATGGGAAAGAGAAGGTTGTGGTTTCCTAGGGAATAACCATGGGGACCCCCTCGGAAAGACTGTGGTTTGAGAGTAGCAGGTAGTGGAAGTTTGTGAGACAAAACACAAGATGCCCAGTTACATCCGAATTTCGGATAAACTATAAATATTTTTTTTTGCATGGGACACACACTAAAAGATTGTTTATACGAAATTCAAATTTGACTGAACATTCTATATTTTTATTTGCTCAATCTGGCAACCCTAAGTAGAGGAGGGTGGTAGGGGCAGGCAGCAGCCATGAGCCACATAGTACATATCTGCTGCTGTAGCTTCAATTAGTCCTGACAATTCCCCTATTTCTTCTCCCCTTCTCTGGACTCTTAAAATGAAAGTGGCCTTTTGCAGAACCCACAAACTGGGGGGAAGGCTCCTAAGTAGGTTAGAAATGTGAGTATTCTTGGAAATATGTGGAGAACACTTGCCAGGAAAAGACTGAATTTATATTAGTAAATCTGTGGCAATTTTGAGATTGGACTCATGTGTAAATTGATTTTTGACATGGTTGTCAGTGACTATGCTTTCTCTCAGATAATTTAGAATTTCCTCTTCCCTTTTTGGAACACTGGCAGAAATGTAACTCCTTCCTTACCAAAACAAAACAAAACAAAACAACCCAAAAACCCCCCACACAAAAAAACCCCACACAAAACAAAACATGCTTCTTAATTCGTTAGAGACTCAGGAAGACAATAATTTCTATGTTTCATGCTTCCCATTTCCCACTTCAAGGCCCCAGTGGATTTTTTTTGTTGTTGTTACCATGGAGAAGGTGATGGGGGCATCTATATTGTGCTCTTAGCAATACCCTGTATAGTCCAATTCAGCCTGAATGATGGGATGGTCAATCTCAAGAAGGTCCGTTTTGTTAGTAGGATGTGTAACTATTCACTTCTTGACTTCTTTTATAATCTTTTCCCATTCACTCCTAAACTTGAGAACCAGACCCCGAAGAGTGTGAAGTCCTTGAAGTGATTCATTTACAGATTTTCCTTGCCCTATTTCCATTTATTCTCCATCCCTCCCTCACTAAGATTTGAAATCCTGTCTTCTTCACCCTCTACATTCATGTCCTTCAGGATAGTCCTACGTGGGATTTGATCCCCGGACTGGAGATTACACCCTGAGCTGAAGGCAGATGCTCAACCGCTGAGCCACCCAGGTGTCCCTAGTCTCCTTCCTTTGCCAAAAATACCATTATTTCTCTTGGGGATTTTTTAATTAAACTTTTTAAAGTATGCACTGTTGGGGTAGATGCTATCCTCATTTATGGGGTAGGTACCATTTGGCAGCATTCTCCATCCTCATCAATCACATTGTCTGGTCCATGGTTTCTCATGTAATCCTCCTACAGCAAATGATATGAGAGGGGTCCTCAAATTGTTTTTTGTGAATGAACACCTTTTCCCCACAGGATAACTAGTATGTTTCCCACTGGATACAGATTAGAAAGGATGTATCTCTAAGAATTGGTAGACATTGTCTGTAGTTGGGGAGAGCTTCCTTGAGAATGGAACCTACTCTAGGAAAGCAGAGATGAAAAATAGAGAAAGGGAACCAGATCCTGTTCACCTCATCTGAATTTAGGATAAAGCCAAGCCTGTAAATTCATTCGTCCCTACATTCTGGTGGGACAGAATCAATGGTCTCATTGATTGCTCAAGTCAGTACAGGCTAACCTATGAGTCCCTTGGTTCTTTCACATACCTTGTGAGATTAATAATATCATTTTAGCAGAAAAGTAAGCCAGAGAAGTTATATATTTGCTCATATAGTTAGTTCAGATATTTTCTCTTCAAGATAAAAAGCACGATCTATAAAATCACCTAAATGACTAATGCCCCCCCATCACCGAATTTTCAGTGTTTCCATATTTCTACAGGAAAATATTTAAAAAACTGGTAATGACACCAGGCTTTCCACAAAGTAACTTCAACCTACTTGTCTTAACATGTTTCCTATCACTGTAGAAACTGCCCATCCCATGCAATCAATCTAGATAAATCTGCCTTTCCTTATACCCCTATCCCTGCCTGTCTTCACTGTCTTTACTTTTACTCAGCCTTTGCTTTCATTCCTTAATGGTGGTGTTGGGTGCATCATGGTGAAATTGAGTCTCTTGAGTGAATAGATGTTTATCCCTATAGAAACCTGAAGGAGTGTTGCTTCAAGTTTGAGTAATTGAGCTTTCTTATGTCCATAGGGGGAAGTCTATATAAATTGAGTGTAAGTTTTCCAGAGAATTCTCCAAGGGCAAACATTCAATATTATATAATGTTATATAATCAGTGCATTGAATCACTAAGTTTTATTTATGGGAGAGTATTTTTTTAAACTAAAGAAGTGAAACAGATGATTGAATGAATGAAAATGAGAGGTAAGGAACTGAAGGTAAGGAACTGAAGATTCTGCTTATGTGCCTGTTAGTGGGTTTGCCATTTAAAGTTCTTCTCACTGATAATTGGAGATACTTATCATTGCTCAAGTGAGAATGTCAACCACTCTGTCTTTTATAGTCACATAACATTTTGGGCAATAATTAGAACTTTAAGTAGTTTGCTTGCACTGATCATCAATTCATAGAGCTTTGTAGCTGGGGTGGGAAGTGATCAGAAATAAGGCCAGTCACGCACAAAGATGAAACCCAGAGAAGGGGGTGATTTGGCCAAGGTCATACAGAAAGTTAACAGTAGAACCAGAAGGACATGTCATTGAATCAGTCAGGTCACCATTAGGGTAACTCATGTGAAAGGGAAAAGATGGAGCATTCAGGTTCAGTTGTTCTTTCTTTCTTTCTTTCTTTCTTCTTTCTTTCTTTCTTTCTTCTTTCTTCTTTCTTTCTTTTTTCTATCATACATAAAGACAGTGATTTAGATTTGTTTCATAACTATCGGTCCCCTGAAGTTCATCTATTTTTAATAAGATACTCTAAATTTTAATATTTTTAAAACTTAGTTTTATATACTTGGAGCTTAATATATATTTTTATCTACTACAAATGGTACTTAAATGCTTTTTTTTTTTCTTCAGGGTCCACCTTACTAACTTTAGAGATTACTTGATATCCAAAACATAATTATTAAAGTTAATACAGATATTTGATTTATCACCATGGTTAAACTCTGTAAATCAACTTGCTTTTTACTATCTGTTAATGTCCTAATAATCTGAGTTCAAGGCAACAATACATATATTCAGCTTCTGTCTTCCCGGCTTCTTCATGTCCTACAATGAAATATTGTCAGTTTTCAAAGCACCATCCAAAGACCAGGAGGCCCCCACTCTAGTATTAAGATGTCACAAATACCTCTGATTTGAACAAACCTGCCTTCCTCCTTCTACTTTCTGGCTCTTCCACCCATAGCATCCTTTGATTATGGTTGTTTACTTCCCTTCTCCACTCAGAAGTAATTTTCCCTTTTCAAATTTCTAAAACACTTGTTCCCATCTAGTTTCTCTTAAATGCCAGTCTGAGAAGTAGGCATTTTATTTTATTTATTTTTTTATAATAAATTTATTTTTTATTGGTGTTCAATTTACCAACATACAGAATAACACCCAGTGCTCATCCTGTCAAGTGCCCCCCTCAGTGCCCGTCACCCATTCACCCCCACCCCACGCCCTCCTCCCCTTCCACCACCCCTAGTTCGTTTCCCAGAGTTAGGAGTCTTAAAAGGAGACCCTGAAGATTCTGGGAGAAAGGATGATATTATTTTGGCAGAGGTATGAGGGATAGATTGGAAAAGAAGTCACAAAACATGGAGAAGCCAGTTAGGAGAGCATTTAATGATGAGGGTAGGGAGGGGGAGGAAGCAGGGGAAGGAAAGAGGCCATGACTCCAGATTTTAAATACCTGTGGGTTTGACAGTGAAGAGGATGCTGGGGACAGGGAAGGGAGAGAAGGTCTGAGTGACAAGGGAGGAGAGGGGGGAGAAGCAAGGTGCTCCATCCAGATAGGGGCCCAGAAGAGCAGCTAGACAGGAAGAAGATGGTCAGCTGTGCTTGGGACTGGTAAGCCCAAAGGACTCTGCATATATGCCTCCTCCTCTTTTCTACCCCCCACCGCTTTTCTACCTTCCCTTCAGCCTCCCCCTCATCTGAATGGAAGGGAAGGCTGCAATTTTCTATGAACAAATCAGAGAAACACCATGTCAGGTCTAGAAGGGAGGCCCTGCTCCCAACCACACAGGGGAGCCTGAGTGCAAGAAGACTCAGAGACTCATCTTGGAGGTAGTAGCAGAATCAGGATTGTGGCCCAGCCCTCCAATTCAGTGATATCTCCAATCCTACAGGGGCTGCAAACCTCTACAAAAAAGCCATGGGTTGATTCTGGGGCTCTCTATTCCCTTGATTTATTTTTCATTCAGACAATAGATTCCCTAAGGTCAGAGTCCAGGTTTCTGAATTTTAATATTCTTCCATCTATTCAACAAATACTGGTTTAGCATCTATTATATCTAGTTATTACCTATTCCAGGCACCGAAGATACAGAAAAGAACAGAACAAAGTTCCTGTCTTCCTGGAGCTTACGTTCCAGAAGGGGGAATTAGATAATAAGCATAAAACCCTAATAAATATGTGTGATTTCAGTTGGTGACAAGTGTTATGGCAAAATATAAACCAGGGAGGCGGAAGTCATAGGGTGCTGGAGGAGGGGCGTAGGGGATGCTATTTTATGCTGTTCTCTCCGGGAAGACCTCTCTGTCAAATTTATGTCATGAATGTATCTTTGAGGGTATATGGGCGCCACATGGTGGGTGCACAAACAGTGTTTAATTAATTGTTAATGGTTAAATGAACTTGCTAATAATATGTGTGTGGTGGGGGGTGGAGAGAGACAGAGAGAGAGAGAGAGAAATGGAGAGAGTTTAAATCACGGGACCAGAATAACCAAAAATGGAATTTTGTATAGCCCCCCAATTCATTTTATGGTCATAAGGATGGGTGATGGAGAACTGATCTCTAAAGTTTTTCATTCAGGCAAATTTCAGAATAATAGATCCATTCTAACCAAAAAAAAGATCTGAGATAAAAGCATCTAAAATTCAACCCCTTTTGAGTGTTTCTCTATTTGGTATATTATTCACATATCTCATTTTTAATAAGGCAATATAAATGTATTTTGAACTTTGGCATTTGTAATAAATACTCATCAAAATTTGTTTTAATTTAGAATTAATAGCTATAAATTTTTGTCCTTTTTTGGCTATTTTTTATTTAAAGCCTTTATTGGAAAAATCACATATGAAATACAATTGAAAAGAACAGAAATGCATACATCAATGTAATGGACAATGGATTCTGTGTTTTAAGAATAGGATTTATTTTCAACCTAGCAAAAAAGTTGGCAGAGAACACCTGCTATTTCATACCTTGAAAGCAAGATTTCTGAGCCAAAATTTCTCACTTCATTTGTATTTGAACGACTCACTCTTCCAATATATTGGTTATTCTCAAAATTTGCCAACTTGAAGATCTGACAAATGAATTCATTATTACATCTTCTGCCAAGAATTTAAGACTCAAACTACCAGCTATTGGACTGTGTGACCTCATAATTTGTATACAATGTCCATAAAAACAGCATACTCTTTTCCACTGAAATGAAAAGGCAAAATCAAAGCTCTGTGGTTGAATTCATCCTCTTGGGCTTTTCTAACTTTCCTGAACTCCAAGAGCAGCTCCTTGGGGTTTTCCTGGCTGTTTACCTGGTGACTCTGATGGGAAATGCCATCATTATAGTCATCATCTGCTTGGAACAGAGCCTCCACGTGCCCATGTATCTGTTCCTCCAGAACCTGTCTGTGGTGGACATGAGTTTCAGCGCAGTCATTATGCCTGAAATGCTGGTGGTCCTCACCAGGGAGAAAACGTCCATTTCATTTGTGAGCTGTTTTGCACAGATGTATTTCATCCTTTTCTTTGGTGGCACTGAATGTTTTCTCCTGGGGACGATGGCTTATGACCGATTTGTTGCAATCTGTCACCCTCTGAGCTACCCAATGATTATGAACAAAAGGGTTTTCATGAAATTAGTAATGTTCTCATGGGTCTCAGGGATCATGGTGGCTACTGTGCAGACCACATGGGTTTTCAGTTTTCCTTTTTGTGGTCCCAACGAAATCAATCATCTCTTCTGTGAGACTCCCCCAGTGCTAGAACTTGCATGTGCAGACACGTTTCTGTTTGAAATCTATGCATTCACTGGCACCATTTTGATTGTCATGGTTCCTTTTGTGTTGATACTCCTGTCTTATATTCGGATTCTCTTTGCCATCCTGAGGATGCCATCAGCCACGGGGAGGCAAAAGGCCTTTTCCACTTGTGCCTCCCATCTCACGTCTGTGACCCTCTTCTATGGCACAGCCAGTATGACTTATTTACAACCCAAATCTGGCTACTCCCCAGAAACTAAGAAACTCATGTCATTGGCTTACACATCACTTACACCTCTGCTGAATCCACTGATCTACAGTTTGAGAAACAGTGAGATGAAAAAAGCTTTGATGAAACTATGGCGAAGAAGAGTGGATTCACACACATTCTGACTGTGCTGAGAAGCCAGGTGATATTTGACCAGTGTTTGACTGAACTCTACTTAAATTTAAAAAATGGGCCAAACAGTCTGCATTTCTTGGTATGAACATGCTTAATTTATTATTTTTCCAAGGTCAATAATATTATAGGGATCTGTTTTTTTGATAGTGTACTTGTGTCATTATTTTTATTTTTATTTTTTATTTTTTTATTATTTTTTTTGTGTCATTATTTTTAAATATAATATATAATATAGCAGTTAATATGTTCCTCTATTATGATCATCTAGGTCATTACTGGATTGTCATCATAAAGACAAAGCTTCAATAAACACCTAGTTCCATACATTCGTAACTGCTGATGTTTTATTTCTCTTTTTTTCTTTTAAAGATTTTATTTATTTGTTCATGAGAGACACAAAAGAGAGAGAGAGAGAGAGAGAGAGAGAAGCAGAGACAGGCAGAGGGAGAAGCAGACTCCATGCAGGGAGCCCGATGTGGGACTCGATCCTGGGTCTCCAGGATCACGCCCTGGGCTGAAGGAGGCGTTAAACTGCTGAGCCACCAGGGCTGCCCTAATGTTTTATTTCTGACAGATTCTTCAAGGTAGGTCTGATGGAATGAAGAATATGCATGCTTATAAGTTTTCAGAGTTATTGCATAGCTACTTTTCAAAGTCCTTGAAACTTTTCAGAGTAACCTGAAGAGCCACTCTGCTAAACTAACAGGGTAGAGCTTCGAGAGACCGGTACGTAGATGAGATTTTTATTTCTGGAGTGAAAATCCAGAAATTCTGTGAACGAGTAGGAAAATAAATCAGCTATTCTGAGGAGACCAAACTGGTTTTACTTTAAGGATTTACATAGGTTTTATTCAAAACAGGAGTGCTCTTGGTTTATTTTCATATATTCACCCAGTGATGAGTGAAGGACTAAATGAGCACTTCCCTGAGGTCTCACTTGATACAAGTTCTCTTTTTCACTGATAGACCACTGTTTTTAGAGACTTTTGTTAAATTTCCCTTTGTAGGCCCAAAGTGCCCTCAGACACTATGTTTATAAACATAGGAAGATTCATTTCTTTTATTGTGGGAAACCAAGTGATTAATTATTTGTGCACATTTTCTTTGGTCCTGAATCACATCACTAACTGTGGGATCTTCCCTAGAATAATCTCTCATCTGGCAACATTTGGGACATTTGATGGTTACTTGCTATTTTAATGTTGTTATTCATAAATAGTGGGGCCCCTTTATTGGATTTTTATCACATGAGCTCTCTTTCTCTCTCTGCCCTTAGTTTCTGTTCCAGGGATGGTAATAAAGGAGAAAAATGCTATTCCCACTGTCATTCAGCTGTGGGAAAAACAATTTTTAGTTACTACTGCCTCTGATAAACTGATTCGATTTTCACAAAAGGAAATTTTGGCATCAAATGGTCAAAACCAGTTTGAATAATATTTGAAGGTTGTGCAATCTTCTTTTCAGTGGAGCACTAAACAGGCATTTAGAAATCCTTTCATTAGTGTTTGTCCAGACATTTCCTTCTTGTAGTCTTTAAGAGGTTCAATTAAATAAGGCCATTCAGAAAAAAAATCCTTGAAAGTCTAAATCCCAAGACAAATAGTAATAGTCACTTTTGGGGCACCTAGGTGGCTCAGTCGGTTCAGCGTCTGCCTTTGGCTTGGGTCATGAACCCAGGGCTCCCTGCTCAGCAGAGAGCCTGCTTCTCCCTCTGCCTCTGCCTGTTGATCTCTCTGCTTGTGTACTCTCTCTGTCAAATAAATAAATAAAATCTTTAAAACAAAACAAATATTCAGGGATCCCTGGGTGGCACAGCAGTTTGGCACCTGCCTTTGGCCCAGGGCGCGATCCTCGAGACCCGGGATTGAATCCCACATCGGGCTCCCGGTGCATGGAGCCTGCTTCTCCCTCTGCCCCTCTCTCTCTCTCTCTCTCTCTCTCTCTCTCTGTGACTATCATAAATAAATTTTAAAAATTTAAAAAATTATTAAAAAAACAAACAAAAAAAACAAATCCATTTTTAATTTAAATTCTAGTTAGTTAACATACAATGTAATGTTAGTTTCAGGTGTACAATATAGTGATTCATCACTTACATACGACACCCAGTGCTCATTAGGACAAGTGCACTCCTTAATCCCCATTACCTATTTAACCCATCCCCCCACCCACCTCTACTCTGGCATCCATCAGTTTGTTCTCTCTAGTTAAGAGTCTGTTTCTTGGTTTGCTCCCTCTTTTTTTCCCTCTATGATCATCTATTTTGTTTCTTAAATTATACATATGAGTGAAATCATATGGTATTTGTCTTTCTCTGACTGACTTATTTCACTTAGCATAGTACTCTCTAGCTCCATCCACGTCTTTGCAAATGGCAAGATTACATTCTTTTTGATGGCAAGTAATATATATATAATACGTCTTTATCCATTCATCACTTGATGGACATTTAGGCTCCTTCCATAATTTGGCTATTGTTGATAATGCTGCTATAAATGTCAGGGTGCACGTGCCCCCTTAAATCAGTATTCTTGTATCCTTTGGGTTAATACCTAGTAGTGCGTTTGCTGGATTGTAGTGTAGTGTATCCATTCTTAACATTTTGAGGAAACTCCATATTGTTTTCCAGAATGGCTGCATCAGTTTATAATTCCCACCAACAGTGCAAGAGGATTCCCCTTTTCCCACATCCTTGCCAACACCTGTCGGTTTCTTGTGTTGTTAATTTTAGCGTTTCTGACTGGTGTGAGGTGATATCTCAGTGTAGTTTTGATTTGCATTTCCCTAATGATGAATGAAGTTGAGCATCTTTTCATGTGTCTGCTGGCCGTCTGGATGTCTTCTTTGGAAAAATGTCTGTTCATATCCTCTGCCCATTAAAAAAAAACTGATTATTACTTTTTTTGTGTGTGTTGAATTATATCAGTTCTTTATATAATTTGGAAACTAATACCCTTATCAGATATATCATTTGCAAATATCTTCTCCCATGCAGTATTAGTTTAGTTGATTGTTTCCTTTGCTGTGCAGAAGATTCTTAGTTTGCTGTATTCCCAATAGTTCATTTTTGCTCTTGTTCCCTTTGCTTCAGGAGACATATCTAGTAAGAAGTTGTTACAGATGATATCAAGGAGGTTGCTGCTTGTGTTCTCCTCTAGGATTTTGATGGTTTCCTCTCTCACATTTAGGTCTTTAATCCATTTAAATTTACTTTTGTGTATGGTGTTAGAAAGTGGTCCAGTTCCATTCTTCTGCATGCTTGCTGCTGTCCAATTTTTCCAACACCATTTGTTGAAGAGACCATCTTTCTTCCATTAGATATTCTTTCCCATTTTGTCAAAGATTAATTGACCATATAGTTATGGGTTCATTTCTGGGTTTTCTATTCTGGTTCTATTGATCACTATGTCTCCTTTTGTGCCTGTGCCATACTGTCTTGACTACTGCAGCTTTGTACTGTAGCTTAAAGTCTGGAATTGTGATGCTTCCAGCTTTACTTTTCATTTTCAAGCCTGCTTTAGCTATTTGGGGTCTTTTGTGGTTCCATATAAATTTTAGGATTGTTGGTTTTAGCTCTATGAAAAATGATGGTGGTATTTGATAGAGACTGCATTAAATCTGTAGATTACTTTGGGTAATGCAGAGATTTTAACAATGATTATTTTTCCAATCCATGAGCATGGAATCTTTTCCCATTTCTTTATGTTCTCTTCAATTTTTTTCATTAGTGTTCTATAGTTTTCAGAAAACAGATCATTTACCTCTTTGGTTAGGTTTATTCCTAGATACTTTATAGTTTTTGGTGCAATTGTAAATAGAATTGATTCTTGGTTTCTCTTTCTGCTGTTTCATTATTGGTGTAAAGAAATGCAACAGATTTCTGTACCTTGATTTTATATCCTGTGACTTTACTGAATTCATATATCAGTGTTACCAAATTTTTGGTGGGGTCTTTTGGATTTTCTATATAGAGTATCATGTCATCTGCAAACATGGAAAGTTTGACTTCTACCTTGCCAATTTGCATGCCTTTTATTTCTTTGTGATGTCTGATTACTGAGGCTAGGACTTCCAGTACTACGTTAAATATTATGTTGAGGATTGTTCCTTCTATCCATACTTTGTTGAGGGATTTTATTATGAATGGATATTGTACTTTGTCAGATACTTTTACTGCACCTATTGAAAGAATCATATGGTTCTCATCCTTTTTAAAATTAATGTAATGTATCATACTGATTGATTTCTGAATACTGAACCACTGTTGCAACCCAGGAATAAAGCCCTCTTGATGATGAGGAATGATTCTTTTTAATGTGTCGTTGAATTCAGTTTACCAGTATTTTGTTCAGAATTTTTGCATTCATGTTCATTAGGGATATTGGCCTGTGGTTCTTTTATTTACTATAGTCTTCATCTGTTTTGTTTCAAGGTAATGCTGGTCTCAAAGAATGAATTTGGAAGTTTTCCTTCCTTTTCTATTTTTGGAATAGTTTGTAAGAATAGGTATTAACTCTTCTTTAAATGTCTGATAAAATTCACCTGTGAAGCCTCTGGTCCTGGACTTTGCTTTGGGAAATTTTTTTACTACTGATTCAATTTCCTTGCTGTTTATTAGTCTGTTCAAGTTTTCTTTTTCTTCCTATTTCAGTTTTGGTAGTTTATACCTTTCTAGGAATTTATCCATATCTTCCAGGTTGTCCAATTTGTTGGCATGTAGTTTTTCAAAATATTATTTTATAATTGTTTATATTTTTGTTGTGTTGGTTATTATTTCTCCTCTTTCATTTGTGATTTTATTTATTTGGGTCATTTTTCTTTTTGATAAGTCTGGCTAGGGTTTATCAATTTTATTATTATTTTTTTAAAGAACCAGCTCCTGGTTTTTTTTTTTTTTTTTTTTTTTACTTTCTATACCATTTATTCCTGCTCTAATTTATTATTTCCCTTCTGCTGGCTTTAGACTTTGTTTGTTGTTCATTTTCTAACTCCTTTAGGCATAAGGTAAAGTTGTTTATTTGAAATTTTTCCTATTTTTTGAGGCAGGTTTGTATTGCTATGTACTTCCCTCTTAAGAACACTTTGCTGCATTCCAAAAGCTTTGTACCATTGTGTTTTCATTTTCATTTGTCTCCATGTATTTTTTATTTCTCCTTTGGTTTCCTGGTTGACCCACTTATGGTTTAGCAGCATATTGCTTAACCTCCAAATATTTATGATCTTTCCAAATTTTTTCTAGTAGATGACTTCAAGTTACATAGCATCATGTTCAGAAAAATATGCATGGTATGAGGCACCTTGAGTGGAGCAATTGGCTAAGTGCCCAACTCTTGTTTTTTGCTTAGGTCATGATCTCAGGGAGGGTCGTGAGATGGAGCCCAACGTTGGGTTCTGTGCTCAGAGTAGAGTTTGCTTGGGATTCTCTCTTCCTCTCACTCTGCCCCTCTGCTCATGCTCTTTCTCTCCTGAAAATAAATTTTAAAAATCGAACTAGGGGTGGTGGAAGGGGAGGAGGGCGGGGGGTGGGGGTAAATGGGTGACGTGCACTGAGGGGGGCACTTGACGGGATGAGCACTGGGTGTTATTCTGTATGATGGCAAATTGAACACCAATAAAAAATAAATTTATTATTAAAAAATAAAAATCAAAATCTTTTATTAAAATAAAGGAAATATGCATGATATGATCTCAATCTTTTTGTACTTGTACCTGATTTGTAACCTAGTATTTGATCTGTTCTGGAAACTATTCCTTATATACTGGAAAAGAATGTGTATTCTGCTGCTTTAGGATGAAGTGCTCTGAATCTTGTCCAATGTGTCATTCAGAGTCATTGTCTCCTTATTGATTTTCTATTTAGATGATCTATCCATTGATGTAAGTGGAGTGTAAAATCCCCTATTTTTATTGTATTATTACCAATGAGTTCTTTTATGTTTGTATTAATTGTTTTATATATTTGGGTGCTCCCATGTTGGGTGCATAAATATTTATAACTGTTAGATTTTCTTGTTGGATTTTCCCTTTTATTATTATATAGTCCCCTTCTTCAACTCTTATTGCAGTCTTTGGTTTAAAGTCTAGTTTGTCCAATATAGATATTGTGATCCCAGCTTTCTTCTGATGTCTATTTGTACGATGAATGTTTCTCCACTCCCTCACTTTCAATATTCTGGTGTCTTTAGTATAAAATGAGTCTCTTGTATCAGAAATAGATGGGCCCTGTTTTTAGATCCATTCTGGCACTCATGTCTTTTGATTGGGGTATTAAGCCCGTTTAAATTCAGAGTAATTATTGATAGATAAGAATATAGTGCCATTGAATTCGCTGTAAAGTCACTGCTTCTGGAGATTTTCTGTTTCTTTCTAGTCTTTTTGCTATTATCTTTCTTTCCCACTCAAAGAGTCCCCTTTAATATTTCTTGCAGGGCTGGTTTAGTGGTCATGAACTCCTTTGGTTTTTATCTGGGGTAATTTCTATCTCTCATTCTATTCTGAATGATAGCCTTGCTGGATAAAGTATTCTTGGCTGCATGTACCCCAAACCATAAGATATCTAGGAATAAACCTTAACCAAAGAGGTAAAGGAACTATACTCCAAAAACTACAGAACAGTTATGAAAGAAATTGAGGAAGACATAAAGAGATGGAAAAACATTCCATGCTCATGGATTGGAAGAATAAATATTTTGAAAAAGTCTATGCTACCCAGAGTAATTTACATGTTCAGTGAAATCTCCATCAAAATACCATGAACTTTCTTCACAGAGTTGGAACAAATCATCTTAAGATTTGTATGGAACCAGAAAAGACCCCAAATAGCCAAAGGAATGTTGAAAAAGAAAGCCAAAGCTGGGGGGCATCACAATGCCTGACTTTAAGTTGTATTACAAACCTGTGGTCATCAAGACAGTACGGTACTGGCACAAAAACAGACACATAGATCAATAAAACAGAATAGAGAACCCAGAAATGTACCCTCAACTCTATGATCAACTCATCTTTGACAAAGCAGGAAAGAATATCCACTGGAAAAAGGACAGTCTCTTCAACAAATGATGTTGGGAAAATTAGACATCCACATGCAGAAGAATGAAACTGGGCCATTCTCTTACACCATACACAAAGATAAACTCAAAATGGTTGAAAGAACTAAATGTGAGACAAGAATCCATCAAAATACTAGAGGAGAACATAGGCAACAACTTTGAACTTGGCCACAGCAACTTCTTGCAAGACACATTTGTGAAGTCAAGAGAAACAAAAGTAAAAATGAACTATTGAGACTTCATCAAGATAAAAAAGCTTCTGGGGGATCCTTGGGTGGCTCAGTGGTTTAGTGCCTGCCTTTGGCCCAGGGCGTGATCCGGAGTCCTGGGATCGAGTCCTGCATTGGGCTCCCTGCATGGAGCCAGCTTCTCCCTCTGCCTGTGTCTCTGCCTCTCTCTGTGTGTGTCTGTCATGAATAAATAAATAAAATCTTAAAAAAAAAAGATAAAAAGCTTCTGCATGGTGAAGAAAACAATCA
Organism: Canis aureus; assembly: GCF_053574225.1. Classification (NCBI taxonomy): domain Eukaryota; kingdom Metazoa; phylum Chordata; class Mammalia; order Carnivora; family Canidae; genus Canis; species Canis aureus. The sequence continues at coordinate 19,400,699 of NC_135633.1, forward strand.
ACAAAACTAAAAGACAACCTACAGAATGGGAGAAGATATTTGCAAATGACATATCAGATAAAGGGCTAGTATCCAAGATCTATAAAGAACTTATCAAACTCAACGTCCAAGAAGCAAACAATCCAGTCATGAAATGGACAGAAGACATAAACAGACATTTCTCCAAAGAAGACCTACACATGGCCACAACAAGCACATGAAAAAATGCTCCACATCATTTGCAATCAGGGAAATACAAATCAAAACTACAATGAGATACCACCTCACACCAGTGAGAATGGCTAAAATCAACAAGACAGGAAACAACAAATGTTGGAGAGGATGTGGAAAAAGAATAACCTTCTTGTACTGTTGGTGTGAATGCAAGCTGGTACAGCCACTCTGGAAAACCGGGTGGAGGTTCCTCAAGAAGTTAAAAGTAGAACTACCCTACAACCCAGCAATTGCAATACTGGATATTTACCTCAAAGATACTGATGTAGTGAAATGCCAGGACACTTGCACCCCAATGTTCATAGCAGTAACGTCCACAATAGCCAAACTGTGTAAGGGGCCATGATGTCCTTCGACGGATGAATGGATAAAGAAGATGTGGTCTATATATACAATGAGACATCACTCAGCCATCAGAAAGGATGAATACCCACCATTTGCTTTGACGTGGATGGAACTGGAGGGTATTATGCTGAGTGAAATAAGTCAATTGGAGAAGGACAATCATCATATGGTTTCACTTATATGTGGAATATAAGAAATATTGAAAGGCACTGTAAGGGAAACTGAATTTGGAAAAATTAGAGAAGCAGACAAACCATGAGAGACTCCTAACTCTGGAAAACAAAGGGTTGCAGAAGGGGAGCAGGGTGGGTGGATGGGGTGATGGGTACTAAGGAGGGCACTAGATAGGATGAGCACTGGGTGTTATACTACATGTTGGCAAATTGAATTTAAATTTAAAAAATAAACAAATGAAAAAAAAGAAACAGGTACACTAGGCAAAAGACAGGGAGAGCCTGTGTTTGGGTTGATGCTTTCTGGAGCTGAACAATAAAAATAATTTCTAAATTCCCTTTAAAAAATAAAGTATTCTTGGCTTCATATTTTCCCTATTTATCATGAATATAATATGCCAATCCCTTCTGGCTTGCCAAGTTTCTGTTGAGAGGTCTACAGCTAGCCTTATAGGTCTTCCCATAAGGGAAGGGGCTTCTTTTGTCTTGATGCTTTTAAGATTTTTTGAATTTATTGCTATATTTTTCAAATTTAATTACATTATGTCTTGGTGTTGGCCTGCTTTTGTTGATTTTGATGGGAATTTTCTGTGCTCCTGGATTTGGATGTCTGTTTTCCACCCCAGATAAGAGAAGTTTTCAGCTATGATTTCCTCAAATTAATTTTCTACCCTGTTTGCACTCTCTTCTGTCACTCCTATGATATGAACGTCATCATGTTTGATGGAGTCACTGAGTCCCCTAAGTCTGTTCTTATGTCCCATAATAATTCTTCTTTCACTCTTTTGCTCAGCTTCATTATTTTTCAATTAGTTTGTCCTCTATATCACTTATTCATTCCTTTGATTCTTCCATCGTTGTGGTCATTACATCTAGTCTGTTTCCAGTCTCAGTTATTACATTCTTCATCTCTGATTTATTTTTTATTTTTTAAAAATTTTATTTATTTATTCATAGACACACAGAGAGAGGCAGAGACACAGGCAGAGAGAGAAGCAGGCTCCATGATTTATTTTTTAAAACTCTTTTATCACTGTTGTAAGGGTCTCCCTGATGTCTTCATGCTCTTTTTACTCTCAGCAAGTAGCCATATGAGTGTTACTTTAGATTCTCTATCAAGCATGTTGCTTATATCTCTTTCACTTAAATCTCTGGCTGTGACCTCATCTTGTTTTTTTCATTTGGGTTGAATTGCTCTGTCTTGGCATATTGTCTAAGTCTGTCTTTTTCTCTGTGTTAGATAGAAGAGCTCATTATATTTCCGGCTTCTGGGAGTAATGGCTTTGTGAAGAAGAAGTTATACAGTTTCCAGGGCCTGGCACTTCAGGGAGTGTCCCTGGTGTGTGCTATGTGCACTCTATTGCTGTGTTTTGGCTGCTTTTATCCTTCAGCCCAGTTGTCCACAGAGGTTCTCCTTGCCTGCAGTGGCCAGTAATTGGGTCTTGGTCAGAACATGGCAAGTTTTAATTAGGTATGCTCTGGTCTGCTTGTTAAATGAGATCTGATACTACTTCCACTTGAACCGAGGCCCTGTAGAACTCTCTGTATAGGAGACATGGTGTGGGCAGTGGCTTGTGCTGGTCTTCTGGGGAAAGGGCCTGCTGCACTGGGATTCAGACAGGCTTTACAGAGAAGGGCATTACTGCCAGAGCACAGGGGTGTGGGACTTGGTGTAAGCAGATTAGGCAGAAAGAGTGTTGTTTACCACAAGTGAGTGGCTCTGTGTTTATGCTGAGAGATGGGGAAATAAAATGGTGCTGGCTGGCTCCTTTGTCCCTGGAGAGCATCCTCCTGAACATTTCCCTCTCAGGGAGGATCCCAAGAAGGGCAAATAATCCCCTCCCTGTGTACACCAAACATTCTTCAGATTTTCTTTCCATCCCACCACCTGCCTACTTTCTCTCCAGGAGGAGGATAGTACTCTCAGGATGCTATTCCAGCCAAGCCCACTGACCTTTAAAACTCTAGGCTTTAAGTCCTGCTGTTCGCAAGAACTCACAATTAGCCTCTCCCATTTTCCCAGCTGCTGTCTTTGGGGAAGTGTTCTCCTTGTGTGTATCCCCGTGTGCTTCTCTCCCTCTTACCTTTCTCCATGACCAGGGCTCTGTGCAGCACTTGCAATCCTTCTCTCTTTCTCTGCATTTCCTACCTTCCTTGATGTGACATCCTCTCTCCCTTTAGTTCCAAGTATTCACTTTCATTATACTTTTTGTTCTGTTTCCTTTGTTCATGCTACTCTAAATTGCAGCCACTCTGGCAGTTTCAATCTCATGACAGTTGGTAGGATTGACACTTGAAATCACGCTTTCCTGGTGTCAAAGTTGATGCCAAGATTTCTCACCATAGTCAACACGGACAGGAAATAAGTGAACTTTTAAAATGTAAATCTTACAATGTCTCTTCCTGTTTAAATATTTCAGGGGGTTTCTATGTATTCAGGATAAAAAAAAGTCTTTAGTATGCTGTGTGGAGCCCAGCTTAATTGGGCCCTGTCTATGCTTTCTACTCTTCCATGCTGCATTCTGTCCTCTCCCTACTCATTCACTTGCCTACATTCCTGCTGCAAGGTCTGCTTTCCATTTTTGGTGTCACTATCCCATCCTGGGCTGGGACTGTCAAAACATGCCTTTGTCTCTATCTGATATGTTTCTCATTCTACTTTCCAACTAATTCTTACTTTTCCTGCAGACCTCCTGAAAATGCCTTTCCTTATTAAGGTGAACTTTTTTGTTTCTTCTGTCTTATTCTATTTTTTCTCCCCTTGAAAACCCTGTTCTTTCTTCATAGCCCTTTATCTAAATTTTATTTTATGCAACAAAATGGGATTTTTTTTCTCTTAGTGGGAACTTACACTCAGTTTCTAAGACAAGAAATGGAAATGTTTGCAACGTGACATGTGGTGGGGAGGTAGAGACATCTTTAGCTTAGTAAGATAAAGTACAGGACAACAATTCAAAGGAGTTCATCTTCAAATACAAAAAAACCCCAGTGTGTGTTTGTCATCATTCAAACTGACCAGGCCATCTTCCCTATCTCTGAAGACTTCTACCTGCCTCCCTTCCCCAAAGCTCTCACACTTAGCTTTCAATGGCCTGTTCATTGCAGTCAGCTTTTTTGTGATCTACCTTCAGGGGTCAAAGGAATTTTGTAACAACTGTGTAATGCTATTATTTTCTGATATATTGCCTTCTACCCTCTCCTAATTTCAATGCCAGCACATTTCCCTCCATAGTTATATAATTCCAAGTTACCATTTCTGAAAGTTTTTATCACTGAATTTCCTGTTGTGCCCAGGACATGTCTACGTTCAATATAGTAACAAAACAAGGATGGGATCTACAGGCGAGCCAGGTGATAAAGATCCAATTTCCAATCCCTATTTTACTGCCTGCTTTCACTGACTACTTTGTGTACCATCTGTGCTGGATTTTCTGGGGAGCAGATGCTGAGAAGGAGTCTCCCCAGGGAAGGAAAATACCTGGGAAAGATACAGGGTTGAAACAGGATTGTGTAGGAGAAGCTCTTTGACTGCCACACAGGCCTGGAAAAGTCTTCTGCACACCCAATAGGGAGCTCTGGATTGTCCATTAGGGGTATCCAGTGTGGGCCAGAAATGGCAAGACCCTTGCTTGGTCATTGACTGGGGGCTTACCCAGAAGAGTGTGGCCTGGCTTGGAAGCTCAGTCTGACCACAAAAGAGCACACAGCAGTCCACCTCTTTTGCATCTGGAAAGTGAATCTGTTCTTGGAGAGGTATCTGAACAACACATTCTCACGTCTGTCACAATAGGTCTAAAGGTTTGATGTAAGGATGATTTAAATTGCAAGAGGAAAGTATAACTTTCCAGTGATATACCAAGGCACAACCCATGGAAATAACTACTATCTACCATGGGTTTGGGCTACAGGGAAAGCAGATATTAAAAAAAGGAAATTATTTTAGTGTTATATGCTTGTCTAAAGCATGTTTGAAGGATATAGGTTTAATGAACTAGAAAACACAAATATAAATTAAGTATACAATGCTCATTTTGCTCATTCCATATATGCGAAAAATGATTGAAGTGATAGGCAGTGTGACTTAGAGGAAACACCAGGATCATACAACAAGAGTCAAATGACCCTTATTTCATTAAAAAAAATTTTTTTATTGGAGTTCAATTTGCCAACATATAGCATAACACTCAGTGCTCATCCCGCCAAGTGCCCCCCTCATTGCCCATCACCCAGTCACCCCAACCCCCCGCCCACTTCCCCTTCCACTACCCCTTGTTCATTTTCCAGAGTTAGGTGTCTCTCATATTTTGTCACTCTCAGTGATATTTTCACTCATTTTCTCTCCTTTCCCTTTATTCCCTTTCACTAATTTTTATGTTCCCCAAATGAATGAGACCATATAATGTTTGTCCTTCTCCGATTGACTTATTTCACTCAGCATAATACCCTCCAGTTCCATCCACATCGAAGCAAATAGTAGGTATTTGTCGTTTCTTTCTTTCTTTTTTTTTAAAATTTATTTACTTGTTTATTCAGAGAGAGAGAGAGAGAGAGAGAGAGAGAGGCAGAGACACAGGCAGACTCCATGCCCGACGTGGGACTCGATCCCGGGCCTCCAGGATTACACCCCGGGCTACAGGCAGTGCTAAACCGCTGCTCCACCGGGGCTGCCCATATTTGTCGTTTCTAATGGCTGAGTAATATTCCATTATATACATAGACCACATCTTCTTTATCCATTCATCTTTTGATGGACACCGAGGCTCCTTCGACAGTTTGGCTATTGTGGCTATTGCTGCTATAAACATCGGGATGCAGGTGTCCCAGCGTTTCAATGACCCTGATTTCAAATATTGGTTCTGCTTCCATGTTTTGACAGCTACTTCTACTTTCTGAAAATTAGTTTCTTCATCATTAAAGCATGATATTGATAATAGTACCATTTGGTATACTGTGAGGATCAGTGACAATAACAATAATAGCAATAGTAATTACAGAAGAACAACAAATGGATCATAAGTTCTAGCTCTTGTGTGCCAGGCATTGTCAAATGCCCAATGCCTTTTTCACATTTTATCCCCACAACAAATCTATGAGCTACATACTAGTCATATCCCTGATCCTTGAACGATTTCTTTTAGATCTACTACTAACACTGATAAATAAATTCAGTGAGGATACAAAATCAAAATACAGAAATCTGTTACATTGTATACACTAATAATGAAGTAGGAGAAAGAAAAATTAATAAGACAATCTTATTTTCAATTGCATCAAAAATAATAAAATACCTATGAATAAACTTAACCAAGGAGGTGAAAGACCTGTACTCTGAAAACTGTAAAAGCACTGATGAAAAAAATTGAAGAAGATACAAACGGAAAGACATCCCGCACTCATGGATTGGAAGAACAAATACTGTTAAAATGTTCATAGTCCTGAAAGCAATCTACAGATATAATCCAATCCCCTCAAAATACCAGCAGCATTTTTCACAGAATTATAACAAATAATCCTAAAATTAGTATGGAACAAAAAAAGACCCTTAATAACCAAAGAAATCTTGAAAAAGAGGAAAAAAGCTGGAGGTATTGCAATCCCAGATTTCAAGATATACTGAAAAGCTGTAATCAAAGCACTATGCTATTGGCACAAGAGCAGACACATAGATCCATGGAACAGAATAGAGAGCCCACAAATAAACCCATGATTATATGGTCAAATAATTATTGAGAAAGGTGGCAAAAATATGCAATAAGAAAAAGATAATCTCTTCAAATGGTGTAGTGAAAACTGGACAACGCATGAATAAGGATGAAACTGGACCACTTTCTTACACCATACACAAAAGGTAAACTAAAAATGGATTAATGACCTAAATGACCATAAGACGACCCTGAAACCATAAAACCTACAAGAGTGCACAGGCAGTAATTTCTCTGACATCAGCTGTAGCAACACTTTTTTTTTTATGTACAGTTAAGCCTCAATAAAATGAGAAAGAATATCCAATGGAAAAAGATGGTCTCTTCAACAAATAGTTGCTGCCAGGGGAGGTGAGCTTCCTTCAGAATGGAACCTGCTCTAAGAATGTGCAGTGAGAAGTTAAAAAAGGTAACCTACATTCAGTCATACTGTCCAGTTCAGGACAGAGCCAAGTCTACAGAGTGATTCATCTCTTCACTCTGTGGGGACTGAGCCAAGTGGTTTCCTTGTTATTCACCCCAGTGTAGACTGAATCCTAAATGCCTTGACATTTCACTGATACTCAATAGAATTAACCATATGTATATATATATATATTTTTTTTTTTTTGAGAGAGAGAGAGGGAAGGAGAGTAGGGACAGTGTGGAGGAGTGGGGCAGAGGGAGAGGGAGAGAGAGAATCTTAAGCAGGTTCCATGCCCAGGGTAAAAGCCAATTCAGAACTCCATCTCACAATTCTGAGATCATGGTCTGAGTCCAAATCCAATCAGAGGCTTAACTGACTGAGCCACTGTGACAACCTGAGGAGATTAACCATATTATGTTTATTTTACAGAAAGTTATAGAATCAGTGAAGATAAATGATTTCCTCAAATCATACTAATCCAGATCATTTGAATCATAGCTTAAAAGCTCTTTCAATAAAATCCATTGTAATGATACTTTTTTGAAAAAATTTCAGTGGCTCACATTTCCACTACAAATGATCAAAAGTTCTTTGATGGTAGAAAAAGCATTCAGTTTTCTACAACTAGGCTTCACTCTGCTTGCCTTAACTAGTTTCCCACCATCGCCCAAACTGTGCATTCCACCCAGTTGTCCTCTACCTCTAGCTCACCAGCCTTTGCTCAAGCTCTCACACCATCAATCTCTTCTTTCCAGTTTACAAGTGTTAGTCAGCCTCCGTTATCACCTCCTTTGGAGACATCATGCTGAACTGGGTCTCTTGTGTGAAGAGGCATTTATTCCCCATAGGAATAGGAAGGAGCGATGCTCCAGGTGTGTGCTCTTGAGGGTTTTCACCTGAGGCACCAAGGTCGAGCCCCTTTAGTCATCATGCAAAAATATGAGAGAGTGTTTATGAAGTGATTCCAAGTCCTCCAGGGAGGGATTCTACAGGGCATATGATTCCCTGTCATATAATGTTCTAGGATCAAAGCCCTGAAGCACGGAGTTGTATTTGTGAGAAGATGGCTTTTGAGTAGAGGTAAAACTTTGACAATGTAGCAAGACATTTAAAGAGACAGAGTCAATAGGTAAGAAAGGGAGGATTCTGCTGTGTGTGTGTTGGTGGGCTTTCCACTTATAGGTCCTCTCCAGCTGATCATTGGAGATGCTGTTGAAGCGATGTCTCTGTGCTCAGGATCCCTAGACACAGCTGACACACCGGAATCAGTAGACTCCTTGGTTTTGATGCTGGTTAATTCCTTTTTCTCTTCTTTTTGGAGAAAAGTTTGGGCAATAATTAGGGGTATAAGTACTTGGCAGACATTAATCATCAAATCTTAGAATTTTACAGCTGGAAGGGAACGGAAAAATAAGTGCAACTCCTACCTCTTCAACTGGAAGGATGAAACCTATTAGGCAGCGCTCTGCCTCAATATTTCTTTCCCAGAGTTCTCCAAGTCGGCATTGAGGTCCCTAAGTTCCAGAGAAAAGGTGCAGCAACTGCAGTCAGTGACCCATGAATTTTTTTCCCCCATAAGATGCTTATTATGCATTCTACAAAGCTTTTCTATTTTACTTACATTATATTCTAAATTTTCCAAATTTACCCACTTTTAAGCTTTTGTAACTAAATATCCTTTATTCTTTTCTCTCATTAGAAATGAATTTTAGGTGTTTGATCCTATGACTATATTTTACTAATTTCAATTACTTTTTGAGATACAACATATAATTAGTATGGTTAGTATGGACATTTAATTTTTATGGATGATATGGTCAAATTCAGAAATAAATCAACTTGCCTTCCACTGTGTGCTAATGTCCTACCGGTCTTTACTCAAGATGGCATGAGCTGTTTCCTTCTGTTCTGCTGGGTTCCTCATCTCCCACAGTGTATTTCTGCTGGCTTTCAAAACATCACACAAAGGCCAGTAGGTCTCCATTGTAATGCTAGGGTGTCATGAAATGCCTTTGACCTGAGCAAGTCATCCCCCTTCAACCTCCTGTACCTTCCACTGGTGACATGCTATGATTGTGCTTGTTCACACACACTCCCTCCTTATTCAGAAGTATTGAATCCCTCGCAGAAACCTCTCATAGCCCCTTGTTATTACCTCTGCTTGCCAGCAATGTGGTGTGTTGGTTTCACTCTTCTTTTCCATATTCTATTCCTAGATGCTATAGTGGACTTCCTCAATTTTAAATTCTATTACTCATCAAACATTGGTTTAGTATCATTTATGGGCCACGACTGTTGTAGACATTGTGAGTATAGCAAAGATCAAAACAAAATCTTGGATTCCTGGAGTGTATATTTAGCAAGGGAGTTAGACTTTATGTATATATAATATGCAAATATTATCAATATGTAGTATCTACCGATGTGTACATGTAAAATGTAACCTCTTCACTAAAATATGTCAGTTACTGATAGGTGAGAAAAACAGCCAAGATAGAAGAGATAGGAATTTGAAAACTGAGGTAAGAGTGGAATGCTATTTTGTGTAATGTTTTGAGCTCTCTGTGGAGTGTGTGAAGCCAATCTGTCCCTGAGGTACCTGAGCCTAGAACATTGTAAGTGCTAAAACAGGATTTATTGAATAATTGACGATTAAATCAACTTCTTGATGAGCAGGGCAGTAGGAGAGAGAAAAAGAGAGACAAAGACAGGAGACAGAAAGAAAATGTTTAAATCACAGTCACAGAGTGATCACAACTGTATGATTCCTAAATCATTATGGTCACAAAGATTAGCCTTAGAGAACTGACTTAAAATTTCCCATGCAGGCCTGAATGGCTCTCTTGGTTAAGTGTCTGACTCTTGATTTTGGCTCTGGTCATGATCTCCAGGTGGTGAGATTGAGCCCCACCCTGGGCTCTGTACTGGGCACAGAGCTTGCATAAGATTCTCTCTTTCCCTCTCTTTCTGCCCATCCCTATCCCCTACTCACTCTCTGTCTTTCCTTCTTAAAAAGAAAAATAAAAAAAGAAAGCTTTTCATACAGGCCGATCTCAATAGAATTGTCTATGAGCAGTCTTTGCAAAAATTAGTAAGCCTAAAGGCATTCACACAATTACAGATCACCTAAGATAAGTACATCAAACCCCTTTGTCCCTGCCAAGATTGCATATTCAAGCATCACACACAGGCTTTTTGAACATGATGAATATTTATAGTAAGTCAACTGCGATATAACTTTGAATTATTAGATGGTTTAAATAATATTTGTGTGTATCTTTTCTCATTTGTCTACTTTAATGCTTTAACTTTTGTATTTTAAATTTTCTACTTCAATAAAATTGAAAAAAAAAAAGAGATGATTCTGATAGCCATGATGTAGGAATGGAGTCTCAACTATAAAATATTGATGTTGTTTTAAGGCTATACTTAATTTGCAAACTATATACTGTACAGGTTATAAAAGTATTTTGATAATATTCAGTGCTTTTCAGATGAAATTTCTGAGCCAGCCTTCTTCACTTCCTCCTTTTTATTGGACGTTTATTAATCCAAGTGATTTCTAACATCACCAAACTGAATTAAGTCAGGATGTGTTCCTTTTTACATCTTCTGCCAAGAATACCTGGGGTGAATTGCAGACACAGACTGTCAGCATTGGACCGTCAGCATTGTATAATTTGTATACAATGTCCATAAAAACGATATGCTCTCCACCACTGGAATGAAAAGGCAAAATCAAAGCTCTGTGGTTGAATTCATTCTCTTGGGCTTTTCCAACTTCCCTGAACTCCAAGAGCAGCTCTTTGGGGTTTTCCTGGCTGTTTACCTGGTGACTCTGATGGGAAATGCCATCATTATAGTCATCATTTCCTTGGAACAGAGCCTCCACGTGCCCATGTATCTGTTCCTCCAGAACCTGTCTGTGGTGGACGTGAGTTTCAGCGCAGTCATTATGCCTGAAATGCTGGTGGTCCTCACCAGGGAGAAAACGTCCATTTCATTTATGAGCTGTTTTGCACAGATGTATTTCATCCTTTTCTTTGGTGGCACTGAATGTTTTCTCCTGGGGACGATGGCTTATGACCGATTTGCTGCAATCTGTCACCCTCTGAGCTACCCAATGATTATGAACAAAAGAGTTTTCATGAAATTAGTAATGTTCTCATGGGTCTCAGGGATCATGGTGGCTACTGTGCAGACCACATGGGTTTTCAGTTTTCCTTTTTGTGGCCCCAATGAAATCAATCATATCTCTTGTGAAACCCCAGCAGTGCTAGAACTTGCATGTGCAGACACGTTTCTGTTTGAAATCTATGCATTCACTGGCACCATTTTGATTGTCATGGTTCCTTTCGTGTTGATACTCTTGTCATACATTCGGATTCTCTTTGCCATCCTGAGGATGCCATCAGCCACTGGGAGGCAAAAGGCCTTTTCCACTTGTGCCTCCCATCTCACTTCTGTGACCCTCTTCTATGGCACAGCCAATATGACTTATTTACAACCCAAATCTGGCTACTCCCCAGAAACCAAGAAGCTGATGTCATTGTCTTACTCACTTCTTACACCTCTGCTGAATCCACTGATCTACAGCTTCAGAAATAGTGAGATGAAAAGAGCTTTGATGAAACTATGGCGAAGAAGAGTGGATATACATGCATTCTGATTGTGCTGAGAAGCCATGTGATATATGGTCACTGTCTGACTGAACTTTACTTAAATTTTATATGTGGCTAAACAGTCTATTTTCAATGGTATTAACAGGTTTGCTATTTTTCCGTGTTCCTTTATAGGGTTTCCTGTTTTTTTTTTAAATTTTTTTTATTTATTTATGATAGTCACAGGGAGAGAGAGAGAGAGAGAGAGGCAGAGACACAGGCAGAGGGAGAAGCAGGCTCCATGCACCGGGAGCCCGACGTGGGACTCGATCCGGGTCTCCAGGATCGTGCCCTGGGCCAAAGGCAGGCGCTCAACCGCTGCACCACCCAGGGATCCCGGGTTTCCTGTTTTTAATAGTGCACTGTGGTAAATTTTAATGTAATGTATAATAAAACAGCTTATATATTCCTGTAGTATGATATATAGGCCATTACTGATTGTCATTAAAATTAGGTCCAATAAACACCCGAGTCCCAACATTTGTATGTACTGATTTTTTATTTCTGATACATACAACAAAGTGATTCCAATGGGACAAAATTATGTGTCACATTAACATGACAGTAACATTCTTTATGAAACTGTTACTGAATTAACGGCCAGACACAAGGGCTCCATGGGGAGATGTAAAAATGTGGACTATCAGGTCCCACCCAAGAGTTAATGAATTAAAATCTGCTATTTAAAAGGTTCTCCAAGTGACTTGGGTGAACTTTCAATTTGGAAAAGTATTGGTGTACAGCGTAGCTTTATCTTTAAAGCAAAGATGAATTCCTTGTTCCTTTACTACTCCTCTGCCATCAGATAATCGGAGCTCACATTGTCCCACATTCCATCTGATAGACAGCTTCCTGAAACTGTGGTATATTTTTGGGATCCTCTGATCATCCATGCCTGCCTGCTTATCTCATGTCAGAGATTTTCCAGGGACTCTTGTACCAGCATACCCACCCAACTCTCTTTGCTGCAAACAGCGGGATGACTGCTCTGCCCTTGGGAGTGTGCCTCTTGTGATTCTCAGGTGTGGTTATGGTATATATCAGAGTCACAGGGATGGAGATAAGGACACAAGTTGATGGCCCCACACAGTGTCTGTTTCGGTAGATCTGTGGTGGCACCTGCTAATTTCCATTTAGAATAAGTTCCCTGGTAGTTCTAAAACTGTTGATCCGGGGACTATGCTGTGAGGACCCTAAGTCCCAGAGAACCTTTCTAGCTTTATCTGAACTGCCTCTGTGGAGTCCCCTCTGGTTCTTCATGCATCATGTTTTAACCCTCGTTGTTTGTGACAACCCCTTCAAGTATTGTAATTCTGGATAAGATATGTACTAGTTTCTTTCAATAGGAAATTTAGGGTCTGTTCTCATTGGTATTGTCATTTGGGGGAAATTTCTAGGATGCTAGTGCCATCTTTACCCCAACTTTTGTGATGTTGCATTTCATTTTGTATTTTTAAATAACACCTTGCTTTTAAACTTCTACAAAAGTCATCACTTTCTAAAATTTAAAGAGTACATAGATTACAAAATAATGTAAAAGTCTCAAAAGCACCTGGACTCTCATTCTTGATATCATTGCCAGAGGCCATCACTCTGCATGGTTTCTGTCCAGGCTCTGATTTTTCCTATGGGTGTCCAAGGACTGGGTATGTGTACATACATTTATTTTTATCAGAATAGGAGGAGGGAGAGTTTCCAACTAATCCATTGTGTGTAATATTTCAAGGTATCACTTATGTCTATATGGATATTGCTTTATTGTTTTTAAATAAGTGCATCACCTTCTAAATGAGTAAACATAGTTACCAGTGACCAGTTTCCTCAAGTGGGTGTTTTACTTCCAACTTTCATTATTATGAAACTGTTTGAACATCCTTCTACACATCTGGTTGTGTGTTTATTATATATAGAATTTTAGGTAACAGAATTGCCAGATCGAAGTGTGTCATGCTAGGTTACTAAGGTGGTACTATTTTAGATTTTTCTGCAGTTGGGTTATTCCAACCACCTCCTCCAACAGAGTAGGAGTGTCCCTTTGTAAAGTTCTTGCCAGTTCTAGACATTCTGTTCCATAATGCTTTGTTCATCTGACTTGTATTTTTATTTACTGGCAAAACACATTATTCAAAAGCTACAGTAGATTCCAACCACTCTGATAATCACATTTGGAGTTTGCCATCTTTCAGAGCCAGTCTATGCAGTCCATATTTCTTATGGACTTTTTCTCAGTATAGGCTTTATACTGTTTTGTTTTTATTTTTAAGATCTATCCAACAAATCCTTGATTCTTAGATATTCTTTTAAATTTTCGTTTTTCAGTATAGATTTAGGTAGGATTGAATTTCTTTCTTTCTTAAATGTTTTGCTACATCCACTAAGCATGAAGTTTTCCTTTTTAACCTATAAAGGTTAAATTGTCAATTTCACATCTTGAATAGTTTTGAGACTGTAGGTTTTCTGTTCTTGTTTCAATTTGGATAAGTTCTATAATTTGTTATAATTATGATATTATTATAGTAAGTTCTATATTCTGAGAATACACATAGTCTAAATTTCACATTTGTGGCACAATACTTTTCCTAATGTCTACATGTTCTGTGGTGATACCGTGTTTTAAAATGCCAGGTAATGGTTATATTTCTTTTTCTTTTCTATCATTTCTTAGACCAAATATGGATTCGTGGTTTATTGGATTCTTCAAAGAATCATGTTTGGCTTTTTTGACTCTTTGTATGCTTACTTCCTATTTCATTAAGACGTGCTTCTTCACCAATAATCTTCCAGACCTATTTCCTGTGTTTTGTTGTTCCTATCTAACACCTGGAAGTGCACACTTACTTCATTGCTTTTCATGCTTACTTCAGTGCAATAGAAGCATTCTGGCCTTCATTCTTGTTTTGTGCAACATATTTTCTAATTTTCTTGCCTCGTCTTCTTTTCTCACATGTTATTTAGACAAGTATTTCTCAGCTTTAAACATGTGGTTGTTTTCCAGTTATATTCAATTATAGAGTCTCAGTGGAAGAGTACTGTAATCACACAATCTCTTGTATAGTGTTCAAGGGAACAGTTGTTGATCTTTTTTTTTTTTTTTGTGGCCCAATATACTGTCAGATTTTTGAATATTGAGCGTGATTGAAAACTATGTGCTTTCTTTCCAGTGCTGGCTGCAGAGTTCTCTATGTGTACTAGACTAAAGTGTGATGGGAATATTGTCCTACAGGACTTTATGTATTTCTTCTAACCGTTATGTAAAGAGGTGTGTTATAGTCTCCCACTATGACTGTCAGTCCTTTAAGTTTCCTTGTGGTTCTGTCAATATTTGCTTGATCTATTTTGCAGCCATATTATTGCTTACTTGCAGATTTCAAATTGTTCTATCTTCTTGGAGAGAGTTGTACCTTTTCTCCTTACGAAGTAACCTTTCTTATCCCTAGTAATGCTTCTTGCTCTGAAGTCTGCTTCTTCCCATAATAATGTAGTTACATAAATTTCCCTTGATCAGCATGTGGGAATCTCTCTCTCCATATTTTATTTTTTAACCTTCCCGTGTCCTTCTGATTTAGATGCATCTCCGCTGAGGAATGCTGTGGAGAAAAATAAATCAAGATAGTAGAGTTAGGGTTGGAGTTGATTGTCACAAATGTTGACTTGGGAGGAGTTCCTGGAGAAGCTGTCCCTGGGAAGAAGGGACATAAGGGAGTTAGCATTTTGAAGAGTAATAGTCCACGTTCAGAGAAAAGCATGGACAATAGCTATGAGATGGGGACAGAGTTGTTGGATTTGAGGACTAGCAAAGAGGCCAGTGGGGCTGGATGAGAGTGTCCAATGGAATGTGGTAGAGTTGAGCTCAGAGAGTTCTAGGGGAATAGATCTTTAATACATGAGTTTGGCTTCTAACCGGAAGAGGAGAGGGTGCTATTGGAGGGTTTTGCGCAGAGGCAAAGGATGAAGAAAGGAGAAGTTGAGAGGCCATGGCAGTTACCCAACTTGAGAGACAATAGTAGCTTGGACCAGGGCGTTAGCCCAAGGAAATGTAGAATGTTCAGATTTGATACCCAGTATTTTGAAGACAGAGCCACAGGTAGGTTATGGAGTTGATGTGATTTGGAGGAAAAACGACTCCTTGATTTGCAGCCCATGGAACTGGAAGCTCTGAGCTCCTGTTCCCTGAGATGAGGAATGTTGATGGTGGATCGGGTTTAGGAGAAGACTGGGAGTACAGTTTAGGACATATTAACACATGAAAATGCGATAACTTCATTTGAAAGTGTTATCTCAGTAATCTGAATTTCATTTCCAGCTTCTGGCCAGCTAAAGAGATATTTTTCTTTTATGCTTTGTGCTGTTGCTCTGCTATTTTATTGCACAGTATGCTATGTCTATCACCCCCAAATATTCGGAGTTATTGACATATCCTTCCTATACGTATATAATGACCCTTTGTAAATATTCCAAAAATATTCTGGAAGGAAAACATAAAGTTAGCACCTTCAAAAAGTAGTGTACTCTCTTACAACTACTGTTATTATCATATGTTAAATCAACATTCTTTTCTTATAACCTTTCATTTTTATATCTTTCTGGTCTATCTTATTGGTGAATCATGGGGGTAGGTGTGTTAGTATTTCTACATTTTGATTCTTCTTTGATCTATTTAGTACTATTGGCTATGAAATTATAATTTTATATTAATATAACTTCCTTTTCATCCCCTTTTGCATGTACCTGAATTGTTTCCGCACACTCTTCATTCATGTCTAATACACCTAGTGGAAAGTGCACAAGTGCTGACTAAATCTTGATGACTCCTCGGAAACTACACATCACCTGCGTTACCACCATTGACATAAAAAACGGAACATGTATGACAGAAGCCCACATGGGAACTCTGGTGTATGAATCATAGAGAATACATATCAGGCAGCATTTGCCAGCCTGGTGATGGGACTGGCTCATGCCTGGGGAGTAATTCCACCATAGTGAATGACCTAGGGGGGATCCCTGGATTGGAATGTGAAGTGAAAATTCCTTTACCTCAGGATAATGGCTACATTTCCCACTGGATACAGAGTAGATAGAATGAATCTCTGGATGTTGTTGACTGCTGCCAGGGGAGGTGAGCTTCCTTCAGAATGGAACCTTCTCTAGGAATGTGCAGTGAGAAGTAGACCAAGGTAACCTGCATTCAGTCACACCGTCCAGTTTGGGACAGAGCCAAGTCTGCAGAGTGTTTCATCTCTTCACTCTGTGGGGAGTGAGCCAAATGGTCTCCTTGATTGTTCACTCCAGTGTAAGTGGATCCCTGAATCTCTTGGTTTTCATTTATATCCAATGAGATTTACTGTATTATGTTTATTTTATAGAGAAAGTTATAAATCAGTGAAAAGTAGTTCAGATTACCTGACTTATAGCTTAAAAGTTCTTTCAATTTAATCAATTGTAATGATTTTCTTTCATAATTTTCAGTGACTATATTTCTTCTACAAATGATCAAAAGTTCTTTGATGATAGAATGAGCATTCAGTTTTCTACAACTAGGCTTCACTCTGCTTGCCTTAACTAGTTTCCCACCATCGCCCAAACTGTGCATTCCACCTAGTTGTCCTCTACCTCTAGCTCACCAGCCTTTGCTCAAGCTCTCACACCATCAATCTCTTCTTTCCAGTATACAAGTGTTAGTCAGCCTCCGTTATCACCTCCTTTGGAGACATCATGCTGAACTGGGTCTCTTGTGTGAAGAGGCATTTATTCCCCATAGGAATAGGAAGGAGCAATGCTCCAGGTGTGTGCTCTTGAGGGTTCTCACCTGAGGCGCCAAGGTCAAGCCCCTTTAGTCATCATGCAAAAATATGAGAGAGTGTTTATGAAGTGATTCCAAGTCCTCCAGGGAGGGATTCTACAGGGCGTATGATTCAGTGTCATATAATGTTCTAGAATCAAAGCCCTGAAGCACAGAGTTGTATTTATGAGAAGATGGCTTTTGAGTAAAGGTAAAACTTTGACAATGTAGCAAGACATTTAAAGAGACAGAGTCAATAGGTAAGAAAGGGAGGATTCTGCTGTGTGTGTGTTGGTGGGCTTTCCACTTATAGGTCCTCTCCAGCTGATCATTGGAGATGCTGTTGAAGCGATGTCTCTGTGCTCAGGATCCCTAGACACAGCTGACACACCGGAATCAGTAGACTCCTTGGTTTTGATGCTGGTTAATTCCTTTTTCTCTTCTTTTTGGAGAAAAGTTTGGGCAATAATTAGGGGTATAAGTACTTGGCAGACATTAATCATCAAATCTTAGAATTTTACAGCTGGAAGGGAACGGAAAAATAAGTGCAACTCCTACCTCTTCAACTGGAAGGATGAAACCTATTAGGCAGCGCTCTGCCTCAATATTTCTTTCCCAGAGTTCTCCAAGTCGGCATTGAGGTCCCTAAGTTCCAGAGAAAAGGTGCAGCAACTGCAGTCAGTGACCCATTACCAGTCATGAATTTTTTTTCCCCATAAGATGCTTATTATCCATTCTACAAAGCTTTTCTATTTTACTTACATTATATTCTAAATTTTCCAAATTTATCCACTTTTAAACTTTTGTAACTAAATATACTTTATTCTTTTCTCTCATTAGAAATGAATTTTAGGTGTTTGATCCTATGACTATATTTTATTAATTTCAGGTCACTTTTTGAGATGCAACATATAATTAGTATGGTTAGTATGGACATTTAATTTTTATGGATGATATGGTCAAATTCAGAAATAAATCAACTTGCCTTCCACTGTGTGCTAATGTCCTACTGGTCTTTACTCAAGATGGCATGAGCTGTTTCCTTCTGTTCTGCTGGTTTCCTCATCTCCCACAGTGTATTTCTGCTGGCTTACAAAACATCACACAAAGGCCAGTAGGTCTCCATTGTAATGCTAGGGTGTCATGAAATGCCTTTGACCTGAGCAAGTCATCCCCCTTCAACCTCCTGTACCTTCCACTGGTGACATGCTATGATTGTGCTTGTTCACACACACTCCCTCCTTATTCAGAAGTATTGAATCCCTCGCAGAAACCTCTCATAGCCCCTTGTTATTACCTCTGCTTGCCAGCAATGTGGTGTGTTGGTTTCACTCTTCTTTTCCATATTCTATTCCTAGATGCTATAGTGGACTTCCTCAATTTTAAATTCTATTACTCATCAAACATTGGTTTAGTATCATTTATGGGCCACGACTGTTGTAGACATTGTGAGTATAGCAAAGATCAAAACAAAATCTTGGATTCCTGGAGTTTATATTTAGCAAGGGAGTTAGACTTTATGTATATATAATATGCAAATATTATCAATATGTAATATCTACCGATGTGTACATGTAAAATGTAACCTCCTCACTAAAATATGTCAGTTACTGATAGGTGAGAAAAACAGCCAAGATAGAAGAGATAGGAATTTGAAAACTGAGGTAAGAGTGGAATGCTATTTTGTGTAATGTTTTGAGCTCTCTGTGGAGTGTGTGAAGCCAATCTGTCCCTGAGGTACCTGAGCCTAGAACATTGTAAGTGCTAAAACAGGATTTATTGAATAATTGACGATTAAATCAACTTCTTGATGAGCAGGGCAGTAGGAGAGAGAAAAAGAGAGACAAAGACAGGAGACAGAAAGAAAATGTTTAAATCACAGTCACAGAGTGATCACAACTGTATGATTCCTAAATCATTATGGTCACAAAGATTAGCCTTAGAGAACTCTTAAAATTTTTTTGTTTATTTTATTTTTATTTTTATTTTTATTTTTATTTTTATTTTATTTTTTTGATTCTTAAAATTTCCCATGCAGGCCACAGTGCCTGAATGGCTCTCTTTGTTAAGTGTCTGACTCTTGATTTTGGCTCTGGTCATGATCTCCAGGTGGTGAGACTGAGCCCTACCTTGGGCTCTGTACTGGGCATAGTGCTTGCATAAGATTCTCTCTTTCCCTCTCTTTCTGCCCTTCTCTATCCCCTACTCACTCTCTGTCTTTCCCTCTTTAAAAAAAAAAAAAAGAGGGATCCCTGGGTGGCGCAGCGGTTTGGCGCCTGCCTTTGGCCCAGGGCGCGATCCTGGAGACCAGGGATCGAATCCCACGTCGGGCTCCCGGTGCATGGAGCCTGCTTCTCCCTCTGCCTATGTCTCTGCCTCTCTTTCTCTCTCTGTGACTATCATAAATAAATAAGAATTAAAAAAAAATATTTATTTAAAAAAAAAAAGAAAAAAAAAAGAAAGCTTTTCATATAGGCCGATCTCAATAGAATTGTCAATGAGCAGTCTTTGCAAAAATTAGTAAGTCTAAGGCATTCACACAATTTACAGATCACCTAAGATAAGTACATCAAACCCCTTTGTCTGTCCCTGCCAAGACTGCATATTCAAGCATCACACACAGGCATTTTGAACAGGATGAATATTTATAGTAAGTCAACTGCGATATAACTTTGAATTATTAGATGGTTTAAATAATATTTGTGTGTATCTTTCTCATTTGTCTACTTATAATACTTTAACTTTTGTATTTTACATTTTCTACTTCAATAAAATTGAAAAAAAAAAGAGAGGATTCTGATAGCCATGACGTAGGAATGGAATCTCAACTATAAAATATTGATGTTGTTTTAAGGCTATACTTAATTTGCAAACTATATACTGTACAGGTTATAAAAGTATTTTGATAATATTCAGTGCTTTTCAGATGAAACCTCTGAGCCAGCCTTCTTCACTTCCTCCTTTTTTAAATTTTTAAATTTAATTTTATTTATTTTACTTTTTTTCACCTCCTCCTTTTATTTGATGTTTATTAATCCAAGAGATTGGTCATTTCTAACATTGCCACACTGAATTTAGTCAGGATGCATTCCTTTTTATATCTTCTACCATTAATACCTGTTGTGAATTGCAGACACAGACTGTTAGCGATTGGACTGTGACTTCATCATTTGTATATAATGTCCATAAAAACGATATACTGTCCACCACTGGAATGAAAAGGCAAAATCAAAGCTCTGTGGTTGAATTCATCCTCTTGGGCTTTTCCAACTTTCCTGAACTCCAAGAGCAGCTCTTTGGGGTTTTCCTGGCTGTTTACCTGGTGACTCTGATGGGAAATGCCATCATTATAGTCATCATCACCTTGGAACAGACCCTCCACGTGCCCATGTATCTGTTCCTCCAGAACCTGTCTGTGGTGGACGTGAGTTTCAGCGCAGTCATTATGCCTGAAATGCTGGTGGTCCTCACCAGGGAGAAAACGTCCATTTCATTTATGAGCTGTTTTGCACAGA
The DNA here is from genome assembly GCF_053574225.1 of Canis aureus. Taxonomy (NCBI): domain Eukaryota; kingdom Metazoa; phylum Chordata; class Mammalia; order Carnivora; family Canidae; genus Canis; species Canis aureus. The sequence goes on from NC_135633.1 coordinate 19,421,496, forward strand.
TGTATTTCATCCTTTTCTTTGGTGGCACTGAATGTTTTCTCCTGGGGACGATGGCTTATGACCGATTTGCTGCAATCTGTCACCCTCTGAGCTACCCAATGATTATGAACAAAAGAGTTTTCATGAAATTAGTAATGTTCTCATGGGTCTCAGGGATCATGGTGGCTACTGTGCAGACCACATGGGTTTTCAGTTTTCCTTTTTGTGGCCCCAATGTAATCAATCATCTCTTTTGTGAGACTCCCCCAGTGCTAGAACTTGCATGTGCAGACACGTTTCTGTTTGAAATCTATGCATTCACTGGCACCATTTTGATTGTCATGGTTCCTTTCTTTTTTTTTTTTTTTTAATTTTTATTTATTTATGATAGTCACACAGAGAGAGAGAGAGGCAGAGACACAGGCAGAGGGAGAAGCAGGCTCCATGCACCGGGAGCCCGACGTGGGACTCGATCCCGGGTCTCCAGGATCGTGCCCTGGGCCAAAGGCAGGCGCCAAACCGCTGCACCACCCAGGGATCCCTCATGGTTCCTTTCGTGTTGATACTCTTGTCATACATTCGGATTCTCTTTGCCATCCTGAGGATGCCATCAGCCACGGGGAGGCAAAAGGCCTTTTCCACTTGTGCCTCCCATCTCACTTCTGTGACCCTCTTCTATGGCACAGCCAGTATGACTTATTTACAACCCAAATCTGGCTACTCCCCTGAAACCAAGAAGCTGATGTCATTGTCTTACTCACTTCTTACACCTCTGCTGAATCCACTGATCTACAGCTTCAGAAATAGTGAGATGAAAAGAGCTTTGATGAAACTATGGCGAAGAAGAGTGGATATACATGCATTCTGATTGTGCTGAGAAGCCATATGGTCACTACCTGACTGAACTCTACTTAAATTTTATATGTGGCCAAACATTCTATATTCCTTGGTATGAACATGTTTTTTATTTTTCCATGTTCAATAATAAGATTTCTATTTTCAACAGTTTAGTGTTAATTTTAATACAATATATAATAAAACAGTTTATCTGTTCCTCTAGTATGATAATCAGCCCATTATGGATTATGTCATTAAAATGAGGTTCAATAACCTCTGAGTCCCTGTATTGTGTGTACTGATTTTTTATTTCTGATGGCATTCTTCACAGTGATTACATTGGGGCAAAAAGTTTGTGTCACATTAAGATGACAGTAACATTCTTTATAAAACTGTTACTGAATTACAGCCAGATACAAGGGCTCCATCTGAGATGTAAAAATGTAGACTCTCAGGTCCCACCCAAGACTTAATGAATTAAAATCTGCTATTTAAAGGGATCCCGAAGTGACTTAGATGCACTTTAATGTGGAGAAGCATTGGTGTATAGCGTAGCTTGTATCTTGATGACAAAGAGGAGTTCCTTGTTCCTTTACTACTCCTCTGCCATCAGATAATCAGAACTCATATTGCCCCACATTGTCCTCCTGACAGACAGCTTCCTCAAACTGTGGTGTATTTGTGGGATCCTTTGATTATCCATGCCTACCTGCTTTTCCCTTATGTCAGAGCAGTTCCAGGGAAGCCTGTACCACCAGCATATCCACCCAACTCTCTTTGTTGCAAACAGCAGGACAATTGCCATTCCCTCAAGGTGTGCCACTTGTGTGGATTCTCAGGTGTGGTTATGGTATACATCAGAGTCACAGGGATGGAGGTAAGGACACCATTCACTATATGTGGGTTGCTGGCCCCACACAGAGTGTCTGTTTCAGTAGATCTGTGGTGGCACCTGCTAATTTGCATTTAGAATAAGTTCCCTGGTAGTTCTAAAACTGTTGATCCAGGGACTATGCTATGAGGACCCTAAGTCCCAGAGAACCCTTCTAGCTTTATCTGAACTGCCTCTGTGGAATCCCCTCTGATTCTTCATGAATGATGTTTTAACCCTCATTGTTTGTGACAACCCCTTTCACGCATTGTAATTTTGGATAAGATATGTACTAGTTTCTTTCACGATGCAATTTAGGTTTCTGTTCTCATTGGTATTGTCATTTGGGGGAAATTTCTAGGATGCCAGTGCCATCTTTACCCCAACCTTTGTGATGTTGCATTTCATTTTGTATTTTTAAATAACACCTTGCTTTTAAACTTCTACAAAAGTCATCACTTTCTAAAATTTAAAGAGTACATAGATTACAAAATAATGTAAAAGTCTCAAAAGCACCTGGACTCTCATTCTTGATATCATTGCCAGAGGCCATCACTCTGCATGGTTTCTGTCCAGGCTCTGATTTTTCCTATTGGTATCTGGGGACTTGGTATGTGTACATACATTTCTCTTTTTCAGAATAGGAGGAGGGAGAGTTTACAGTCTATTTTCCAATTATTCAATTTCACAGAATATTTCAAGGGTATCATTTTATGTCTGTATGGATTTTGCTTTATTGTTTTAATAAGCGCATCGCCTTCTAAACGAGTAAACATAGTAATGTGACCAGTTTCTTCAAGTGGATGGTTTACTTCTGACTTTCACTGTTATCAAACTGTTCGAACATCCTTCTACACATCTGGTTGTGTGTTTATTATAATAGAATTTTAGGAAACAGAATTGCCAGATCAAAGTGTGTCATGCTAGGTTACTAAGGTGGTACTATTTTAGATTTTTCTGCAGTTGGGTTATTCCAACCACCTCCTCCAACAGAGTAGGAGTGTCCCTTTGCAAGATTCTTGCCAGTTCTAGATATTCTGTTCCAAAATGCTTCATTCATCTGATTTGCATTTTTTTAAAAAAGATTTTATTTATCCATTCAAGAGAGACACACAGGGAGAGGAAGAGACACAGGCAGACGGAGAAGCAGGCTCCCTGAGGGAAGCTTGATGCGGGACTACATCCCAGGACTCCCGGGATCATGACATGAGCCAAAGGCAGACGGTCAATCCCTGAGCCAACAAGCCTCCCTGATTGGCATTTTTAATTACCAGGAAGTCACAAACATTTTCAAAAACAAAGCTAGATGACAACCACCCTGATAATCACACTTGTATTCACAAGCTACTCTCTGCAACCTTTAATTCACATATTTCATTATGGACTTTGTCTCCGAATAGACTTTATGCAGCTTTTAAAGATACATTCACCACCACTAGATTCTTAGATATATTTCTAAATGTTCATTTTGCAGTATATTTGGAAACCAAAGCAAAAGTAAGCTATGGTGACTACATCAAATAAAAAACTTCTGCACGACGAAGGAGACAATTGACAAAAGCCAACCTACTGAATGGGAGAAGACATTTACAAATGACACACTTGGTAAAGGGGTTAATTTTCAAAATATTTAAAGAACTTTTATAATTCAACACCTCCCCCCAAACGAAATCCAATGAAAAAGAGGCGGAACATATGAATGAACATTTGATCAGAGAAGACGTAAAAGATGCTTAACATCACTCATCATCAGGGAAATGCAAATCAAAACTATAAGGAGCTATCACCTCATGTCAGATGTCAGTCAGAAAGACTAAAATTAACAACATAAGAAACAACAGGTGTTGGTAAGGCTGTGGAGAAAGGTAAACCCTCTTGTGCTGTGGGAATGCAAACTGGTACAGTCACTGTGGAAAACAGTGTGGTGGTTCCTCAAAAAGCTAAAAATAGAACTACCCTATGATCCAGTAATTGCACTATGGGGTATTTACTCCCAAGATACCAAACACTAAATCAAAGGGATACATCACCCTTATGTTTATTTCAGCATTATTTACAATAGCCAAATTATGGAAAGAGCCCATGTCCATCAATAAACAAGAAGTGGCATAGACACCACACACACACACACACACACACACACACACACACACACACACAATGAAATAATAGCCACAGAAAATAAAAAAAAGAATGAAATCTTGCCATTTGCAACAACATGGTTAGAGTTGGAGGATATAATGCTACTGAGCTAAGTCAGTCAGAGAAATACAAATACCATATGATTTCACTCATCTATGTGGCATTTAAGAAACAAAACAAATGAACAAAGTAAAAAGGAGACAAACCAAAAAGCCAGACCTTTACCTCTAGAGGACAAACTGTTGGTTACCAGAGCGGAAGTGGGTGGGGAGATGGGTGAAACAGGTGAAGGGGATTAAGAGTACTCTTACTGTGATGAGCCCTGAGTAGATTACATAGAATTGTTGAGTCACTATATTGTACACCTGAAACTAATGTAGCACTCTGTTAATTATACTAGAATTAAAATGTAATGATTTTTTATGTAAAAAATCATAAGGAAGAGAAAAAAATAATCTTTTGGATCTTTAGGTACATCGATTATGCATGCATTGGATCGTTTTTGTTAGCTTTGCCAGTTTATATTGTTTACATTGATCATATTAAACTGTGTTCATGGGGATACCTGGGTGGCCCAATGGTTTAGCGCCTGCCTTTGGTCCAGGGCGTGATCCTGGAGACCTGGGATTGAGTCCCACATCAGGCTCCCTTCATGGAGCCTGCTTCTCCCTCTGCCTGTGCCTCTGCCTCTCTCTCTCTCTCTCTCTCTCTGTCTCTCATGAATAAATAAATAAAGTCTTTATTAAATACCTGTGTTTGTTTTGATTCATTTTGCTTGGTTAATCTTCTCTCTACCACTAAGTTTGAGTAGTGTCTATTCTCTTTTTTCAATACTTCCAATATGGACATCCTATTTGTGACTTCAAAAAAATTTTTTTTGACACCTATCCTGAACACTGCTAGCTAAGGTTTCATCACTTTCTGTTGTTTTGCCTGTTTTCCCTGAGCATGTGTATTTTTTGCTTTGTGCTCTTCATTACAGAAGCAGTAAGGTCGTAAAATGGTAAACATTCTTGGCTATGTTTTTGCTGATAAATTGTATCCACTTTCTGACCACATCCTTGAGGTGAGTATTTAATCCATCACCTGCTTTTCCTGTTCCATTCCTCTTTTTACCCTTTAGTTTCTGTGGATTAGTTTGGCTCAGGACCTCTCTGGTATCCCAGAATTGGAGCAAAGTGTACTCTTTCTGGACCCGCCATGTACAGAATGTCTGTTTGGAAATGGGGCCAGGCCATGTTTCTTTCACAAGTCACCAGGAACTAGCCATGGTGAACAGTAGCACTCTTTCTAAATGTGTTACTCAATTATTGGCCACACACACATTGGATGTAAAAATGTAGACTCTCAGCTCCCACCCAAGACCTAATGATTTCCAATTTGCATATTAAAAGGATCCCTGGGGCACCTGGGTGGGTCAATCTGTTAAACCTCCAACTTTCGGTTTCGGTATTGCTCAGGTTCTGATCTCAGGGTGGTGGGATTGGGGCTCCTGAGTGGGGCTCCATGCTCAGTGTAGAGTTGGCTTCAATTCTCTGCCTCTGTCCCTCACCCTACTTGCTCTCTGTCTCTCTCTAATAAATAAATAAAATCTTTTAAAAATATAAAAAAATAAAAGGATCTCTAACTGACTTGGATGCATTTTATTTTTTTTTTTTTATTATTTTTTTTTTATTGGTGTTCAATTTACTAACATACAGAATAACACCCAGTGCCCGTCACCCATTCACTCCCACCCCCCGCCCTCCTCCCCTTCTACCACCCCTAGTTCCTTTCCCAGAGTTAGCAGTCTTTATGTTCTGTCTCCCTTTCTGATATTTCCCACACATTTCTTCTCCCTTCCCTTATTTTCCCTTTCACTATTATTTATATTCCCCAAATGAATGAGAACATATAATGTTTGTCCTTCTCCGACTGACTTACTTCACTCAGCATAATACCCTCCAGTTCCATCCACGTTGAAGCAAATGGTGGGTATTTGTCATTTCTAATAGCTGAGTAATATTCCATTGTATACATAAACCACATCTTCTTTATCCATTCATCTTTCGTTGGACACCGAGGCTCCTTCCACAGTTTGGCTATCGTGGCCATTGCTGCTAGAAACATCGGGGTGCAGGTGTCCCAGCGTTTCATTGCATTTGTATCTTTGGGGTAAATCCCCAACAGTGCAATTGCTGGGTCGTAGGGCAGGTATATTTTTAACTGTTTGAGGAACCTCCACACAGTTTTCCACAGTGGCTGCACCAGTTCACATTCCCACCAACAGTGTAAGAGGGTTCCCTTTTCTCCACATCCTCTCCAACATTTGTTGTTTCCTGCCTTGTTAATTTTTCCCATTCTCACTGGTGTGAGGTGGTATCTCATTGTGGTTTTGATTTGTATTTCCCTGATGGCAAGTGATGCAGAGCATTTTCTCATGTGCATGTTGGCCATGTCTATGTCTTCTTCTGTGAGATTTCTGTTCATGTCTTTTGCCCATTTCATGATTGGATTGTTTGTTTCTTTGGTGTTGAGTTTAATAAGTTCTTTATAGATCTTGGAAACTAGCCCTTTATCTGATATGTCATTTGCAAATATCTTCTCCCATTCTGTAGGTTGTCTTTGAGTTTTGTTGACTGTACTTGGATGCATTTTAAATTTGGAGAAGCATTGGTGTGCAGCACAGCTTATATCTTTGTAATAAAGATGTGTCCCTTGTTCCTTTACTACTCCTCTGCCATCAGATAATCAGAACTCATATTGCCCCACATTGTCCTCCTGACAGCTTCCTGAAACTGTGGTGTATTTGTGGGATCCTTTAATTATCCATGCCTACCTGCTTTTCCCTTATGTCAGAGCAGTTCCAGGGAAGCCTGTACCACCAGCATATCCACCCAACTCTCTTTGTTGCAAACAGCAGGACAATTGTCATTCCCTCAAGGGTGTGCCACTTGTGTTGATTCTCAGGTGTGGTTATGGTATACATCAGAGTCACAGGGGTGGAGGTAAGGACACCATTCACTATGTGTGGGTTGCTGGCCCCACACAGAGTGTCTGTTTCAGTAGATCTGTGGTGGCACCTGCTAATTTGCATTTAGAATAAGTTCCCTGGTAGTTCTAAAACTGTTGATCCGGGGACTATGGTGTGAGGACCCTAAGTCCCAGAGAAACTTTCTAGCTTTATCTGAACTGTCTCTTTGGAATCCCCTCTGATTCTTCATGCATCGGGTTTTGACCCTTGCTGTTTGTGACAAACCCTTTCACGCGTTGTAATTTTGGATAAGATATGTACTAGTTTCTTTCAAGATGCAATTTAGGTTTCTGTTCTCATTGGTATTGTCATTTGGGGGAAATTTCTAGGATGCTAGTGCCATCTTTACCCCAACCTTTGTGATGTTGCATTTCATTTTGTATTTTTAAATAACACCTTACTTTTAAACTTCTACAAAAGTCATCACTTTCTAAAACTTAAAGACTACATAGATTATAAAATAATGTAAAACTCTCAAAAGCACCTGGACTCTCATTCTTGATATCATTGCCAGAGTCCATCACTCTGCATGGTTTCTGTCCAGGCTCTGATTTTTCCTACAGGTGTCCAAGGACTCGGTATGTGTACATACATTTCTCTTTTTCAGAATGTTGACTTGGGAGGAGCTCTTGGAGAAGTTGTCCCTGGGAAGAAGGGACATAAAGGAGTTAGCATTTTGAACAGTAATAGTTCATGTTCAGAGAAAAGCATGGACAATAGCTATGAGATGGGGACAGAGTTGTTGGATTTGAGGACTAGCAAAGAGGCCAGTGGGGCTGGATGAGAGTGTCCAATGGAATGTGGTAGAGTTGAGCTCAGAGAGTTCTAGGGGAATAGATCTTTAATACATGAGTTTGGCTTCTAACCAGAAGAGGAGAGGGTGCTATTGGAGGGTTTTGAGCAGAAGCAAAGGACGAAGAAAGGAGAAGTTGAGAGGCCATGGCAGTTATCCAACTTGAGAGACAATAGTAGCTTGGACCAGGGCGTTAGCCCAAGGAAATGTAGAATGTTCAGATTTGATACCCAGTATTTTGAAGACAGAGCCACAGGTAGGTTATGGAGTTGATGTGATTTGGAGGAAAAACGACTCCTTGATTTGCAGCCCATGGAACTGGAAGCTCTGAGCTCCTGTTCCCTGAGATGAGGAATGTTGATGGTGGATCGGGTTTAGGAGAAGACTGGGAGTACAGTTTAGGACATATTAACACATGAAAATGCGATAACTTCATTTGAAAGTGTTATCTCAGTAATCTGAATTTCATTTCCAGCTTCTGGCCAGCTAAAGAGATATTTTTCTTTTATGCTTTGTGCTGTTGCTCTGCTATTTTATTGCACAGTATGCTATGTCTATCACCCCCAAATATTCGGAGTTATTGACATATCCTTCCTACACGTATATAATGACCCTTTGTAAATATTCCAAAAATATTTTGGAAGGAAAACATAAAGTTAGCACCTTCAAAAAGTAGTGTACTCTTTACAATTACTGTTATTATCATATGTTAAATCAACATTCTTTTCTTATAACCTTTCATTTTTATATCTTTCTGGTCTATCTTATTGGTGAATCATGGGGGTAGGTGTGTTAGTATTTCTACATTTTGATTCTTCTTTGATCTATTTAGTACTATTGGCTATGAAATCATAATTTTATATTAATATAACTTCCTTTTCATCCCCTTTTGCATGTACCTGAATTGTTTCTGCACACTCTTCATTCATGTCTAATACACCTAGTGGAAAGTGTACAAGTGCTGACTAAATCTTGATGACTCCTCGGAAACTACACATCACCTGCGTTACCACCACTGACATAAAAAACGGAACATGTATGACAGAAGCCCACATGGGAACTCTGGTGTATGAATCATAGAGAATACATATCAGGCAGCATTTGCCAGCCTGGTGATGGGACTGGCTCATGCCTGGGGAGTAATTCCACCATAGTGAATGACCTAGGGGGGATCCCTGGATTGGAATGTGAAGTGAAAATTCCTTTACCTCAGGATAATGGCTACATTTCCCACTGGATACAGAGTAGATAGAATGAATCTCTGGGTGTTGTTGACTGCTGCCAGGGGAGGTGAGCTTCCTTCAGAATGGAACCTGCTCTAGGAATGTGCAGTGAGAAGTAGACCAAGGTAACCTGCATTCAGTCACACCGTCCAGTTTGGGACAGAGCCAAGTCTGCAGAGTGTTTCATCTCTTCACTCTGTGGGGAGTGAGCCAAATGGTCTCCTTGATTGTTCACTCCAGTGTAAGTGGATCCCTGAATCTCTTGGTTTTCACTTATATACAATGAGATTTACTGTATTTTGTTTATTTTGTAGAGAAAGTTATAGAATCAGTGAAAGGTAGTTGAGATTACTTAGAGCTTAAAAGCTCTTTCAATAAAATCCATTGTAATGATTTTTTTCCAAAAATTTTCAGTGACTATATTTCTTCTACAAATGATCAAAAGTTCTTTGATGATAGAAAAAGCATTCAGTTTTCTACAACTAGGCTTCACTCTGCTTGCCTTAACTAGTTTCCCACCATCGCCCAAACTGTGCATTCCACCCAGTTGTCCTCTACCTCTAGCTCACCAGCCTTTGCTCAAGCTCTCACACCATCAATCTCTTCTTTCCCAGTTTACAAGTGTTAGTCAGCCTCTGTTTTCACCTCCTTTGGAGACTTCATGCTGAACTGAGTCTCTTGTGTGAAGAGGTATTTATTCCCCATAGGAATAGGAAGGAGCGATGCTCCAGGTGTGTGCTCTTGAGGGTTTTCACCTGAGGCGCCAAGGTCAAGCCCCTTTAGTCATCATGCAAAAATATGAGAGAGTGTTTATGAAGTGATTCCAAGTTCTCCAGGGAGGGATTCTACAGGGCGTATGATTCAGTGTCATATAATGTTCTAGAATCAAAGCCCTGAAAGAAGGAATTGCATTTGTGAGAAGATGGCTTTTGAGTAGAGGTAAAACTTTGACAATATAGCAAGACATTTAAAGAGACGGAGTCAATAGGTAAGAAAGGGAGGATTCTGCTGTGTGTGTGTTGGTGGGCTTTCCACTTATAGTTCCTCTCCAGCTGATCATTGGAGATGCTGTTGAAGTGATGTCTCTGTGCTCAGGATCCCTAGACACAGCTGACACACCAGAATCAGTAGACTCCTTGGTTTTGATGCTGGTTAATTCCTTTTTCTCTTCTTTTTGGAGAAAAGTTTGGGCAATAATTAGGGGTATAAGTACTTGGCAGACATTAATCATCAAATCTTAGAATTTTGCAGCTGGAAGGGAACTGAAAAATAAGTGCAACTCCTACCTCTTCAACTGGAAGGATGAAAACTACCAGGGAGCGCTCTGCCTCAATATTTCTTTCCCAGAGTTCTCCAAGTCGGCACTGGGGTCTCTAAGTTCCAGAGAAAAGGTGCAGCAACTGCAGTCAGTAACCCATTACCAGTCATGAATGTTTTTTTTCCCCAGAAGATGCTTATTATGCATTCTACAAAGCTTTTCTATTTTACTTACATTATATTCTAAATTTTCCAATTTTCCAAATCTATCCACTTTTAAACATTTGTAACTAAATACACTTTATTCTTTTCTCTCATTAGAAATGAGTTTTAGGTGTTTGATCCTGTGACTGTTTTTTACTAATTTCAATTTTTTTTATGATGCAAAGTATAATTAGTATGATTAGTATGGACATTTAATTTTTATGTATGATATGGTCAAACTCAAATCAACTTGCTTTCCCCTGTGCTAATGTCCTACCGATCTTTACTCAAGAAAACATGAAATGTTTTCATCTCCTGTGTCTTTCTGTTCTCCTGTGTTCCTTATTTCCCACGTTTTTTTCGGCTCATTTTCAAAACATCACAGTAAAGCCAGTAGGTCTCCACTGAAATGCTAGGAAGTCATCAAATACCTTTGATCTGAGCAATTGTTCTCTCCTTGTTATGCCTTCCTCCTCCACCTATTGTGGTATTCTATGATTTGTTTTTCGTGTTCCCACCCCATTCCAAATTATTGAATTCCTTATAGAAATGTCTTGTAGCCCCTTATTATTACCTCTGCTTGCCAATAATTTTCCTTGTTGGTTTCACTCTTCTTTTCGACACTCTCTTCCTTAAAGATATCATGGATTTCCTCATTTTTTTATTCCATTATTCATCAAATATTGGTGTAGTATCAATTACAGGCCAGGGACTATTGTAGACATTGTGAATGTAGCAAAGAAAAAAATCAAATTCTTAGATACCTGGAGTTTATATATATATATATATTTTTTTAATTTATTTTTTATTGGTGTTCAATTTACTAACATACAGAATAACACCCAGTGCCCGTCACCCATTCACTCCCACCCCCCGCCCTCCTCCCCTTCTACCACCCCTAGTTCGTTTCCCAGAGTTAGGAGTCTTTATGTTCTGTCTCCCTTTCTGATATTTCCCACACATATCTTCTCCCTTCCCTTATATTCCCTTTTACTATTATTTATATTCCCCAAATGAATGAGACCATATAATGTTTGTCCTTCTCCGATTGACTTACTTCACTCAGCATAATACCCTCCAGTTCCATCCACGTTGAAGCAAATGGTGGGTATTTGTCATTTCTAATAGCTGAGTAATATTCCATTGTATACATAAACCACATCTTCTTTATGCATTCATCTTTCGTTGGACACCGAGGCTCCTTCCAGAGTTTGGCTATCGTGGCCATTGCTGCTATAAACATCGGGGTGCAGGTGTCCCGGCGTTTCATTGCATTTGTATCTTTGGGGTAAATCCCCAACAGTGCAATTGCTGGGTCGTAGGGCAGGTATATTTTTAACTGTTTGAGGAACCTCCACACAGTTTTCCAGAGTGGCTGCACCAGTTCACATTCCCACCAACAGTGTAAGAGGGATCCCTTTTCTCCGCATCCTCTCCAACATTTGTTGTTTCCTGCCTTGTTAATTTTCCCCATTCTCACTGGTGTGAGGTGGTATCTCATTGTAGTTTTGATTTGTATTTCCCTGATGGCAAGTGATGCAGAGCATTTTCTCATATGCATGTTGGCCATGTCTATGTCTTCCTCTGTGAGATTTCTGTTCATGTCTTTTGCCCATTTCATGATTGGATTGTTTGTTTCTTTGGTGTTGAGTTTAATAAGTTCTTTATAGATCTTGGAAACTAGCCCTTTATCTGATATGTCATTTGCAAATATCTTCTCCCATTCTGTAGGTTGTCTTTGAGTTTTGTTGACTGTATCCTTTGCTGTGCAAAAGCTTCTTATCTTGATGAAGTCCCAATAGTTCATTTTTGCTTTTGTTTCTTTTGCCTTCGTGGATGTATCTTGCAAAAAGTTACTATGGCCGAGTTCAAAAAGGGTGTTGCCTGTGTTCTTCTCTAGGATTTTGATGGAATCTTGTCTCACATTTAGATCTTTCATCCATTTTGAGTTTATCTTTGTGTATGGTGAAAGAGAGTGGTCTAGTTTCATTCTTCTGCATGTGGATGTCCAATTTTCCCAGCACCATTTGTTGAAGAGACTGTCTTTCTTCCAATGGATAGTCTTTCCTCCTTTATCGAATATTAGTTGCCCATAAAGTTCAGGGTCCACTTCTGGATTCTCTATTCTGTTCCACTGATCTATGTGTCTGTTTTTGTGCCAGTACCACACTGTCTTGAACCACAGCTTTGTAGTACGACCTGAAATCTGGCATTGTGATGCCCCCAGATATGGTTTTCTTTTTTAAAATTCCCCTGGCTATTCAGGGTCTTTTCTGATTCCACACAAGTCTTAAAATAATTTGTTCTATATATATATATTTTTAAAGATTTTTATTTATTTATTTATTCATGAGAGAGAGAGAGAGAGGGAGAGAGAGAGGCAGAGGGAGAAGCAGGCTCCATGCAGGGAGCCTGACGTGGGACTCGATCCCGGGACTCCAGGACCGCGCCCTGGGCCAAAGGCAGGTGCTAAACCGCTGAGCCACCCGGGATACCCTGGAGTTTATATTTTATTGATGGAGTTATATATTACTTATATATAATCTGTAAATATTATAAATATGTAATATATACATGTGTGTACATGTAAATTCTAACTCCATCATTTGTATATATACCAAGTGCTGATAATGAAGAAACACAGAGGAAGGTATAATAGATAGGACCTGAAGTACTGGGCTATCAGTGGAATGCTGTTTTGTATTTGTTTCCCGCTTTCTGTTGAGCTGAGGATCCAATGTGTTCTTGTGATTACTGAACCTAGAAAATGATACTTGCTCAATCAGTGTTTGTTGAATAATAATAATTAATGATTAAATGAACTCCTGATGAGAAGGATAATTGGAGATAGAGAAAAGATAGAAAGAGAGAGACAGACAGGAAATGTTTAAATAATAGTTTTAGAGTGATGAAAACTGGATGATTCTTAAATATAATGGTCACAAGGATTAACCGTAGAAAACTGGCTCTTAAAATTTCCCATGCAGACGAATCTCAGTATAATTGGCCATGACCAGTGTTTGCAGTAATCAATAACCCTGAAGCAACTCACACTATTTATAGATCACTTAAGATAGTGAAATATGAAATATGAAAACTCTGCTGTAACCCACAAATGGGGTTGAACTTAGATGTTTTTTTCATAATTTTTTTCAAAAAAACTTTTTTTTAAAGACTTATTTATTTATTCATGAGAGACAAAGAGAGAGAGAGGCAGAGACACAGGCAGAGGGAGAAGCTGGCTCCATTCAGGGAGCCCGATGTGGGACTTGATCCCAGGTCTCCAGGATCATGCCCTGGGTCGAAGGCAGGAGCTAAACCACTGAGCCACCCAAGGATCCCTGTTTTTTTCATATTTAATAAGCCTCATACCAGTATTTTGAACTGATAAATATTTACAAGAAACATAAATCAACTGTGCTGTAACTTTGAATCATTCAGTTGTTTAAAAAAATTTGTGGGTATCTCTTTCTCTTTCTCTACTTTTTAATACTTTATTTTTGGTGGTTTTAAAAATATCTATTTATATAAATTGAAAAAAAAAGATGATTCTGATATTTATGACATGGGAATGGAACCACTTATAAAATATCAATGTTTGTTTTAAGGCTATGTTCAAAATCAAACTATATGACGTACAAATTACAAAAGCATTCCGATGTAATTTTTTTACTTTTCAGACAAGACTTCTGAGCCAGCATTCTTCACTTCCTCCTTTTTATTTGACATTTATTAATCCAAATAATGACCATTTCTAACATTGCCTACTGAATTTATGCAGGATGCCTTCCTTTTTACATCTTCTGCCAAGAATACCTGGGGTGAATTGCAGACACAGACGCCCAGCTATTGGACTGTGACTTCATCATTTGTATACAATGTCCATAAAAACGATATACTGTCCACCACTGGAATGAAAAGGCAAAATCAAAGCTCTGTGGTTGAATTCATCCTCTTGGGCTTTTCCAACTTTCCTGAACTCCAAGAGCAGCTCTTTGGGGTTTTCCTGGCTCTTTACCTGGTGACTCTGATGGGAAATGCCATCATTATAGTCATCATCGCCTTGGAACAGACCCTCCACGTGCCCATGTATCTGTTCCTCCAGAACCTGTCTGTGGTGGACATGAGTTTCAGCGCAGTCATTATGCCTGAAATGCTGGTGGTCCTCACCAGGGAGAAAACGTCCATTTCATTTGTGAGCTGTTTTGCACAGATGTATTTCATCCTTTTCTTTGGTGGCACTGAATGTTTTCTCCTGGGGGCGATGGCTTATGACCGATTTGCTGCAATCTGTCACCCTCTGAGCTACCCAATGATAATGAACAAAAGGGTTTTCATGAAATTACTTATAACATCATGGGCCTTAGGCTTCATGTTAGGTACTGTGCAAACATCATGGGTTTCCAGTTTTCCCTTTTGTGGCCCCAATGAAATCAATCATATCTCTTGTGAAACCCCAGCAGTGCTAGAACTTGCATGTGCAGACACGTTTCTGTTTGAAATCTATGCATTCACTGGCACCATTTTGATTATCATGGTTCCTTTCGTGTTGATACTCTTGTCATACATTTGGATTCTCTTTGCCATCCTGAGGATGCCATCAGCCACGGGGAGGCAAAAGGCCTTTTCCACTTGTGCCTCCCATCTCACTTCTGTGACCCTCTTCTATGGCACAGCCAGTATGACTTATTTACAACCCAAATCTGGCTACTCCCCTGAAACCAAGAAGCTGATGTCATTGTCTTACTCACTTCTTACACCTCTGCTGAATCCACTGATCTATAGCTTCAGAAATAGTGAGATGAAAAGAGCTTTGATGAAACTATGGCGAAGAAGAGTGGATTTACACACATTCTGACTGTGCTGAGAAGCCATGTGATATATGGTCACTGCCTGACTGAACTTTACTTAAACCTAATAAATGGTGGCAACATTTTGCATTTCTTTGTATGAGTATGCTTAACCTCTTGTTTTCTACATATTTGTTAATATATTAAAGATATGTTCATATATTCATGTTTATTCTTTTTTCATAGATATATAATGTTCATAATACTGAATATAAAAGTTTCTTTAAAATTTGCTTGTTAGTTTTGACCCTTGCAGTATGCTAAATGAAGAAACTAGTTTTATACACATATATATTCGAGCTTTAATTTCTGTAGAATAGGTTTCACAGTGTGGGCTGAATGGGTCAAAGCAACTGTGAATTTGCAAATAAAATATAATATTTTATAAATATTACCAACTTACTTTTTTAAAGAAAAATATTTATTTATTTGTTTTGGAGACAGAGAGTGAGAAAGCAGCGTAGGGGAAGCAGAGGGACAGAGAGGATCCTGAAGCTGACTTCCTGATGAGCATATAGCCCAAGGAGGACACAGGGCTCTATCCCACAACCCTGAGATCATGAGCTGAGCTGAAAGCAAGAGTCAGCTGCTTAACCTACTGAACCATCCAGGTGGCCCCCACAAATTACTTTTTAAAAACGTAATTCAGGTTGCCTTTGAAGACCCAGCAAAACAACAAATAAGGAGCTTGGCTTTTTTCGGGGGGGGAGGGGACTTTTTTTTTCTTTTCGAGTGAAAATCTGTTCCATGCATGAGTTGAAAAAAGCAGTTCTTTACTAGGAGGATCACACTGGTCTATTATAGGTCATATCTAGTTTTAATCAGGGTTATCTAGAATATATTCACCTAGTGTGTGACTAGACAGCAGCAGCAAGGGATTGTTTTTGAAGATCGTTTGTTTATTTAACAATATTTGTTGAATGATTTCTATGTACCAGAGACTGTGCCAGGTCCTGAGAGCATCAAGATTGGCAATATAGTCTAATGAGAGAGATAACTATTAAACAAATAACCACGCACTAAAAACACAATTACAGTTGTGATAATTGTTAATCAGGAAAAACACAAGATACCCTGGAATCATCATAAGAAGACCTTATCTGATATGGGGGTGGTGCATAGGATAGCATTGGCACTGGAAGGACCATGAAGGCCTCCCTGAGAAAGTGAATATTGAAACTGAGTCCAAAGACAGGTAGGAGTTATCCAGGCTCAACTCCAGCATGAGGGGGTGGGGAGGAGAGTCATGTATGTGGAAAGAAGGACATGTGTGAAAGTCTGGATAGGAAGGAACTTGATATTATTCCAGTGAAGGCAGGAGGCTAAACAGCAAAGGAGGAATGAGATGAAGAGGTAGGCAGAAGCCAGACTAAGTAAAATCTTGTCAGTACAAGAACTCTGAATTCACCTGCTAGTGATACGGTACCAGTGAGTTAAGCAAAGCAGTGACATGGACATGTTTGTACTTTTAAAATGTCTTCCTGGCTCATTATTGATGGAAGGAGTTCAAGAGTGGAAATAGGCAAGGATCCCTGGGTGTCTGAGCAGTTTAGCACCCGCCTTCAGCCCAGGATGTGATCCTGGAGTTCCGGGATTGAGTACTGGGATTGAGTCTCTCATGGATAAATAAATAAAATCTTTCTTTTTTTTTTTTTTTTAAAGAGTGGAAGCAGTGTGGATGGAGCAGTGTGGATGATTCTACTCATACTTAAGAAGTCAAATTGACAGGACTTGTTATGGATTGTTGGGAGTGGGGGTAGGAGAGAGAAGTGAAGAATGCACCCATATTTCTTGTTGGAATAGGGAGTGGATGGGGTTTCCATTTGTTGAGATGTGGAACATTGGAAAGGAAGAATTTTGGGGGAGAAATCCAATTTTGGATGAGTAAAGTTTGAGACTTTTGTGGAAAATCAGTCAAGTAGATAGTTGGGATATATAGATCAGGCTCAGAATGGAGATTCTAAATTAGGGGAACAGGCTATAGGGGAATACCTAAAGAGGGATGCGTGATCCAGGGAGGATCTTCTTAAGATGGAATGACTCCAGAATGTTTGAAGTTCCATGGAAAGAATCCAAAAGAAAAGGAGAGGTAATGAATCAGTGCGGCTCAAGCTTGGAGCTGAGATGTTTTTTTTTACCTGAGGAAGAGAGAGCTACAAATGGACCAAAGTGTTGTATGGATCATAGAGAGAGGAAGACAGAGCTGTGAAGTTGTAGGCATTCCAGGGACCAAAGAGCTAACATTAGGAGGCTAGGGGAAAGGTATCAAGGATAAAGGAAGTGGATCTGGAAAGAAGCTTCAGGATGGTGCCTCTAAGCCCTAAAGGAATGAGAGAGCTACAGGAGGGATTTAGTGAAGTATGCGGAAAGATAGACTAAATCCTCACTGCCATCTAGTGGCTCAAGTATATAATTGCTTTAATCTCACTGCTGAAAGCTCAGGGAGCTAAATTTTTTTTTTTTTAATTTTTTTTATTTATTTATGATAGTTACAGAGAGAGAGAGAGAGGCAGAGACACAGGCAGAGGGAGAAGCAGGCTCCATGCACCGGGAGCCCGATGTGGGATTCGATCCCGGGTCTCCAGGGTCGCGCCCTGGGCCAAAGGCAGGCGCCAAACCGCTGCGCCACCCAGGGATCCCTCAGGGAGCTAAATTTGTCCGTGGTTCACCAATACCATCTCTGGTGAACTCACAGAAAGTAATAGAAGCAATCACATCAGCCCTGGGATCCAAGAATTTGGACAAATGACAAATGCAGTGGCAATTTTCATATCCTTAATAGGTGTAGATGTATCTTTTTGTTAGGCTTAGAAGCAGAAAGACTGAGGGACATCTTCAATCTTCCCCTTTTCCCATCTCCATTCCTTTGCCACCATGGTGGCATGGTGTTCCCCCATGACCACCACCACTATCACTACCATCAAAATCACCACCATCACTTTCACCATCACCACCCCCTTAGCCATCACCACCACTAACTACTACCACCATCACCTTCACCATCACTACCACCTTCATCACCACTGTCATTACCACCACCATCACCATATCATCACCATCACCATAATCATTAACCTCACATCCCACACATTATGCATTCACAAGAGTGGGTTATGTCTGTAATTTCATTTGAATATCCATTCATAAATTCAAAGCCACTTATTGGGTACCTGACATGTACCAGTTGCTGTGCTGGATGCTAGGCAAAACTTTCGGGAGATCACTTTGAATGACTGAAGCAAATAAATGAACTCTTAACAACACTGTGTGGTGAGTGTTATAACTGCGGTTAACACTTGTGCTGTGAGACTTCACTGGATAAGACTTCCAGGAGGAGCTCAGTGTGGTTCGTTTGTAAAGACTGATAAGCATTAGCTACAGGGCAAAAACATGAAAGAAGACTCCACATCTAGAGAAAAGCTGGTCTGAAAAACATGTTAGATTTTAAGATCTCGAGTGGAATTGTGTGACAGCTGCGTGGAATACTTGAGGAAGGACAGAAAATAAATTCAGACTGTGAATGACTTTATGAGCTAAACAAAGGAGTTTGCACTCAATGTGGAAAGGCATGGGAGAGTCACTGGAGGATGTTATATAAGGGAGAAACAAAATCAAACTTGCATTTTAAAAATAGCTAATATTTACTGGACATTCACTATATACCTGGCTAAGCCTCTTACATGGTTGAGCTCGTTCTATTCTTCTCAACAATACCATTCAACAGAGGAGCTGAGAGACACTAAATAATTTGAGTATTCAAGATTATTTTTTGGCTGTATGGGATTAGAACACACCTTTCTTGGACGTCAGAGTTCATGCTGTTGGTCTATAATCTTGCTTTACTGCATCTCACATGATGGAAGCAAAGGAACTAAAAACCCTCTTAAGTTGGGCTTATGTAACCCAGGCATTTCTCCAATGGCCATGCACTGAGCTGTTGTCCCAGTGGACATCGCATGCTGGAGCACACTCCTGGAGGTACCACATTGGCTACAGGTGTAGTCCTAGAACAGGCCATCAGCAGAGATTGTGGGAAGAATTGTTCAGATCAAATCCTAACCATTCTTGCAGGAGAGACAAGACCTGAGATCATCACACGTCCTTGTGCAACCCTCCTATTTTTTGAGTGAGGCCTGTATTGCGATGTATTTCTCTCTTAGGACCGCTTTAGCTGTATCCCAAAGATTCTGAATGATTGTACTTCATTTTCACTAGTTTCCATGGATCTTTTTAATTCTTGTCTAATTTCCTGGTTGACCCATTCATCTTTTAATAAGATGCTTTTTAACCCCTATATGTTTGAGTCTCTTCCAAATTTCTTCTTGTGATTGATTGAGTTCTAGTTTTGAAGCGTTGTGGTCTGAAAATATGCAGGGGACAATTCCAATCTTTTGGTATGGGTTGAGACCTGATTTGTGACCCAGTATGTGGTCTATTCTGGAGAAAGTTCCATGTGCTCTTGAGAGGAATACGTATTCCCTTGCATTCGGATGGAAAGTTCTGTATTTATCTGTGAAATATATTTGGTCCAGTGTATCATTTAAGGCCCTTCTTTCTTTGGTGATGTTCTGCTTAGAAAATGTGTCGTTTGCTGAAAGTGCCATGTTAAAGTCTCTTGCTATTAGTGTATTATTATCTAAGTATCTCTTTACTTTGGTTATTAACTGTTTGATATACTTGGCGGCTCCCACATTAGGAGCATAAATATTCATGATTATTAGGTCTTCTTGTTGTATTGACCCTTTAAGTATGATAGAGTGTCCCTCTTCATCTCTTTCTACAGTCTCTGGTATAAACTCTAAATTATTTGGTATGAGGATTGCTTGTGCAACTCTCCTGACACCTCATGTGAATAATATGGGCATAGGAAAGAGTTGCTTTGGGGAAGTAGACAAAGGCAATTCTTTTTAGAAAGTTCACATTTCTTCTAATTTTCTACTTTTCCACCAGACCTTAAGAGGGGAAAGCAGACATTCATTGCACATGAAAATTCTTTCAATCTCTGTTATTACTGTTTCCAAGTATGACCTGTTTTTTTTTTATTTTTCGAACATCTTAGCCTTTGCTAATAAATTTTGTGGACTTGTGATATTTGGCAATTTACAGATTATCACGTCAATGTTTCAAAGAAAAATATAGAAAACCTGGTCTTGGTGTTAGGCCTTCTAGGTGGGCTGTTTCTCTGTTTTCCTGATTATCATCCAGAAACAGGAGCTGACCATCCCTGATGTCATTAGAACAATATCCCAGAAGCAGGCCAGAACTCCCTATAGGTTTTAATGGTCAATAGCAGTGGAAATATCAAGGGTGGGGCATAGACATTTCCATCTTAATAACTGCAACCTTTTTTCTTGGTCTATTTCTTTATGTTTCATTTAGAAATGAAGCTATTCAGTGACCATCTTTTATTGCACTTTTCTTTAGAGTAGTGATTCTCAAATTTGGTTTGGGGACCCCTGACAAAAAAATGAGACCCTTTTAGGGGTTCTGCGAGGTCAAAATTACTTTTAAAATATTATTTGCCTTTTATCTCTCATCCTCTCAGAAATGTACAATGGAATTTTCCAGAAGCTACCTAATGCATTTTATCATGACAGATTGCATGTAGAATGAATGAGGATCCAGCTATGTTCTATTATGCCAGACAAAAGAGATTTGCAAAAATGCAACACAATACCATTCTTCTAAATATTTTTGAAGATATAATTATTTTCCATCAAAATGTTATTTCTGTTAATGTGTGATTTAACAATAACTACTGTTATCTTTAAAGGAGCTAATATGTACATATTTTTAAGTGTCTTAGTTTGAATTTCTAATATAGTAAATATCAATTACTGTAATCTGGATAAACAAAAGATCTTTGAGGTTATCTATAAATTGTCAGAGTATAAAGCGGTCCTGAGACTAAAAATTTTGAGAATGGTGGTCCAGAGAATTCACAGTAGACAATTTCTCAATGATTTAAGAGGAGGATGTATGCCCTGATTTACTTGGCATCCCCCTTGTGCTAAAAGAAAAGAAACAGCAGCAGAAATACACATGTTTACAGCTCCCTGGTCTCCAGGTGTCAAACATGCCTCTCTGTACAGTTGATCTGTTTCCTTGGTAACTAAACTGTCGCTGCCTTGTGTGGCCTATTAACCACCTCCCCTGGATGGCTGGATTCCACAGGGTGATGGCTGTCTGGGAATAATTAGTGAACTTCATAAGGAAGTTTCCTCAAGCAGGAAATTGGTTCCTGTGGAACTTGTTAAACATTGACTCCACAGTGAAATCATGAAAACATTTACTGACATCAGTAAGGGTGTCCAGGTCCCCGGGGAGCACTTACCAAGGGCGAACAGTGTCAGGAACCAGGGACTATGAGTTTATTCTTAAAGGTTTAGGTGTCAGTTTTAAGCTGTGATGAGGGAGCAATTATGTTAAAATGACTCTTGCGTTTCAAATGAAGCCACTCTTTGAAGCCTCTTCCCTGAGTTAAAACACTGGTCCAGAGTAGGGATGTTCGATATAATTAAAGTCTACTTAAATCCAGATATTCCCTTTCATTGAACCATTTTTGCCACCACTGACAAATAAAAATAACAAATCCTCCTGATCCTGAAGAGGTTGGCCAAATTTCAGATCGTCTCATATGGTTGAGAATTTCCGACAACTTGACCAATCTCTACTCTGTGTAGAAAGCAGTCAAGCTTTCCCTTGCTAACTCTTTAAGACTTGTCTCACATAAGCACATGAGTGTAAGGAACAAAAATCTATAAGCAAAACACAGCTATATTTTCTCAGAAAAACAGAACAAAAGAACACCAAGAATGCAACACAAGTGAAAAAAAAAAAAGACAAAGAACAGAGCATAGAGGCCTCCACCTCAGTAACACATTTTGTGAGCCTCCCAAAGGAGTCTGTGCTGGGGGGCCGCAGCCTGTGAACCCCAGTTCTGCACCCCATCTCTGGCAGTGCTATCATTTCCCCTTTCTGTCATTCAAATACTTTATAGATGGCCTGAGATGGAAGTTTCAGGAGCTCCCAAAAGATCTTCAAATCACATTGAAAAGAGTATGAGCAGACAGGGAGAACATTTCAACATGAAGATTTTGCAAGAATAGAAGAAGAAAAATAAGGAAATATGAAAATATAATAAATAGCACTTTGGAGTGTCCGCTAGGAGCTGGGTTTGTGCTGAGTGCTTTTGTGCTCTCTTTGTTGATGCTCTTAACAACCTTGTCACTTGCACTTGGGCCGTACATGGGAGGACACCTAGCTGGGAGAGCTTACGTAGGTTGTCCAAGGTGGAATGGCAAAAGTGGAAGTAGAATCTTTCTCTCTGATCCCAAGTTCCAAGCGTTTGACCACTGCCTATAGTCATCATGTCCCATTTACTTCTTTATTCAACTAATATTTACACCTGTGTCCTTCCATGTCAGACTCTAAAATATGGAGCCAAAATCTACAGTGTTCCTGCTCATATGGAACTCATGGGAAGCCACAAAAGACATAAATCAAATAGTCACACAAATTAGCATATCATTACAAGTCAAAATGTGTTTGAAGGAATATATGATGCAAACCAATGACCACATAAATACACACTTCACCTTGTCTGAAGAGATCAAGAAAGACATCTCTAAGAAAGTGATAACTGAAATTTAGGTAGGAAATCACAAGAAAATTTGTGGAGGGCAGGAGGTAGAAAGAGTGTTGTGAGCAGAAACAACAAAGGCTCTTCATCGGCAACAAGCAAATCCCAGGGAAAGAACCCAGAGAAGTTGGGTGTGTGATTTCTGACTGGAGAGGTAGCAGGAACCAGACATATAGGGCCCACATGCTGTATTAAAGAAGCTACCGGAAAAGTTCAATTGCTTTGTTTTGATTTTGTTTTGTTTGGTTTGAGATTTCTTTGGGGGTTTTTCTTCTGTGAGAAATATTTTATGGACCGAGTTCAGAGAAGAATGTAAAGGCTATTCACGTAAGTGCTACCAAATTAAGTGAAGCATCAGAGGATGCTTTTGAATGATATGACTTTGAATATAACTGAAGTCTCTTGTATACTCCAATGACATCGAAAAAGTTTAAGCCAAGGGCAGGAATGAACAGATGGTGTTTTGAAAATGCTTTTGGGTAGTTGTAGAGTAGAGAGTAAATGAAAAGGGAACCAGCAGAGGTTCCAGTCAGTTGACTAATGAAGCTGTCCTAGTGAATGGGGTGCTGGCTGGAGGAACAGGGAGGAAGACCAGGGAGGGATTAAGATAATACTGGCATGACCATAATTGATGGATTGGCGAAGAGAAGTAAGGGGATGGAATGGAGCTGAAGAGAACTTCTGAAATATTCTCTCATGAAATAAAGTAATATTTCTAGGGGGAAAAATGTCTATTCTTAATGATATTTTCAGAATTAAGAAAAAAAAGTACAACCAAATTAAAATAGAAACAGAACAAATAAGGTGATTGTTGAAAGCATACATTTAGATTATGCAAATTTTCAATTTTTCTAGATAATGGTAAACTGTATTCCAAAGTGGGTGTACTAATTTGCATCCATCCTGCTTATCATTCAGGGGGACTTCATAACCTGAAGATTGTTTCTTCTGCTGTATGGGATTTTCTTAAAGTTTACGGTTTCATCTCCTCCATTGTCTTTATTTGCTTTTTTTTTTGGAACTCCTCCCAAGCAGGCCTTGGGTTTCTGGATATATCTTTCATATACATATACAGACTTTTCTCATATGTTTTCCAAATCTTTTCTAAGTTTATTTAAGTAAGCTCTACACCCAATGTGCAGCTCAAACTCACAACCCAAGATCAAGAGCTGCACACACTGCTGATGGACCCAGGCAGGCATACTCCGGCCTACCCAAATTTTTCTGTGCTGCTTTTGGAGGAGAATAACTCGACTTATTTTCTAGTCCACCCATCCCTTCCTTGGTATCATTCACTTTCATAGTCAACCCGTTATCTTTCTTATCTAATAAGTTTTCCAATATTTTTTCAATGGTCATAATGTATTTCTATTTAATAGAAGCATTATTTTGTAAAACATGCATGATTATATTAACGGAAATACTTTTCACATCCTTTTGTTTTGTGATGTTATTAGGTATTATCGTTTTAATTTATAAAATTGGGTTCCTCTTTTTCAAAGCAAAGGTTTTCCTCCACTGCTTCACATTTCTTGATTTTCACCTCACTTTTGGATTGAAAATCCCAATTTCTCTAAGTATGGATGTGGTTTCTAGTGAATTCCTTTTCATTTGTGTGGAGGAACAGAACATGCTGCTGTGTGGAGTTGTGTCAATGGTTTTAAAATTTGTTTTGATTATTACTGCACCCATCCATCATGGTTTTCCCATCTTATGTGGAAAACTATCCTGAGTTTCCTTTCCCACTATCCACACTCACTGTTTTAATTTCACAGAAAACGAGATTTTGGGCTACTGTGCAGCATAAGCAGAGGAAAAGGGATTGACCAACCATTAGTAATTTCTTATTAATCATTCTAATAATTAGCCCTCATGCCTCTCCTTCCTACTTGCATCTACTCATTCTGAATTTAGACTTCCCCTGAATAAGCGCCAACCCTTCTGCTTCTCTTTCTTAATTGGGGTGTTCTCTATATTATTTCCCTACTAACTTAGATAATAATATCTGAAAAACATGGTAATTTTGGCCAGTTTGTTTCTTTCTTTCAGCATTTTCTTCCTTATTGTCTCCCCTTACCCTCACTTTGGCACATTGCATTGACCAGGACTTCTAAAAGACAGCTTACAACCAGCTAACCATAAAAACAGATGTTCTGGGATGGCCAGAGTTTTGATGGCTGTTGTGTCCAGGCACAAATAAAATCTTGTTTTTACAGCATTATGACATAAACATTATCATTTTCAAAATATGCTCTGTTGTGAGAAAGATTGGAAACTATTGCTCTAGAGTACTGTGGACAATAGCCCCCCTCATTTATGTTTTTTAAATTATATGTTACAAAGTGGTACACCACATCATATTGAACCCAGCAAATTATTTTTACCTGTGGTGATGTTTTTCCTCATTCAGATTTTGTGTTTTCTTCTCTCTTTTCCTACATCTCTTTCTTTTCTTTTTTTAAAAAACCTTCTTCAGACAGACTTGCCCAGGAGGTACCAATTATTGGCCATTTCAAAGAAGTATTTTTCCCCCTTTAAATCAAGTACTGATTTTCTGTAATTAATCTAATTCATGCCATTATATGTATCAATTTATTCTTTTTATTATATTAGCACTAGTATTTTTCTAGCATTTTGAGTTAATGTTTCATTTTATAAGTCATTCTCACTTTTAAATAGTGTTAGGACTAAAATTATCTTCAGTTTATTACTTTGGGCAAATAGTGATATGCCTTGTTTTCTTCTGAGGATAATGACTTATTTTTAATTATGCCATAAAATGGAAGCTATTTTTAAAAACTGAAGTCATTTATAAGAGAGGTATTAATTTCTAAGGGCTTAGAAACATTTTTCCCCCTATTTTCTACAATCAATTTTCAGCTCTAATTTATTTGGGTGAAACACTGTACCCTGCACGATGTCTATATTTTGAAATTTAATGAGATCTTTTTTGTATCCTAATATGTGATTAATTTTTGTGAGAGTGTCATTGGCATTGAAACGTATGTGTTCCTTTTGAGATCTCAAGTTAAACGCACACATTCATACACATGCATTCACATGTACATCTCACGTTTCCTGTGAATCAGTTCAATTGACCATTTGCCTGCTGCCATCTGCTGGCCCGGCGGGAGCTCAGATGCCTTTGTACTGCTATTGACCTCAACAGCCTGATGGTCTTGGCTGCTGGCAGTGCCTCATCCAGGGTCACTGCCATTGTATAGAGAGGCCTTGGTTGCTGCTGGAACCATGCTGCTCGATAGTTTTGGCAGTTCAAAACTAAAATAGAGTCTGGTGGAGAGATTCAAGTAATGTTCATGAAAATTGCTCAAATTAGTACTTTTATTGGCCATGGGACATTAGGAAGAGGGAAGAATCAATAATGATATGTGATTTGTGGCTAATATGGAACCAGGCAGCATTATCTTGGACTTTACAGGAAAATAATGATAACTTGGTTTGTTTCTCTTCAATATTTACAGATATTCAAGTCTGATGACTGGCTAAATCATCAGAGGCTTTTCTCAGTCTCAAGGAGTAAGAAAAGCCCAGCTGAGATCTGGTTTATAACAGCAAGCCCCAGCTGACTCCCAGTGCTTCAAGTGAGTTAGCATAAGGGAAAATTAGAACAATAGTTTAGTGCTATCCAGATAGAGCCACAGCTCAATGACTCACTTCCTGTGAGTTCACTCGAAGACGATATGATTACGGAGATAGTTCACCTCTAACAAGGATCATTCTGATTAGAAAGAATTTCTCATCAAGCCAACTCAGAGGAGATTTCAGTCCTCCCTCCATGAGGAGGTTATGGAGAGGACATGAGCACCAGTTGACCCAAGAGCTGGATCCCAGGTAATCAAAGCGCACTTTCTTGTCCTTGGAATGTGCATTCTGCCCACAGTTCCCACAATAACAGCCAGTTTCAAGGACACAGCCTTGAAAGAGTAAGATGTTGTTGAGACCATCTGGGTGGCATATGTAACTAAACCCAGTTAAGGCCTCTGTGTAAACTTTAAGATTCTTTAAGATACCTCCTGGGCAAGTCTGTCTGAAGAAGGTTTTTTAAAAAAAGAAATTTATAATTTCTTGCAGCTGCCCAAGACAAGCCTTGAGTGTAAGTTCCCATGCTTATTAAACCTGCCATCTACCAATCTTGAGTGGTCTGCTTCTTCCTTTGGTCTTTCTCTATGTACAGGAGCCAATTTGCAAACCAAGACTTTATTTTGTCAGTTTTCAATAACCTTGGGTTCATCCACTCTCTAAGGGATTGCAGAAAGAGAAGGCACATTCATAGAGATTTGGAAGAGAATTTAATGAAGGTACTATTTACTAAGGTATAGGCAGGCTTATGGGGACCCATGAAGGATGGTGAGACACTCTGAGACTAGTAAATGCATTAACTAAAAATAAAGCCATTAACACCCCTCAGCAGGAAATGATAAAAAGGAATGAGTTACCAGAGATCAGTGAAGGCTGGAGCCAAGATCTGTGCCAGAGAGTTGCCTAATTGGAGTGCTAGCTGTGGTTGGACCAGGCACTGCCAGAACCATAGTGCCAGAGACAGAGTCTGAGAATACATATTCTGACCTCCTTCTCTCTCCAAGCCCCAATCTGCTGGTGCCTTAGATGGTGGATCCAACTGGAAAGCAGAGGCCTTAGTGCCTGAGCAAAACAAGGGTATGTGTATACATACATGTGTATGTCACCCAGCCAAGCGGACACATAAAATGAACCATCACAAACTTGTAGGATGTTTTTCCCCTTAGAATAAATCCTTCAAAGTGCAATTTTTATGTAAAAGAAAATCAAAATTTTAACTTTGATAAGTATTGCCAGCTCACTCACCAGAAAATGAAAATGCTTTTCCTCCATAGTCTCATTAGCACTAGAGATTTTTATTTTTAAATTTTATTTTATTTATTTTAATTTTTTAAAGATTTTATTTATTTATTTATTTATTTATTTGTTCATGAGAGACACACAGAGAAAGGCAGAGACATAGGCAGAAGGAGAGCCAGGCTCCCTGGGGGGAGCCTGATGTAGGGCTCCATCCCAGGACCCTGGGATCACGACCTGAGCTGACACTCAATCACTAAGCCATCCAGGTGCCTCTTATTTTTAAATTTTATTTTTTTGTATTATTTATTTATTTTTTTAAATTTATTTTTTTTAATTTATTTTTTTTAATTTTAAATCTTGGCCAACCTGGTGGGTGAGAATTAATAGCTCACTATTGTTTTGTTGGCATTGTTTTGGTCTTAAAGTTGAGCTTTTTATTCTACATATATTTTGCCTTTTTATGTCATGTGTGTGTGTCTCTCTCTCTCCCTCTCTTTCCCTCTCTCTCTCTTTCTCTCTCCATATATATATATAAATTCTGTGGTGGCCAATGAAAGTACTAAAGGGAGATTGCTGCTTTTCAGTGTTCTGCTCCACTGTACTTTTGGAACTTTTAAAACCACATGCATGCTTTGCTTTTTGAATTAAAATATGAAACAATACATACAAAGAAAAGTGTATTTGCTCTGTGATTCTGCAATTCTACTTTTAGAACCATTATTCTGGAAACATTTGTTATGCAACTGTTCTCTACAGCAGTAACTATAGTAATGAAAAGTTACCCATCAATAGAAAATGATTAAATACATTGTGGTACTTCCGTATCATGTCCTGTGCCCTGTGTGGTTGGCATTATTTAGTTCTCCCCACCTTCCTGCCTGAGCCAGGAAACAGGAATATTCATCTTTTAAGTCTGGAAAAGTGGGTTCCATATATCCCTCCATCTCTTAATGATAAGTGAAAATGAGAGGAGGATGACTTATCTTGAGACCAGAAGAGACTGGTTTAATCCTTTGTTTGTTCTTTCTTTGATCCATATGTGTTCACTTGTGCTCCCTGCACTAAATCTTTGAGGCAAAGCTCCTTCACTGCAGGGACATCTACAGAGGTCTAGCTGGCTGGGTAAACAAACATACTATGAATTATATTAGATTCCATGTGTTTAATAAAAATGGTATTTGCATATCAAATATATATTATATATATTTCATCCAGAAGATTTGGAAGTATGCATATCAAACTGCTAACTCTTGTTAAGAGTAATTCTTGAAAATAATAGTAGGAGGAAGAAGGACTTCTACCTTTTTTTCTGAAAGATAGTTATTTATTTATTTATTTATTTATTTATTTATTTATTTATTTATCAGGGGCCAGAGGAGGAAAGAGAGAATTCCAAGCAGGCTTCATGCTCAGCACAGAGCCCAACATAGGTAGGGCTTGATCCCAGGACCCTGAGATCATGAGCTGATCTAAAATCAAGAGTTGGATGCTCAACCGAGTCACCCAGGTGCCCTAAGGATTTCTACTTTTAATCTCAATGTATTGTTAGAATATTTTAGTTTTTATGGCAATAAATTTATTAATATAATTAAAAGAAACTGAAGAATAGGAAAGTCCTGCAGGAAAACACATGAAGTTTTTTTTTTTTTTTAAAGATTTTATTTATTTATTCATGAGAGTCACAGAGAGAAGGCAGAGACATAGACAGAGGGAGAAGTAGGCTCCCTTTGAGGAGCCTGATGTAGGACTCGATCCCGGACCCCAGGATTACGACCTGAGCAAAGTCAGATGCTAAACCACTGAGCCACTCAAGTGCTCCCACACATGAAGTTTTAATAGTGCTTATCCCTAAGAAATGAGATTGTGGGAGGCTACATTATTTATTTAAATTTAATATTTTAAAACAATAATGCTTGTTACTTTTGTTAAGATTCATAAAGTATAACAAAAATATATTAATATATATTTTTCCTGTCTTAGGCAATAGGTAGCCTCTCCTGAATTGTACTGTGTCTCACATTTTGGGAACCCTTTAGTCTTTCAATTATAATTAACATGTTTTTCTCCCTTAGCATAATATTAACATATTTCTTATTCACATTTGACCTCCTGAAATAAACCTTACCTGATCATGGTGTTGATTGTTTACACATTATTGAATTCAAACGTCACATATTGGATTTAGGATTTTGGCTCTATATTCCTAACAAATCAGACTACAGTTTCCTTTTTTTGTGTGCCTGGTAAAACATCAAGGTTATGCTAGCTTCAAAGAATGAATAGAATGAATTTGGAAACTATGTAAAAAGAGTTCCACATCCTCCACACTTCTGCTATTTTTAATAGTGGGATATATTTATAGGTCAGGTGCTAAGTTCTGTGTTCCCATAGTCTTGTTAAGCTCTCAGTACCTATTAAAGTGCCTGTTACATGTAATATTGTCTTTCAATTTTAACTCTTTCCTTGATTAGATTTTTCTAGAGGTATTTCTACTCACTGAATTTTTAAATAAAAGAACCAGCTTTAAAACTTTTTTGTATATTTTATTATTTTCCTGTTTCTAACCATAATTGACCCTTGAACAGCAGAGGTTAGGATTATGAACCCCCTGCACAGTTGAAAATCCCCATGTAATTTTAGACTCTCCCAAAACTTAACTACTAATAGCCTACTGTTGTCCAGAAGCCTTACTGATAGCATAGTCAATTAATATATATTTTGTATGTATATGTATTACACATAGTGTTCTTATAATAGAGTAATCTAGAAAAAAAGTTAAGAAAATCATAAAGAAGAGAAAATAGGGATGCCTGGGTGACTCAGTTGATTAAGCATTTGACTCTTGATTTCAGCTCAGGTCATGATCTCAGAGTCATGAGATAGGGCCCTGTGTCAGACTCTGTGCTGAGTGTGGAGTCTGCTTAAGACTCTCTCCCTCTCCCTCTGTCCCTCCCCCTGCTCATGATTTCTCTCTAAAAAAAAAAAAAAAAAAAAAAAAAAAGAGAGAGAGAGAGAAAATACATTTATGATACAATACTGTAGTTGTTTTCTTCTTTGGTTATAAAGAAGATGCTTTTTATATTTATACATTTTATTCCTTTTTAATATTTTGAGTTGAATGTGCAGTTAATTTTTTATTTTCTAGGTTTTATAATAATAGTTTTAATAATAGCTTTAATAATTATTTTTAATGATTATGCAGATTTTCTGAATATAGCTCTGATCTGAGGGACTCCTTAGTTTCTTATCTGTCTCCATGATTCAACTTTGACTTCAGCCCAGTAGAAGGGGCAGAACTAGAGCCTAAGTTTGAGATACAACTTGTTTGACTTTTATGTTTCTGGTAGAATTATTTAAATATTGCTCTTTCTCTGCTCTCCATATTGGGATTCTATTTTTCTATTTTATTTTATTTATTTTGGATTCTATTTTATTTTTTTCATCTCACTGATTCTCTGAGATGAGACACATAAAAAATCCTATCATTCCTTGACATGATACTGCACATAGAAAATCCTAAAGACTCCACCAAAAACTATTAGAAGTAATAAATGAACTCAGTAAAGTTGCAGGATACAAATTTAAAACCCAAACAATTGGTAATGTTTCTATATACTAATAACAAAGTAACAGAAAGAGAAATTAAGAAAACAATACCATTTACAATTACACCAAAAAGATAAAAATACGTAGGAATAAACGTAGCAAAAAGAGGTGAAAGTCTTGTACCCTAAGCTATTAACATACTGATGAAAGAAACTGAAGATGACACAAACAAATGGAAAGACATTCCATGCTTATGGATTGGAAGAATTAATATTGTTAAAATGTTGATATTACTCAAAGCAACCTACAGATTTGATGCAATACCTATCAAAATACCAACTGCATTTCTCACAAAACTAGAACAAATAATACTAAAATTTGTGTGGAACCACAAAAGACACCACGTAGCCAAAGTGATCTTGAGAAAGAAAAACAAAGATGGAAATATCACAATCCCAGGCTTCAAGACAAACTGCAAAGCTGTAGTAATAAAAAATCAAAAATAGTATGGCACTGGAAAAAAAATAGACACAGATCAATGAGACAAAATAGAGAATCCAGAAATAAACGCATAATTTAATCTATGACAAAGGAGGTAAGAATATTCATTGGGGAAAAGATAGTCCTCTTCAATAAGTGGTGCTGGTAAAACTGGCAGCTACATGCAAAAGAACAAAGCTGGATCACTTTTTAACATCATAGGCAAAATTAAACTCAAAATGGATTAAAGATCTAAATATGACCTGACCATAAAAATACCCTAGAAGAGAGCATGGGCAGTAACCTCTTTGACATTAGCTATAGAAACATTTTTAGAAGTATGTTTCCTAAGGCAAGGGAAACAAGTAAAAAATAATCTATTGAGACTACATCAAAATAAGAAGCTTCTGTATAGTGAAGGAAACCATCAACAAAACAAAAAGGCAACCTAGTGAATGGGAGAAAATATTTGCAAGTGATATGCCTGATAAAGGGTTAACACCTTAAATATATAAAGAATTTATACAACTTAACACCAATAAAAAACAAATAATCCAATTTAAAAAATGGGCAGAGGATCTGAATAGACATTTCTCCAAAGAAGACATACAAATGGCCAACAGACACATGAAAAGATGTTTAACATCATTTATCATCAGGGAAATGCAAATCCAAGCCATTATGAGATATCACCTCATTCCTATCAGAATGGCTAAAGTCAAAAACACAAGAAACAAGAGAGGATGCAGAGAAAAAGGGACCCTCATGCTCTGTTGGTGGGAATGCAAACCAGTACAGCCACTGTGGAAAACAGTATGGAGGTTCCTCAAAAAATTAAAAATAGAAATACCATACATCCAATAATTCCACTTCTAGGTATTTACCCAAAGAGAACAAAAACGCTGGTTCAAAGATAAATGCATCCCTATGTTTATTGCAGCATTATTTATAATAGTCAAGATATGGAAGCAGCCCATGTGTCCATCAACAGATGAATGGATAAAGAAGATGTGGTACACACACACACACACACACACACACGCACACACACACGGAATACTGTGCCATCCAAAGACAAGGTTGTGCCATTTGAGACAACACAGGTGGACCTAGAGGGTATTATGTTAAGTGAAATAAAGCAAACTGAGGAAGACAAATACCATATGATTTCACTCATATGTGGAATCTAAAACATGACATGAATAAACAAAAAGCAGGATCAGACCTATAAATACAGAGAACAAGCTGACAGTTGCCAGAGGGGAGGAGTGTGGGCAAAATAGGTGAAGGGGAGGGGGAAATCAGGCTTGCAGTTATAGACTGAATAAGTCACAGGAATAAAAGGAACAGCATAAGGAATACAACCAACAATATCGTAATAGGGACGGGTCGTGACACATGGTAGCTATACTTGTGGTGAAAGGGGCATAATGTATAGAGATGCTGAATCACTATGTTGAAGACCTGAAACTAGTGTAACATTGTATATTTCAACTGTCCTAGAAACTGCTATCATCCCTGCCTGTCTCCGTCTGGAGTACTTTATAGGCATGCTGGTTGCCATCATTATCATGACACCCTCTAGCTCCACTTTTTGCTCACTTGTATTTGGGGATTTCTAAGTGAAGTCAGGATTGGAGAATGGTACTCAGCACCACTCACAGCACAGCACTGCAGAAATAGAAGTGGAAGGATATATCCTATTTTCTGGTTGGCACTGGCCAGTAAGACTAATTATTGAAGACACAATAATATAAATACTAAATTTTGTGATAAGAAAATGAAAAGCATACCAGAAAGTACATGCCCTTAATTCTCAAATATCCAAAACATATATGAAATGAGATACATACTCTGCTCATAAATAAATACATAATGCTTTCTCTGCATTTCTCAAATAAACTATGTGCACTTATCTTAGGGTCTGCTTCTGAGGGAACCCAACATTTACTATAGGCACACTAATGATACAATATTGAGTGAAGATGTAAAAGCCATTAATATTGTTTTATTTTTATTATGGAAAAGTTCACATAGATCCAAAAGGTGACAGAACGTGGTAATGAACTGCTAGGTACCCATCACCCAGCTTCAACAATTACCAAGGCAATGAGCATGAATGCTTATGGGCCAAAATACACAGAATCAAAGTATATGAAGCAAAATATCAAAAATATCAAAAAGATGTCAGAATAATAGTGAGAGATTTTTTTAAAGATTTTGCTTATTTATTTGAGAGAGTGAGCAAGCATGAACAAGGTGGTAGGGGGATGAGCAGAGGGAGAGGGAGAAGCAGACTCCCTCTGAGCAGGGAGCTGATGTGGGGCTTGATCCCAGGACCCTGGGATCATGACCTGAGCTGAAGCCAGATACTTAACCACCCGAGCCACCCAGGCACCCCTAGTGAGAGATTTAATACAACTTTCTCAATATTTGATTTATAATTAAGCCAAAATCAAGTAAAATATAGGTAACTTTAAATAATTTAATATTTGTTCTTTTATTACTTTTATAAAAATATTTGCCACTCAAAGTGACAATGCTCCTTTTTAAGTGGTTTTCTAGAAATTGGTAACATAATAGCCTCTTTAATTAATTTCGAGAGGTAGAAGTATGGCACATGCCACATTCCCCCACCAGAATTCAATAAATCTAGACTTATTAACGAAGTGTTAGTTAAAAACAGCATAACCACTTGGAAATTGAAAAAAGTTTCTTCTAACTTATTCTTTGGTCAAAATGAAAATGAAATTTCAGCAAACTATATTGAAATTATCATCAATGGTAGAAACATAAGTCAAAACTTATTGGCTGAGGCCAAAGATGTACTCAGAAAGAGTTCATAGCCATATTTAATAGATATCGGGTTTTTTTTTTTTTTTTTTGGTCTCTTAGCATCTAAATCCCCTTCCAGTGCTTTGGAAATTCTTGTCTTTTTGCACTGCAGTGGGAGAAAGTATACATCTTCCATTACGGAGGTGGAAAATGCCACGTGTTTTTGTAACCTCCCATGCAGTTAGAGCACAGGCAGGTACCCTAGTGTCCTTCAGACTCTGAATCTGAAGCTCCAAAATGTGAAGAACAGGGAGCATAGCAGAGGATTCACCCACCGCCAGTGGCAGTAGTTGCAGCAAGATCAAGTGGATAGAACAAGCTTCGGGGAGTCTGCACTACTTTAGGATGACCACACAACCCTTTGTGAATCGTCCTTCACCTCCCTTCCAGGAGCCAGAAGTTGGATGTGGTAGACCCTTGAACCAAGGTCATCCCCTCAGTAGACTACATCCCCCCTGTAACCTGGCATGCATGAGGCTTGATGAAATGAGCTCTTCCCATGAACTGAGCCGGACGGCACTGGGAACTGAAGCTAAACCAGTGAGATAGAGAAGGAGTCGTGGGGCTTCGTGGCCACCAGTCATTATGATGATGTAGAAATCACTGGGTGGCTCAGCCAGTTAAGCGTCTGCCTTCGGCTCAGATCATGATCCCAGGATCCTGGGATGGAGCCCCATAGGTGTTTCGCTGCTCTGCAGGGAGTCTGCTTGTCCTTCTTCCTCTGCTGCTTCTCCCCCACCATGCTCTCTCTCTCAAATAAATAAGCAAAATCTTTTTTTAAAAGACGTAGAAATTATTAATCTAACGAAGGTGATACAGTAGAAATAATGAAATATGAGATATGTAAAGTTGGTGGAAAAGTAAGTCAGTAGTGAAAGGAGGTGGGATGAGTGTGTACTAAGTAGCTGAGTCATGTTAGTGGCACCCACATGCCCACATACTGGACACCCACCCCTCTGCTCAGAACTTTCCGGTGGTTTCCTGGCTCACTCAGAATCATTCCCAAGCCTACAAGGCCCTACATGCCCCGACCTCCCACTGGGCCTCTATCTTATCTCTCTCTTTCCTGCTAACTCCACTCAACCACACCTACACATCTTGTTGCTCCTTCAGTATAGACCAGCACACTTCTGCCTCTGGGCCTCCACACATTCTGTTTCCTGCTGCTTGGAGCACGTTTTCTTCAGCCACTCACATGACTCACTTCCTTCAGAGATCTCTTCAAATGCCCCCTCTCCAGAGAAGTCTTCCTTAACCAGTCATCCTAGTTGAGGTAGCTGCTTCCTCTCTGTCACACTTCAAACATGTATTGCTAATGTGCTCAGAATCCTTTCAGCTGGTTTTATCTAATCCTGGACACAGAGTCATAAATTTAATGTTCTGTTATTTACATACTTTATGAAAAAAAATGGAGAGAGTTATTTGATATTATTTATGGCAGCTACCCCTGGGCTGATGAGGCCACTTAGATCTTTTAAAATACTTCCTGATCTTTCCAAGTATTTTCTAACAAGTACAGGTAACTGTTCCACTATGGAGTAGAACTTTGAGAAGTATAGACAAGGAAGGAATGCAGAGTAACTGAGGCCCATGGGTGTGTTGAAGATCCTGGCATTTCTGTGGCCTCATCGACCACAAAGCTCCTGTCCTGTCACTTTTAGTTCCTCTCAGAACATTTAGGTTCATTGGCATCTTTCATCTCTGACTTGATGTTTCCTACTATCTCTTTGATTTCCTTTTTCTTTTTTTCTTTTTTAAAAGTTTTTATTTATTCTGGAGAGACAGAGAGAGAGAGAGAGAGGCAGAGACATAGGCAGAGGGAGAAGCAGGCTCCACGTGGGAAGCCTGATGTGGGACTCAATCCCAGGACCCCAGGATCACACCCTGAGCTGAAGGCAGATGCTCAACCACTGAGCCATTCAGGTGCCCGTCGATTTCCTTTTTCTTCTTTTGATTCTTTTTTTCTTTTCTTCCCCTTGCACCCTAGTCCTTTCTTTTCATGCCATTTCCCCCTCTTTATTTCATTTTCTGACTATAAAGAGCCCCATGAAGTGATATGGCAAGAAGCCCATGTGTTAAATTGCTTGATCTTGTGTTCTGTGATCTGCAGGACTGCAGAGGCCAGCGGCCTCCCTCCTGTGTAGAGTGGGCATTTACTGGGTGCTTACTACGTGCCAGATTCTGCTGCAAGCCCTTTACCTGTGTTCTCCCTTAATTTCCAGGACACATATGTGGCACCGTTTTATGAAGTTGAAACAGAGAGATTACGTGAGTGGTGGCCCCAAGATTCAAACTCAGGCTACCTGATTTCAGAGCCTTTAACCACTGTGTAATCTGGTCTCTTATTCTGGCTCCAGGACTGACCAGGCGTTGTGGTCTTCTCCTGCACCAGGGAAAAGAATTCTACATTCTTATTTGCTGGGTCCTCCATTCATTTAATAAAGGAGGCACTTCAAAATATAAAGGCATTTGGAGATTCCAAAAAATGTATTTACTATACTTAAACCCTCTAAATGCTTTCTGAGGTTACTTAAAGCATTTATGTTCCATCAGTCAGCCTTGCAAAAACATTATTTAATCAATAAAACTGGTCAACCTCAAGGTTCCCTGATATTTCCAGTGGTCCCCTATGTTTTCTTTAGTGCCTTCTCCCAATTGTCTTATAATGAATGCTTTCCTAGTCCTGGGGGATGTTTATGGGAAACACACCCTTTTCCCCCCAAATGTACGTGGGCTCCTCTCTTGCACTCAGGTAGAACAGATGCTTCCCTTCTTTTGCTCCCACTGTGCCCATACAATCTTCTACCATAGGACACAGGACATATTTCCTCTATTTTTCATTCAAGAGACTTGCAGTCTGGGATCACTTCCGATCCAGCCTATCCACTCAGCACCGAGCATGAGGCCGAGAACACACAAGAGAGAATGATTTCAGAGGTAGGTGTGTCACCCAGAAGGGGCCAACTTGCAAATTCACCATCATTTCTTCGAAGAAACTCCTTCCTTGTCCCAGATTTGATCTGATTCGGGGATTCTGAGTCACCCTAACAAAGCTCACAAAAGGCTTCTGATTACAGTCAAATGCTACCTTCCTCAATTACAATAAGAAAAATTAGAAATCCAAGTTCAAGTGACCTGGAAACCTTCCCTGCCCCTAAGCCTGGAATCAGAGTAGGGGAGTTCTGCTATGATGTAGCATCAAATGACAGGAGGTTCTGATATCTTGATGCATCCGTTCTCCAAATCCCAAGGACCAGATATTTGAGTTGGATGCACAGGGCTCCTTGCTCATGGATGGTTTTTAGGTAGTACTGCTATGGGTTGGTCTAACAACTTTCTTGCTTCCTTTGCTGACACATTCTCCTTTTATATAGAACGTTGTTTTGAAGTAAAAAGTATCCCATGTACTATTCGTTACAGATCAGGACCATGCTATAGGAATGGAGGATGGGGGATCCCTGGGTGGCGCAGCGGTTTAGCGCCTGCCTTTGGCCCAGGGCACGATCCTGGAGACCCGGGATCGAATCCCACGTCAGGCTCCCGGTGCATGGAGCCTGCTTCTCCCTCTGCCTGTGTCTCTGCCTCTCTCTCTCTCTCTCTCTCTCTGTGACTATCATAAAAAAAAAAAAAAGCTGAAAAAAAAAAAAAGGAATGGAGGATGAAGTTAGCATCAACAAAAGTGGGAGAAGTTGAGCATCCTGATGAAATTATGATGCATCTCCTGTCCTTAAAGAGCTTCCAGTCTGGGGGAGCAACAGTTATGTCAGCAACCACTTTCATCCTAGGTGGTGGATACCACGGAGGAAGCCTGTGGTTGGGAGAGTGGGCAGTTTTCTTTTGGCCTAGTCCTAATTTTTTGTTTTTGCATTATTTCGACTGGGCTGTTTTAGGCTGTCGCTGCTTTTATAAATAAGAAAGGCACACAAATAAAACTATTTATCAAACACAGAAACAAGTTTTGACTGGATGTGGAATTTGCAAAGGCGACAAAAACTAGGCTGCAATGGTGACCATGATGCTCCTGTTTTTCAAGAGGGTACAAGTGCTGTAACTTTCCTAATAATATCCTCATAATTTTCTCAATAGCAGGATTAGTATTAAACCCTGGGGGAAAGATGCAAGAGCCCATTTTCTCAAGTTATTTAAAACTCAGACTTGACAGATTTCCCTCATTTATACCACAGTATGAACCTGGGGACCCGACATTCACGGCAGCGAGGACATGCGTGTATGTGGCTGCCAGCTGCAATGCCTCAGATGTTTTTTGAAAAGTTAATTTAAAATTAGAACTCATAGGCATTATATGTGGCTTAAAGAAGTT
The DNA here is from genome assembly GCF_053574225.1 of Canis aureus. Lineage (NCBI taxonomy): Eukaryota > Metazoa > Chordata > Mammalia > Carnivora > Canidae > Canis > Canis aureus. The sequence goes on from NC_135633.1 coordinate 19,460,328, forward strand.
TAAAAAGTCAGACTTAAATTCCTCAGAAGGCGTGTGTACTAGATCTGACAGTTCAGTTCAACTCGAATTTCAAATCAATATTTTAAAATATTTTTATTACCATACATTTGTGTTCGGCAAAATTTTTAAAGTATTGTAACTTGGAACATTATTTTTTTTTAAATGCTTTAAAGGCTCTTGATTAAAATGTTTCTGAAATTTTAGTTATTTATTTTTCTGCAGGGGCTTATGAAATATTTGTTGCTGCTTTACTAAGCAAGTGAAGGTTTGTAAGCTTTTAGAGGCTGTCCCTTTCTTGTATTCTTTTTTTTTCCAGAATTTTAGCAATTGTTAGGTGCTCATATATCACATCTCAAAATTTGGTTTTCACTACAAAACTGAAAGGTTTAACTGGGATTTAAATTGTCAAAAAAATTGGGTCCACTCTAATGCTTTTTGAATCATGCCAGTAATTTGATCCTGTAGCTTAAGAATATAGAGAATATGGAAGTCTAAGGAAAAACAGGGCTCAGACATCTACTCAGAGGCCAGTGATTTAGCAGAATGGCCCAGAAGAGGAGACCCACCTCTTGCCATAAAGTGCCTGAAGTGAGTGTTCTTTGGAAGAGAATATGTGCAGCCTTCAAAAAGCCTACAGATGTGTTTTATTCAGTTCCTTATTGTAGTTTTGTCCCTGAGAACATTTTGGACAAAAGCAAGCTAGGCTTCTGGAGCAGACGGAAAGCTGTGCTGTGCTAGGGTGGCCGCTGAGGAAGGTCTCCAGCCAGGCCAGCGGGGCCTCTGCAGCTCTCCTGTGTTCCCAGCTGAGAGCCAGTGGGGAAGCAGGTCAGTCCCCCCGCTGGGCGGGAAACAACCCCTCACAGCCCACTACCTCGCTCTCCAGGAGCACTTTGGGGCCCATACCCAGCCCTATCTTTCAGCTTTTATGCTATATTCCACTTCCACTCCTGCCTGCCACGTCACCCTATTTCTATTTTTTTTTCTTAAAAGAAAAGTGAAAAATTTAGAGAATAAAGCTGTACAACCTCTCAGGAGGGCCTCAGACCTTAAGCCTCTGTAAGTAACAGCAGCCGACCAATCCTCTCCCCACGTTTGACTCTGACCTCCATCATTTGCGCACCATGCAATCCAGGGTATGTCACTTAGCTTCTGCAAGTTCTGCTTCAGTTACTCCTGCTTTTGTGATGATGAAAGGAGATGCAGCCCTGTGTGCCAAGTGCTCAGCGTTGCCTGAAGGTCACTGAGAGCCCAATGCACGGTAAGTGAGGGACTAAGGCCCCCGAGAATGGCCCACTTCTTTGGGGCTGATATGCTGGGTATTCTGCGTAGACCCTTTGGTGCATTCTTTATGGGAGTTCAGTCCAACACACCATAAGGAAACTAAATATGTCAGCAGCAAGTCTGGACAGGGAGGGCAGAGATTGGTGATTTCCTAGATACCAGCTGAATCTTGACAAGCTAGACAGGTGAGAACAGGAGGAATGGACTTCCTTCTTTTTCTTGAGACCTGATGTCAGGGAAGACCTCTCTGAAAAAGTGGCACTAAAGACCCAGTACGGAACAAGAGGGACCCCTAGGTGGAGGAAAGGGTGAGCAGATGGCTAGTTGGTGGGTAAAACAGGTCTCTAGATTCTCGTGTCCGTGTTTTCTTTATTGCATCAGACTGTCTGCCAGTCTCTTCTTGGAATCCCCAGAAAATATTGCCAATACAGTACTGATACTTCAAACTATAGGCAGGATGACAGGGAACCACGTTCATTCATTAAAGAAACATTGAATTACTGCTACGCTCAAGGTTCTGTGTTGTGTGTTTAAATACCCAGAACCTTCCAGCTAAACCTTTGACCCAAGGGCTTCCCTGTCAGACAGATCTGAAAACCCCAGTATCATTTTTTACTCCTCCATTGACTCATCTCCCCTTCTTACTGCTGTCCTTACTCATGTACATCTAGACTGTGGTAGATTCCATTAACCTGCCTCTGGGCTTGACCCTGGGCACTAGGAAGGTCACTGGAATTAAAAATGTAGGATAGAATCTTGGCTAAGTGTTTAAGACTATATCATAAATTCTTATTTTTTGTTTATTTCTAAATAATCAGTAAAAAGCATCTGGGATTCTACCACCTACAAATAACCAATACCAACCACTACTAGCAATTTTTGTATTTCTATATACTTCACATAATTTTAAAAATGAAATGATATTATATGCACAACTTAAAATCCATTATACATATATCTTACAAAGTATTATACATATTTTCATGAAAATAAAATAGATCCACATTATTTTAATGGATGCATTATTATATATATTATTGTATCACTATTCCTTTATTAAGTCAATCTTTCATTGATTTATCCTTATATTGCTAGTAACATTTTACTGTTATAAACATTATTATAGTAAATTATAATATGCACAGAGTTTGTACATTTCTTGGAGTATTTTCATCAAATAAAGTCTTATATGGGAAATTGCTGTATCAAAAAGGTATTTAAAACTTTTGGTGAATATTGTCAAATTGCCCCCTGGAAATTTTATACCAACGTACACTCCCCAAAGTAGCCTATAAGCATGGCTCTTTGCCTACACTATCACCTGCTTATTGATATTCTTTAATATCTTTGCCAATCTGCTAGGTGACAAATAATCTCATTATTATATTACTTTGTATTTCCTTGATTACTGATGAAATAGAATATCTTTTGCATATTTTAGGCTATCTATATTTATTAGTTTTAAGTTGTCCATTCATATCTTATAACTATTCTTTATTGATTTGTCTGTATTAATTCTGTCATATATACATTACGAATATTTTCCCACTTTATTTTTTGTGTTTACTGATTAGTGTAATATAAACTTAAAATTTTGGTTTCACCAAAACTGTCACATCTTTATTTACAATTTCTGACTTTAGTTTTTTTCTTAGAAAGGATTTTCCTATTTCCAGACTAGCAAATATTATTTATGTTTTATTCCAGTATTTCAAAGTTCCATTTATTGTATTAAAGTCAGACTGATACTGAATTTATGTTGATAAAGGGCATAAGACAAAAAAGTGTGTGTATGGCTTAATTTGCTCTAATTGATTGATAAATTCATCATTTCTCCAGTGGTCTGAAAAGCTGATATTATCACTCACTAAACTCACACATATGTGAAGGGGCAATTAGAAGTAAAGACACATCTTTGTACTCTGTACAAATGGCAGGTACAAAGTAATGATAAGGGCAATATTAAGGATGAAAGGAATAAATGCATAATATAGGAATACTGCATAAATAAATACAGTATAAATCTTATCTGTTCTTTGAAATGTGAAGATAATAAGAAGAGGTCAAGAGTAACAATAATTTTTTTGGCCAAGTAACTGGGAGATAGTTCCATGCACAGAACTGTGAAAAGCAGAAGTTGGCTGTGAAGTAGAAGATGATGATTATTTGATCATTGATGATTAATAATCTTGATCGTTGGGATCCCTGGGTGGCGCAGCGGTTTGGTGCCTGCCTTTGGCCCAGGGCGCGATCCTGGAGACCCGGGATCAAATCCCACGTCAGGCTCCCGGTGCATGGAGCCTGCTTCTCCCTCTGCCTGTGTCTCTGCCTCTCTCTCTCTCTCTCTCTCTCTCTGTGTGTGTGTGACTATCATGAATAAATTAAAAAAAATAATCTTGATCGTTAAGATTTTGAGCTTGTGGTGCCCATGGAGCATCTATGTGGTGATGATGATGATGTGTACATGTGAGAGAGAAAGCGGAAGAGGGGGAAGGAGAGAGAGTAGATTAAACCAAGATTCAGTTAAATTTTATTGAGCATCTACTGTATTTAATAGGCAATGTGGCAAATTTCTGGATGGTTTGTCAGCACTTGAAAGATTTTCCTCTCTTCCTCAGAGAAGTAAGGCAATAGCCCGTGCCACCATGGAGAAATGGCACATCCATTTCTCCCTAACCCTTTCCTCCTGCCCAGCCTCAGAGCCTCACTGTCTCAGGTTCCTGATCACCCTCCATCTGGTGTGAAAGAAGAGAGAGAATTCTCATTCCAGCAGCTGACATGGAAGGTAGAGGGCACTGGAGGGGAAAATGGTAGGGAAAGAGGCTTCTGCAGGACTGGAACTCTGGGGCTATTTCCTTGAAACTTCTTCCAGGCCCACTGCTAGTCCAAGCAGAGGCAGAGGGAAAGGACCAGGAGAAAGTGAGTGAGAGCCCTGACACTGCCCCACCACAGCCTCCATCCCACAGCTCACCTCTAGTTGGTCTATCACAGGTTGGGGTGCAGCCAGAGCAGCTCAGGGCAGTCACCATCGTGAGCATGAGAATGCTGCCTTCCACCAAGGTAACCATAACAAGTACAAGGGGAGTTCCTAGTGGCCCAATCTGGAATTTCAGACCTTTATTCTATGGGAACACGTGAGCAGGAGTGGCTCAGTGTCAAAACAATGTTAGTGGAGGTTCATTATGAATTAAGAAGACTTTCATGGTCTGTTCCCACATGCAACTGCATTTGCATGGACAGTGTGTCTGTGTTCTAAGTCATTGGCTTGAGAACAGACATTAGAACTGAGGCTCCTGGAAATTGGAAATGGGCTGTATTAAGTTTTCAATCAGGTAGGTGAAATAAAAACAAAACAAAACATTATTGGAGACATTGCAAACTTTCATGCCTTTGTACAGACATTTTTTTCAGGCAAGAACTTACCAAAAGTTGCTTCAAATCAAAGATCCTTAAAATTGGACACAAGACAGAAGTGGGAGTCTGGTTATTAAAGATAAAAGCTTTATACTTTTAAATGTTTAAAATATGTCTTACATACCCTATACTATTTGATCTTGTAGTAACCCTGCAAGAGAGGATTTTCCCCATTTTCTAGATGAGAGCTTACGCTAGGATGGACCAGCCCACTTGACTGATGCTTTAGTTCAGAGCAGACCTGGGACTTCAGTGAGGATCTTGTGTTCCACCTCCATTCTTCTCCTTACTACCCCACCAGCAATGCTACAGGCTTTGAAGCTCTGCTTTTTGAGATCACTTTTTTTTTCTTTTTGATAAGCATACATTTTTTTCAGGACTCAGCATGATTTATTTTGCTTGTTTGGCATATAGGCATATGTCACATGTTCCCAAATGTGAATTTACAGGTGTGATCAGAAGTCTGTTACGGGTTTAACAAAGCGATCACACAGGCACAGCCTCCTTTTGATAAATTTAACAATGTAATGTCCTGGGAACATGAATAGACCAGAATGGAAAAGCTTAGCAGATAGTGTTTTAACACCTCATCAGTTAAAGGAGAACAGAGCACTGTACTCTTAGATTAAAGCCCATAGTGTTATTTTGTGCCTATGGATGCTTTAGGAGCTATCTGCGATTTGAGGTAAATATGAGAAGGAAAGATAGTACAACATTTATGGAAGATACTTTAACATTTTTTAATAAAAATGACTCCTCTCAACATAAATAGCATTAATTAGAGTTTCTTTTCAAGTTGCTACATTACAACTACATGCATTTTACCATTAATTTTACATTACATTAGTAATTTTATTACTAATTTAATTACTATATAATTTAATTACTATATTACTTTTATCATTAATTTAAGATCTCTAAATCTTAATCTGAAAGATCTCTAAGGAAAGCTACTCGCTAGTTTTGTGAAGGCAGATGATAAGTAAACATACTATTTATGATACCAGCTTCCAGATGAAAAAGGAGATGATAGGGATAAGGAGAGTTAAAAATAGGTTTAAGAGGAAAGACACGAAAGATGGAATAAAAGCCTGTGGGAAATCCAGACATGAAACTAGGAGCTCTCTCTACTCTTGCCCAAGTATGAGAAACCTACAAGTGATGCGGTGCACCGAGCTGAGGTGACCCAGGTGGGGCTGGAGCAGGCAAGCCTGGCTGGCTCCTTGTCCTATCTCTTCTCCTGGTACCATGTCCCATATAGTCAGCAAACAGGATTGACTGAAAGGAGCAACAGAAGCTGTAGGTTGGTAGGTATCCAGGTGCCAGAGTGGTCAACACAGCCAAGCAAAGAAAGTGAGCTTGTAGGAATAAAACATTATCTTTCAGGACACAGAAGCAAACCTTCTGGGAATTGTCTGTTAGGACAGGTCAGTTGTTGCAGTGATATAACAGATAATCATTTGATTTTTTAAAATAAAGATTACCTTTTCCTCACTGTAATTTGCTTTATCTTACCCGAGATGGAAGTTCTAGTTATTTTTTAAATGTTCGTATTTTTACAGAAAAAAAAGGAGAGCTTGAAAGAATAGGGCTAAATCTGTCACTTCCCAGGAGCCTAACCACCCCAAGTTCTGACCTCAGTGGCTTCCTTCCTGTCTCTCTGGTGGTTGCTCCACTTAATTGTAGGCAGGCAGGAAGCACTCTTGAGCACTGAATTAACATTTTCTTTTCTTCCTTACTCTCCAAAGAATGCTAGAATTGTACATCCAGGACAGAGTTGAATATTTGGGGGCACACATTTGAGATTTTAAAACACTTTTAAGTTTTTGAAATACGTACTGTATATCGAATAATACAAAAGAAAATGGATAGTGTTTGCCTTCTCACATTTTCTTTTTTTCATGATCAACATCAAAAAAATCCTTTTGGCCTGTTTCAAAGCATGCCAAATCAGTAGCATACTAAACAAGGAGAAATAAGACATCCAAACTTAAGCTTATTAAAAATTCAGCATCTATATGCAAAGGAGTATGAATTTATATTTATACATGTTATTATTTATGTTTTAGTTACATATTACATTTGTTAGTGGAAATTGTCTATGTGGTGAATGCTGTCAAATAACATCCATTTTTAGGATTACAATGAGGAAAATGGATTTACATTTTATTTATATGTAAGGGCAGTTGTATGTTCACTTGCAATGAAATGTTGGACTCAGAAAATCAAATTAAGGTAAAACCTTTTTTTGGTAACATTACACATTAAGATATTTGTTTATTTGGGACTGAAAAATTAGTATAATATTTATGAGTACTGATTGAAAGAGCCTCACTTTATAAGCAAAGATGCATATTCATGTTGGCTTCTCATATGGCTTAACTATTGTTGTTTTAATACTACATACATGTACAGCACACTAGATATTTTTTTAAATGTCAGTAGTTGATTGGAGAATTCTGCACCTGAGACTTTTCTTACCATAAGGCCCACATCAGGAAGTTAAAGTTGTAAGACTAAGGGAGCTCCATTGGGAAAGGAAATAGAAAATATTATCTCAAATTCAGCTAATTCAGACCCTTCCTCATAACTGACTCTTTGTTTTTTAAAGTCCTTGGGAAATTTATGAACCATGGACCTAAATCCTTCATAATCCATGAATACAATATCCTTAATTTTCTACTTTGTTTTATAGATAATCAAGGAAGCACATTGAACAAAGTCCACAAATTCAATATCTGGGAAGGAATTATGGAGAAAGCACTATGACATATTTTCTTCAGTTTTCTCTAAAAATAACAGAAGAACTGAAGAAATTTACTCTTAGACCAAATATTCCTTTAAAGACATAAGTATAATTCAGTTGCCAAGAGACATATATTAAAACATGATATCTACTTACTATTTTTTTTCTTTCTAAACTAAGCTGACATGTAAGTAGTTCCAAAAATATTTAAGAAATAGGTATGGCTTGGGACACCTGGGTGACTCAGTTGGTTAAGTGTCCTCTTGATTTCGCTCATGTCATGATCTTAGGACCCTGAGATAGAGCCCTGCCTCAGGTTTTGCACTGAATGTGCAGCCTGCTTAGGATTCTTTCTCTCCCTTTCCCTCTACTGCTCCCTTCCGCCCCCCACCCTGCCATCATGTGCTCATGCTCTGTTTCTAAAAAAAAAAAAAAAGACCTACCAGTGTTTTCTGGGTATAATTATAAATAAAATTAACCATAATGTCAAAATAGAGGGAGAGAGAGAGAAATGAGTATGGCTTTTTATTGAAAACATAAATTTCTCATCTACATGTTGGTACTTGCTCATCTTCTTTATCTCAACTAATGGCAACCTCTTCACAGATAGTAATGGTCCCTTGCCTGTCATGGTCCATTGTCAACTCTAGCTATTACCATCTTCCCAACAAAGCAACTTCCCTGATGCTTCTCTTTGCTCAGATTGCAGTTGCATTCGTATTGTCTTCCTGACTTAAAGATGTTAGTCTCCCTTGTGACACTTGGGTGGTGCAGTCAGGAGAGCCACCAACTCCTGGTTTTGGCTCAGGTTGTGATCTTAGGGTCGTGAGGTAGAGTCTCACGTTGGGCTCCATGCTCAGCTAGGAGTCTGCTTGGAACTCTCTTTCCCTCTGCTCCTCTGTCACTCCCCCCACACTTGCTCTCTCTCTCTCTCTCTCAAATAAATAAATAAATAAATAAATAAATAAATAAATAAATAAAGGGGAGGGATATTGAAAAATGGTGTTCCTGCCATGACTGCAGTAACTTCCTTCCCTCTGTTACTTCCCAGCCACAGGGCCATTGCTGGGTACCATGTCCACCCCTCCATTGGAGTCAGGAATAAACATAGAAGAATTCAGTTTGGTTCAGCAAACAGTTATGATGTTTCTGTTCTGTGCCGGGAACTGTGGTAGGTGTTGGGATGCAAAGGGAACACATAACCATTTTAGTCTCAAGGAGGTCATATTTCAATAATCTGTCTCAAACTATCCTTCAGCATTATCCTACCCAATCTGCTTGTTCCTCTCTTGTTCGTTATCTGTCCAAGCTCTCCTACATCCTGCTCTTCCTTCACACCTCTCCTCACTTTGTTCTTTAATCTTGGTAATATCTTTCTTCTTAACCATGGCCAACACCCCATCCCCAAGTGTTTAGAAGTATAGCTTGCAATGTCAGTCTCCAGAAAGGCTTTCTGAGCTAAGTAAAGGAAGTCATAAACATTTAACTATTTTTGTTTTTCTAAGTTACTAGATCATGAGCATCAATAAAACAAAAGATTGCATCATGTTATCTGAAGTGTTAATCTGGGGGCAACAGGAACCCTTTCATTTCTTGATTAAATTTAAATTTCTATATAATTGGTGATCTATGTTCTTAGCTACTTTTTAAAAGAATTCAAAGCAATAATCACATTTGAAAACAACCAAGGGAGAAAATCTAATGGTTTATGGGAGATTGTACATCTTAAGAATTATTTTGGACAAAGGATTAAAACAGGCTTGGAAAGACCATAGCCTGCTCATATTCTTGCTTAAATAAAAAAATTAAAAGAAAAATTTCTTACTCCAATCCTGAACAACAGCAAGAATTTATAGGTTTATATAGATTTATCTCTAAGAAAATTGGATGGTCAGATATGAACTATCCAAAATAAAGAACATGGAAAATGTTGCAAACTAAATTATTTCTCTAGATTATTCCAATTATTTAAGACAATAATTTCATTTCTCAGAAACATACATACTCTGGCCTGGTTACCTTGGGAGACTCTCCCTTTTTCCCTTTCTTGAGATCAGATAGGACTCCTTTCCCCCTCCTTCCCACTAAACTGCACTGTAGCTGTGCTTTCCAGAGCTTGGAGAAATTAAGCCTTGGTTGTTGAATAAATGACCAGTTTTATCATCTCTGAAAATAGCCTAAACCTTATCACTTCTAACTAAACAAACAAAATCTCTCCACATTCCACTGATTCATAGTTTTTCTGTTCTTTCCTCCCCTTATTCTTGCTATAATACTATTACTTCTATTGTTCATTTTAAACATGCAGTATTTCAGCTACATTGAGTAAGCTTTTTGCAATCTGGTCTTGAAATTTAACCACCATCTATAGTAATATGTTATGAAGAAATATGTTTCAAGACTAACAAATGATTTGCTACAACATAGGCTGATTTAAACTGGAAAATGTTTCGAATAACACAGATAGATATTCATGTGTGGGTTTTGTACTCAGGTTCATTAATTTATGCTTTTACCCAGAATGGATCTTTTAAAATTTACAACTTGGGATCCCTGGGTGGCTTAGCGGTTTAGCGCCGCCTTCAGCCCAGGGCGTGATCCTGGAGTCCCGGGATTGAGTCCCATATCGGGCTTCTTGCATAGAGCCTGCTTCTCCCTCTGCCGGTGTCTCTGCCTCTCTCTGTGTGTGTGTGTCTCTCATGAATAAATAAATAAATAAAGTCTTTTAAAAAAATAAAATTTAGAACTCATGTTATTACCTAGTTGGTAGTAAGTGACTTCATTTTCAACATATGAAGGATGTAGCTTTTAACAGTGTCGGTTGTAAATCGATTCTGATTAACCCATGATAATTGGTTGGATTCAATATCATCAAGTCAAGCAAGTGGCCCGGTACTTTTGGTCTTTAAAAAAAATCCAAGCTGGCTTAACTGAGTGGCAATGGACCTGCTAAATTTCAATCATGTTGGTTATGCTGTCTAGGCATATTGTACTTTCCCAAAGCTACATTCTGACAACTCACTGGCTATGGCCCTCTGCCGTGTAGCATCTTTTTCAGGGTGTCCTTTACTTCTGTGTTCCTCAGGGTATAGATCAGGGGGTTGAGCAGGGGAATTACAAGACTATAAAACACAGAGACCACTTTGTTGTACTTCCACGAATCCCCTGCTTTAGGTTGCTGTAGATACATGAAAAACAACGTTCCATAGAAGATGATGACCACAGTGAGGTGAGAGGCACAGGTGGAAAAGGCTTTACATTTGCCTTCGGAAGACTGGATTTTTATAATGGCAAAGAGGATGCAAATGTAGGAGATGAGGACAGTCAGGAGGGATCCAGTGAGATTCACTGCAGAGAAGATCAAGAGCTGCTTTTCTTTGTTGCCGGTGTCAGAGCAGGAGAGGGCAAGGAGAGGAGGGTCAGCACAGTAGAAGTGGTGGATGATGTTGGAGTCGCAGAAAGACAACTGGAATGTCAGAACTGTTTGTATTACAGAGTTTAAGAAGCCGTAGGTGTAGACCCCTACCACCAACTCCTTGCAGACCCGCTGAGTCATAATGGCTGTGTAAATCAGCGGGTTGCAGATAGCCATGTAGCGGTCATAGGCCATTGTGGCCAAGAGGAAGCATTCAGTAGTGGCCAAAGCACTGGAGAAGTACAGCTGGGCAAAGCAGCCTGAGAAGGAGATGGTTTTTTTCTTCACCAATAAGTTTTGTAGCATCTTGGGCCCAATGGTAGATGAGTAACAGATATCGATGAATGCCAGGTGGCTGAGGAAATAGTACATGGGGGTATGGAGCCTCCAATCCACCTTGATGAGAAGAATCATGCCCAGGTTCCCCACCAAGGTGATGAGATACATTGCCAGGAACACCACAAAGAGGGGAAGCTGGAGCTCTGGGCGGTCTGTGAATCCCATAAGGACAAATTCTGTCACTGTGGTACGGTTGCCTCTTGCCATTTTGTTCTCTCTCATATTGGAAAAAAGAAGAAATATGGCTTCAAAATGATTAGAATAAAAATAAAAGCTTCTTACCTCTTTGTTCCAGTACCTGATGACAGAAATTTGGCTTTACCATCCCAATGGTTAAAGACCATCATTAGCCATGGGGCTTTAGTCTGAAAAATAGACTCAGAGAAGTTGGAGCTCATTCATTTTCTCTTTTGATGGAGACTGAACAATCGACCTCCAAGTAAGTTGCATCAAGTCACACTCCCAACAATACTGTACATAAATGCTGGTTTTCCCATAGACCCAAAATTTTATCAGATTTTAAACCTTTGTCACCATGATGGGCAACACATGTCCTCTTGATTTTTAAAAATTATGAGTAGGTGTTAGCATTTTTTCAAACAATTACTTACATGTGTATTTCTTTTTCACGACTGTTCAGTTCAGTCCCTTTGTTAATTGTCCTATTAGGTTGTTGGTCTTCTAAGTATTTTATATACAGGGTCTCTTTGTTAAGGAAATCAACTATTTGTTTAATATGTGTATTGCAAATTATTTCTTAGTCTGTCACTCAACATCGATGTAGTATCTTTTTCTTTGTGTCACGCAGTGTATTTAAAAGGGTTTAGTGTCAACTTTATCAATCTTCTTTTTGAATTCTGATCTTTGTGACATAGTTACATAGTTACTTTCCTCAATTTAAAATTATATTTAAAATTGTCTCCTGAAAAAAAAAATTGTCTCCTGGTCTATTCTAGGGCTTTACTGGATTTCATTTTTACATTGTAATCTTTGCTCTATCCAGAGTTTAATTTTGAATAAAGAATGAGGTAATCAACTCTTCACTTATTTATCCAAATAGCTAGCCAGGTTTTCTAATGCCATTTGTTAGTGAAACAATTTTCCAGCTGATTCTGTTGATTTAAAACTCCAGCCTTATACTATAGTAAAACATTCATAAGTATTTGGGTCAATTTCTGATACTTTTTTTTTTTATAGTCTCTTCTAGAACAAAGACCAAACATTTAAATACAATACTGTAAAACTGATTTTAATATCTGGTAACAAAATATCTGGCTATTCTCATATGTATATTTTCCAGATGAGTTTTGGCATTATTTTATCAAGTTCCAAAAAATAAAAATAATCCTATTTTCACTTAGAATGCTATTGTAATTGAATTAGTATATTAATTTGCTGAGAATTGACAGCTTTATAATCAAAACTTCTATAAGTAAGGTATGTATGCCACTTATCAACCACTTTCCTAAGCAGTCTTAAAATTTTCTTTACTTACAGATAAACATCTATTTACAAATGTTTTATCTTTTTGCAAGTACTGTAAATGAACCTTTTTTTCATTTTGTCATTTATTTGAGGATTGTTTACATACAGAAAAACTGATTTTTATAAATTAATTTTATAATTCTCTTCTTTAGTACAGTTTCCTATCATTTAAAAATAACTCTTAGTCAAATCTTTTGGGTTTTTCAAATACAGATTCATATAATATGAAAAGGATATGAACTTCTTCCCTTACTTCTGTATACGAGCTTTCATTCTTTTTTCTTTTCAACTTGTATTGGCTAGTTCTCCTGGGCTAATAGTAAAAATAATGACAAAGGTGGTAATTTTTGCCTTTCAACCTCTTAAAAAGCACAAGGGGACTCTCAGGCATTTAGACATACAGAATAACCTGTGCAATATAACTGATGTTTGAGAAAGACAAGGCTTTAAAGAACTGCACATATTTGGTGTGGTTAAAATACAGGCTTCTTAGGAGCAAGCCTGCTTTTGACACTGGGAGGGTCCAGGGCAAGAATAACAAATGGGGCCGCACATATCTGTGCCTTAAGAAGTAAGAGTTAAAAGTAAAGACAACAACTTAATAAGATACAGAATTCTAGCTTCCTCCTTGACAAATATACTTTATAATAAGCTGGAAAGCAGAATCCTTGGGGTTCCCATGCTGCAGTGAGGTGGCATGAGAACCTACCTCTAGCCCACATAAGTGGGCTGCACACATATGAACATGCCAATCCATGTGTATGCATCTATTCACACCTTTGCAAATAGCCATCCCTTGGCTGCCCTTAAGTCTTCAGTCTGTGAACATCAGCATTATGGTTTACCCTTATAAGGGTGATCAGGGAATGAGAACTTGTAGACTCTGAGGGCCATCTGGGCAAGGAATTTTAGGGTCTTGGTACCCAGAAGATGGTCTAGAAGGGAAGGATAGAATGAATGCTGTTTGGTGGTGGTGGGGGGTGGGGGCACACATCTCTTTGGCCTTGTCCCATGGAGCGTGGTGTAGTAGGAAGAAGTCCAGAATCGCCCAAAAGAATGTGGCCAAGGTTGGGCCCCTTTCGTTCAGCCATAAGGGTAGTATTGCCTATAACTAACCACATGGCTGGGCTAGATCATTGAGGGCTCACCCATTTTGAGGAGTTTGGTCTGTATCTTACAGGGAGTAGGAAGCCTTTGGAATTAACTGGGATGGTCATTGGAAATTGGAAAGAACCTCAAAAGATGAAAGATGGGTTCAAGGAAAGCATTTTAGGAGGGAGGAGTTGAGCAAGAAGTTATGTCAGAAGAGCTCAGAGCATGTTTGGGGGACTGCGAGCATCCTTTCTGTTAAGAGCAAGGACATCTGAAAGAGATTGATGAGAAACAAACTGGATGGAGGAGGGGAACCAAATTGTGCAGAGCTTCCCATGTCAGGGAGGTTTTAATAACTAGATCAGTAGTAAACATGAACCCATTAAACATCAGAGCAGAATGACATGACTAGAGTTAAGCTTTCAGGGAGCTACTCAGGGTGGATTAAAGGAAGTGAGCTGTCAGTAGTGACACCAGCTAGGATGTTAGGGAGGAGAGATACTCCAAAGACAGAGTCTGTTGCTTGATAGTTTAATTAAATTTTACCTTGTCTCTTTCTTCAGGATCTGACACAATTTGAATACACACACACACACACACACACACACACACACACACACACACTAACAAAGTTGAGGACATATTGAGGGAAGAAAAAGAAGCAGATTTCTCCCTGTATTTATGACAAATTACCATGAGACAGTACTTGTAGTAGAAATAGAAAGTCTGGGCCAGGAGTGGAGTAGGAAAGAAGGGTGTTGAACTCAGTTTGAGAGGATAGTGGGCAGTTACACACAGGCACAGCTGGCAGTATTGATTTGGGAGTCATCAATGGAAAGAAGATGGTAAAAGCTGTGGGAATCAATGAGACCATTCAGGGACAGAAAAATAGGTAACAGCAAGAGTTAAGGACACATGTTCGGGAAAATTGTATCTTTAAGGTCTGGGGACAGGCACAGAGGTCTTAGGTGCCCTAAGAGTTTCAGGCTAGCTCATATCAGGAAATGGTAAGGAGCCTTTTAAGTATGGGCCTTTCTAACACTCCTGGCTTATTGATGATAGTTGTGACCTCTTTTGCTGTGGTCTTATTTTTCTCAATAATAGCTTATAGAAAAACCAAACACAGATCTTCAGGAATTACACATAAGCAATCTTACTCAGTAAAATTGTTGTTCTGGATTCTGTGCCATCTGAAGGCAAGAAGACATTCTTTTGTATTTATTTCTAGAATGAGTCAGGACTGCCTACCTCCAAAGTATAATGGCTCTTATTTCAACTATGATGAAAAGAACAAGTTAGTAGCTCTAGAAGGACCCCAAAGTATAATGGCTCTTATTTCAACTATGATGAAAAGAACAAGTTAGTAGCTCTAGAAGGACCCTAAAGGGCAGCAGCTGTCTAGCTGTATTATCAGCTATGACAGAGTATTTTTCCTATGTCAGCTCTTATTAACATAATTGCACATTAGCCTATTGCCAGTTTCTAAGTCATGAGTAAAGCATTCTAATTTCTAGATTTTTATAAAATTTATTTTTGAATAGAAAAATATTTATTCATTAGTAATCCTATGGAAATGCTTTATTTTTTTTTGCATTCAAAAATCTTCTAATTGAATGCTCTTTCTTAATAGTTTTCAACCCAGTATGTACTCCGATTTTCTTCATGGGGCAATTAAGTTTGAGGCTTCTGATAATATTAATGTTTAGTCTATTAGTTCCTAGAGTATAACTAGACCTGATGATAAATTCCAGGAAGAACAAAATAATAAATTTCACAGAATAAATATTTGACTTGTAATTTTCTACTTAAGAGAAAAACTTATGGTCCCTTTAAAAAATAAAATGCTGAGCATTCTGATTAATTACTCTCAAACTTAGTGATAATAACCAGTGATTATATAAATGCTTTTAATGTGCCAAAATTCATTCGTTCTATTTATACATTATTTTATTTAATAATTATTATTTCCCATTTTTTCTAATGGGGAAACAAACACAGAAATATTCAGTAGTTTTTTCCAAATTCACAAAGAGACAAAGTAGATGAGCCAGGATTTGAAACCAGATAGGCTGATTCCAGAGCCCTCAACCTAAACTATACTATACCACTATGATTCCTTTATGATATGACTTAAGCATGTAAATTAATATCTATTTGCAAATCTACATTTCTATGAAAAATATTAAAATGAGGTCAGTAATGTTTCTTCTTAGTTTTTTGCAGGTACTTTTAACATTTACTGTGTTTATCTAATATTCAATATTATTGAATATTAGTTCGAAGTATTGGTTTGTGTTTTACTACTCACTGTTTGAATAATTTGAACAACTTTGTTCAACCTAAGAAATCTTCCTAACCCCTGAGAAGGGAGGGGCACAAGAACTACTTTGAGAATCTGCTAAAAACTAAGTATCCATTTCTAGGTAAGTTTCACTCATACAACATTCTGAGTGTGATTTCATTGGTTTCTGAGTTTATCGGGCACATGTTATGGTTTCCTAATAGAATAATACACTGACAGGGATGCCTGGGTAGCTCAGTGGTTAAGTGTCTGTCTTCAGCCCAGGATGTGATCCCAGAGTCCAGGGATTGAGGCCCACATCAGGCTCCCTGCATGGAGCCTGCTTCTCCCTCTGCCTGTGTCTCTGCCTCTCTCTCTCTCTCTGTGTCTCTCATGAATAAGTAAATAAAATATTTTTAAAAAAATGCACTGACAAAAAGATCCCAGCTTTTCCAAGTAAGAGTCAACCAATCCTTCCTCATTTGTTTCTCTGATGGAAGCAAAGCATACCTGTCCTAAAGCCCTGTCCTTTTCACAATCCCAGAACTGAAACCCTTCTCTTGAATGCCTTGTCATTTTTACCATAGCAGCCTTGGAAAGGAATACAACTTACCAAGCACCTATCCAGCAGTCAGTCAGGATTTCCAACGTTCTGGAAGCATCCACTTCGAGTATTTCCAGTAAGACAAACAGACTTCCTCATGTCTGACTGGAAGACTTGGTTTCTGTGTTCCATACCGACAAACCTGTGAGTATTTATAAAATGTAATGAGTCTGTTATCTCTTGTTATTCCAGAGCTTCCTGGGTACCAAGGGAACAGTATATACAGAGTTTCTGTGAGATATTTTACATTTGATTTAAACCACCCTGGGGAATAAAATCCCTGAATCATCCTGGTAACTAATGATGACTTGCATTATGATGCTTTCGTGCATATACTCAGGATGATTCAGGATCACACAAGTCCAGAACCTTTGGTGTGATCCTTGGAACTGTCTTCTTGCCCTTGACAGGGCGTATGCAGTGGATGGCCTTGAAGTTGTGGCTGTGTTGGGGTGGGTGCCCAGGGAATGTTTTATAGAGGACGGGTAAGGTTATGCAAAGATTACACGACTAGGATACACATGTGGGACATTTTTGTTTGCAAAGAAAAGGTGGCCTTGGCTAGCATATTTATTACAATAGGCAATATTTCCTATGACTATATATTTCCTGTTGAACCTAATTAATGAATAAAATTATATTCAAAGCCAGGTCAGTGACTAAATATTCTAATAGTTCTGTAGGCCTCCATCCCTTTCTCTCTCCCTCCCCCAACCCCTCCAGATTGAAATTGGGGCAATCAGTACACCTGATATGGCTAGGGACAGTTCTCCAGTTTTTGGACCCTGGCCCTCTAGGCCATTAATTGTAGTGATTTGACATATCCAGTAAAGGAGTGCTTCAAAGAACACTGCCCTCAATGTTGGCCCTCAAAACAAGGCAGAGCTTAGGTAAGCACAGTCTTCAATTGAAAAGTACATTTGCTGTCTCTCAGCATTTCCCAAGTTCATGAATTCACACCAAAGAGGAGGAAGCTGGAAGAGAAATGTGTTTGTGTCAGACCTAGAGATATGGTTCCTGTAGCCCTTCCTAGTCAATTTTGCCATTTTTAGTAATTTGTAGCAGGTAAATTAGGATTTTTCATTCTACTTAGCGGAAAGAATTTCTAGGCTATAGATGGCAAAGAGTGAAATGTAAGTTTAATTGGTTAAGTCTAAGAAGTCCGTGGTTTTGCAGATGCCCTATCTGATCACAAACAGGTTACCCTAACACTAAACAACAGGACTTCTATTTTGAGAGTCCCTAGGACTATAGGTCTCGTGAGTAGTGACCAAGAGGGCTGGAGTAAGGGACAAAGGAGAGTCAGCTGAACTACTGCCTTCCTGTCACATCTCATGTCTAGTCCCAAGTCAGATGATAATCAATGTGCTTTTTATCAAGAATTGGCTTTTCTATGGAATTCTCATTCTCAAATGAGCCAATTATAGGAATTAAATATTTGGGGGTGGGGAGAAAGGGACAGTTAGGTCTCCTAAAGGCTGTTCTTGCAGAAAGCAGGCGACACTTATATCTTATCTGAGCAAGTGCCCAGCAGGGGGAAGGTGAGGAGAGAAACGGATACCGACAAAGCTCAGGAAAGCTGGCCATGGTATTTTTGAGCCGGAACTTACACTGTGCCCCATTCCTCAGCACAACTGGGAAAGAAGTTCTAGATCAAGGAATATCAGATAGTCACCAGTGAGATTCCAAAGGGGAAGGTATCTGGAAGACTCTCCAGGTCATGAGATTTAATTGCCATTTTTAGAATGGACTTGTATTAAAGGAAGGTACACAAATGATTCATGCATTCAGCTGGGGACAAATTTTAAGAGCGAGCATTCTCTAGAAAAGTCTTGGTAATGTTAACACCTGAAGCGTGGGGGGGGGGGGGATCTTAGTAAAGGTATCGGAGGCAAAACTCAAAATAGCTAATACTTTGTTCTGCCCAAGCCAGGAACTCCTACAGATGTGATGATTCCTTCACTGAACTGTGAGTTGGTAGGTGCTCTTAATTACCATGTTTGCCTAGGAGTAGCTGTTGCATTTGGTTTAAGGCTTAATTATACATTTCCTTGGTGGAAAGTCCGCATATGAATAGTGTGAAGTTAAGCAACTGGGAATGTTCCCTTATAATTCTGTCCTAATGTTACCAAAATTTAAATCAGCTTGGAAGAAATGTGGGTGTTATCTGAGTGGAAAAGTTCAAACTTTAGAGTAAAGAAAGGCTTCTTGGGGGCACCTGGGTGGCTCAGTGGTTGAGCATCTGCCTTTGGCTCAGATTGTGATCCTGGGGTCCTGGGATTGAGTCCCGCATCAGGCTCCCTGCGGGAGGCCTGGTTTTCCCTCTGCCTATATCTCTGCCTCTCTCTGTGTTCTCTCATGAATAAATAAATAAAATATTTAAAAGAAAAAAAAAGGGATACTGAGGAAAAAAAGAAAAAAGAAAGACTTCTTCTCTCTTATATTTACTGTCCTTGTATTTGTGAGTTATGCTCATGCTGTGGCTTCCCAATAAAAGTTTGACTTCTGGCTTGAGGAAAGCTTCTCTATGAGATCCTTTGGACTGTGATTATACTGGGGATATTGCAATTCAGATGCCTGATTGATTTCATCTGTCTGTGACTGATTTGAGTGACATCAACATATTAACCTGGAGGATTTGTTCAATAACATGCTTAAAGAGAAAATTATTTTGTAATAAAATGATGCACCTGTATTTGGAGATTATGATTAATTTGTTATGTATTTTCCTTCAGGTAGAAAAGCCTGCAGATGAGAATAACTCAGGATTTTTGCCATTTACTTGTAAGCTCAAAATAAACAAGGTATGTTACACAATCTGAGAAATGATTGCCTTCTGTATTTACCACCCATGGACTCCCAGAGAGTGCAACAGAGAAAAAAGAAGTGGTATAAAGAAGATTTTTATTTGAGAAAACAATAGATAAACAATCACTAAACAAGATTTCTAACATAGACTGTTACTCTTGTTTTATGTAAAACATTTTGGTTTCCTGCACTTATAATTATTTTTGCAATTCAAACATAGTATCCCAGTTTCCAAGGCCATGTGACACCAATTCAGCTTCATTATTAACAGCAAGAACTGCTTTTCCTTTTCCTTCACCAGTCTTTTTCTTTGGCACTGTCTCTGGGAAATTCCTTCCCTAAGAATGCCTTGAGGTATGTGACAGGGAATTCAGCATGCTGATGGCCATGGTCACCTGGTCCAAATCAGGACAAGGCTTGGGCCAATTTGTTTTGGAATCTCAAACAAGAAAGTAGGATAGACCCAGGAATGAGAAGTGGAAGATATAGCTAAAAAAAAATTTCAGAGGAGGAATCATTGGTATGACAGCCAGGTTAGACACCTGGGAGATGGAGACAGTCCTAATAGCACTAGGGATCTTTACAGAGACATACTAAAAACAAGTTAAGCAAAATCCCTAATCCCTAATATCCAAGAACTAGAGTCTGTGGGGCTGTGTAAGACAAGAGATGGATGATGGTTCAGTCAACAAGCAGCAGTAGAGAGGTTACCATTGCATGTGCCCTTGAACTCAAGTGAGTCCTGGCCAACAGGTTATTTTGGATTTCTTTAGACAACATGATTGCAGAGTTCATAAGGTGACTTATGGACATGGATTCACTGTAGGATGCTCTGGCTGGGAGACAATCATCCCTGGTGAGAGAGCATGTAAGAAATGAATCTGTATAAAGGTGCCCATTGTGACAATGGTTGTTCTCTGTAGCAGGAGACTGTGCAGTACACAGAGAGAAAGGCAGTGCCCCCTGCAGACCAAAATGTGCATGAAACAAGGGGAATTCCAACCAAACTGGGCTATCAGAATTGTCTCCTGTTTCCATGCCAGGATGACGACTTTCAATGCCAAGAAAAACACGAAGAAGGGCATCTGATGTTCTTGATCTTCTGGGAACTCAGGGAGGAGGTGTTTGAGCCAGGTGCACTGAATCTCTTCAGTCATTTTGTTTTTCTTCTGGAAATTTTCCTTCTGGAGGAGGATGAGAAATGAGAAAATAGTAGACACCGAGGAAAACAACAAATAATCAGAGGGATTGAGATTAGATGCAAATAGTTTACCCTCAGCGCAGTTTTGGTGTAGTTACATAACGGGAATTCTCACATTGTTAGTGTGTACAAACAACATTGAACATGATTTTTTTTTAAATGACATTTGTTCCTATAAATCTTCTAAGTCCTATTTTCTCACACTCCTTCCTTGAACTACATCACTACAAGCATGCATTCCGATAACAACTTACCTACATAAGAGACCAACTGTAGCAACTGATTTTTTTAAAAGATTGTATTTATTTATTTATTTGTATGTGTGTGTGTGTGTGTGTGTGTGTGTGTGTGTGGGGAGAGAGAGAGAGAGAGAGAGAGAGCCTGTACTTGAGAGATGGGAAGGGAGCAGCAGAGGGAGAAGCAGACTCCCTCCTGAACAGGCAGCTCAATGTGAGACTTGATCCCAAGACCCTGAGGATCATGACCTGAGCTGAAGGCAGATGCTTAACCAACTGAACCACCCAGGTATTGTGCCCAAGACTGCGAATCTGAGAAACCACCAAGAAGCCAACACCGATGCAAGTACACAAGGGTTTATTTACAAGCTCGAGCTTGGGTCCAAGTATACTCCATACAACAGAGCAGGGGCTTGGACCCCGAAGTGGGTTACAGCTAGTTTTTTATGGGCTGGTCTAGGGGATTTTCAGAAGGGGTGGAAGAAAAATTTTTTTTTCTTTCCAATATGGGGAAAGGGTGAGGGAGTTTCTTAAGATCTGATATGGGATTCTCTGCTGAGGGCATTCTGCAGTTTTTCCTGTAAAGTTCAGCTCTTATTCCCAGGGGCCTAAGATGGCTATACTTGTGCTAATGCTAAACTTGAGGTGGAATGGCCTTAATTTTTCTCGGCCTCCACACCAGGCACCCCTGATTTCCGAAGATTAAAAATATCTGGGTGAAAAGATGGTCTAAAAATATTCAGTGGAAGGAATTCTGATGATATATCATGGTTTGATCTTTACCTAAGAAGGTATTAAAATATTGGTTACCCACATTCGAAAGTGAAAGAAGTCACACACCAAGTAATACAATCATAAAGTTTCAAATCCTAAAAACTTTGCAGAGAGAACGATTTTAAAAATGGTATTAGAAAAGCATCAGCACACTTTACAACAGCTACACTAAAAACTGGGAGATAATACATTGGTTCAAAATGCTGATGTAAAAGTATTTCTATAACTAGCCAAATTATTACTCAGGTGGGAAAGGTAGAAAAATAAATGTCTTTTCAAACTTGAAAAAAAAAAGAAGATATGAAGGTACAACTGGTGTGGGCACTGTGGACATCCTCATAGGATTTAAAGCATGATGGTGGAATTTGGTATTCCAGTTGTATCCTCCCCTCCCCATAGACCCTCAAAGAGCTCACTGTATATTCATTGCTAGACTGAACCCTCATATCCTTTTCTTTCCTACTCTTTTCAATACCAATTTATGTGAAAAATGTCCTTTCTTGACCAACTGAATACCCAGAATAGTGCTAATTCATGCTTCAAAGCTACTGTTACATACTTAACTCTATAATTGTCTCCAGTTATTCTATTTTCAGAATTATTTGTAGCTTACTCACAAGCACATGTAGTAAAATGAGAGGACCTGTTTACTTCCATTCATGTACTTATGCCCAATTTCAAATTTCTTTTTTGCACATTTCATATTGCTTTTGCACTTGTTTTTGTACAATTATTAAGTGTTTGGATACTCCTCCCCCAACTACTTAATTTGTAAATGAACAGGCTTAAAATACATTTGTGTGTAACTTGAAAAGCAAAACAAAAATCGAAATGCTCACTGCTTTCAATGTTTGAGAACTCAGCGGAGAAAAGCAATCTGATAAAACAGGACAGAGTAGGCCATCTGTGATGACAGAGTGTGGATGTCAATAATTAAGTGTTTTACTGTACAACAAACTAGTAAAAGATTCAGTATCTTTTTGGCCATGGGCTATTTCTACAAAGGTAATCTTTTTATATGAGTTTAAAAATGCCTTCTTTAGCCTCATCTATGCTCTTCTGGCTTCACTATAAGTCAGATTCTAGATCCACCATTCCTAGAATCTTCTTCATCTCTCACTGAGTCAACATGGGTACATGTGCCAGAATGTGGCTGATGTAGAAAATTATTTTCAAGCCTGGGATCGATTCCTGAATGAACCCTAACCAGATGGCCCCTCTCATTGGTGGGGCACACTTCAGATTCGGATGGTACTTACCAGTCATCCATATAGCAATTCATAGAGATTTTAGGAATTTTATTAAACATGCCAGTTTTAGGGGTGCCTGGGTGGCTCAGTCAGTTAAGCATCTGTCTTTGGCTCAGGTCATGATCTCAGAGTCCTGAGATCCAGCCCCATTTCAGGCTCCCTCCTCAAGGGGAGCTTGTTTCTCCCTCTCCCTTTGCCATTCCCCCTGCTTGTGCTCTCTAGCTCTCTCTCTTTCTCAAATAAATGCATAAAATCTTTTTTAAAAAGATGCCAGTTTTAATTTTAAAAAGCTAGGTAGTTTCAGGCCTGAAAGTGGGAGAAGATGAATTTCTCTAGTATTTGCAATTTCTGTTTGAATACATGTATATATATAGTTAAGAACATACATATATATATAGAGAGAAAGAGAGTTAAGAATTAATAACATTCCCTGTTGCTCTAATGCCCCCATTATCTGGGTAAATGCTATGATATTTTAGATATATTTAGATGTATTACCTTGAGCTGCTGGGGAGACAGAGATAAGCAGAGACAGTGTCTCATCTACCAGGTCTCTGGGGCTAGTCTTCAATTCTGTACCTCAGCTTCAGTTCCAAATATAGGAGATGTGAATCCTTGAACTAATCCTAAGACTCAGTGTGGTCTCTGAAATTGACTATGAGTGAAGACTGCCCTGTTCCCAGAGGAGTCATTAAAACCATCTACTCTGAGCCAACTAATCCAAACCCAAAGTCTAGTTTCAGGAAAACAACTTCCACATCAAAGGCAAGTAATTGTTCTAATGAGCTTGAAAATGTATTTGCTTATAATTGCAGTAAGAAAAGTAAGCCTTGGCCTCATGTCAGAGCCAGACTACTAGTCAGACTGAATAATAATAAAAAAAATAAGAGTAGCATCATAGTAATAGCAGTAAATTAATTCTAGTACAAACATTCTTTCCTCCTTTGCTATGGAAAATAGTGAGTGACAGAGGCACCTGTTACAGCTGGAACAGTGATGGGGCCAGGGTACTAGAATAATGCTCATTTTATTATTTTATTTTTTAGAGAGAGAGAGAAAGTGGGAGGAAGAGGCCAAGGGAGAGGGAAAGAGAGAATCCCAAGCAGGCTACATGCCCACCACCTGTCCCCTCCATCATGACCTGAACTGCGGTCAAGAGTCAGATGCTCAACCAACTGAGCCCCACAATGCCAACTTTAAGTTGAGTTGCTTGTGGGTTGGCTGGCTGGCTTAGTAGATAGAGCATGTAACTCTTGATCTCAGGGTTGTGAGTTTGAGCCTCACATTGGGTATGCATATTACTTAAAAATAAAATCTAAAACAAATGGAGTTATTTGTATTGAATTGTAAGTATCCTTTATAATCTGATACAAGGCCCTAATCAGATATATGACACGCAAATATTTTCTCCTATTCTGTGTGTTATTTCTTCGCTGATTGAGAGTTTCATTTGAAGCACAAAAGTTTTAACTTTAATGAAACAAATTTACCTATATTTTCTTGTGTTGTTCATTTTTTAAAAAGATTTCACTTATTTATTCATGACACACAGAGAGAGGCAGAGACATAGGCAGAGGGAGAAGCAGGCTCCTTGTGGGAGCCCAACACAGGACTCAATCCTGGGACCCCAGGATCACGCCCTCAGCTAAAGGCAGATGCTCAACCACTGAGCCACCCGGGAGTCCCTGTTGCTCATGTTTTTGATATCATGCTTAAATATCCATTACTAAATCCAAGATAAAGAAAAACCAAAGGGGTGGAACATCAGTGTGTATGTGTGTGTATATTAACGCGAATGGTGGAGGTGTGAAGAATGTCAACTGATGACTATATAAAAAATTTGGATCAATAAAGAAAATGGCATAAGCTGTAGAAATACAAATTTTAACCTCCAAGCTACTTAATTCAGCCTTGATTTAGAGTTACAACTTATATCAATAGCTGCAAATTTGAAAGACTAGGAAACCGTATTTTAAAGTAATCTTTGAGATGAAAATGAACTGAATTAGCCATAATATCTTGTTGCATAGATATGAGTAAATGTTAGAAAAATATTTTTTACATATATATAATTAAAGAAACTAAAGACCTATCTTGAGGGGGTAAGATTTATATTTCTCATTTGTCTAGAATAAAGTTGAGACTTACTTTTAATAAACTTGCCTGTGAGATTCCACTTTAACTCTACTTATTTATTGCTATATATCTTTCAAACTTGATACTTGCTTGTCAGCTGTGAGCAATTATTAATTTTTGTTTTATCTTTGCAAAATATCAAACTAAATGCATTCTCTTTTTTGATACCTAGCCCTTCATTATTCCGTTCTGACCTTGTTACAATAAACTCACCCAATAATATCTGTGGTAATTCTCAGGCTTGGAAAATTACTGTTTTTCTCCTTGTAACAATTATGTTCAAATTAAATAAATAGGGAAAATAGCAGGAAAGGTTCTGGTTATTAATTCCAATTTGAGGGGGAGGATCCTCCTCAGAACCAACAAGTAATTCTCTGGACGCTATCATACAGTTCAACACAATTCTGATGCTATCTACCTGGAAATAACATCAGATCTTACAGATAAAGGCTCAGTCCCACAAAACTACGCATCCCCCATCACCTAACTTCAGCTGCCAATCCCAAACCCAGGTATCACCTGTGTGTCTGACCCACCAGCTATAGATTAGAGCTTTCTATAACCTGTTTGTACTTCAGACACCAGTCACAAACTCAGGTTGTTGCCTTATTTCTGGCTCTAAGTTGTAAGTTCCCACAACTCCCACCTCAGATTTGATTAATTTGCTATAGCAGGTCACAGAAACATTTTACATGTTGGATTAGCCATTTATTTTATAAGGGTATAATTCGGAATAGCCAGATGGAAGAGATGCATAGGAAAGGGATGGGGAAATGTGAGGAGTTTCCAAGCTTTGTGAGCATTCCCACTCTCCCCAAATCTCCATGAGTTCACCAACTTGGAAGCTCTCCCAACCCCTCCCTTTGGGGTTTTATGGAAGCTTCATTATATGGGCACCATTGTTTACCGTGGCTGACTCAATACCCAGTCTGTCTCCTGCCCAGAAGTCAGCAGAGTGTAACTGAAAGTTCCACCTCTCTAATCTTTATTAATGTTAATGCCTTGCCTGCTTAAGAGCCCCAATCCCTACAAGGAGCCAAAAGTCACCTCATTAACGTAACAAAAGAATCCTAGGTTGCTCTCACCACTTAGGAAATTTCAAAGGTTTTAGGAGCTCTGTGCCAGAAACCAAGACTAAGACCAAAAGTTTATTTCTTATTATTCATCACAATATCACAAGCAAAACACAGATAGAATACCTAATTTTTATTTGGGAAGGCATATTATTAACAGACACTGAAGTATCTCAAACATGAACTAGTTTAGAGTCCAAAGTGGTTCCCTGCTGGGAGTCAGAATTTGGATTTGTAAAGAACTGGTCAGTGGGCCATTGTTTTCTTTATGAGCCATCTAGGGCCATATAATTATTTGATAGTGCAAAAAGTGAATAATATTAAATCCTTTTAATAAATAACTCTCCCTGGCTGTTGTGTGGAAGGCCAAATATGCATAGAGAAAAATCAATAAGAACAGCCATTTCAGTGTTAAGATGCAAAGAAGTGGACACATTTGATAGAAACTTCAGGAGGTAAAATCAACTGGAGCTTGTTATTGATGAAAACAGGACCAGAAATTAGTATCCTGAATACTGGCCTGATGCTCAGTGACGTGGGAAATAAAGGCAGAAGGAAATGTAGATAAAATTAAATGTCCTTATAACCTGCAGCTCTTTGACAAATACTTAAGACAGGCAGAGTATACAGATCATCCAGGAAGCTCCCAACTTTCTTAATGTTAATGCCTTGCTAGAGGGTTAAATAACCTTAGTTTGAACAATAGCAAGGCCTCCTGCGTCCCGTGAGTCTTTTTTTTCTTAAAGATTTATTTATTTATTCATGAGAGACAGAGACTTAGGCTGAGGCAGAAGCAGGCTCCATGCAGGAAGCCCGATGCGGGACTCATCCCAGACCTCAGGATCACACCCTGAGCCAAAGGCAGATGCTCAACTGCTGAGCCACCCAGGCATCCCTGTAAATCTTTAGGATATGAAAATCCTTTTGGAACCTCCCTTATCTTCCCCCCACCCCAAAGTTTATAATCAGTCACCTCTCACAATCCCGGGGCAGCAGCTCTTTCTGCCCCTGGGTCCTGTCCTGTGCTTTATTTATTTATTTATTTATTTATTTATTTATTTATTTATTTTTGAAAATTTATAGCACTAAAATGCGTGTTTTTTAATAGATTATTTTATTTATTTTTTTATTGAAGTTTGATTTGCTAACATATAGTATAACACCCAGTGCTCATCCCAAGTACCCTCCTCAGTGCCCATCACCCAGTTACCCCAAACCCCCCCCCCGCCCACCTCCCCTTCTGCAACTCTTTGTTCATTTCCCAGAGTTAGTAGTCTCTCACAGTTTGTCTCTCTCTCTCTCTAAGTTTCCCCACTCAGTTCCCCTCCTTTCCCTTATAATCCCTTTCACTATTTCTTATATTCCCCGTATAAGTGAAACCATATGATGATTGTCCTTCTCCTATTGACTTACTTTACTCAGTATAATACCCTCCACTTCCAACCATGTCGAAGCAAATAGTGGGTATCTGTCCTTTCTCATGGCTGAGTAATATTCCATTGCATATATAGACCAGGTCTTCTTTATCCACTCATCTTTTGAAGGACATCATGGCTCTTTCCATAGTTTGGCTATTGTGGACATTGCTGCTATAAACATCGGGGTGCAGGTGTCCCGGTGTTTCATTGCATCTGTATCTTTGGGGTAGATCCCCAGCAGTGCAATTGCTGGGTTGTAGGGCAGGTCTATTTTTAATTCTTTGAGAAACCTCCACACTGTTTTCCAGAGTGGCTATACCAGTTTGCATTCCCAACAACAGTGCAAGAGGGTTCTGCTTCCCCACATCCTCTCCAACATTTGTTATTTTCTGTCTTGTTAATTTTCCCCATTCTCACTGGTGTGAGGTGGTATCTCATTGTGGTTTTTATTTGTATTTCTCTAATGGCAAGCAATGCAGAGCATTTTCTTTTCTTTTCTTTTTTTTTTTACCTATTTTTTTTTGTCCTGTGCTTTAATAAAACCACCATTTTGCACTAAAGATGTCTCAAGAACTTTTTTTTGGCCATTGGCTTCCACAAACCTCACCAACATTACAAAAACTACATCATCATTCAGGGCCAGACTGTAGGCCCTGCCAGTTTTAGGGAATTAGGCAGAGTGTTAAAGGTAGAGAGAGAAAACTAAATCAAGGGTTGGCTGGGAACCAGTGGTCATCTCAGAAGCACTCAAGTCTCAAAGTTGACTAGACAGCCGTTCTAGTTAAGTGTACACATTCTAGCATTTAGTCTGACCTGAATCTTGAACCAGGATTTAGTTTAACCATTTGAGCACATCTGGGCAAGTCTCTTAATTTAAGCCTCAGTTCTTTCTTGATAAAGTTAAAATAATGGAAATACTTAGTTCATCAAATTATTATGAGGATTAAATGAGAAAATATAAGTAAAAAATCAAGTGCACTGCTTGGCAAGGAGTCAAGTCTGAATGAAGATTGGTTAGTATTATTACTGGAAAATCTATCAAGGGTGCATCAGGAGGATGAGCTAGGATTTTCTACAATTCAATAGAATTAGATTGAGTGTTGAGTTGAAGACCACTGTTTCTCCCATCATCCTTCTAGCTGGATAAACAACTAGCCAGTAGTCATTCCTTTGAGGCATGCAGGCTAAATCTGATCTGGAATTCATCCCAAACATCTTTTCTCTTCACAGCTCCCTATGTATATAATTTTAAAGATACTCATTTAATACTTTTTGCTAGAAAAAAATGTATACATGTCTTAAAAATTGTGTTATTTAAAATTCAACCTTACATGGCATTTTATCCTACATTATCCCAGGCACCCAATGAAGTGCCTTACTTATATCGCTATTAATTCTCATAAAATGAACACATGTTGAATGAACAGAACTAACGTTATATTTTTAGTATTCCTTAATCTGAAATATCAAAGTACACTTTGAGCCAATATTTAGCCATGAGATAATTTATTATATCACACTCCCAATAATTATTAAATGAGAGTGCACCAATACCTAGATAAAAATTAAAAGTAAAGAGATCACTTGAGAATTGCCCAAATCTAAGAAATTAGCTGTGTCTGTGTGAGGGGAAATGCTTAGTATTCGCTAGAGAATGTGATAATGATCCCTGCTGCTTTCAACTTCACATTTGAATGTCTAGAATCTTCAGAGATTTATTTCCAAAGGCAATAATATAAGATAGCATGGCTGCTATATAACAATGACTTTGAATTTCTTGCTTTAGAATGAATGAATTCTTATTTCAAGAGGTAGGATTTTGGCTTTTGTGACTTAATACTATTCTCTAAAGGTATCTGTACTTTCAAGTCATTGTGGAGAAACAGGGCAGACGTAACCTAGCAGTCAGCTAACAAGTGACCTTAACTGAATTAACCTACATTTCTGCGGTCTATTTAGTGCATATAAATAGGCATACTTCCCGGTACCGGGATTCATCATTTACCCATTTCTAAGACCAGAAACTCACCTGGTCTTCCTATACCATCGAAACTTGGAATTCTGCCATAATGCTAATAAATTCACTAGCCTTGAGATGCTTTGAGGATTTATTGTTAGTAAATATCTTGTGAAAATGATGAGGGTTAGGTTTAGAACAGAAGAGTTGCTGAGGACAAAACTAAAGCTGACCCCTTCCTCGGCCCCCTCCTGCTCACGGGATATGTGTGACATTCCTCAGTCACTCTGGCTGCCCTAAAGCTAAGGAAAGGAAAAACAAATAGTTAATTTATAGAGATCACAATCCTGCAAGATATGTCTCCCTCAGATTAAAATGTCTTAGTAATTTATAAGAACAAAGCATTTTTATCAATAACCTAGCTTCCAGAAGGAAATGTAGATACAATTAAATGTCCTTATAACCTGCAGCCCATTGACAGATACTTGAAGCAGGCAGAGCATAATGTTCCTCCAGGAAGACCCCAAGTGTCTTGGTGTTAATGCTTTGCTAGAAGGAAAAACCTTAACTTCATGATGGCAAGGCTTCTGGTATCCTGGGAGTCTTCTTTAATGTGTGAAAATCCTTTGAAACCTCCCTTTTCCTTACCACCCCCCAATCCCAAGTATATAATCAGCCACCCCTCACAACCGTGGGGCAGCAGCTCTTTCTGTCCATGGGTTCTGTTCCTGTGCTTTAATAAAATCACCCATTTACACCAAAGATGTCTCAAGAATTCTTTCCTGGCCATCAACTTCCAATCTCAACCCTACATTCCAAAATTACATCAGAAGGACATTATTTACTGCACTGAATGCTTTTAGCTTATAGACAAGCAGATACTATGGAAAAAGTCTAGAATATAAAGCCAGAAAACATAGAGGGGAGATTCAATCTGGCCACTTGCTGGGTGGACGTGGATAAACATCTTAACTTTTGAGGTTGAAACTTCACTCAGCTACACATTATGTCAAAAATACAGTTATTTTACCCTATAATTCTCCAGGGAGAAAGCATGGCTACAGTAGGAAATGATTTGATTTGTTTGAATAAATGTAGTTTATATCCTAGATATTTATTAATCATGTTTTGCATAGTAATTAGATTGACATATCAATCTACTTGATAAAGCAATATTTTAATTATAATATTGAATGTACATAATAAATTTATAATAAGTGACTTTTCATTTATAACCTTAATTTGAAATTCCTTCCTGTTTGTTCTATCAAGATTATGTTTCTCCTTTTTAAAAAATGGTTTTGTTTTACTGTGTTGTAAACTTTGTAACTAGTACCTTTTTTATACACTAGCTATCCTCAAGTAGAAAGTGTAAATTTGTTATCCATCCATTTCCAAGAGACTCTGCTTTGTCCTAAGTATTATTTCATTTCATTTATAGCATAGTTACCAAAGGAATGAACTAGATCCAAACTGTCTGGGATTCATATTCTGATTCTACCACATGGTATGTAAAGATGAATTACTTAATATTTTCAAGGCCAATTTCTTCATTTATAAATCATAAAAATGCTTACTATTATTTCATAGACATTAACGTAGAACTATATATACAAAATTCTTAACCCTGTGCCCATTGCTTAGTAAGTGTTCAATAATGTTAGCTATTACTCAAGACTCCAGTAAATAGGCCAATATTTATGCAATTTAATCCTTTCTGTTATGTTTACCATCCCTTTTGCTCTTTAGGTAGGTCTTATGTTTTTCATCTTTAGCTTTTTTTTTTTAAAGATTTATTTATTTGTTTATTTATTTTAGACAGAGAGAGAGAGAGAGAGAGAGAGAGAGGCAGAGACACAGGCAGAAGAATAAGCAGGCTCCATGCAGGGAGCCCGACACGGGACTCAATCCTGGGACTCCAGGATCGCGAGCCACCCAGGGATCCCCTATTCATCCTTAGCTTTAAAGCTACTTTAAATACATTTTATAAATAGATACTATAAAGAGAAAAGGATATACATTACTTGAAGGTTTCCTAGTTTCTGCTCAAAACAGTTCTTAAAATACTCATATGTTAATAATAAACTTTCTGCTCTATATGTAAAATAAATCTTTTACTCTAAAGTAGAAAAAAGAAGTCCAAACTTAGTTTGAATATTTACTCGTTTATAATAACCTCTTTGGGAATTAATGAAAATGAAGCCATCTAATTTATAACTCCTGTAATGTTTTCACCACAGGTTCTGTGATGCTATTTGGGTAGCAACTCCATTTCCTCATGGATTCCCTGGTGGATGGGAACCACACTGCAGTGACAGGGTTCATTTTATTGGGCCTAACTGAGGACCCTGTCCTTCGAGTCATCCTCTTCATGACCATCCTCTGCATCTACCTGGTGACCGTATCTGGCAACCTTAGCACGATCATTCTGATCAGGTTCTCCTCTCAGCTCCACCACCCCATGTATTTTTTTCTGAGCCACTTGGCCTTGGCTGACCTAGGCTATTCCTCTTCTGTCACACCCAACATGCTTATAAACTTCCTGGTGGAGAGAAATATGATCTCCTATCTTGGATGTGCTATCCAGCTGGGTTCAGTTGTTTTCTTTGGGTCAAGTGAGTGCTTCCTTCTGGCTGCAATGGCATATGATCGCTTCATGGCCATCTGCAACCCACTGCTTTATTCAACCAAAATGTGCACACAGGTTTATGTTCGCCTACTCACAGTGACTTACCTAGGTGGTTTTCTCAATGCTTGCTCTTTCACTATTTCCTTCTCTTTTTTACTTTTCTGTGGACCAAATCAAGTCAATCATTTTTTCTGTGATTTTGCTCCTTTAGTTAAACTCTCCTGCTCTGATAATAGAATCCCTGCGGTTGTCCCCTCATTTACAGCTGGCTCCATCATTGTGGTCACGATGTGTGTCATAGTCATCTCCTATATCTGTATCCTCATCACCATCCTGAAGATGAGCTCCACTGAGGGACGCCACAAGGCCTTCTCCACCTGCACATCCCACCTCACAGTGGTGACTCTGTTCTTTGGGACCATTACATTCATTTATGTGATGCCCAAGTCCTGCTACTCGACTGACCAGAACAAGGTGGTGTCTTTGTTCTACATGGTGGTGGTCCCCATGTTGAACCCCCTCATCTATAGCCTCAGGAACAATGAGATGAAGGGGGCTCTGAAGAGAGAGCTTGGCAGAAAAATATTTCCTTAGTCAAGCTTGTTATTTTATGGTATCAGATAAAATAATATACCATATAATAATAAAAAGGATATAGGGTGTCTGTGGTCTGAATAGGTCAGCCAGCATGGAGCATTTTCGTGAAGTAGGAGGATGGATTTTCTGATATCAGTTGTAATTCAGAGGCTTATAGCCAGTTGCCTTTAACAAAATTAATTTAAATTTAAATTATAAATACAAATTGGTTTATGTGAAAATATACTTAACTGAAAATCTTTCATAACTTTTAAAAAAAGATTTTATTTGTTTATTGATGAGAGACAGAGAGAGAGGCAGAGACATAGGCAGAGGGAGAAGCAGGCTCCCTGAGGGGAGCCCAATGTGGGACTTGATCCTAGGACCCCAAGATCACTTGAGCCAAAGGCAGACATTCAACCACTGAGCCACCCAAGCATCCTTCGTAACTTTTATCACTATTTTTTCAAAAGCTGTTCCCTGTGTTACTTAAGTTTATTGTACCTCTAAACCATTAAGACTGTGTCCATTTTCAATAATATTTTATCCTGTAATGTGTGTGATAACACTAGATATGATTGAGTACCTTTGAGAGGAAGTGACCAAATGGAACCAGACAGTAAAACTACTGGAAACATTTTTTTTGCAGGAAGGTTATCTGCTGGGGATGGGTTCTGTGGACTCATAAATGCTGGTCTGTATTCCTGATCTCTGGTTTCAGCCTAGTTGCAGCGAATCTCATAGAACAAGAGGGTGAGATGCCCCTGACTAACCTGTGAATGCTTCTGTCAGGTCAAATATGTGACTGCTCTGTGGGAGTGAGCAGGACTCCTGAATTCCTCAGGGAATCAGTGAACAAACAACTCTTGGAGTGATGTGTTCATGGGTAGACTCACATCCTATGAAGGAAGTTGG
The DNA here is from genome assembly GCF_053574225.1 of Canis aureus. NCBI lineage: Eukaryota > Metazoa > Chordata > Mammalia > Carnivora > Canidae > Canis > Canis aureus. Next base: position 19,493,958 of record NC_135633.1, read on the forward strand.
AAGGGACTAGATTGTGTTTCCTCCATGAAACTAAACCTACCTGTATGTATTGACAACTACCACACTTCTCTTTCCCAGTCCTCTCTTTAACATTTTAGACAAAAATATTTTTGTCTAATGAAACTCAAGCACAGATGATCTCAAACTGAAGTGCCATTTCCTACCCCAAATTGCTCCCTCCACTATTCTGTATCCCAATAAAGAGGCACCTCGTTCAATCAGTTTATGGATTCCTGAACCCTGAGAGAAATGAGTATTTCCCCCTTCACATTCCTGCATCAGTCACAAAATGTTACACCACCAGTCACAAAATGTTACACATTCAGAGTCCAATATTTACTTCCTACTTCTTTTCATTTCCATGGTTAGCACCTGTATTTCAAACTACCGTCTTGTACATTTATTTTACAATAGGACTCCTGTGATAGCTAGTTTTATGTGTTGACTGGGCTATGGTGATCAGCTGTTTGGTCAAACACCAGTCTTGGTGTGGCTGTGAAGGTATTTTTGGATGTGACTAACATTTAATCAGTAGGCTTTGAATAAAGTACATTAGCCTCCATAATGGGGGTGGTGCTCAGTTGAAAGCCTGAGGAGAAAAAATCTGAGGTCTTCTGAAAAAGAGGGATAATCCCTTTGGATTCAAGACTATAACATCAACTCCTACGGAATTTGTTCTGCTGGACTGCACTGTGGGTTTTGAAATTGCCAACTCCAACAATTATTTGAGCCACTTCCTTAAAATCTCTGTATATGTATTTATATATTCATACAGAATTTTTTTTATTGGTTCTGTATCTCTGGAGAATCCTAAATAATACAATCCTAACCAGCTTTCCTCTACCTTCTTTTACTCTCTTCCAATTCATTCTCCATATAACATGATTAGAAATCTAAATAGATGACTTCTTTCATTAATATCTCCCAAAGAGTTCAGAAAAAGGGCAAAATTTATTTATTTTTAATTCCAGTATAGTTGACATACAGTGTTATATATTAGTTTCAGGTGTACAATATACTGACTCAACAATTCCATACACCACCCAGTGTTCATCATGACAAATACACTCCTTAATCCCCATCACCTATTTCACCCATCCCTCCACCCACATCCCCTCTGGTAACAATCAGATTATTCTCTATAATTAAGAGTCTCTCTATTTTCCTTTGCTCATTTGTTTCTTAAATTCCACATATGAGTGAAATCATATAGTAGTTGTCTTTCTCCTTTGATTTATTTTACTTAGCATTATACTCTGTAGCTCCATTCATGTTATTACAAATGGCAAGATTTCATTGTTTTTTATGACTAATATATACATATGTATATATCTCACCTCTTCTTTATCCATTCCTCTATCAATGGACACTTGGGCTACATTCATAATTTGGCTATTATAAATAATACTGCTATAAACATAGGGGTGCATGTATCCTTTTGAATTACTGTATTTGTATTTTTGGGGTACCGAGTAGTATAATTACTGGATCATAGGGTAGTTTTATTTTAACTTTTGAGGAACTTCCATACTGATTTTCCACAGTGGTTGCACCAGTTTGCATTCCCACCAATAGTGCACAAGGGCTCCTATTTCTCCAAATATTCATCAATATTTGTTGCTTCTTGTGTTTTTGATTTTAGTCATTCTGATGGGTGTGAGGTGATATCTCATTGTGGTTTTGATTTACATTTCTCTAATGATGGGTGATATTGAGAGTCTTCATGTGTCTGTTGGCTATCTGGATGTCTTCTTTGGTAAAATGTTCATGTCTTCTGCCCACTTTTTAATTGGATTATTTCATTTCTGGGTATTGTTTTATAAGTTCTTTATATGCCTATATATCAGGTATATTCTTTGCAAATTACCTTCTCCCATTTAGTAGGTTGCCTGTTAGTTTTGCTCATTGTTTCCTTTGCTGTGCAGAAGCTTTTTCTTTTGATATGGTCCTAACATTTCATTTTTGCTTTTGTTTGCCTTGCCTCAGAAGACATATCTAGAAAAATGTAGCTATGGCTGATATAAATATCAACATATAACTATGGGTTGTCTATTCTGTTCTACTGACCTATGTGTCATATATATATATATATATATATATATATATATATATATATATATATATATATATATTGTGTGTGTGTGTGTGTGCCGGTACCATAATGTTTTGATTACTGCAGTTTTTGTAATATAACTTGAAGCCCAGGATTGTGATACCTCCACTTTGCTTTTCAAGATTTCTTTGGCTATTTGGAATCTTTTGTGGTTCCATATAAATTTTAGGATTGTTCTAGTTCTGTGAAAAATATGCTGTTAGTATTTTGAAAGGGATTGCATTTAATGTGTAGATTGCTTTGGGTAGTATAGATATTTTAACAATATCTGTTCTTCCAATCCATAAGCATGGAATGTCTTTCCATTTCTTTGTGTTGTCTTCAATTTCTTTCATTAGTGTTCTATAGTTTTCAGAGTACAGTTCTCTGACTTGTTATGTTTATTCCTAGGTATCTTATTATTTTTGATGCAATTGTAACTGGAATTTTTTTCTCAATTTATCTTTCTGGTGCTTATTAGTGTATAGAAGATTTCTGCACATTGATTTTGTATCCTGTGACTTCATTGAATTCATTTATCAATTTTAGTAGTTTTTTTGGTGGAGTCTTTAGGGTTTTCTACATATAATATCATGTCATCTGCAAATAGTAAAAATTTTACTTCCTCTTTACAAATGTGGATAGCCTTTCTTTCTTTCTTTCTTTCTTTCTTTCTTTCTTTCTTTCTTTCATCTTTCTTTCTTTCTTTCTTTCTTTCTTTCTTTCTTTCTTTCTTCTTTCTTTTCTTCTTTCAAGATTTTATTTATTTATTCATGAGAGATACACAGAGAGAGGCAGAGACATAGAAAGAGGGAGAAGCGAGCTACCTGCAGGGAGCCCATTGTGGAACTCTATCCCAGGACCCCAGGATCATGCCCTGAAGGTAGATGCTCAACCATGAAGCCACCCAATCATCCAGTTGCCTCTTATTTCTTTTTGTTGTCTAATTTGCTGTGGCTAGAACTTCCAGTACTATGTTGAATAAAAGTGGTGAGAGTGGACATCCTTGTATTGTTCCTGACCTTAGGGGAAAGCTGTCACTTTTTTCACCATTGAGTATGATGCTTGCCTTGAGTTTTCATACGGCCTTTATTATGTTGAGGTATGCTCCCTCTAAACCTACTTTTATCATGAGTGGATGTTGTACTTTATCAAATACTTTTTCTGCATTTATTGAGATGATCATATGGTTTTTTAATACTTTCTCTTATTGATGTGATGTATCATGTTGATTGATTTGCGAATATTGAACCACTTTTGCATCCCAGGAATAAATCCCACTTGATTGTGGTGAATGATTTTTTTTAATGGATTGTTGGATTCTGTTTGCTAGTATGTTGTTGAGGATTTTTACATCTATTTTCATCGGAGATATTGGCCTGTAGTTCTCCTTTTGTGGTATCTCCGGTTTTGGTATCAGGGTGATACCTCATGGAATGAATTTGGAAGATTTCCTTCCATTTTTGAATTATTTTTTCATTTTTGAATAATTTGAGTAGAATAGGCATTAACTCTTCTTTAAATGTTTGATAGCTTTCAAAAAGGCAACAATTCTTAATAACTCACAGAGTACTAAATACAGCCCATTTAATTCTCTCACAGTCTTCCCTTGGTCTCCAAATGCCCAAATTCTAAGAATCAATCATTTGGTTTTCTTTTACATCCTTAAACATATCCATAGCCTTTGCTGCCACAGCGCCTTCTCACATGCAGTGCCTATACCTGAATTAATTATCCTCCTCACTTTGGTAACACCTATTTATGCTATAGATACCAACTTGAGTTTTGTTTCTTATTTGGGAAGCCTTCTTGAGGCTTCAGAACAAACTAAGTACACCTGAAGAACACTGCATATTTTCCTCTGAATATTCAGTGCATTTACTAGTTACCGATTTAGTATTTGTTTCGTCCACTGTGTTGGAAGCTCTGCATAGATACTACAGTGTCTTTGCTCTTTCTCCATGCACCTAATTTATACATGATAAGCATAAATGCATATTTGAAATGAATAAGTGAGTGGATGACTCAATGAGTTTTTGCTCTGGCATAAACCACTGACTCTGCTGCCATAGAATCCTGGCCACTGATCTACTGAGTGCTTTAGCCTGACAAAAAGGCTGAATGTTTGGGGTCAGATCCTGCTATGATTGTGACAGCCTTCGACACAAATTCCTGCTCAACACAACCACACCACTGCTTCCACACTGTTTAACAGATTAGGAACTGGAATTCCAGTCTCGTTTAATAAAAGTTTTGTAATCACCCTCTGCTGAATAATGTCTCCCTCATGTATCTGCATGGCTGGAGAGTTAGAAAATCTATAAATCAAATGTTAGTGAGAGGAGTAGTACCAGTGTTAGCAATTGGAGTTAACAGTAAGATTATTTACTACATTCCACGTACTGTTTTCAGTGATTTACACGTATTGATCTAATTAATCCTCAGAGGGATCCCTGGGTGGCGCAGCAGTTTGGCGCCTGCCTTTGGCCCAGGGTGTGATCCTGGAGACCTGGGATCGAATCCCACATCAGGCTCCCGGTGCATGGAGCCTGCTTCTCCCTCTGCCTGTGTCTCTGCCTCTCTCTCTCCCTCTGTGACTATCATAAAGAAATAAAAAAAATTTTAAAAAAATAAAAAAAAATTAATCCTCAGAATAACCTTATGAAGTTTTTTTTTTCTAATCTGTATTTTACAGAGAATGTAACTGAGACACATTAAGAGTAAGCAAAGGTCCAGGTTACAAATATCCTTTTAATATTCTGCTTTCTTTTAAGGCATATACTCTCTGACCTGCTGGAGTGAGGGACTCTTCAAGACAACTTCACCACTAGAGGACTCTCATCTGTCTCAGATACATTCCTTTCCAGGCAACCCTTACAGTTGAGATTTCGGGGTAGAGATTTCTGTGTTGGATATGTCAGGCTAACATGGTCTAATGACCAACTCTCTGGCACAAAATAAATAAGAAGGTAGATAAATATCTTTAAATTTTTGAAAGCATAGACTTCTCGTTCCACAAAGATGAAGTAGCCCCATTCCTGTCAGGTCCTTCCCTCTTGTTACACACACACACACACGACAAACACAAAAAATCCCTTATAGATAAAACAAGCATATGAAGACTCTAAAGGTTGAAAGAAGAAGGCAGACTCCTAGAGACTTTGGTATCTGAGTTACAAAACAGCAGAGAGTTCCTGGGTTTCTTTATATCCTGGACAGGGTACTGCCGAAGCCTGCCATCCAGAACCACCAAGAGACATAGATAAAAAGAATTCTAAGAAAACCCAGTTTCTCCTAGCCAAAGAACTGAAAAAGAATGGCCTTAACAGAGCTGAAAACCTTTTGGCGACACCTACCTTGCTCCAGACAAAGACCTATGGAAAATCATACCTGCTACTCACCCCCAGGTTTCAGTGGGGCCAAGCAGGTTGCTTATGTTCACCTGTTGGTTTCAGTGGGGCCAAGCAGGTTGCTTATGTTCACCTGTTGGGGCAGTTAACCCCAACTGCCTTCCATTCCCTTTCTGGGGTAATGTCAGTGGGGTTCAGTGGGGAAACGAGCATCCACTGTCACCTGGCAGCATGAGACTAAATGAGGGTGTATGAAGTGGGGCTAATGGGTACTCTGGTTCCCCTGCCTCCAACCCTACATGGGAGTGCAACCACTGAGCTGAACTTTCACCCACACCCTGCAAAGATAAGGCAGGGGGAAGCATTCTCTACTTCCCCCTTCCCTAGTGGCAGTGAAGCCTGACAAGGAGCTGGGCTTACTTGGAGGTGAGGAGGAATGTAGCTAGTGTCACATTATTACTGAGAAAGCACCATCAGGGCAAAGTGGGCATTGAACTTCCTATCTCAACCATCTGCAGGGAGGCATTTTGCTAGAGGAAGCTGCATACACACACACACACACACACACACACACACACACACACACTGCTTGCAGCTACACCTAAACAGGGCTGAAAAGGCATTTCATACACCTAGTCTACAGAACATCATAGCTTAGCCTTACTTAAAAGTGCTCAGAACACTAACCTTAGCTTACATTTGGGCAAAATCATCTGACACAAAGCCTATTTTATAATAAAGTGTTGAGAATCTCATGTAATTTATTGAATACTGTACTGAAAGTGAAAAACAGCATGGTTATGTAAGTACAGAATGGTTGTGTGTATATCAGTTCTTCACTCTCCTGACTGGGTGGCTGACTGGGAGTTATGCCTCCATGCTGCTGCCCAGCATCATGAGTGACAGGAAGAGATCAAAATTCAAAATTTGAAGTATGGTTTCTACTAAATGCATATTGCTTTCACACCAATGAAAGTGAAAAAACCACAAGTCAAAACCATTTTAAGTGAGGGAATGACTGTACCAAAGGCAAAGAGTTGTCAAATGTAAATTTAAGACTGGCAAAATATAGCCTTCAGAAATGGAGTGATAAAGACATTTCATATGAAGGAAAGCTATGAGAATTTGTTCTTAACAGAGCTATCTTAGGTAATTGCTAAAGGAAGTTTCTAAATAGAAAATGGATTTTAAAAACAACCTGGGACTTCAGTATTCAAAAAAATACATACAACAAATGAAAATTAAAAGGCAATGTATCAAAACATGTGAGATTCAGGGAAAGCAGTGCCGAGGGGGAAATATACAGCACTAATACTTATATTACTAAAAAGGAAAGTCCTAGAATATATAAAATAATTTTGGAAGAGAAGGTGGGAAGAATCGTTTTGCCTGATATTAAGGCATACTACTTAGCTCCACAGTTATCAGGACAGTGTGGGACTGGTGGAAGCATAGACACATATCACTGAGGCTGACTAGAGAACCCAGAGAAAGACCTACACAAATGTGCCCAACTGATTTTTTTTTTAAAAAGGTACAAAAGTAATCCAATGAAAGAAGGAAGGCCTTTCAGCAAATGGTACTGGAGCAATGAGACACCCACAGAGGGCAGAAGCACCTCAACATAAACCTCACACAAATCTTATCTAAGGATTAATTCAAAATACAACATGGACCCAGATGTAAAATGTATAATTATGAATCATAAACCTTTATAAAAAAGTAGGAGAAAATATTCACAATATTGGGCTAGTCAAAAGGTCTCAGAAAGGACACCAAACTCCTATCATAAAAATACTGTCCTACAAAACATGTGGATATGCCTAGATGTATACATGCATACACCTTTACACATATTTTAAAACTACATACTCTTTATACTAGAGAAATGGTGATGTCAGGATATTTCAGGTAATTAGTTAATACTTTAAATGCTTTGTGCACAAAGTGATGATTTTATTGGAAATATTCCACTTTTCCCACTTTTATTTATCAAGAGTCTGTACATTTTTAACTGTGCGGTGTTCGTTTATTCACCATCTGAGGGATGAACCTATCTGTCCTGCCTAGCACCTTCCTTAGGGCAGTCTGCATTTCTTTGTTTCTGAGACTATAAACAATCGGGTTAAGCAGAGGGGTCAGCACCGTATATGTGACAGCCATCAGCATGTCCTCACGGAACGAGTCCCTGTCCTTGGGCCTCAAGTAGACAAAGCCAGCAAATCCATAGTGTATGCACACCACAGTGAGGTGGGAGGAGCAAGTGGAAAAGGCCTTATACCTCCCCTTGGCAGAGGGCATCTTCACAACGGTGGACACAATGAAGACATAGGACATCATAATGAAGACAAAGCTGCCCACCAACACAAAGGCAGAGAGCACAAAAATAGCCATTTCTTGATGGGAGGTGTAATCACAGGCAAGGCAGACCACAGGTGAGATATCACAGAAGAAGTGCTGGATGATGTTGGAGTCACAGAAAGACAAGTTGAATACAATGATGACGATGCACAGAGAAACCAGGAACCCAGCCATCCAAGAGGCCATGAGGAGCTGAAAGCAGATCTTATGGGTCATCAAGATGGGGTAGTGCAGCGGGTTGTGAATGGCAATATAACGGTCATAGGACATGGCAGCCATGATGAAGCAATTATTGGCTGCTAAGCCAAAGAAGAAAAACATCTGTGTGGCACACTCAGGAAGAGAAATGGTCTTGCAGTCTGCTAGCAAGTCCACTAACATGCGGGGTATGATTGCCATCGTGGTACACGTTTCTGAAAAGGACAGGCCGCAGAGGAAAAAGTACATAGGGGTGTGAAGGTTGTGACTGAGCCTGATGGCCACCATTACGGACACATTTGCGGCTAGGATGGTCACATGGGAGAAGAAAATCATCACAAAGAGGAGAGCCTGCAAGTCTGGGAAACTGGAAAACCCCCACAGAAGGAATGTGCTCACTGTGGTATGATTGCCCATCTTCCTGGTACAGGCAGCAACGGTCTTTCAAAGATGTGGAGCTTCTTGAGGCTAAAACTTGGAGATGATTGTAAAAAGCTGCTGCAGCATAGATATCACCTAGACTTTAGTCAAGGGAACTGGGGCAAGTTTCAGGCAACTCTCCTCAAGAGAGACTGAGAAAGGGATGCTAAATGTACCTGACTGAAGTCAAGTTCAGGAGTCAACGTGATGAGAATGATGCTAGTATGAAAATCCGTATAAATGACTTAGGGTGGGAATGAATATCTTCTCAGATTCTACTCATAAAAGCACTCTTATCTTTCTCTTTTCCAATCAGGATCTGCATGTAAGTGGGAAAACATGAATAAAATTGCTTTGTTCTCACCCACTGGATTTTGTGAGGTCACATTTTCAAATGCTTTTTGAGATCTATCGGTAATCTGGTACTTAGTAGTGCTTAATAAGCTATTGCTTGGGGCAGCCCGGGGGGCTCAGTGGTTTAGCGCCGCCTTCAGCCCAGGGCCTGATCTTCTCCCTCTGCCTGTATCTCTGTCTCTCTCCTCTCTGTGTTTCTCATGAATAAATAAATAAAATCTTTAAAAGAAAAAAAAATAAGCTATTGATTGAATGAGCGATATAATTCAATCATTTAAATTCTTTAAAATGAATATGACATTTAAAACTTTTAGGGAAGTCAATGCAATCCTTTTTTATCAGTGTGTCACCATGAAGTGGATCCAAAGGTAGTAACTATAGGAATGACTAGACCATAAAAATGAATGCAACATGTTCTAACTCTTGCTAGGTTCCTATCCACGGCACTATTTGGAGTTTGAAATGTATGATATCATTAGCTCTTAATACATATCCATACTTTTTAAATTCTTAAGAACTTCTCATTGAAGTTTTTTTTCCGGATGCCTAATGTACTAGTCTAGTTTGAAGTCAAAATGATTTTGAAGGTACTGTCTCATTCTAGAATGGAATATTCTGACCATAACGTTCTAGTCGACTTTTGAGTTTTTAGCACAACATCCAGGACATTTTCTATCAGGTATACTTGTCATATGGTTTACTTTGAAGTGCAGATCTGAATAGAATCAGCTCAAATTCCTCAGATCAATTTGGAAAATCATATTTCTATTTAGATTGTTCATTCAGTATCTGATCTTATATAAGAGGTGAGAACAGAAAAGTGATAGGAAGACATGCAATAGAATTTAGAATTTTAATTTTAATTTCAGTCACGTTTAAAGGTGAAGAGAAAGAAAAATAGTAAAGAATCAGTGGTGGAAAATGAAGGAAGGTGTGCATAAGAGAAAGAGCTGAACACTGGCTGAAAATTATTCTGTAGGATTCACAAAGATTAAAAACAACAACAAAAAAAGACAAGTACATTATTGGTTGAAGAGTTGCTATTTTCTCTTTGCATTGTAGTTTGGGCAAAGAATACAAGAGGAGTCAGGCCAGGTAACCAGCACCCACTTAATATCTATAATGTGCTGGGGTTAGAGTCGGGTCATATAATCCTCACAAGTCTGTGTGGAATTTTCGTTCTGATTTCTAAAAAGATGAAAGCGAGGTACAGAGTGGTTAAGTGACTACGGAAGTCATGAATTCATTCAATACATACTGACTAAATGAATATGATGTGCCAGCCATTTTTACACATGGGGGAACAACATATAGGTTCTGTGATGCAAGAGTGAACGACTGTTTTTTTCTGTGAAGTCAGAGAATCCCCCTGCTGAGGAGGAGACACACTTAAATGGAGACAAGAATGTCAATAAGCCATCAATAAGTGAAGATCAGAGGAGAGAACAGTACAAGTACAGTTCATCATCAAGACAAAGATCCTAACTGGCAAACTCATCCACCCGAGCAATCTTCAACCTAGGCCCATATGGCTTGTCTTCGAGACCATACTATACTTCCCTTCCTCAGAAGGTTTCCCTGTTTACCTCTAAAGCAAATGATTTTCCATTCTCTTTGCTTTAGATACCACTTACCTTGTATGACTCTCCAGTTTCTGCCGCTACCAAAAAAGAATCTCCAGCATCCTCTAGCACATTTCCAGTGCCAGAGTGTCTTCCAAGTATTGAATGCAAGGTTTTCAGAACAGACCAGCCATATTCCTATCACATGTTAGAGTTGCCTTCTGTATTTCCTGATTGAGTTATACACAACAGAGAGCCACCATCAGACCCAATTTTGACTCCTTCCTCATCTTTTTACCAATAAATCACTTCCAAAATTCCAGACATCTGTTTACCCTCATCTTTGTTGTTTTTTATTCCCCCTACTATAGTCCTGGATCCTTCCCACAGGGTGAATAGGGCACCTGCATGGTTGTCTTAGTTACAAATCCGTTGCATTTTTTTTTCATTTACCACCCTGTGAGCCAATGCTAGATTCCTAAACACAGGCTAGGTTAAGTCACTGATAGTGACTTAGCTGCACATTCTATGTAGGAGGAAATCCAAGTACTCCTGCATAACATCCAATCCCCATCACAACTGGTCCCTAAATACTGCTCCTGGCTCAGTTTCTATCATCTCCTTCCACCCACCCTCCCTTTCCCATGCCATGCTACTGTACCTTTTTTACATGGTCTTCCCTCTGTCTCCATCTCCCCTGTACCATTTTATTTCCCATCAGAATTTTACTCATTTTTCAGGCTCTAGCTTAATTTGATTCCTTGTTCTCTCTTGTTGTCTACATTTTCTAGATTCTAGGATCCTAACTACCACTCATTTGAATTTTTGTAACAGCTTCACGTTTTCCTCTTGTAGTTCTACCCTTCACATAGTACCAGCTTTTCTTTTTTAAAATATTTATTTGATGGACGCCTGGGTGGCTTAGTGGTTAAGTGTCTGCCTTCAGCCCAGGGCGTGATCCTGGGTTCCCGGGATTGAGTCCCACATCGGGCTCCCTGCATGGAGCCTGCTTCTCTCTCTGCATGTGTCTCTGCCTCTCTCTCTGCGTGTCTCTCAAGAATAAATAAACAAAATCTTAAAAAAAAATTATTTATTTGAGAGCAAGAGAGAGTGTGTGAGCATGCAGGGGGAGGGGCAGAGCAAGAGAGAGAGAGAGAGAATCTCAAGCAGACTTCCTGCTGAGCTTGGAGCCCAATGCAGGGCTCGATCTCTTGACTCAAGGCAAAACCAAGAGTCAGACACTCAACTGACTAAGCCACTCAGGTGCTCCCTACCATCAGCTTTTCTATGTTCTATCTATAATCATGCTACATCTCTTCAGTGTAGGTTTCATATCCTCTTTGCTTACATATCAGATAATTCTAATAACTTCTAATCTTTATTGCATGAGCCAGTTATACAATCTCCTACACAGCTATCCTAAGAAATAAGTGCTATTATTATGGCCATAGTGAGGAAACTATGGCTTAGCAAGGTACTTGATTTGCTGAAGGTGATACAGCTCTAAGCGTGCATGCACAGTATATTTATAGCAAGGTAGTGAAAATCTGGAGACTCACTTGCTTGATAATAATAAAGGTTAGTTGATAATAAAGCCTCCTTCACTGAAAGTGCCCTAGCATAGCATTCAAGGTCTTATCTGTCTAGCCTCATTTCCTCCTGCTAACCTTCCTGAGATGGGAAACATCCCACTGTTTCCAAAAAATAATATGTCCTTCATGGCTCATCTGCTTTACAAACACGTTGTTTTCTATAACTTACAGTGTTTTTCTTGCCCTCCTCTGCCTGCTAAAAATTTAGTTGTCATGGACAAATGATTTAACATCTCTTCCTTTGAAGCCTCCCCAGACCTCCCTGGCTGTGTTGGTCATTTCTTCTTTTAGAGTCACATCCCATTTTATTGTGAAGAGATGAGGAGGTTTTTAAAATATCTTAAATAAAAAAAATTTTTAGCTTGACTCTTATATTAGGGAAGAGATTTGTTTTAAAATTTTATATCCCCAACTTGCAGCCTAAGCCTCATGAATGCACAGGTTTAATAAGATGAGTTCTGAAGGAACTGGAGGAAGGAATCTGAAGGAAAAAACAGAATAGCATATTCTCTGGAAAGCCTCCATGATTATTACTTCAGTGTACTCATCAATACACTATTTGATTGATTTATTATTTATTTGGGCATGTAGTGAAGATGGTTGGTTGCTCTCTAAAGAGATACTAAGAATAATGTCACCTATTAGGGGCCCCTGGAGCTCACTTGGGTAAGCATTCAACTCTTGATATTGGCTCAGGTCATGTCTCAAGGTCCTGAGATCAAGCTCTACATTGGGCTCCATGCTGAAAGGGGAATCTGACTTGAGGATTCTCTCTCTCCCTCTTCCTCTGCCCCTCTCCCACTTGCATGTGTGTTAATAAATAAATCTTTAAAAGAATAACATCAACCTTTAAATAGCATCAATCTTTAAAAGAACATCAATCTTTAAAAGACTAACAATTACATGTATAGATGCTTTCTATATTCTTGCTTATTTACAAGGACGAACAAACAAAAAATTTCTCATAACTCTAGCAGTGGTTGCTGAAAGACTAGGAGAAAGAGACTACCATCTGTGAAGTCTAGACATGATCCTTATTTACTGCGGTACTGAATCACATTTGACCAACATAAGTGATCAACTACTAAGGGACATGCCAATATCACTAGAGGAGCCTTATAAAAACAGCACATCTCTGCTCATATCCACTAGAAGTTTTTTGCAAGCCCTCTCTGAGAAATGTCTAGGATGTGAGAGTGTATGTACTCTGCACAACCTTTCTCATTGTTTTTGGTTGAAAACATTTGACTTTCATGATACTTTCTTGTCATGTAGGTTGATAGTAAATTCTGGTTTTTTTTCATTCTAGTATAGTAGTGATATAAGATTATGACAATATGAGATTATTTCTATTCTTCCTGGTGACCCTGGTAGGAACTGGAGAGGAAGATGCTTATCCAGTTTTTCAGCCCTTCTCTTTGTTTTTCCCAAGCCTTACCCTCTTTATTAACCCAGTGTTTGCCTTGAATTTACTGTCCTAGTCTCTGTTTTCAGCTGTCCAAATCTTCCTCTGTGGAGTTTTTTGGATTCCCTACCAGGAGTAGGGAATTGATGACATTCTTCATTTCCAGCTCTTCTGAGGCCACAGTTTCTTTAATACCTTCTAAGAGGCTATTAACACCATGGGTACTTAATTACTAGAGGAAATAGAAAAATGTTCATTGTAGGGAGGGAAACAACTTTAAAATCCCTACCTTCCACAGAAGGAAGATCACCTTCCAGTCCTTTAAAATAATAAGGTATTAAGCTGGAGGAAGAACGTACAGTCTTGCAAATCAGATATGGTTTTTTGCAGTTCTTCCTGTGAGTTCATGTATCTCCTAATTCAGGGATAAGTTTTCAGGCAATTGTCCCGATATTAGAGTCTCCTATTACATAAAAGGCTGTGTCTTCCCCACTCCTTAAGGCTGGAGCTCAGTACTGTGAAGATTTTAGTGAGAGTTCTTGGGCCACTGGAGTCCATTATCTGGAGATCACAGCTTTAAGCAGCAGGAGTCTTGTGCTCTGTGGATCTAGTACCCAGTGTGATGTCCTCAAAAAGGTTTTTAAATCTTGACCTACCAGGGAGGCTTTCCAGTGATGTTTGCACTTCTTTTGAATGACAATCAAAATGATAGAAACTCAACTAGTTAAAAATATACCTTGGGGGGTGGGGTGCCTGGGTGGCTCAGTTGGCTAAGCAACTGCCTTTGGCTCAGGTCATGATCCCAGGGTCCTGGGATTGAGTCCCACATTAGGCTCCCTGCTCAGAAGAGAGCCTGCTTCTCCTTCTGCCTGCCAGTCCTCCTGCTTGTGCTGTCAAAAAAAAAAAAAAAAAAGTCTTAAAAAATATATATATCTTGGGATGTAGATATCCCCTCAGGGGAAGTATCTTTCCAAGAAGTAAAATATCATTATTTTATCAACCTGAAAATTTGCCAAGTCCCTCAGATCTCCTCTGCCCTAAACACAGGACAAGGGAATGGCAGGTCTTGGGAAGCTATTGCCTGGGGAAACATTCAGAAGAAGGCAAATAGGAAGAAAATGAACACATAGCATGAGCACTATGATTTTTTTTCTCATGAGGCCACTCTGCTGGGGAGGACCTTGCTGAAAAAGAAAATCCCTAGTCACTGCACTGCCATTCATGAGAACTTGGCAGAAAAACATTTTCTTAATGAAATCTATTATTATTTCATATAATAATATACCATAATAATAAAAGGATATAGTGTCTATGGACTAAATACATATGTCCATGTTATTAGCCAGTGCAGAGCTTTCTAATAAATGAAGGAGGGGCATTTTTTGATATCAAATTATAAATTAGAGGCCCATACTGAGTTACTTTAATGAAACGAAATTCATAATTAGAAACACAAGTTGATTCATGTGAAAAAATACCTCATCAGTTCAAGTCCTTTTAAAATTTAATTCACATATTTTCTGCAAACACTGTTCTCTGCCATAAATTAGGATTATTGCATCTCCAAACCTTGAAGAGTGTGTCCATTTTTAATAACATTTTATCCTGTAATGAGTGTGATAACTCTAGTTATGACAGAGTAAATCTGAGAGGAAGTGACCAAGTGGAGCCAGATAGAAAATAGGTAGAATTGTTTTTCCTGCAGGAAGATTATTTGCTGAGGATGGACTCTGTGGACCCATGAAATTCTGGCTCGGTACCTAATCTCTGGCCCAGTCACCATATGGGGGTACCCAGAGGTGAAGAGGATGGGATGCCCCTGACTGACCTGTGAATTGTGTCGGCTTAGGACAGGTGGCTCCTCTGCAGGAATGAGTAGGGTTCCTGGCCTCCTTAGGGACAAGGAGTGAACGAAGTCTTGGAACAGTGCATGGTCAAGTTCATCCTGTTTAAGAAACTGGAGGGAACTGGACTGTCTCTCTTCTGAACGTTTGCACTCTTGCAGAGACTTAACCACCTTTATAGGCTGACAACAACCACATTTATTTACTTTTCCTGCCCCCTCTCAGTAGTGTTTCAGACACAAAATCTTTTTGCTGACTAACTCATAGGGCATTAATCATTTCATTCATTATTTGTTCTTTATCACAATCAAAAATTATACTGGAATGATCTTATATTCCAGGGATTGTCCTAGGCTATGGGGAATATAAGCGACAAGCATGCAGAGAAACCTGCCCTCATGGAAATCATCTTATAGCTTCTTATAGCAATGATATACAGAAGTTGGTGATTCCGGTTATCAGGAGAGCCGTGCTTGGAGAAAGAAAAAGCAGAGCAGAGTAAGGAAGACTAACATGTCAGGGGCTGGGAGGAGTCAATGCAGATCTTACTGGGAAGATAACATCAGAGCAAAGATGCAGGAGGTGAGGGCATTCCTTATCTTATCAGGTAATATGGCTACCTGGGTACATATGTGCAATTGTAATCTTCTACTCATATGCATAGTACCTTTGGGGCAATGGCAGGCTTAATCATTTTAACCAATCCAATGGTGAGCACAACTAAAACAAATGATAAAATGTTAAATATATCTTATATACCACATTAGAGGATAATAAGGAATTGCCTCACCAAAAACTGTGAGAACCCAGAGAGTAGACCTAATACTTAAAATTGCTTTTTGGGGTGCCTGGCTGGCTCAGTCAGTGGAGCATGTGACTCTTAATCTCAGGGCTGTAAGTTTGAGCTCCACATTGGGTATAGAGATTATTTTAAAATATTTTTAAAAATCTTTTTGTTATACATGTTGCATCTCTATATGTTAAAAATGTATCAATATATTGTTGTAGTAAATAATTTTCATAAAAAGTATTTTTAAAAATGTTCATAAAAAATGTTTTTGCCATAAGAGAATTTGGCAAATCAGAAGGAAGTGTTATTACCAACTCAGGCTGTGGATCTAGTGTTCTTTTGGGATGAGAGGAGGATAAGTCAAAACCTAGGACATGCCCAGGTGACAGCTCTGAATGATATACCTCACATATATCCTCAGGATAAGGGGAACCCTGAAATGACCAACTCTCGAGCAAATTTGCAGCCCTGGAGATGTATTTCAAGCCCTGAACTTGGGTATAAGACGGTCAAGAACAGATGGTGCCTCAGGGTGAACTGAATAAGCCAAGGAGTCAAGCCTCAATGATTCCTCTCAACAATTATTCAAATGCAATAACTAGCACACAGTGAAAGATAACGACTAGCAAGAAAGGAAATGAAGTAGCAAACGTGGGAACAAGTGCAAATGACAAACAGAACCACTAAGATTTAAGATATGGAAATTAATAGACACAGACTGTAATAGTACTTTGTTACAAAAAAGATAAAGAAAATTATCAATGTCAACAATGACCAATGTCAACAGCAATATTCTACAATAATTTCACAAGATGTCCTCATTAGGAGTCAGTGGGTTGAGAGTACATAAGAACTCTGTATTACTTACTACAACTGCATATGAACTGACAATTATATCAAAAAGTGTAATTCAAAAGGGGGGCACACAGGTGGGAAGACCCAGGCACAGGGCATCCTGAGAAGCCATTCCTGCTTGTATTTACTGCAGCACTCAGCCAGTGAAGTCCTTGAGGTAAATACAGTGTGACTAAAATCTGGCCTCTATCAGTAAAGTTCAGCATATTAGTTGCTTTGTAAATGCTTATAAACAAGAATTTCAAGGAGAATTATAGCCAAAGGAAGTTAGTGTTAAAAGTAAACAACTTGGGACACCTGGGTGGCTCAGCGGTTAAGCTCCTGCCTTTGGCCCAGGGCAGATCCTGGAGTCCCAGAATGGAGTCCCACATCGGGCTCCCTGATGGAGCCTGCTTCTCCCTCTGCCTGTGTCTGCCTCTCTCTCTGTCTCTCTGTGTGTGTGTGTGTCCCTCATGAATAAAATAAATAAATAAATAAATAAATAAATTAATTAATTAATTAATTAATTAATAAATGTAAACAACTGGGAGAGCTCTCTTGGGAAGAGTGGGAAATGGACAGCACCCTCATTAAAAATGTTGAAGACATACAAGGGCTGCAAAAGCAAAAAAATAGCGTAAGTGTCCATGATCCTGGGAAGCAAAAAAAAAAAAAAAAAAAGAAAGAAAGAAAGAAAGAAAGAAAGAAAAAGAAAAAAAGAAAGCCATACTCGGAGCTCACCATTCTGTATCACTTTTTATTTATTTTGAGGAATTTGTTAAATGAAAAATAACGTAAAGGTTAAAAAGCCTCTAACCCAGATTACTTGCTGATAAGTTTAATTTCACTAAGTTCAGCTTTTCTACTTTCCACATAGATACCATGTAATATTTCTCTTTCTGTAATATTTCTTTTTCTGTCTCTGGCTTATCTCACTAAGCATTATGTCCTCTAAGTTCATACACAGTATTGCAAATGGTAGGATTCCTTTTTTTTTCCTGAGAGTTGAATAATATTCTATTGTGTAAATACATGAGTTTCTTTATCTGTTCATCTATCAATGGACACTTGGGTTATTTCCACATCTTAGGTATTGTGAATAATGTGGCAATGAACATGGGTGTACACATATTTCTTTGAGGTATTAATTTCTTTTCCTTCAGATATATACCCAGAAATGAGATTTCTGTTTATATAGTAGTTCTGTTTTAATTTTTTAAGGAAGCTCTATACTGTTTTCTATATGGCTATATTAATTTATATTCCTGCCAACTGTGTACACGGGTTCCCTTTTCTCTACATCCGAACACTTGCTATTTCTTGTATTTTAGAGAATATCCATTCTAACAGGAGTATGGTAATAGATTGTGGCTTTGATTTGCATGTCCTTGTTGATTAGAGATGTTGAGCACTCTTTTTATAAATCTATAGGCTTTTTGTTGGTCATCTTGGAGAAAGGTCTATTCAGTTCCTTTAACCATTTTTAATCAGTTTTTTTTGGTATTGATTTATGAATTACTTATATATTTTGGTATTAATGCCTTATCAGATATATGGTTGACAAATATTTTCTCCCACTCCACAGATTGCCTTTTCATTTGATAATCTGAATCACTATACTAAAATAATGGAGGATAAAAATGATAAGATCATCTCAATAGATGCAGAACTAGTCTTTGACAAAATTCAACATCCTTTTATAACATAAAACTCTCAACAAATTATATATAGAAGCAATAATCAACATAATAAAGACCATGTATGGCAGGCCCACAGCTAACCTGATACTTAATAATGAAAAGCTGAAAGGTTTTCCTGTAAGATCAGAAACAAGTTGGAGATGTCCAATCCTACCGCTTTTATTCAACACAGTTCTAGAAGTCCTAGCCAGAGCAATTAGGTAAGATTAAAAAAATAATAGAAGGCATCTGAACTGTAAAGGGATATAAAATAATATGTTTTTAGATAACATGATTCTATATATGAAAAATCCTAAAGACTATAAAAAACTGTTAGAACAAACAAATGGATTCAGCAAAGTTGCAGGATACAAAATCAACATACAAAAATTAGTTGCATTTGTATATACTAAAAAAAAAATCATGAAACCTTATAAAAGGGGGTGTGAGATTTGATTCCATTTATATGAAGTTCCAGAACCTGCAAGAAAAGCCATGGTGAAAAAATAATCAGGACAATGAATGTCTCTATCAGGGAGAGCTAGGGCTCACTAGGAAGGGTCCTAGGGAAGTTCCCAGGCTGATGCTAATATTCTACATAATGAGAGGTGTTTGAGTTGCACAGGTTGATGCATTTGCCAATTGATAGTGATTGTACATTTAAAATTAGCATATTTTACTTTATGTAAATTTCCATAGAGTTCCATAGAATAAAAACATGTATTAAACTCTAGTCATTGATATGTGTACTAAAGTATTGAGGAAGTGTACTGACGTCTGCAATTTCCCTTGACATGTATAAGATGGATTAATAGATGGATAAAGTACAAAAAGACATGTGATAAAGCAAATATAGTAAACTCTTAATGTGTGGCATAATGTATTTTCCAAAAATGATGACAGCAATTATTCCAGTCCCACATGCTCTTCCAGAACTTTGTCACTGTTCCATCAAGGGTTGTAATTTCTTTTCATCTCCTAGAACCCTGGTGTTACTTTAAGGCTGTCTGAATGAAAAGAACACAGTACAAGTGAGATAGGGCACAAGAGTTGATTTGGCATCCACTTGGCTGTCATGGAACACTCACCCATAGTACCCAGTCACCATGCACATGCAGAAAGGCTGAATCCCAATATAAGTTCTCAGACAACAGCTAACCATCAACATCCATATCAGAATGAACAAGATGTTCCATGTATCTGTTATCCCTATTTTGCCCAGCCTGCAGGAGTTCAGTTAAGTCCAGTAAGATTTGGGATTGTTTGGATGTTTGTTTATTTATTTGGGGGGGGGGTTGTTTATTATACTACAGTATAATACTCAGAACAATCTATAGACTGGATACACAGATGCTGACAAGATAATTGATACAGCATGTCTTCATGCTTTAAAAATTTCATGAAATACTGGGAAAAAAATTTGAGTGGCACTGTAGTCAATGGACATTTAAATTTCAACGGATTTTCCTCTTCAACAAAGCCTTCTACAGAGGAGCTACTTCATGAGGAAGCACTTACGACAATCATTCTGTATTCATCCTTTTCCCCCACCTTTCTTCTGACTGATTCCCCGGGCAACAGGCTGTATGATAGGTTCCCTTCCTAGCCCTGCATATAGGAGAGAAGACCTCCAGGACTTGACATATTTTCAAAACTATGAAAATAATGGCATTGAGCAGCAAGTAAAATAACTGAGGGAGTTGTTCATATTCCAAAATGTATTTGAACAAGTTGAATTTCAAATACTTAATTTGTTTTTTCATGTAAGAGCAACCTCATTGAAAAATCACTATGCTAGATCAAAATGAAAACAATGTTTTGTGGACATCACAATGAGCTCTAGGTCCACAGAGAACAATCCTCTTGGTATCTAATGGAAAGCAAGAAACTCCAAGCAGTGTCAAGGGGTAACAGTCTCAGGTGACCACAAAACTCTCTTTGGAATGTTTATGGAACTCAGCTCCAACCGTAAGGCATAGAGGAGATACTACCCTATGGATATAAGAGACCTTGTAATTTCAGACAGAGTGAACTCATCACTATCATTTAAGGGGCAAATTGCCTTAAACACTAATCCCTAAATGACATTAGAGAAAGAATTGTATAAAACAGTGCAGGAGCATAAGTTACTCATACAGCTTACTGTTTTCTTCTTTTTAAGAGTTTGAATGGGACTCTTCTTTGACATAAGATGGGAATTTTATTTTATTTCTATTTATCATGAACATTGTGCTCTATCCACCAATAATAAAGTAGTCGTGGGGGTTGATAAATGTGCTGAATATACTAAGGGTACAACTGGATGGTGATAAAGCCTGTTGTTTTCTATTCCTGGCACAATTAGCACACAGATGAAGCAACGAAAGGCTAGAGAGCTGCAGAAACAAATTCCACCCCAAGGCAAGTGTGCAGCCGGAGAGGGATGGACTTCATTACAGCAGCTTAAGCAGAAGAGCAGGTACAGTGTTACAGGTAACTTGTGAGCAGGCAAGTGTTGCTGAGCCTCTGCTGGAAAAGTTGCCCCTACATCATGTGATGTTTTAGCAAATGGTAATGGAACTAGCAGGTACTGGGCACTTATCTGGTAAGTGTATGTGCATAGCTTTGTAGCCCCTCAAGGAGGTGTATTTACGGCCACGTTATAGAGGAGAAAAGTGGTTACTCGCACATAGGAACGGAATAGAAGTAAAGCTTGGGTTTGAACAGAGGCTCCTTTAATTCTGCTCAATTCCCTACCCCATTACAAAATAGACCCTACTAATTCCAGGTCTAATTTGAAGGCCAATTTGATTATTTTATTGTATCAAAAGAATTAAGCAGGAAAGAATAAAAAGCATTTATACTGTCCTGCAATTTCTGTATTTTGCCTATTATGTAATTGTACATTTCACTATAAACCATTGGTCATTTGATTCTTTACGTGTCCTCCTCCCCACTCCACATATATTTTTCCCTTTGACCATTTGGTGTGACCATTGGGCTTCACATTTAACAGCTGTGATTTTTAAAAACAAGCATTTCTTTGGTGGATATAATATAGCCTCATTTAAAGAACCAAGGAAATAAGTTTTCTCACACACGCATGTATATATATACATATATATGAGCTCAGAAAGCCATTTACAATCAGAGAAAATAAACCTATGAACCTCTAAATTATGTATATTTTATTAAATTTCCTATCAGAATTCATACCTGTAAGTCAATAAAACACTCTTTTATTTTCCCACTAAAATATCAATATCTTCTCTGAAAACTGTAGAAAACCTGACTCAAAGTTGAATTTTACTCTCATTGGGTTGTTAAAGTTAAAGTTGTTAAATGCACTTTCCCAAAACTTGGTTATAAATATTTACCTTTGAACATTGCCCCATGGACACAAATTAAGCATAGCTGCCAGGAAAATTCTCCATTTCAGGCTGGTGGGGAATGATGAGTGACACACATGGTCCCAGCAGTCCCCAGATTGGCCATGGTTTGATGTACATCAAACCATGTAGATGTACATGGGAGGTAGACTGGTTTACAGTGTCCACAGTACAGGGATTCGAAATGGTGGTGGGACAATAAAGAGTCTGCCAGGTGGCTTACATCAAGAAACATCCTCAAATTCTTGTAGATCTTACTGCTAACTCAGAGAAATTAGACCTACTAAATCCATGAGATCTCTAGCAAGGGTGGGGGCATAGATAAACCAGGAAAGGCGTTTTTCAGGAAAAGAATTCTATGATGTCTCTTTCAGTCTACAGAAGTGGTGTAGCCCAAGGAGGGTGAATTGATCACAAAACCCTGAGCCAGAAAACATCTCCTTCAAACTCTTCCCTTGGAGAGTGACTGGAAGTAATGGGCATGATGCCATTTTGACATATTCTCAAAGAACAGGTTTACAGAGAAATGAAATGATGAGATATGAGAGAACTGTAAAAAGAATAAATATCAATAGAAAGCTTATAAATGTAATCAAATAACAAAGATCTTTTACCTAAAGTCAGTTTTTTTGGGGGGGAGCACTAGTTCCCTGGAATATTATGAGGAAAGAAGGATTTATAATCAATACAAATGAAAAAAGAAAGTAGCAGAATCACAGCAGTTTCAAAACCTACACATGCCAATTTCTCCTGAAGTTTTTCTTTTTTTTTTTTTTTTCTGAAGTTTTTCTTTTCTCCTTTTGGAAACATCTGCCATAAACTTGGGATGGATGTGTGGTTATGGAACTCTCGAGAACACTCCCCTGGTGACCCAGATATGCTTTCTATTATAGGAGCAGTTATGGCAATTGTGTGTTATGTGATCAAATAAATATTTGTGGGATTAATGTATTGGCTTTTGATAACCAATTAAGCAACCTGAATCTTAGTGTCAATTTTTGTAACATCAGGATCAACATATGTACCACATAGAGTTGCAGGAAGAAATTTGGTGAGAAAAATTCTATCAAATGCATGGCATATAGACCAGCATATTTCAGATGCTGAGTTAATACTCATTACCTGATTACTCCCTTGTATTTTTTTGACCCACTAATTCAGTACACGAAGAGCATACACACTTTTCAGCTAAAGATATATTTTCTTTTATTCTCCTCAAGCTTTGTGGATCCTACAAAATGTGTGTCCCTACCATTCTTTCCCCAACCTTCAACTCCATACTGATGTCTTCTCATTGTTTTCCTTTCCTTCCCAGACAATAGTGCCTGAAACCAAACCTCACATTGTATGGGAAGTCTCTGGGTGACTTTCATCCTGTCATCTCACACACAGAGTGGATAGTTTAAGAAGTGATGAAAAGAACCTGAAGAACTTGAGTTCTATAATAGCCGCGCTGCAAGGCAGCCCTTTCCTTTCAGTTTGAAAACGTCCTGGAATTTTTCCTGAAAGCTCAAGAATTCATCAGGACATTATGGACACAAATAAGCCATCCAGGATGGGATAGTCTCTCCATAACCATGTTGCCTCTAAGATCTGCCTGAATGGGAGACAGTTATTGACACCTCCTGCTTCAGCTTACTGTCGTAAATAGGAAATCAGGACAAACTTCAAGATGATGAATTCATTTATTAGATCTACTCATTTGCATAATTGTTAGCTAAGTAGCCACTGCCTTCTGCAGAGCAACTCTAGAGATTCCAAGAATGTTTAGAAGCCATTCAAAATCTTTTACCTCTTAAAGTAGTATTATTCAGTCAACATCATTAGGCACTTCTGTACGCCAAGCTAGGATTAGATCACATAAGCATTTTTTACCTGTTACTTCTCATATACCTGTAGGTGAGAAGATAAGCATTTTTTCCTTCATATTTCTCTCTTGCAGATTCTGACTGTAGGGGACAGAAAGGGATGATAAATGAAGGGGTTCCTCGAATAATTTTTCAGTGTACTCTAGGGTATTTATACAGATTCTCCTACTAGAATTTTTTTCCTCATCACTCTGGCTTTGAATTCAGCCAGGTGCATTGAACTCCCATTTCCCAGGCTCTCTATATTAAGAGTTGTCTTGTCATCGCCCAGGAGCCCTGGATTAAAGGCCAGGTGACCTCAGTGCTTTTTATAATCTTGAATCTTGACCTCAAGAATGTCTACACCTGTGGGAGAAAGTTACTGAGCCTATTGAATGATGGGCAATCATACCACAGTGAGCACATTCCTTCTGTGGGGGTTTTCTAGTTTCCCAGACTTGCAGACTCTCCTCTTTGTGATGATTTTCTTCTCCCATGTGACCATCCTAGCCGCAAATGTGTCCGTAATGGTGGCCATCAGGCTCAGTCACAACCTTCACACCCCTATGTACTTTTTCCTCTGCGGCCTGTCCTTTTCAGAAACGTGTACCACGATGGCAATCATACCCCGCATGTTAGTGGACTTGCTAGCAGACTGCAAGACCATTTCTCTTCCTGAGTGTGCCACACAGATGTTTTTCTTCTTTGGCTTGGGAGCCAATAACTGCTTCATCATGGCTGCCATGTCCTATGACCGTTATATTGCCATTCACAACCCGCTGCACTACCCCATCTTGATGACCCATAAGATCTGCTTTCAGCTCCTCATGGCCTCTTGGATGGCTGGGTTCCTGGTTTCTCTGTGCATCGTCATCATTGTATTCAACTTGTCTTTCTGTGACTCCAACATCATCCAGCACTTCTTCTGTGATATCTCACCTGTGGTCTGCCTTGCCTGTGATTACACCTTTATTCAAAAAATGGTTCTTTTTGCATTCACTGCCTTTGTGTTGGTGGGCAGCTTTGTCTTTATTATGATGTCCTATGTCTTCATTGCATCCACCGTTGCGAAGATGCCCTCTGCCAAGGGGAGGTATAAGGCCTTTTCCACTTGCTCCTCCCACCTCACTGTGGTGTGCATACATTATGGATTTGCTGGCTTTGTCTACTTGAGGCCCAAGGACAGGGACTTGTTCCGTGAGGACATGTTGATGGCTGTCACATATACGGTGCTGACCCCTCTGCTTAACCCGATTGTTTATAGTCTCAGAAACAAAGAAATGCAGACTGCCCTAAGGAAGGTTCTAGGCAAGACAGATAGGTTCATCCCTCAGATGGTGAATAAACGAACACCGGACAGTTAAAAATGTGCAGACTCTTGATAAATAAAAGTGGGAAAAGTGGAATATTTCCAATAGAATCATCACTTTGTGTACAAAGCATTTAAAGGGCATTCTAACTGCCTGATATACACTGGTCTCAGTCCTTTTCTACTACAAATATTTTAAAATGAGAAAAATGTTTTAAAATGTTATTACATATATATGTACATATATACCTATACATGCATACATATATACACATGCACATATGTATGTAGTAAACATATCGAAAACAGCTTGGACTTGTTGCTTTTGGAAGAAGGAAAAAAATTATTCTAAAATGGAAAAGGAGGAAAAAATGAAAAGGAGAGTGAGCAAATGAAAAGGAAAATCACTAATCTACTAAATCAAAAAAGGAGAAACTGCAAACACAATTTAGACTTGAAATGAGTAAAAGACCACAATACAGAGAAATTTCAAGGAATTTTAAGAATGACCTTATTCAACTCTATTCAGAGAAATCAGGAAACTAGATGGGAATGTATGAATTCCTGGAAAAAATAAACTGATGAAAATTACTGCAAAAGAGACATTTTAATATGCCAAATTTCAGGAATAATATAGAAAAAGTCTGCCAAAGAGCTATTCTTTCTATTCCCCAGGAAAGGAGTAGGCTAGATCGTTTCATAATTAACTTTCTGAAGTCCTCAAACAGCAGATAATTCAAATGCTATTTGAGTTAGAGCATGAAAATCAATAGCTTCTAGTTTAAGAAAATCACAGAAGTGGAAGGTGCTATATATAATTGAAGAATCTAATTAAGGTCATTGTAGTAAGATTCTCATGTGGATTGTGGAACTTGTTAGATGCTGTAAGGAGTTTAGGCATTTTGAGTTCACATTGTCTAATGGCACAGCCACATCGTGTGAAATTGGCAGTGTTGGAGGCCTGAGGGACTGAGATGTGGACAAGATGAAGAGGCTGGTGGAAACCTACTAATACATGAGAAGAAATCGAGTAGTTAGTGAAAGACTCTGAGGACAATAGTACAGTTCACCCTTGAACAACACTGGTTTGAACTGCACAGATCCACTTACATGGGGACTTTTTCATAAATACAGTACTGTAAATGTATTTTTTTCTTCCCTTATGATTTTAACATTTTCTTTTCTCTACCCTAGATTGTTGTAAGAATACCGCATATACTACATATAACATACAAAATATCTGTTGACTTAAAAAAATGCATTTATTTAAGAAAGAGAACATGAGCAGGGGAAAGAGCAGAGGGAGAGGGAGAAGCAGATTCCTCCCTGAGCCAGGAGCATGAAGCCCCTTGTGGGGCAACATGTGGGGCTTGATGCAAGGCTTGATATCAGGACCCTGGGATCATGACATGAGTGGAAGTCAGGAGCTTACCCAACTGAGCCACCCAGGTACCCGAATGAAGTTTTGAGGGGAGTCAAAAGTTACACGTGGCTTTTGACTGTGTTCCTAAGCCCTGCATTGTTCAAGGGTCAACTGTATATTGTTTCATAGCTGGATAAGATTGGTGCCAATGAGGAAAACGTTTTATTATAAATACGCAAAAAATGACTTAGAAATATAGTAAGAAGCTAGGAGATTATCAACCTTGTGGCTGGTGCCTGTAGCATAGGGAAATGAGCAACTTCCTTTTGACAAAACTGAGAAGCAGTTGTGTCCTTCTCAGACAACAGGTTTAGTTAAAATGAAGAGGTAGAGAATGAGCTCTTTGTAAAGTTGATGGGTCGAGTGAAGATTCCAGAATGGAAGCAAAACATCTTGGAAGAAAACCCTGTAAAGAAAGAACAATTTCAGGAGAGGAAGCATGAAAAAAAAAAAGAAAAAGAAAAGAGAGGAAGCATGAGGTTGTGCTAGAGTGAATACAGGTGAAGAGAGCTTCGAAAGGGTTTGTAACTAGGATACAAATCATAGCTTCATTGATTATAGGTGGTGTCAGAGCCTATTGGGTCTCCAGGTCCCATTCTTTGACACTGAATAAAAATTTGGTTAGAAGTTCTCTGACCAGCCATTCACAAACTTCACCATTCTGTTTTCATAAAGGTCCCCTAATTAACACGAAAGTCTCTGTTTCTGCATATAATCATCTTCAACTTTTTCATCTCATGATTTAAGTCTTAATTTTGACTAAGTAGAGATATGCCCCTGGGATGCAAGATGGTTTTAACATATGCAAACCAATCAATGGGATATGCTCCGTTGACAGAATGAAAGATAAAAACCACATGATCGTGCCAGGCGGGGGCTGGCTATCTGACACTGCCTCGCACACCCAACCACCCAGGCCTCTTGCAAAGAATAAAGTTCTATAGAAAGAGACGAGTCAGAAAAAAAAAACAAAAACAAAAACACACATGATCTTGTCAATAGATGTATTTATACACAGTGGCATATTATTCAGCCTTGAAAAAGAAGGAAATCTTGCCATTTGCAACAACATGGATGCTGCAGACATTATGTTAAGTAAAATGAGCCAGACAAAGAAATAAAAATACTGTTGGATCTCACTTGTATGTGGACTCTAAGAAGTGGAACCTAGAAACATAGAGTAAAACAGTAGTTACCAGGGTTGGGGAAGTAGTACAAATGGGGAGACACTGGTCAAAGAGCACAAAGTGGCAATTATGTAGAACGAATATGTTCTAAAGATCTAAAGTGGAGCATGATAAGAGTAGTTAATACTATATTTTCATGCTGGAAGTTTGCTGAGAGCAAATTTCAGCTATTTTTCACCACACCTAAAAAGGTAACTGTGAGGAGATGGATGTGTTGATAAGCTTGACTGTATTAATCATTTCACTATGTATATGTATGTAAAAAATCATGTTGTTCACCTCAAATATATACATTAAGAAATAAAGGAACTTTAAAAAATTTTAAAGTTTAAAAAATGGCAACTAGTACTTTATTCTTATCAATTGAAAGGAAACCATTGTATTTTTAAGAAGCATTTCTTTGTGAACTTCTTGAAAAAAAAATACGCGATATATTCAACTTTGTTTCCTCAGTTCCTAATCTAGTGCTAGGAATAGAGACCAAATAAATATTCATTGAACTGGAATTAATGTTTAACCAACAGATACTTGTGGAATGCTTGCTGTGTACCAGACACCGTACTTTGAGCTAAGGATAATTAGTTCAGCCTCCCACATCACTACTTTGACCCACCTGTTTCTGCATTTCCAGCTAGCAATGATCACCTTATTCCTATGTTCCTTTATGCCTCCGTTTAATGTCATTTCCTCAGTAAATCCTTCCTTGAGCCTCACAAATAAATGGATTTGCCAAATAATGTCAAGAGGAACAGGGACTGAGCAAAAAGCTACAGCCTGGGGGTTTTGGCAATGTGGCAGGGTGAGAACATAGAAATCTGAGGTCAGAGATGCCAAGGCAGCTAAGATTTGTGAATCAGGATCCCGGAGATGAAAAACTATAGAGACATGAGCTTGAAGTCCTATGTGTAATTTCTCTTTAAGGGATTTGACTACTTCCAAGTTAC
The DNA here is from genome assembly GCF_053574225.1 of Canis aureus. Lineage (NCBI taxonomy): Eukaryota > Metazoa > Chordata > Mammalia > Carnivora > Canidae > Canis > Canis aureus. The sequence goes on from NC_135633.1 coordinate 19,522,517, forward strand.
ATATGGGCTGGCAAGTTATCAAAATACCAGCTGGAAATCTGCCTGGGGGAGGCTGAAGATCTCAGCAGATTCAAGCATTTTGTAGTGCTGGTTTGATAGGCTGTTTAAGGTAGAGGGGACCTGTAACACCTTATGCTTCTACTTGGAAATCCTGAAGGACTGTATCTTGGAGGCAATTGCAACATCCAAGAAATAAGGCCAAACCGGGAACAGATCATCCCCAACAAAACATGGCACCTAACCTATACTGGAAATATCACCACCATTTTACCAGGATGCAAGTTTAGGAGTTATGCTGTACAAAAAGACAGGAGTTGTTTTGTTATACGAATTACCCCTCTGGGGGCTAGAACTCCATTTCTTCAAAGGGATTAATCCGGTGCTCTATCTGCCTACTAGAAGAAGACTGAATACATTTTGGAGGAAGATAATCTCATCTAGAGCCTCTACAACTTTTTATCTATATTGCCCATCATTCAAAAAACAAAACGACAAGATATACCAATAACTTGCTAGGACCAAATGCATAAAAATTAGATCTTCAAAATAAACAGTAAACGTATATTTAAGAGAAACAGAGGAATAAAATAAAGAATTACACTAGAGAACTGAATACAAAGCATTTTTTTAAAAACAAAAAGAATCAAGTTTAAATCTTAGAAATGGAAAGTAAATTAGGAATTCAGCAGATGAATTCTTAGTAGACTGGACACAGCAGAAAAGAGGATTAGTAAACAGAAAGGTCGGTAGAGAACATACATGTTACTGGATGGAGAAAAACATTTAAAAAATACAAAAAAAGTGTGAGAGCTATATAGGAAATTGTAAAAAGATATAACACATGTGCAATTGAAGTCTAAGCAAAACGGAGAAGTACTTCCAAACACAGTAAGTAGAACAACCACACTTCTGGAAATCATCACAGGGACTACAGGGAGCCAAAGCAAATGTGAAAAGCTTCTAGGGTATTTGTTGGAAACCTTCTCCTGGAAGCTTCCCAGGTATGATTTGAAACCAGCTCCCTTGCACACAAGGTGGGGAGAAACCAAAAAATGAGGTGGCTACTCCCAGTTGGAAGGTGGCAGTTTTAATAAGTAGAGGGAATTTACATTCATGGCTTGTCTTGGGCAGCAGCAAGATGGCAAATGGATCCCCACACCTGCCAGCCAAATTTTAAAAGCTTGTAAGGAGGCTTTAATTGGGTATAGCCATGCAGACCATGTAGGTGTTTTCAATACCATGTTACTGTCTCAAGGCTGTGTCCTTGGAGTAGCCTCTGGGAGCCAGAAAGGCAAGTGGAATCCACATTCCAAGGACAGGGGAAGTGGCCAGCAGCCTCTGAATGCCTGGGTCCAGCTATTGGGTCAATGGCTGGTCACATCTCTTTGATGATGTTCCCCAACATCATCAGGGGAAATAAAAGACATATTCCTTTTGAAAAGGAGGAGGGAAGAGGGAAGAAGGCTGATAGCTGAATTTCTGAGAGAAATGATAGAAACAAGTAAACAATTGCATCTTAAAAGTGATCCAAGATTTTTAACTGGTAACCTAGAAATTTACCCAAAATGGTTATCTCAGTAATGAAGGTGCACAGAACTATACTAATACATTGTCTCAGTGTCTATTTCTTGGTTTTGATATGGTACTTCAGCAACCCCTGGGTAAAACACAGCCTCTTTGTACTATCTTTGCAGCTCCTTGAATCTATAATTATTTCAAAATAAAAACATTTAAAAATGAAAAAAAAAAGAATAAAGGTGCTATAAAGACTTTTACGACCAAAAACAAACAAACCCACCCCAAACTTAAAATTCATCACCAGAAAACCTGTAATAAAAGAATAAATAATAGAATTTTAAAAAGATTTCTTTTTTGTCCATTTATTTGAGATAGAGAGGAGGAGAGAGCACAATCTGGGGGAGGGGCAGAGGGAGAGGGAGAAGCCGACTCCCCACTGAGCAGGGAGCCTGAAGCCGGACTTGATCCCAGCACCCAGAGATCATGACCTGAGCTGAGGGCAGATGCTCAACTGACTGAGTCACCCAGGTGCACCAAAATAATAGAATTTTTTTAAGCAGAAAGAAAGTCAATGTTGGTATGGGCATAGTGCTGAAGAAAGGAAGGAAGGACATCAAAAAGAATAAATGTCTGGGAAACTAGAGGAGGTGCAATAGGTGGAGGAACAATTTTGAGAAATAATTAAGAAATAGAATTGGCCTACATTGGTAAGTAGATGGTAATCCTGTCTCCACTGCGTATAGCCTCAGATTAAAATGAGAAAGAAAGGAGACTGTCTTGTAAAATCTTTTAAAAGAGCAACTTTATTGAAGTATAATATACACATACACAATTTAAATATAGAGGTTGATGACTTTTGACAAATGTAAACACTTGTATAACCACCATCCCAGTTTCAGTATTCAATGAGTTCCTCACCCCCACCCCAGAAATTACCTCTTGCCCCTTTGCCTTCATTCTTCTCCAATACTTTGCTACGGTAAGGTTCATAGAATATGAGGAATGTCAATGACTTACTAAGACCCAATCTGTTCCAGAAAAAGAAAGTTTTCCTGAAATTTACATAGACAAAAATCTTTTAACAGCACAACAGTTCAGGACCCTCAAAATGTTCTCTCACTTCATAATCTGCCCTCTAAGAGCAATCTACAATCCATAGTAATCAGGAAACTTCTGAAAAAAAAAAAGTCTTACAAAAGGAGTTTTTGATTGTTCCCACAGGGATATCCTTGATCCTTATTTATTGATGCACTTTTTTATGGAAAATACTTTTTACCATTCCTAATATTCTCTATCCCCCTTTTGAAGAGATATCCTCTAGCATAACACACACCTTTCTTAGCCTTCACTCCTTCCTTTCCTAGAATTAGAAAATTAGCTGATGCTAAGTTTGGAGGGGAAAACTAGATTTGTAGTAGTATTAGCTTTTGAGGGCAGCCGTAACAAAGTACCATATACTGAGTGGATTCAACAACAAAAATGGATTGTCTCACAGTTCTGGAGGCTAGGAGTCCAAGATCAAGGTGTCAGCAGGGTTGGTTCCTTCCAAGGGCTGTGGGATCCGTTCTAGCTCTCTCACTTAGCTTCTGATGGTTTGTGGGCAATCTTTGGAGTTCCTTGGCTTATAGAAGCATAATCCACTTTTCTGTCTTTATTTTCACATGAGGTTCTCCCTCTGTGTTGTCTGTTCAAATTCCCCCTTTTTTGTGTTTTAAATAAGAACACCAGCCATATTGAATTAAAAGCCCACCTAACTGCAATATGACTTCATCTAAACTCATTACATCTGTAACATTTGTATCTATTTCCAAACAAGCTCACTTTCTGAGATACTGGTGGTTAGGATTACAACATATGAATTTTTGAGGAACACAATTCAACCCATAAGAGCAATCCCAGCCTTTCCCTTTCCCCCTTTCTCTTGGGAGTGAGTCTGCCCTCAGTGCTACTCTGTACTATAAATAGATGGGGTAAGGCCTAGTCTCTCTGGGGAGACCTGAGTGTTTCTAGTACTGCCAGGAACAGAGAAGAATGTCAAGTTCTGGGATTCAAAGCACAAAAACACCTGTGTCCACAAATATGTGTTAGATAATCTAATATCAGCTTCTTCATTTATACAGGTTAATATTTTGCTCTCCCATATGCCTTCTCTTTTTGTCATTTCCTCAATTGATTTAGAATTTTGGAGGGAAAGAATAGGTGCCAATGTGTATCCTCTCCAACAAAAGATGTTAATAGTTCCACACCATACCACCTACATCTGGGTGATTGGATTATTGAATCCCTTAGAGTAGAAATACAAAGGAAAAACCTCTGCATGGACTTACCATATTCAACTGGAGTCTGTAAGCACCTAGACAGGAGAGACTTAGGTAAAGAAACAGTCAGTATGCATGTGTCTTCCATCTGGAAGGAGGCAGACTGTTTTGGTGGGTGTGCAGTGATGGTCACCTCAAATCTCTTGCATAGTAAGCCTTATAAAAAGATGCCACTTATTAAGAAAGGCCAGAGGAGAAGGAATAGTTCTGTGAGAAGTATGATTAATTCAAATCAGGGTGCACTGAGTTTGAGAGTCTTGGGGGAAGGCCAGTGAGGAAGTTTGTCTGTCTTCCAAGGAAGGGTGTATATGGATTCTGTTACCACACAGGTGGCAGCTGAGCTCATGGGAGAAGATAAGATGACCCATGGGGGAAGGGCAGCAGGGCAGAAGGTCGAGCATGTACCCTGGTGAAAAGCCAAGTGCAAGAGGAAAGAGGAAGACAAAGATTTCCAGAAACTCTGAAAAACTTCAACCACCAGGGTGCAGAGTTCCCATCATGACTCCCAAAATGCCCTTCCAAGACAAGTTTGGGGGCCTTCTCTTTGTAAAGGCCTGTATCTATACTGACTTCAACCTCAGAATTACTGCACTGGTGGGATTACAGGCCTATAATTTATGCAAGTAAAGAGGCACAAATGGGGAAATAGGACCAGAGAAATTCCACAGAGTAGCTTCCAGGCAGAAAAGGAGGAGGTTTCCTTGATTTGCCAGGAAAGAACCCAGGTCAGCTTGTAAAGTGGTCCCTCCAAACGGTCTCAGAATTTGTCTGACATTATTCATATGCTGATAATAAAATATATGAGCTAAAATATTAATCATAAATCATTGTGAAAGGAGTACAGGAGGCAGGGACTCAATATGGAGATAATTGACATAATCAGACTAGATCATAAGTGCCTTCAGAAAGATCAAGTGGAAGAAGCAGTGATAGTAGAACCTCCCTGAGAGACATTACAAAGTGTGCAGCCAATGTATTATTTGCCTGAACCATAATCTCATGTCTCCTATCAATTATTGTTGAAAGAAAGTCCTGATATCCCAGTCTCCCCCTCCAAAGAAACTTCAGCTTTTGAAATCTTACTGTAGACTCACCTGGTAAGACCCAAGTTGCAAAAAGAGTCCACAGAGATGTGTACAAAGTTCCTTCTGTGTTATCTGGAATAGATTTCGGAATGGCCAAAAGAGGAATAATCTTTTGCTCTGGCTTAAACAAAGTGAAAATAGAAGCTTTTTTGGAGACCCTAACAGCAATGTTTCCAAAAGTTTACATATCCATTGACAAAGGCAGGACAGTACCATTAAGTACCTTTAAAGGAAGTGACATGAAGTGCTTGACTTGTTAACATTATGATTTATTACACACCTGCTGGGAACAAATTGTTTTCCCAAATGTTTAACAAGATGAATCCAATTAAATTTGATCTTTGGTGGGAATAGTTGTCTATATTTAAATAAGACTCACAATTGATAAATGGAACAATTTTGCAAAGGTATTTTTACCTTGAAAATTTCATATTGAATTTGAATGAAGAAAATTTCCATGTTAATGATACGTTTAACTCTCTATATGGAAGTGAACACTGGCTTTTTGTATTTGTAGGAGATCTTCACTATCAAAGTGATAAAGTTAGTGATAAATATCATTAAAGTATCCAGCACAAATGTTTCCTCAAATCATTGGTTCGTTATTTATGGATTTATATCTGATGTAATTCAGGAGAACCAATGCATTTTAGCCATTAGTTTTCGCATGGCTCCTTTTACCTCCTTGTTTCTCAGGCTATAGATGAGGGGGTTCAACATGGGGACTACCACTGTATAGATCACAGATGCCACTTTGACCTGATCAGCTGAATAAGTTGACTTGGGCATCACATAAACGAACAAAACTGTCCCATAAAACAAAGTGACTGCGGTGAGGTGGGAGGTGCAGGTAGAGAAGGCCTTCTTTCTCCCCTCAGTAGAGCGCATATTCAGGATTGAGTGGAGAATGTAGGTATAGGACACAATTATGGTAAACAGTGTGCTTATGAGGACGGATGCGGAAGAGATGGCGGGCGATATTTCGGCAATATAAACATGGCCACAAGAAAGCTTCAAGAGTGGAAAGAGGTCACAGAAGAAATGGTTGATTTTGTTTGGTCCACAGAAGGTTAGATTCATCAAACAGCCAGTAAATGATGAAGCGTTCATGCATCCACCCAGGTAGGAAGCCCCCAATAGGAGGAAGCAGACCACTGGGGACATCTGGGTGGAGTAGAGCAAGGGAGAGCAGATGGCCACATAGCGATCATAGGCCATGGTGGCCAGCAGGAAGCACTCTGTAGTCCCAAAAGTGACATCAGAGCCAAGCTGGGCTATACAGCCAGTGACAGGGATAGTCGTTTTCTCTCTTAAGAAACTCATTAGCATGATCGGAGTCACTGAGGTGGAATACCCAATGTCTACAAAGGCCAAATGGCTGAGAAAAAGGTACATCGGGGTGTGAAGCTGTGGGCTGCTTCGGATTAGGATGATTATACTGATATTTCCCACTATGGTAATTATATAAACTCCCAGGAAAATCACAAAGAAGATGGCACATAGTGTGGGATTATCTGTTAATCCCAGAATAATGAACTCTGTCACTGTTGTATGATTTTCATTCTCCATCTATCCATTTAATGGTGCCTATTGAAATCAGAACCAGAGGAAGTTAAATGGGTTGAAATTATTTCACATTTAATGTAGATATCTAAATAGAACCCTACAATTACAGTCTTTAAGTGGTAACTCTACCTCACACAGAGGACTTTGTGCACACAAATTTTCTTTCCCAATTTCATGAAAATGTTAAAATTGAAGACTCGATGACCTTAGATTTCAGCTATTTTACTTCTGTTTGTATGCCATGGAGTAAGTCTTTCCCATGTGTAAGAAGAAGTATGTGAGTGATTGTTACAGCAATACTGAATGTAGTAACGTAAAATGTAAATCACCAAAATGATCATGGAGAGGCCAGCTCTTGATTTTCCACTCCCACCCTAAATGTGCCTCTGCCCAGTATTTTCTTTTTTAGTCAATACTATCACAATACATTTATCCAATTATTGGGCCAAAAATTATGGAGTTGACTTTGACATCTCTTTCTTACTTGATCCTTTCCCTGAAATGAAAAAAATTATGTCCTTAGTTATGATTGATACCAAGGGCTGGAAAGTGTCTATGTCCAAGATGAAAGGGCCAAATAGAATTTTTATTATTCTTATGAGCTAACTCATGGATATTTGGCAAAATCTTTTAGGAGTAAGAGTACATCATACTTTTTCATGCTTCTAGGATTGCATGAAGCAACAAGAAGAGTCCAGGTATTTTTATGGGCTGGGGTTAATTGGAAAGTGAAGCATTTGGGAACCTGTATTAGTAAGTTTTGGTTTCATCAGTTCTATTAAGCAACTATAGCGAAATAGGAAGTAGGAGTATATGATGTGGGGGGAGAGGTAATTAGAGAGGTATGAATGCAAGTAGCCAGCTAGTAAGGCTAGGAAATTGGGTTGAAAGAAAGATTAGCATTTCAGAAAAATATTCCCTTCATTCAAATTAGAGCACATGAAAAAGGAGAGGGGAATATATTAGTTACATTCAATCATTTCCATGGCTCTTCTAGTTTAAAGACCAACATATTCTGGATAATTCGTTTTTTTCCTGAAGAACTTTTATCTGAAGAAAAATTAAGAAAACATACACATATAACTGTCAGCAGCCATGCACATTTTACTCAATGTTATATGTGAGTCATGACAATGACATCCTACAGTATGAACAGTACTGGGGTTACATGTCTGAATTCTCACATTCTAGCTTTCTTAATAAGACAAAGCCTCAACCTGAAATAGATTTTTTGAAAAAAAAATGTATGGAAGATACAAATGCTTTCAAAGTTTTATATGAGTGCCAGCAGGGAAGGCAAAATGATGAGCAGAAATACCTTGGACTTTAGTAGCCACACAACCTTGGCATCGGTTTCTAGCTCTGCCTCCCACTATCTATGGAATCATTGGCACATTAAAGAAATTGCTTATCATCTGTTTCCTTACCTGTAAAAAGGAAATAATGATACATACCTCATGTGATTCTTGTGTTAAAAATGATGTGATGTGGATAAAAAAGACCAAGTACTATGTATGCAACAAATAAATGCCCAATTTCTAATAATTTTCTTGAAGTAATCGACTTGTAATTTCTTGTACGTATAAGAGAATCAAATATTTCTGTGTCCTTAAAAAGAACAAGTACAAACTTGTAACACATCCACTGCAATACTAGGGATAGGCTCCAAGGAATTGTCACCGTATGGCAGAGCCATATTTAAGTGAGGTTTGTGTCATTTGAGATAAGGCCCAAATCACTTACTTCACTTGTAATTATAAATTAGTTTGTTTTGGAAAACTACATTGAGAATCCATTGGGATAGAGAAATTACATGTGCAAATCTATTGGGACAGAGATATATCATGTAAACATGATTATATAAAAGTATATAATTGAAATACTTTCTACATACTCTGAGGCTCCATTTATTTTTTAATTAAATAAAGAAATTAAACATTTTAATTTAATTACATTGAAAATAATTATAACATTTTAGTATCATTGAAGTTGATTATTAGATCAACAAGAATAATATGGGCTGTGACATTTTGTGGCATTTCTGAAATGTGGCTATATTCAATGGTCCAGGTTTTCATGTCATCTATGTTTAGAGATAATTTCTGTTTGCTGGGATCCCTGGGTGGCGCAGCGGTTTGGCGCCTGCCTTTGGCCCAGGGCGTGATCCTGGAGACCCGGGATCAAATCCCACGTCGGGCTCCTGGTGCATGGAGCCTGCTTCTCCCTCTGCCTGTGTCTCTGCCTCTCTCTCTCTCTCTGTGTGTAACTATCATAAATAAATAAATTAAAAAAATTTCTGTTTGCTAATACAGTTTAATTTACAAACATGAATCCACTGGAATTGCAATATTATTTTAACATAAGTGATGTACATTTAAAAGTCCTATATATTTTTCACTTGGTATATGGATCTGTCCTAGGACCCTTGACATACATAACACAGTGGTGGGTGGCAAACGTTTCTTAACCATGCCCTTCTCTCCCCTTTGCCAACTTTGATCCACCAACATGTAAGCTTTCTAATAAAACAACGAAGCTCACCCTAACATTTTTCTCAGGACCCTGCCATCCACAACTGCCACATAGACTGGCAGGTTGTCAAAGATACATGGCGACAGTTGACTCTGGCTGTATTCTTGAACCATGGCCACATAGCAGAACTTTCTTTCTTTTTTTTTTTTAATTTATTTTTTATTGGTGTTCAATTTACTAACATACAGAATAACCCCCAGTGCCCGTCACCCATTCACTCCCACCCCCCGCCCTTCTCCCCTTTCACCACCCCTAGTTCGTTTCCCAGAGTTAGCAGTCTTTACGTTCTGTCTCCCTTTCTGATAGAACTTTCTTTAAGGTTGAAAGTCAGGTTCCTTTGATTCTAAGCTTGAAAGAGCCCATCAGTTAATAAACTTCAGAACAAAGCTAAACCTGATAATCAATGTTAGGAGGATCTAACAGCTCAAACACCTCAAACCCAGCAAATTAGGAAATGGACATGCTGAGACTCCCTCAGTCCTAGGAAGATACTATTCCTTTAGGTTTCAAGAAGCCAAATTGTGACGGAGGAATGGCACAAATAGGTATTTGTATTCCTCTTTAATGGCAGAGTGCTGGAAATCTAGAAAGCACTAAATAGATGTTTGTTGAATTAGTGTTAAACAATTCTTAGAAAATATGTCTATGTATCAGATACTATGCTATGACCTAAAGATAAATACACACTCCCACATCTCTATCTTTACCCAACTACAAACTATTTTATAATTGTATTCATCACTCCACCCCTTTCCAATGGAAAACTAATTCCTAGCGACCTTAGGTCTGAGGTTTAAATTATTTGACCACGGAAGCATCTAAGTCTTGTCTAAGACTAAGTCATAGTCTCAGCAAACAGTTTCAGAGAATTCTGAAACCCTGAAATATGTTTTGTACATAATACACCTTTGCTTATGTAGATACTAGTGTAAATAATTGCTGAATGTCTTTTTTTCCCCCTACTTTCCTACATTTCCATGAGGGAGGAATCATGTCTGCCTCGTTCCTCACTTTATTCTGAGAACATTGCAGAGTGCCTGGTACATAGCAGTTTTAAACAAATGAATGAGTCAGTGAATAAATGAATAATCTACTTTTTAAGATTTTTATTTTACCGTGGCACATCTAAAATGAGATGTCCTCTTAATTGGCTCCTATGTGCACCCTATAGTATTGTTAACTATAGTACAATGTTCTATAGCAGATTTCTAGGACTTCTTCATCTTGCTTAACTACAACCTTAGGCCTGTTGACTAGCAGCTCCCCATTTCACTCCAACTCCAACCTCTGACAACCATCATTCCACTCTTGGGTCTATGAGTGACTATTTTAGGTACACTGTAAAATGGAATCATACAGACTTAGTCCTTCTGTGATGGGTTTATTTCACTTAGCATAACATCTTCCAGGTTAATCCATGTCATCACATATTGCAGAATTTCCTTTTATAAGACTTAATAACATTCCATTGTATGTATACATACCAAATTTTCTTTATCCATTTATCTGTCAGTGGACATTTAGGCTGCTTTCCTGTCTTGGCTATTATAAACAGTGCTGGAGTGAACATGAGAGGGCTGGTATCTCTGAGATACTAATTTCAGCTCTTTTAGATCAATATCTAGAGGTGGGATTACTGGATGATATGGTAGTTCTATTAATGATTAACTTCCATACTGTTTTTCATAGCAACCACACCATTTTGCATTCCCAGGAACAATGTACCAAAGTTTGCTCTTTCTCTGCATCCTAATCTACACTTGTCTTTCTCTCTCTTTTTTAAATAATAGCCATCTTGACAGATGTGAAATGATTTCTCATTGTGGTTGTGATTTGCATCTACATGATGATTAGTGATGTTGAGCATCTTTCCTTGTACCTTTGGCCATTTTTGTGTCTTTTTTGAAGAAATGTCCATTTGACTTTTTAGGCTATTTTTCAATCAAATTATTAGTGTTTTTGGTACTGAGTTGTTTTTATTGAGTTGTTTCTTATATATTTTTGAAACTAACCTCTCATCAGATATGTGGTTTGCAAATATTTTCTCTCGTTCTGTAGTTGCATTTTCACTTTGATGATTGTTTTCATTGCTGTGCAGATTATTAGTTTGTGGTGGTCCCACTTACCTGTTTCTGTTTTTGTTGCCTGTGATTTCGACGTCATACCAAAGAATTATTGCCAAGAATAATCATATGAAGCTCTCCCCCTGTTTTCTTCTGGGAGTTTTCTTCTTGCAGTTTAAATTCTTACATTTAAGTCTTGAATCTGTTTTGAGTTGATTCTTGGGTGTAATGTAAGAGTTCAATTTCATTCTTTTGCATGTGGATATCCAGTTTTCCCAATACCATTTATTGATGGGACTATCTATCCTTTCCTTACTGTGTATTCTTGGTGCCCTTGTCAAAAATTATTTGATTGTATATGCATATGTTTATTTTTAGCTCTCTATTGTATTCATTGCTTTGTATGTCTACTTTATGTCAGTACCATACAATTTTTTTAAAGATTTTATTAATTTATTCATAGAGACACACACACACACACAGAGGCAGAGACACAGGCAGAGGGAGAAGCAGGCTCCATGCATGGAGCCCAACATGGGACTTGATCCCGGGTCCCCAGGATCACGCCCTGGGCCAAAGGCAGGTGCTAAACTGCTGAGCCACCTGGGCTGCCCAGGACCATACCATTTTTATTACTTTAGCTTTGCAATATTATTTGAATCAGGAAGTGTGATGCCTACAGCTTTGTTCTTCCCTCTTAAGATTATTTTGGTTGTTTGGGGGCCCTCTGAGACTCCATATGAATCTTAGAGTTGTTTTTTCTATTTCTATAACAAAATTCTATTGAGATTTTGATAGGGATGTACTGAATCTGCTTTGGGTAGTATGGATATTTTAACAATATTAAATCTTCCAACCCAAGAACACAGGATGTTTTTACATTTGCTTGTGTTTTATTTAATTTCTTTCATCAATATTTTGTAGTTTTCAGTATACAAGTCTTTCACCTCCTTTGTTAAATTTATTCTTAGGTTATTTTATTCTTTTTTGTGTTATTTTAAATGGGATTATTTCCCTGTCTTTCCTTGTGATCAGAGAACTGTAGCAAATTGCATACCTGAGGGCAGGTACAGAGTCTGATCTGCATTATACTGAGAAACCTTGAAGGGATGAGAAAGAATTAGCCAATTCTTGGATGGCAGTGTGGACTGCCTGGACAAACAGAAATCTAGAAGAAACCCAAGTGCAAAAAGAAATCATTTCACTCCAAAATTCTCTTTCCTTATGCACCAAGGATTTTACTTAGAAAGCAGCCTTGGAGGAGGAACTGGTAATATAAGCAAAATCACATAGTCCCACATATTCTCACAGTAAGTAGATGTGTGGGCCTTGCCTTTTTGAATTCACAGGCAAAACAAAAATATTTAAAATTACAACTCAACACTGAATTTCAAAAGTATAAAGCCTCTAGGAAAATACATTAGAGAATATCTTTGTAACCTTGGATTGGACAAAGATTTCTTGAACTTGTCACGAAAGCACTAAACAATAAAGAAAATAGGGCAGCCCCAGTGGCTCAGCAGTTTAGCGCTGCCTGCAGCCCAGGGTGTGATCCTGGAGACCCGGGATCAAGTCCCATGTTGGGCTCCATGCATGGAGCCTGCTTCTCCCTCTGCCTGTGTCTCTGCTTCTCTCTCTCCTCTCTGTGTATTCTCATGAATAAATAAATAAAATCTTTAAAAAAAAACAATAAAGAAAATACTGTTAAATTAGACTTCATTAAAATTAAAAGCTTTTGTTCATCAAAAGATACAATTAAGAGAGTGACAAGGCAAACCAGAATGGGAATGTAACTTTAAAATGTACAAAGCTGGGATCCCTGGGTGGTGCAGCGGTTTGGCGCCTGCCTTTGGCCCAGGGCGTGATCCTGGAGACCCGGGATCGAGTCCCACGTCGGGCTCCCGGTGCATGGAGCCTGCTTCTCCCTCTGCCTGTGTCTCTGCCTCTCTCTCTCTCTCTGTGTGTGTGACTATCATAAGTAAATAAGAAATTAAAAAAAAAAATAAAATGTACAAAGCTGACAAAGGATTTATAGGCAGATTATAGTAAAACCAAATCAATAAGAAAAGTACAATCTGAGAATAAAATTGGTAAAGGACCTGAAGAGACATTACACAAGAGAAGATATGCAAATAAATATTTAAATTTTTTTTTTTTTTTTTTTAAATGTGGAACATAAGAGGTCCAGGGAGATGGGAGGGAACACTGCCTGATGGCTTCATTGTAAAATCTAGTGACTAGCCTGGGATTCTCTGGTGTTATCTTTTTTGAAAACTATGGATAAATAACTTCATCCACAAGATGACTGAGTTACCAGGACTTCTTTAAGCCAGCTCTTTCTGTAGGCTGTCTTTATACCCTCGACTGTTTGCAAAGAGTTATACTTTCACTAATTTACATGCTGGGAACTTTGAATTGGGGAGAGTTGGAATCTACTCTTGCTCTAGGATTCTTATGACATACATCATTTTTGTAAAAATTGGAAAACCATATTTTACTCTTCAAACATGATTAATCAGAAGTCATGGGGAAAGTTCTAGAGGCAGGGAGGTAATTAAGGAGGCTAAAAACTATCCAGGCTCAATCATAAACATCTAAAATAAAGCCATGACAAAAGTGGAGGCAATGAACACCCTGGGAGATATTACAAAGAAGGATGGTAGGCATATTCCATGTGTGCAACAGCCTGGGTATCTAAATTCATAATTTTATACCCTGAAAATACCAACTGGCCTGTTTAAAAAAAGCTCCACTGTGCCATAGCCCCCTTCCTAGCACCACTCTGTGGTAGTTTTTCCTACTAATCAAAGGCTTGTCAGCAAAAGTCCAAAGACAAGTGTTTGCAGACAAACCTTTGAGAAATGTGAAAAACTACTGGGAATTCTCAAAGCTCTCAAAGTCTCAGTCTTCAGAATTCCCTTTGTGTCATGTGGATTGAGTCATCTTGGTGACAAAACTATGGAATGTATTCTTTTGGTCTTATTTTAGGTAGGAATAAGATCTTTCAAGACTCCAGCATAACTATTTCAAAAGATTATGACAACCCTGTATAAGACAGGCCAAGTCTTCCAGAGAAAGTTATCTGGACTGAAAACACTACATCAATTGCATTTCCACTGAGTACATGATACTTTCTAAGATGTTAATTTATAAGACAATATTTTAAAAATATATAACCTAACAGAAGAGAAAGAAAACACTCTCAAATCATGGACTGTAGACAATGAACAAAGGAGAGAAAAAGTGAAATTGTATTTTCCAAGTCTCCTAACCCCGAAACATACACATTTGATTTGGACCCAGCAGAATTTCATGAAATGATATATTTTGTGACTCTAGAAAATTATAAATTAAACTTGGCATTAATTAACATACTGCAGTTGTGTATTTAAGACTGCTCTTCACATAAAGTGATAAGGCTAATGGAAAACATAAAGATCTATCACATATGTTCTGGAAGCTATCATTTTCGAGTTTCCAGAGTCACACTGTATTGCTTTCAAAATAACCAATGTCTTCTAGCCATCAATTTTCTCGTGGCCTCTTTAACCTCTTTGTTTCTCAGACTATAGATCAAGGGGTTCAACATGGGGATCACCACTGTGTAGAACACAGACACCACTTTAATATGATCAGACGAGTAATCTGACTTGGGTATGACATAAACAAATGTGACTGTCCCATAAAACAAAGTGACTGCACTGAGGTGAGAAGTACAAGTGGAGAAGGCCTTGTGTCTTCCTTCAGGGGAGCGCATATTTAGGACTGAATGCAGGATGTATAGATATGAAATAGCTATGATAAACAGTGTGATTACAATGATGGACCCGGCTAGGATAGCAGGTGATGTTTCAGCAACATAAATATGGGTACAAGAAAGCTTTACTAGTGGTGGGAAGTCACAAAAGAAATGATTGATTTTATTTGGTCCACAGAAAGTCAAGCTCAGTAGACAGCCAGTAAATGATGAAGCATTCACACATCCCCCCAGATAGGAAGCAGCCAAGAGGATGATGCAGACTCTGGAAGACATGTGTGTAGAGTAGAGAAGTGGAGAGCAGATGGCCACATAGCGATCATAGGCCATGGCGGCCAGCAGGAAGCACTCAGCTGTTCCAAAGATAACATCAGAGCCAAGCTGAGCTATGCAGCCAGCAACAGGGATAGTAGTTCTCTCTCTTAAGAAACCCACAATCATAATGGGTGTGACTGACGTGGAATACCCGATATCCACAAAGGCTAAATGGCTGAGGAAAAGATACATTGGGGTGTGAAGCTGAGGACTTCTGTGGATCAGCATGATTATGCTGACATTGCCCAGTAGGGTAGCAACATAGATTCCTAGAAAAACCACAAAGAAGATGGTACAAAGTGTAGGATCCTCTGTTAACCCCAAAATAATGAACTCTGTCACCATTGTATGGTTTTCAGTCTCCATCTTATTTGTAATAATGCCTATTGAAATAAATAACAAGTATATTCAATAAATTCAGTGATCTCATAGGTAACATATTTACTTTTCCATTCCCCCTATTAAAAAATCAAAATGGGGTGCCTGGCTGGCTCAGTTGGAAGAGCATGAGGCTCTTGATCTTGGGGCTGTGAGTTCAAGCCCCATGTTTGATGTAAAGATTACTTAAATAAACTTAAAAAAAATCAAAACATAGATCCCTTTTGTCTAATGCTTACACTCTACAAAATGTTTCCAAACATATTTACATTATGCATGATTTGAGATATTAATGTCCATTACTTTAAGGCCAAAGATACAAAGAGACCAATGACTCAGATCAGAGCACAGTTAACATTCATTTGCGTCATTTGATCAGTTCAGATTGTTGAATGAACCCTTACATCTGATGAGAACCAGAATGGTCAAAGGGATTGACTTTAAGCTAGTGTTTAGCAATATCCAATCTGCTCCTACCTTGTTCACCTTGGAGACCACATTTGCCAGCCCCTTTGTAGTTAGGTAAGACTGTGAACGGTACATGCCGATGGGCTAGTTGAGGAAATGCACTGTTTCTTCTAGATCAAATTAAATTACCAATGGACAGCTTTCTCTTTCTCTTCCACAGTGATATATTCTATATGATACAACTAGAATATAGTAGTACCTCCCACCAGCCTGGGATTTGAAGGAATGTGGAAAATAGAGAATACACTGGAGACATACTAGAAGTGAGAAACAAATCTATGCTGTGTTAGATACCCTGACTTTCCAGGGTTGATTTGTTAGAAGAGCATAACATCACTTTATCTGATTAATATAATCACAGATTGGCTGTAAATGGAAGCTGCATGTAGAGTTTAACCCTAAGGACAACAGGAGAAATAAATCCACTTTGGATTATTAATTGTACTTTAGGGACTAAATAGACCTAACAAAAAGATATTTTTCATAATCATATGAATAACATATATAGAATAGGTGGGAAAAATGCTTCCATGCTCATATTATGCCAGCCATGTGAGACCAAGACAGTAATACACAATGAAAGGAATATCAAGAGGTCATTTCAACAATAACAAAATTTCATGAGTAGGCTTAATCATAAAAATGCAAAAATTAAAACAGACTTTCAGTTTAAGCAATGCTGTGAACATGAAATATCCTAAAACATCCTCAACAAAATACTTGGATAAACTGCTGACTTAAGGATTGAAAGACATATTCAGAATGCAGAAGTGAGCTTTCATGTAAAAAGGGAAATCTCAACCAACCAAAAATGATGTGGGATATTTTAAATGATGCATAAATGACACAAGCAAACCAACCATGCTAAGATAGAGTGGAAGAGCATTGCAGTGTGAACTGCAATCGCAAGGAAAGTGATAGCTTTGCATTTTTGAGGAACAGCTAAGCCCATGTGGTGGGTAGTGATACAAGATTGACTCAAGAATTAGGCAGAAGCCAGATCACCTATGGCTTTGTGAGTCATAATGAGTTTAAACATTATTCTAAGTGCAATGGGAAGACAGTGCAAAATGTAAAAGAGAATGTCATGATCTAATTTACATAACGATAGGATAATGCTGGCTACTTTAAGGGGACTAACTTCTAGAGGAGTGAGAGAATTAACAGAAAGACCTTTCAGAATATTATAGTATTCCAGGTGCAATGTGGTACTGGCGTGGGTAGCAATCGTAAAGACAGCATAGTGGATAGAATAGGGAAATATTCTGAGTCAGAGGAAATGGGAAGACGATACCAACATAGGATTTTTTTTTTTAAAGAGAAGATCAACTAACCTGCAGGTACCTCTAGTTTTGAGGTCATCCTACTATCCCTGCATCCCTGCATCCCTGCACCCCAGCATCCTAGCATCCCAGCAAGAAATAAGCCAGACCCACTGAAAAAGCAAGTAATAAACAATGAAAAGAATCAGCAAGTACTATAAAATCAAAACTATTACCAAATATCAAATGATATTTTGGAAGTACTATAGAATATCAGATGTCTGCTACTTGAAAGAGAAGAAATGTAACTGTTTTTGAAAGGAACACTGTTGATCCTGTGTAGATCCCTGACTTTCCAAATGGAGTATTTGCTACTTAAAATAAACCCTCAACAAAAAACAAAAAACCCTCAACATTAAGTTGCTTTTTTTTTTTTTTTACAAAATATGCAGATAAATAACTATTGGTACCCTTAGTCAGTCTTACTAAGAAAAACTGTACCCTTTGCAGTGATGATTAAACCAATGTGATCCAATCAACTTTACACACGAATTAACCTGATACAGTATGTAAGAATGCTAAATCTCTAGTTTCATTAGCCAATCCATGATTGTATCAGGGGTTTAAAGGACACAAATCTAAAACAAGCCATATATATATATATATATATATATATATATATATATATATATATATAAAGATTTTTAATTTATTTATTCATACACACACACACACACACACACACACACACAGAGACAGAGGGAGAAGCAGGCACCATGCAGAGAGCCTGACGTGGGACTCGATCCAGGGTCTCCAGGATCACACCCTAGGCTGCAGGCGGTGCTAAGCCGCTGCACCACCGGGGCTGCCCAAGTCTTATATTTTTATAAAAAAATATATACAGGGAACCTGGGTAGCTCAGTGGTTGGGTGTCTGCCTTTGGCTCAGGGTATGATCCCAAGATCTTAAAAAAAAAAAAAAAGAAAATATATACCTGAAAGACTCAAATGAGTTCAAGATAGGATGTGGGTACCAGTATGATATGGAAAACATAACATATAGTTACTGCAATGAAAATAAGACTTTAGGGATGCCTGAGTGGCTCAGTGTTGAGCGTCTGCCTTTGGCTCAGGGCGTGATCCTGGAGTCCTGGGATCAAGTCCCACATCAGACTCTCTGCATGGAGCCTGCTTCTTTCTCTGCCTAAGTCTCTGCCTCTCTCTCTGTGTGTCTCTCATGAATAAATAAATAAAATCTTTAAAAAAAGAAAATAAGATTTTAGAACCAAAAGCTCTGGCAATAAATTTAAGGTCTGTCACTTATGAGCCAGATGATCTTGAAAATTTTACATAACCCTTCTGAGATCCAATATTCTTATTTTAAAAGTTAACATAATAATATTTACCTCACATGGCTGCTGTGTTAAGTAAGATGGTGCATGTTTATACCTAGTAATGGATGGTAGTAAACAAATAATCTGTAAATGAAAATCTACTTCAAATAAGCAACTATCAGCTTCTACTACAAACGCGAAGGACATTTATAAATCAATAACAAAGAATGAAGGTTACCTGCTGGTCAAATGTTATGATAGTGACAAATTCTAGAAATCATTTCTATATGTCAGGGATTATTTATATAGGATTTATAAAGAATATAAAACCTTGACTTCAGCATCAGATATGCACAGGTTTGTTAACATCCCACTGAAAATCCAGTGGGAGAAAGTCCAAGGAGATTGAGAAAATTAGGTGCATTTAGGTATGCCTACACCATTATGCTGGCTGAGGTACTCACTAAGGTCTCAGGGGCTCCATTTATTCTTCTCATTACTTGTATACAGGTATTACAATGGCAAACATCTAATTAGTTTTAAAACTTCTTTAAGATTTTGTTTATTCGGAATGCCTGGGTGGCTCAGCGGTTGAGCGTCTGCCTTCGGCTCGGGGCATCATCCCGGAGTCCTGGGATTGAATCCTATATTGGGCTCCTTGCATGGAGCCTACTTCCCTTGTCTCTGCCTCTCTCTGTGTCTCTCATGAATAAATAAATAAAATCCTAGAAAAAGAAAGATTTTGTTTATTCATGAGAGACTCACAGAGATAGGCAGATACATAGGTAGGGGAGAAACAGGCTTCCTGCAGGGAGCCTAATGTAGGACTCGATCCCAGGACTCTAGGGTCACAATCTGAGCCAAAGGCAGATGATCAACCACTGAATAACCCATGTCACCCTAGTTTTAAAACTTGATTGGGACAACACAATTAACGTGGGCTATAACAGCCATGACAATGTGCCTAGAACTAGTTTCTTGAACCCTATTTTGTAGTTCATAGTTAATCACACCTCAAGGAGTTGCAAGAAGAGCCAGGGTGCTTTTCTCTGTGTGAAACTGACCCAGGATTTAATTCAGCATTGGCATTTCCTGCTTACCACATAAATCCTCCACCAAATCGGGACTCCTAAAATAGCAATTATTGAAGATATTTCTTCCTTTCCCTATGTCATATTTATCTCTATCTCAATTCTCCCTTTGGATAACCAAGAATCTCTTCCTTGTTCCTGATTTCCATGTGTTTTTTTCATAAATGATGTTACTGCTTACATTATTCTGAAATTGCTTTCTTTTACTCAAAAATATTTTTAGATAATTCCTTGTGATTATGTATTAATCTCCTTCATTCTCTGTAAAGATCCATGGTATTCCAAGTATTAAATCATTGTTTATTTAGCTATACCCTGCCAAGGCTTCATTGTGCTTATATAACAGTAGTACCCTTGGATATACTCTAAGAAATGGAGTTACTGGATCAAAAACTTTGCCCAATTTAAATTCTGATAGATATTGCCAAATTGCGCTTTTTCATTCTTTGCATCTGTGTGTAAATATATAAATATGTATGTGTGTGTATGTGTGTATGATATTCTGAGTAATTCCTAAGACCTACCTTCAAGCTCATTATTTCTCTCTTCAGTTATGTATGATCTGCTGTTTAATCTATATTTTTTCTGAATATATTTTTTTATTTCTAGACTCTGGGTTTTTTTCAAATTTTTGCGCTCTTTCTAAAACAAAAACCCTTCTGAGATTTCTTGTTCTTTTATTTCTTCAAAAATACTAATCAATATTTTATAATGTCTTTTAGACCATTCTATTACTTGAAGTTCTTGATGGTCTAAATCTGCTCTTTGATGTGTCTGCTGACATACTCTTATTATTTCTGTTTGTTTTTGCATTTACTCTTTTATAATTTTAAATTTTGTGCACATCTTTTTTTAGTGGGGTTTTATCTTTGTTACTCTTATCTAGCCTGGGTTGAGAGTATGTCCTCCCAAATAAGTTTTTTTTTGTTCTTTATTTCTGCTAGCTGCCTTCTAGATCACTGGCTCAGGATAAATTTTGATGCTATTTTTCTCAACTTGAAGGTCTACAAAAGAAGAAGACAGTAAAATTTGAACCCCCAAATGTATATTTGGTATAGATTTTGTTCTAAAATTCCCAAGAAAGATTTTTTCCTTCCAAAAGATTCTACAGTCTCATGGTTGAAAAATTGATTTTTATACTACCATGCCAAGCAACACTTCAATGTATCCCTTTCTGCAAGTAACTACAATGTACAGTTATTATAATCTGTAGATCTCCAGGAGGCTTGGGGACCTGGCCTTATAGAAATTTAGCATCCTAGAACCTGAAACAATCTCCATAAAGATAAAGATTTTAACAGCAAGGTGTCATAGTTTACATTCTCAAGAGATTAGATTAAAAAATTTTAATGACCAGTTTCATATTGGGAGTGTGTTGCTAACACTGATAACTGTGATATGTGTTGAATGTGTTGATATGAGCACCTAAAGGAAATGTCTTCCCCTGAGCTAAAGGAATAAGCAAGATCCCAAGACATTTCTGTGTGGCAGTCAACAAAAATGCCCCACTCTCCCACTGAATGTGAAGTTGAGATTTTGATTATAGTTTATACTTTGATTACCTTTTATGGTTGATACCAATTTCCATACCAACAGCCAAAATTTTCCAACTTCAGGATTAAGTGTTTGTGGGAATGCCTCACTTGGGGTTTTGAGGGTCCTTCCTTCTTTGTTTTGCATTTATATTATTTGCATGTGTTGTATTTTTACAGATTTATTTTGTAGAAGGGCAAAAGTTGCCACAAGGAAGTTAAAGCCTTCTGGTTTGATATTTGCTCACTTGGGCAGATAATTTGTAAAGTTGACAGAAAAATCTCATATTCCTATGTGGGCATAGATAGCATTGACCAATCCACAAGTGTTTCTCACACACTGACCATGTGCCAAGGACTCAAAGAAGAGGAAGACTTGTATATCATCAGAGCTACCTCCCTGTGCCACATATTATACCAGGTGTAGAAGTAAAGATTTGGTGTTTGCCTTCTATAAATATAAAAAATGGTGAGAAAATGAAGATTGACAAATGCCCCTATGGACAGTACCTAAATGACTGGCAGCTTGATGTCCTGAATGTACTATCAAATGATCTTTCCTCTTCTCCCTTTCCTTGCTAACACATGACTATAACCACACATTTACAATTGGAAAATAAGAGAAAGAAAAATGTTTTGGCACATTCTGATGGTCGTTTGCAATCATGTAGTATAACCTTGCAAATGAGGACGACTTTGATATTCAGTCCTCTTGTAGAAAGTGGTAACATATATACTGAGAAGCAAGTAATGTTTGCAGATAAACCTTAGACACCAACCACTTGGCTGGCCAATATACTCCGGGGGAAACAACATATTGATGTAGGTGTAATGAGACATGTAATATTGCTCTATCAAGATTATGCTTCTGTGGTTGACTTCCCACATCTTACAAAGATATTTGCAAGAAACCACATTCAGAAACATCATATGGACATAGTTGAATGACTCAAGTCTTGGTTAATAAATAACTTTCTTTTAAATTGGCTTCTTGCTGATTTTATAGGCTTTCTATTTGGTTCTTTAGTCTTTCTAAAATTCCAAGGAAAAGCTCTGAGTCTCAAAATGCCTCTGAGCAAGAATAAGCTGATCTTACTACTTGGAATGCTTTGTTTGGAACAAGGTAAATCTGCAACTGTCTCTCTCCCCAAAGGTAAGTTCCAAACAAACTCTATAACTGCTTTATCTGAAGGAGTAACCTTTGCTGGCAATGGGCATCAAAACTCCATTCAATATGTCTTTGGGAAAACAGAAGCAGATGTATTTAGAGATCTATTTTTCACGTAATTATTTTGGCTTCTCTCCTGTAATTAGCATATAAACTGCATAAAACATTCATGGAATACAACTTGGACAAGTTGCATTGATCTGGAGAAAACTGGAATTATTCACTTATTTGGACACATTACACAATCCCATCCTTTTTCATGGAGCAAATTCTGGAAATCAGCATATATTTGGAAGCATTTATAAACTTTTGGAAAATTATCTTACTGGAAAATATGAATTGTATTTACTGTAGTGTATTATGAATGGTCTTTTTTTCCTCAAGTAACATAAGGTGAGAACAGTTCTTGGCAGGCTTCTCCATAGTTAGAGTTGTGCCAGCCCCAAGAATCATCTTGTTTTCTGTCTTTGCTTCAATGAGTTCAGGAAATAGTAAATTTTTGTGTCTAATTTATTTATGGTTTCATTCAACTGAAACAGAAATTAAGCTTTTGATTCACTGTCAGGCCTGCTTTGGGGTCAGAATCAAAAGGCTCGGTGTTACATCCATCCTTTGCTGTTAATTAGCTGAATTTTATTCTTTATTTTCTCATCTGTAATGCAGGGGCAATGGTGCTTGATTGACAGGCATAGAATGGGGATTAAGTGAGAAATTATTTGAAAGAGCTTTGTATATTTTAACATATTAATCTAAATAGATTAAGAATATGTTCTCCAGAAAGCAAACAAAGATTTGTTCATCCATCCAATTTTCCTAAGTGTATGCTGTATGCTAGGAATTGTGGGAAGCCTTGGAAATACAGAGATGAATAAAACATAGGTTTCTTTTTGCTCATGTGGTAATGAGAGGCAAGAAAAACAACTCATTATCACAATACTACATGGCACAATCTATAAAAGCGGGGAGGAAAGAGTACTACACAGTACAGGAGAGACCCTTAACACAGCCTGAGGAAGTCAAGGAAGACTTCTCAGTTGAGGTGATGACTAAGCTGAGGAATAAGGATTAGAGGGTCCAGTTATGTAAAGTGGTGATCTTGAGGCAGGGCTTTCTAGGTCCACCTTGAAAACATGTAAAAAAAGAATGATCTGATGAAGGGACAGAAAGTATGCCATCCTTGATTACCAGGCAGTCCTAAGCATCTTTAATCCAGCTCATCTGCTAGTTGAGGAGTCAAAAAATCCATTGACATTAAATACGTAAGTGCAATTTTTTTCAGGGATAAAGTCTTCTCACCAAAAAGGAAAGAGCTCTTTTTGCCATTACCTGGCAACCCTTCTAGCCTAATACCACTCTGGTATGTGAATTAGGGCATCGTCTGCTCTCTACTCTACTCTTCTTGACCAACCTGCCACTTTCCACTTTCACTGAGAGTGAAATCCATTATCTGACAGTGTGTCAGGTAGCATGGACCATGGTCTCAGACTTGATCTCCTGGGTGGAGCAGAGAAGTTGTACACACAATTATAATCCAAGGCAGAGTATGGCATCATATCCATCACCAATTAACTGAGCAGCTTCTATGCAACACAAACTATTCTAGATATTTTGAATTTAGATATTTTTAAGATAAGTTACCATCTTTGAGAAACCCACAGTCTAGTTGGGTTGAAAGACATAGAAACAACCATAATGGCTGTGATAAATGTCATAAAAGTAGAGTGCTGTGAGGAGCCCACAAGGGGCCAGATTGCTCAGAATCAAGGGCACTATATTCTGGCTAACCTGGTGGAGATCTACCTCTGAGGCCCTTAATCTTCATATTAGAAAAGTATGACATACCTGTTATATGTGACAAAAGCTGAACAATCCTATGAACACAACAAATCCCATGATTAACATAAAAGCATTTTGTAATCTTTCTACATGCTCTGTGTCCTACAGTTTTTCCTTGCTCAGAAAAGTTTCCTGTATCTCTCAATTCTAGGGGCTATCTAATCACTAAATTTTGTCTTCTCTCTTTCCCAGCTCCCACTTGTGGGCAGAGTTTGGTGAAGAAACAGCCTTGGAAATACCTTAACATTTTCAGTCGCATTGTTGGGGGAGGCCAAGTAGAAAAGGGTTCCTACCCCTGGCAGGTAAGTCTCAGGGAACATTCTCTGGTGGGTAGACTATGAGCTTTCTTAGGAATGGATGTCCCTGAAACACATTACTGTTTAGTATACTCCATTCTGCCTAACTCATCACCAGAGATCTCATAAGTGTGTGCCAGGATCCAGGTCCCTCACGATGCCCATCCATCGAGTTCTGGAAAATCTACATTCAGAATAGTTACATGCACTATTGGTTTGCCCCCAAAATTGGAAATGCCCACCCAAACTTTCAGCCCCTCAGATAAAATCCCACTTTAATAAGCTAAAAAAACCCCACTTCAATTTATAATTAAAAAGCCAATTCTCTCATTCAGCAAATTATCTCATTATAGTTAAAGATGACAAGGAAAGTCAAAGGTGTCACATCTATAGGTCTGCTTTCTGTTTGGAGGTTTATACCTATACCATAGGACCTTTTAGGGAATAGTCAAGAATACTGCCTCCTTAGAAGCTGATGTCCTAATAATTCTCTCTCAGTCTAATATCCATGGCTTCCCATGCCATCAAAATGCCTTTGTGCCTCTGTCTCTAGCCTATGGTGTTTACATTTTTTGTCTTTGAAATTCTCCCAACTTTCTTTACCCCGAGAGCCATGTTGTATTCTTGCCTCTTAGTTTTGTAAGTAATAGTTCCTTACTTTTACTTTGTTTAAGTCAATCACATCTTTTGGTCAGTGGATGTTTAGTAATGTTTGGTTGATTGAGTTTGTGTTCAGTATGTTGACTGCATGGCTGAATCAGTGTCATTTGATTAACTGATGGATTAATTACTTGGCTGAAGAGTTAATTGATCAGTTGCTAATTTGGTTAATTGGTTGACTAATCAACTCTGAAGTTCATATTCAAGTCATAGTCGGTGGTTTTATTTACTTTTACTTACTCTTTTTCTTTGTATTAATTTTTTAAATTGTTCCTTGAACAACTTTTGGTCAAAATGTGACAATCCTAATAAATGGCTGCTTTTCAAATTCTGACAATGGAATTAAAAGTATTTACTTGTACCCTGGAAGCCGTTTTAGAGTCAAATATGAACAAGGATAGAAAGTAATTGGTAGGGGTAGAGTAAAACAATAGGCTTGAAGTAGTGGTAGAGGCCAAATAGCTAAGCGCGTGAGAAAATTGTAGGTACTGATATTTCTCTAAGAGGCTTGGAGAAATTGAAGCATGTGTTGGAAGATTTCCTTAGCCTTCACCTGTTTTTCTCCCAAAACGATTTATCTGGACTCTGCTGTATCTCATACTTCTCTTTCTTTTTTTTCATTCACAGACTTTGCTCATATTGTTAGAGTAATAGTCTGGGTCAACAATATTATGAAAATAAATAAATACCAACAATTTTTACTACCAACTTTACTAAACGCTGATAGCCAACCATCTCAAATTAACTACTTCTCCCGACCAAGGTTGGGAATGTTCTGGTTCCAACATTGCTCTTCTTTCTGAGCTGTCGTGGGATAGGTTTTATTCCTTTACAGTCCACAATTTCTAATATTTGTGAGTAAGATATCTGGGTCTATTTTTCAGAACAAGTTCGGTCTCCAGGTTTGGGCGGGAGAGCATTAACTTGCTCACTTAGGCTCTTTGCAATTCAGGTGTCTCTGAAACGAAGGCAGAAGCACATCTGTGGTGGGACCATCATCTCTGCACAGTGGGTGATTACGGCTGCTCATTGTGTTGCCAACAGGTAGGGAAGGCCTAGCTCATGATTACCCTCCCTCTCCCTTAGAATCAGCAGCAATAACTCTATTAAAACCTGGAAATGTGTAATGTACGCTTTAACACAAAAATATGTAACACAAACAGGGCTCAGTAACATTGTCAGAGGATACTGAATAAGGTAGAAAACATACTTTCTTTGCAGGAGTAGAATACTTTGTTTACTTAAATATGACTGGAAGTAATTAAAGAATAACATCTAAATGAAAACAAGTATCACAAAGATGTATTTGTGAAAATTCTCAAATTTCAGGGAAAAAAAGAATCTGGTTCATTATATATCTTTAAAAATTGACAAAAGAACTGAATTCTACTCCTGAAACCAATACTGCACTGTATGTTAGCTAACTAGAATTTAAATAAAATTTTGAAGAAAAAAATGATAAAAAATTATTTTAAAAATGATAAAAAAAAAAAACAGAAGGAAGCCAATAAGGATCCCATCTCTGCTTTCCAACTGGTCCTGCCCCTTCCGAGTTTCAATCTAACAACTTCCCTACTTTATCTAATTTCCTGTGTACTCTAATAAATGTTCTATTGTTATTAATGCTCTGGAAAGTCACCAGGCTGCAATCAAGATCACGTCCCATATTTACCCTCTTTCATTTCAAGTCTGCAAACATCCCATGGATATTTACTTGGTGTTAGACACTTTGGTAGATACCAAAGATACAGAGATAAGTAATGTGGTTCCTGCTTTCCCAGAGTTGATGTTCTAAAGAAGAGTCAATGGATCATTTCACTGTAGCATGGCAAGTAATTAGGCAAAGAAATGCTATGTATTAGGTTAGGTACCAAACATAGCCAAGATTCAGGGAGATATACCAAGAGAAAATGATGCCCTTTCCAATTCTGTATAAAAGAAGTTTATACAGAACTTCATTTAGGAATGAAATGTCCCCAAAAATGGTAAGCCCAAAGTTCTTAATCCACCTCAATGCACCCTACCAAGTTCCTTTCAGATAATTTTGCTACAGGATGAAGAGAAATAGAATGGTCTTTCCCATCTTACACCATGTAAATTACAAACATAAAGGAGGTAAGGAGAAGATCCCCACCTCCCATTGTTTTAATCAGTCTCAAGCCTTGTGTGTGCATGCTCTCAGAGATATCAGAATTATGACGTTATTATGTCTTTCATAATATACATTAAGCATTAGATCTCTGACATGAAAGCAGCATACTCAGGGGGAATCACAGATCATTCTCAAAGAATCACAGATACTGCAGCCAGGCCAACCAACTTGGGTAGCTGAATAAAGTCCACTATGGCTTCAGACCCCCGAGTTACAACACATATGCATTTTTAGACATGTTATGAATAGCACTGCAAAGTATTCAATTTATCATATTATTGGTTCCATCTGAAGCCATTCTTTATTAGTCCCCCACTTAAATTGGGAACCTTTGCATTTTAACTAGTAGTGATGAAATCATTCTCACTTTCTCTGTTCAGCATCCTCACAACCACATTATCCATACATGTCATTTTAAAGAGGCCAGATTGTCAACCGTTGTTAAGTGTCCTCAAAGGCTAAATGAAATTCACTCATTTTACTGCTTCCTCTTCATAGAAATATTGCAATAACTTTCAATGTTACTGCTGGAGAACATGACTTGAGCCATATAGAGCAAGAGGAGCAAACCCTCACCATTGAAACTATCATCATACACCCCTATTTCTCCATCAAGAAGCCAATGGACTATGACATTGCTCTTTTGAAGATGGATGGTGCCTTCCATTTTGGTAAACATTTGATAAACTCACTGCAAATCATCTAACCCATGTTCCCTATAACTTCTGCTCCATAGCACATTCTCTAAATGTATGTTATGTAGCATATGTCGAATAGTTCCGGGTCCTGCATTTTAAGACAAAGATTTGGGGTGAAGGGTCCCTTACATGAAACTCTTTTTGCTTGTGCCTGCAGATATAGGATTATGTGGAGACAGGAGAGAGTCTTTCTTGGTCTGATAAGTGACCCCTGGAGGTGCAAGGCACAGATATCACAACTCTCATGAGTTCTTTTGGGAACCACCTAATTGGTGAGTGGCTTAGGGTGTCCTTTCCTCCATGGATGAGACAAGCCCTGCCCTGTTCTTTTCTTTAGGCCAGTTTGTGGGGCCCATGTGTCTTCCAGAGCCAAAGGAACGATTTGAGGCTGGATTTATTTGTACAACTGCAGGCTGGGGCCGCTCCGCTGAAGGTAAGAACTTCTATGCCACTTCTCTTAATCAGATGTCAGAACTCTCTAGTGGGTAGTCAGAAAATACAGTTTTTAATCTATTTTTTTAAAAAAACAATTGTGTACACATTTTAAAAGAGAATATCCATTGTACAGAAATTCAGGCTTTTCTAAAACATACCAACCTGAATGTGGTATTTTCAACTTAGGAAGGGTGAGAGTGCCTTGCTGGGGCTCTCATTTCTGTGTTTTCTAGATGGCGTTCTCTCGAAAGTCTTGCAGGAAGTGAACCTGCCCATTTTGAACCAAGAGGAATGTATGGCAGTTCTACTAACCCTAAAGAAACCTGTTAGTGGGCGGACCTTTCTCTGCACAGGCTTCCCAGATGGAGGGGGAGATGCATGTCAGGTAGGTGGGAGTGGCTGAGTTGAAATGTCCCAGGTAGAGCTTCCCTCAGCTTTGCCATCAGTGAGGGGTAAGACTGGACCCTGGAAAGAAGGGACAGGAATGATAAGAGAAGTCAAGTCAAAATAAAGGCACAGTTTATAAATCTGTTTTTTTAAAATTTTTTAATTGGAGTTCAATTTGCCAACATATAGTATAAACCTGTTTTTACCAGGGAGTGTAGATTCAGAGGAGGTCTTTTACTTTTTCCAAAATAGCAGATAACAGAGATAATGCCAACAGTGAGCTTAGGATTGTCTACCCCTGAAGGATGAGGATGGCTGGCTTTTTCCTATTTAGAGGTTACCAATTTGTGGATAATGAGAACTTTACTTTTCTTCCATTCCTCCTACTGACCAAGATCTGAGATCAATTTTACAAGTAGGCCAGACTTCTCTGAGTCTGCAGGATGAGAGAGGGGAGTAGGAAGAAAGTCTGATGTTTGATGAAACAAACATCCCCTAGGATGGGGAAGAAAGAAGTGGAATTGATAGTCTCTAGTGATATATGAGGATTTTAATGTGAACTGTACTTGGATTTTCTCCTGGGTCCCCGAGTCTCACTTATTACAAGTGAAGAAATGTCATTGATCCTCATCTAGCATCTTTGTAGGGGGAAAGAGTGAGCACAAACTGGACAATGATGATAAGAGAGGCTCTTTCCTCCTACAGGGAGATTCAGGAGGCTCCCTCATGTGCCGGAATAAGAAGGGGGCTTGGACTCTGGCTGGTGTGACTTCTTGGGGTTTGGGCTGTGGCCGAGGCTGGAGAAACAACATGCGGAAAGAAGACCAAGGATCCCCTGGGATCTTCACAGATCTTAGAAAAGTACTTCCTTGGATCCACAAACACATCCAAATTGGTAATAATGCCAGCTCATAAGGTAAAGAAGCTAGGGCCAGAGAGAGTGTCAGTTGTCTAGGCAAGTCAGGACCACTGAGCAGACGGGCTCTGCTTCTGTTTTTAGGATAGCACACAAGAATTGTGACACGAAATTTAAAACAAGAGTAAAATTTGGTGCACAGTGCAGCAAATATTCAAAGAAACATGAAGCCATCCATCCTAGGTTTTGTAAAATCTGCCTTTAGTTGAAACTATCAGTTAGTGATATATTCTCATCACTAACTTCTCAACTGTCCTAGAAAGATATAGCAAGCTATCGTGGTTATGAACCAGTGGAGATTTTGCCTCCCAGAGGACAATGTCTGGAGATATTTTTGGTTGTCACAGTGGGGGCAGGGGATGCCACTGGCATCTAGTGGGTAATACATATGGCTGTTGCTGAGGACAGTGCACAGGACAGCACCCACGACAGAGAATGATCCAGCCCAAAGTGTGATTAATGCTGTAGCTGAGCAGGCCTGGCACAGATCTGGGTATGCCATTAAGTCTGAAAAGGTGAAATGGTCAGGGTCTGTATACACCCTTCTACTAGACTGACCAGTGGGTTAATTGAAGCTTCGTTTCTGACCCCAAAGCCAACTTAATTGTTTTCTAACTAGTAGCTTCCAACTTTAATGGGGCTTCTAGTCTGTCCCAAAGGGGTTAATTCAAATTCACTCAGTAAGTACTTGGGTTTGTTTTCAAGTGTATGGTACAGTGGCAGGTATCCAAGCCCTCGGCTCCAGTTGTACCTACACCGGCAACTCTTTTGTGGTTGTGGGTCACTTATTCCCATATCCAGGCTCCTTTCTCATGAACAATGACAGAAGTAGACCAGATGATCTCTGTTCTGTGTAACCTCCAAGCTAATCATGGCTTGTTTCTTAATTAGCCCACTTAATAAGGAGAGTAAAATTTCATCAAAACACCAAGGCCACTTTCTTGCTTTGTCAATTTATCCCTTCTGTTCTTTCCACAGATTAGATTTTCATTAGTTGCATGTGGACTTAAAAATGCCTGCACTTTGGAGCCAGGGAAATGCTAACTTCTTGAAATGTTCAGGATACCACAGTCCCTGAATATCATCTTTCTTTTTTTCTCAGGAAAGCGGAGAAAGAGCTCCAGAGGTGGGTATTGTTCACAGCCTTCCATGAAAAGCAGGAAGTAATATCTAGTATTTCTGAGTATAGGTTCCCTTTATAATCAAAAGTCTTAGCAAGAGCTTTCTCTGCTCTCTGGGTATAAAGCTACCCACACTTGTGGCAACCACAACCATTCCCTGCCAGTCAGGGCAGTCTATCACCCAGAAGGAGCCCTGGAATTGCTCCCATTTCACTTCTTGAGAACTCCACCTCAACTCAACAAACATTTACTAAATCCTAGCTTTGGATCAGAGACTCAGGCGCAAGGAGATGAGGTGGTGTAGATGTGGTCAATAAGCTACACGCCTTATCCTGAAAGTGTCTTCACGTATACGGAGGTCTCTCCCCCAGGGTTATAGGGCAAGTCTGCAATGAATCTACTCTGCAACTTTGGGAAGCCTCCTTCCTACCTCTGGACCTCAGTTTCCTCATCCATAAAGAAAAGATTCTGGACCAGTTGGTCTTTAAGGCACTGTTAGCTCAAATCTTCATTGGTTCCGTGAGTCTGTTGAACCATCTACAAAGAACAATGGGGAAAATATATCCTGAGAGCTAGAGAAGTGAGTGGCTGGGTGAAAAAGCCAGAAGGGGCTTTGGAGCACAGACACCTTTTAAGATGAATCACAAAACCCCCCACAAAGAACCAGTAGGATACTGTCAGGTGGAAACAGGATACAGGTAAAGAAAATTATTGCAGCTCAAGGAATCATCTTTGTCAAAAAACAATACCAAAGGATGGATCTACAAATGTAGAGGGTAAAAGAGACCAGTGTGTGGGGCTGAAGTGGAGTATGATGGGGTTTGATGTGGAAGATGGGGTTTGGTGAGGAAGACTAGAAAATAAATTGAGACCAAGTGGTATGAACTTTGGATGCCTGTCAAAAAAGTTTGGATTTACTGAGTAATTAGAAGTTGATGAATTAGATAAATGGATTAGAGCAATACTCTGGTGGTGGGACACGAACATCATGTAGGGGATAGGTTGAAAGAGACTTAGGAAATCACACATTAGTTCCAGAGACCCAGGACAATAGTCAGAGAATGAAAGGATGGAAGTAGAAACGAGAGGAATTGGGACCTGGTAGTCCCTTGGATGAAGGGTGGTGAGGGACAGGGAGGAACAAAGGATGGTACCAAAGTTCTAAGCATGAGACATGAAACAAAGGGCACATAAAAGTAATCTAATCAGGGAACACCTGAGTAGTGCGGTTGGTTGAGTATCTGACTCTTGGTTTCAGCTCAGGTCAAGATCTCAGCCCACATTGGGCTCCGTGCTTGGCATGGAACCTGCTTGAGTTTCTCATTCCCTCTCCCTTGCCCTCCCGCTTGTTTTCTCTTTCTCTCTCTTAAATAAACAAATAAACAAATAAATAAATAATCTCTTTTTTAAAAAGGTAATCTAATCTGAAGTGGATGCAGTTTTGCAGAACATTTGTAGCATGTTAAGGGGATATCTAGGAGATGGTTGAAAAACCAGGTCTGAAGCTCAGGAGTGTAAAATAATAGCTGAAACCCAGAGAATGAAAGAGACTGGTCAGAGAGCTTGTGTAGAGAGAGATGAAAGTAGGGATAAAGCCTGGGAAATACGTGTATGTATAGAATTGAGTTATGATGCCAGAGAAAGAATAGTGGAGAAGAAATCATTGAATCTCAGGGTTAAGCAGACTCTAAAAAGAACAAAAAGAATAAAGCATCACAGAAGCCACAGCAGGGAAAGATTTCACAGGCGAGGAAGCATGCGTAATGAAGAACCAGGTGGGCCTAGTGACTGTACAGGTCCCGGAAGGAGGGCTGTGGTGGCTGGCCACCAGGGTCACCCTGACTCTCATGGCTCTCTCTCCCAGCCCCATGCCCTGAGCAGGACCATGTGCTCTGCGAGTCTGAGGGGGAGCTGCACTTTCCAGAAAGCCCCTACCTGTATTATGAGAGCAAGCAGTGAGTAGCCCCCTGCCACTCCTCCCCTGTCACCTCCAGCTGACTGTGCCCGTTAACTGCGCTGTGACAGCCGCTTTCTGTTCAGAAATGGTACCTTCTTAATGTATCTGCCTGCAGACGGTGTGTCTGGACCCTGCTGGCACCAGAGAAAATGCATGTGCTGCTCAGTGTTTCTCACTTGGATGCAGAGTCCTGTCACCACAGTCACCTCTCAATATATTCCTTAGAAGACAGACTTATTGGTGAGCAGATTTTCATGGTGTCAAATGGACGG
The DNA here is from genome assembly GCF_053574225.1 of Canis aureus. NCBI lineage: Eukaryota > Metazoa > Chordata > Mammalia > Carnivora > Canidae > Canis > Canis aureus. The sequence goes on from NC_135633.1 coordinate 19,555,633, forward strand.
TTGTGGTGCCAGGGCCTCAGGGGGCCGGCCTGCGGTATGCCTGGCACTGAGGCATCTGTAAACACCATACTTCCCGTCTCCCTGTTTGAGACTCAGGATTGACAGTGGAAAGGAAAGGCATCTGAGCCATTTCGTTTTGCTGTGTCTGTTTTCCATGGAACCAGCCTTCCGAGGTTCATTTGCCAGGCCTGGTAAAATACAGACATAGCACAGGGCCTCTCAGGCAGAATGTTGCTTTTCTGGGCATGAAAATGAGTTTGACTGCATCATCCAACTAAAAAATAAAGTATCGGGGCGCCTGGGTGGCTCAGCGGTTGAGCGTCTGCTTTCAGCTCAGGGCGTCATCCCGGGGTCCTGGGATGGAGCCTTGCACCGGGGAGCCTGCTTCTCCCTCTGCCTGTGTCTCTGCCTCTCTGTCTCTCATGAATTTAAAAAAAACAAACAAACCCAAAAACAACAAAAAAAGAAAGTACCAATGGATAACTATGAGTAGGAGGCAAAGGTTCCTTATGCAAGAGATGCAGGAGCATTTCGGTGGTTAACAGGAGCTGCTTTTGCCCCCCAGGAGATAAGTGGCAATGTCTCAGAAGCATTTTTGGTTGCCATGACTAGAGGGAGTATTACTGGCATCTAGAGCAGAGGCCAGGGATGCTGTTAAACATCCCATAATGCACAGGACAGCCTGAACACCAAGAATGTTCCAGTTTAAAAATGTCATGAGTACCAAAGTTGAGAAACCCTGCCTTAGACAACCCTGTGCCTCACAAGTCCAGTTCTCCCTAAGTCTCTTAATGGGTGCTGTTCTCTAGACCCTGAACAAGGACTCTTCCTCCTTCTGTTGCAGGGAAGTTCTGTGGGAAAAGCCTCGCTTCATCAGTTCTTGTCACCTCCAGCTCAATACGGCTGAATTTCATCTCTGATGCCACCGATTATGCAGTTGGGTTTAATCTCACCTATAAAGCTCTAAAGCCAAACTACCTTCCTGGTAAATCCACTTACCTTGATCACACACTATGCAGGCCATCTAGAGAAGTCTGAGGCCCCGTAGGAATTAGGTGAGAAGCAGGGAGCTCCCCCGCCACCCCCAGGGCCTGCTTAGCTCCACAGCAGTGGGGAGCACAGGGCCCTCCGTGTGCAGTCCTGCTAACTCGTGCTGATGGCACCCCCAAGTGAGTTGAGAGGGATGAGCAGGTCCCAGAAAATCAGCACACAGACATCTTCCTTCGTGTGGACACTGCCTGAAGAGTCAGCCGCTGCCTCATTTGCGGGAGACTGTGAGGTGGGGGGGAGGAGCGGCCCCCAAGAGGATTCCTCTTGGCTTGAGTGATGCCACTGTTGGGACGGCTCCCCTTGTGTTTCAGATTCAGGCTGTAGTTCCTTTACAGTCCTTTTTGAAGAAGGCTTCATACAGAGTCTTCACTACCCTGAAGACTATAGTGACATGGCCAACTGTAACTGGGTTTTTCAAGCCCCCAAACACTACCTAATTAAGGTACTGACTCTGGTTGCCCTTAACCTTGCTCGGGTATCTCCACAGAAATCACAAGGGCAGAAGTTTTTTTTGTGTTTTGTTTTTTTGGGGGGTGGGGGTGGGGATCTGTATGTGTGTGTTTGAATCAGATTTATTCACTTCTGTATCCCTGGCATTCAAGGCTCTTGATAGATAAGCATTAACAGACCAGCCTATTTTCCCCGTAACTACCCCCTTTTACCAGTAGATGGCAATTGTGCGCTTTACTTTCTGTTGAAAGGCACCCTTAATCTGTACCAGGTAACTGGTTTAATCAGTTTCTTTTTTTTTTTTTTTTTAATTTTTATTTATTTATGATAGTCACAGAGAGAGAGAGAGAGGCAGAGACACAGGCAGAGGGAGGAGCAGGCTCCATGCACCGGGAGCCCGATGTGGGATTCGATTCCGGGTCTCCAGGATCGCGCCCTGGGCCAAAGGCCGGCGCCAAACCGCTGCGCCACCCAGGGATCCCGGTTTAATCAGTTTCTAGTCCCTTCTAGGAACAAGCATTTCTTCCTTATTAAACTGCTAACCAAAGGCTTTGTAAGTAATGGCTAACAAAAGTCAATGCCAAGAAGACTCCAAACAGCAAGCTGTCCACACAGAGGGAACAGAGCAAGCACAAAGGTGCTGGTGCAGAACAGGTTAAGGGACCAGCTGGTGTCAGAGAGTCCTAGGTGTAGGGGGAGAGGTCGTAGAAGGTGAGGCTGAGGTCAAAGTGCAGAGACTTTTCAATGTCAGGATGCAGAGTATTCAGCATTTGATCAGTAGCGTTTGTAGCCACTTGTTTGTTCATTAAGCACGAGTGGGCCCTCTGCAGAGAGGCCCCCAGGTCGTTAAAGGTAAGACCCCAGTCAGAATGAGGTTGGAAGTAGGCATTTAGTTAGAAGTTTTTCTCTTAAAATAATAGTTGAAAGCGAGAGAGTGGGGCACCTGGTGACGCAGTGGTTGAGGGTCTGCCTTCGGCTCAGATTGTGATCCTGGGGTCCTGGGATCGAGTCGAGTCCTGCATCAGGCTCCCCATAGGGAGCCTGCTTCTCCCTCTTCTTCTGCCTTTGTCTCTGCCTCTCTCTCTGTGCCTCTCATGAATAAATTTTAAAAATCTTAAAAAAAAAGGGAGAGTATATGAAGGAGAGAAAAAGTAGAAAATAAAGAGGGAAGAATAAGGATGGACAAGACCTCCAGGTTCTCATGTATTTAAGAGACAAAAAGAAGCCTGAGACTCAGCAGTTAGGACCATCCAGAGAATGAAGCCTTTAACTTAAAACACAAAACAAGCAAGCAAACAAAGAGGTGTGGCCCACAGTTTGGATTTACCACAGAAAGTGAGTTTAAAGGGGGGAGGACTGAGCATTTGCTGTCAGGTCTTCAGCTCATCCCCCAGAAAAACGGTAAAATAATTGCATTGACAATTGAACAATGGAGAGAGCAGGTGGGAGTGGAAGCACCCAAAACAGCTAGCCTGACATTCCGAGCAGGAGCAAGATCACACAGGTTTTACTGATGAGTGGAAGAAGACACAAAGGAAAGAAGGGTAGATCTCCTCTTTCTAAAAGCTTCTGGAACCCAAATAGTCAAAATAGAAATTTCAGGAAGAAGCAGAATTAAGGGAAGATTTGTTATTGATGGTGGAGGATAAAAGTTGAGGTATGAGTGGATTTCTGGAAGGAGGAAGAAGAAAACTGTTGAAATCTGAACGTGCCAGAGCTAGAAGGAATTCAAAAACACCTATTCATGTGTACTGAGTGCTTGTGCACCAGTGAAATGATGCTTTCACCCCCTGCAGTGACAGCATCGTGGTGCAAGACCCAGCCAAGAGGAACTGAGAAAGTAGCACTACAAATCACAACTATGGGCATATCATTAGACCCCAGAAAGCATCACAGGAAGGGTATAGAAATGTTTGAATGAATCCTGTTTCGACACTGTCCTCTCTGTGCCTACAGTCACCATTAGTGACCATTTATCTCTACTTTGTCCCATCCACGCAGTCCTCTGTGTCTCTCGCCCAGGATTCAGGCTCCATTGAACCCCCATCATCTGTGTGTTGAAAATCTAAATTCCTACCTCATCAGTCGAATCTCCCCGAATCTCCCACTGCTCCTCCCTTCAGAGTCAATTGAAGGCCGGTGCTAGCAAATCGCTCAGATGGTTCTTGGCTGTTTATTCGCTCTTCCTAGGAGGGCACCAGGGAGCTCAAGTATTTGCACGTTCCCCAACCCTTGTGTTTGGTAGCTGAGATATCTGGAGTTGAGGAGTCGGTGGCATAGCATCTTTTCCTAAGTAATTTAACCCATTCATGAATGCCCCATTCACATCCCAGGGCAAGACGAACAATCCCAATTTCTCCGCTTACACAAAATCAGTCATTCGTTCATATGATTTGCTCTGGATGTAACATGGAGTCTTGTCAGCTCTCCTTTCAGATCCTGGAAGTAGAGGAAAGTGGGGACTGCACTTCCGACTATGTGACTGTGCACAGGGATGTGGAAGGGCAGGAGGAAGTAGGTGTGTGCCCCTTGGAGCTGTGGCTCCCCGGGTTTGCATTTGGACCCAGTCCTTTCGGGTGATTCCTTCTTGGAAATAAAAAGGGATTGGGCTCCAGCCTCCTTCATTTCCCTGTGCCCCCTTCCCTTTGACCCTCAGTGCTCACGACCACTCCCCCTTCTCCCTGGTCAGGGACAGGAAGAATGGGAGGGAGGCCCAAAGAGCCACCTGGACAGAAGGTGTGTGGAGGTGCTCCCCCCCCACCCCAGTGATCTAGGGCGAGTGCCACTGAAATAAGCCCTGTGGCTCAAACCAGTTCCCTCTGTGGCTTTCCCATGTGGGAGTGTTTGAGAGATAAACAGAATTGAAGCGCTGCTGGAGCTAATCCCTATTAAAAAGAAGCAAACTGCCCTTCTATTTTGAAAATGAATTGGGACACCCATCAAAAAAGTTTATTTCTCAACAATTACCTAAAGGACAACTTTTTTTCTATCCAATGCCACGTGTATTTGCTGGGCTCTTGACCGGTCCGTCTTGCCTGGGCTGGGCTCTAACCAGCTCGGTTTTGCGGCTTTGTTGCCCCTGCCCCTGTGCTGAGCTCCTCTGGTGTCATGCTCATCAGCTTCCAGTCGGATGAAAATGTCACCTTCAGAGGCTTTCAGGCTACAGTGTCATTCATCCCTGAAACAGGTAAGAAGACAGAGGCATCAGCTTCTTGGGTCCCAATTCCCATCCTCGCCATGTGGTAGTAAATGGCAGCCTTTAGAGCCCAGCATGGACACAGGTGGGTCTCAGTAGTTACAAGCAGCTCTGGTCTATGACTCACTCAACCACCGCTCACAGGGGAAGTAAAGGCTTAGGTCCCTGGGAGCCTCTGGTTTTACGGGTGTTTCTGTTTAAAGTCACCTTCTTCAATAGAACTTGTGCATCCATTCACACTGAACTCACAGCCACACCACGTTGGCTTGGCCTGAAGAAAGCTTATCCGGAGTAGTTTTTCTGAAAGGCACATCACAGCCTCCTCGCACTCATGAACACTAGATGGCACTTCAGTACTACGTTACCTTCAGGGCCATTTCAAACAGCAAAATCCTCAACAAAAAAGCACAAAAATGCAAAAGACCCACAGCACACAACACACCATGGAAAGGACACTTGTTTATAGTATAAGAGTAAAACAAAAGGCAGAGCGTCACCTTGTTGGACTTCACCTAGGAACATGTGCATCAGATGACTCAAGTGTTTCACTGCTCTGCATATGGCTTTGAATGATCATGAAAACACCGTTAGTTCTGAGTTACAAATAAATGTTAGGGAATAGGTGAATTTGCAAATGTGGAATCCATGAAAAATGAGGATCGATGCCATGTCTGAATCATGGCCTATCCTTATTAGAGGCGTGATCTAAGAGTCATCCGAGATTCACTTTCTTCACCTTACCGTGGGAGAATAATAGATGCCTCATAAAATTATAGTGAGGAGGGGACGCCTGGGTGGCTCAGCAGTTGAGCATCTCCCTTTGGCTCAGGGCGTGATCCTGGATTTCCAGGATCGAGTCCCACATCGGGTTTCTTGCATGGAGCCTCCTTCTCCCTCTGCCTGTGTCTCTGCCTCTCTTTCTGTGTCTTTCATGAATAAATAAATAAAATCTTTAAAAAAATTATAGTGAGGAGTAAATGAAATCAGGTACGCTTGGCCAGGAGCAAGTGTGTGACACACACAGATGCCTGGAAATGTGAAATGTCTTCACCAACCCCCAGTCCCTAGGCACATGAACAACACAACTCCCCTCCAAGTCCTCACATCCATGAGCATTCTGCCCAAATCCCACAAAGCCAGGTGTCAGCTTCTCAAGCTGTTCATTCTCGTTAGACATGCAAGCAGCTGCATACGGCAAACTTGGATTATAGTTAAAATATGCCACTTTTCAGTTAAAATGCCCCATAGTCCAGCTGACTGAGATGCCCCAGAATTCTAACAACAGTAATTTTCTGGTAGTCCCAAACACTGGCCTTGTGTGTGATCTGAGCCATTGTACATGATTACATTCAGATTTAAACATCTCCAGATCAGAGGATGAGTCGATGATTTTGGAGAAATGGAATGCACTACCTGAAGACCACAATGCTTCCGGTAAGCTGTTTTGGGGAATGTGACCAAGAGACACCCACAGAGTATATATCAGCCAGGGCTCCACCAGAGAATCCCAAAAAGATATGTTGGAGCTCTAACCTCCAGTACTCCAGAACGTGACCTTATTTGGAGCTAAAGTCTTGACTGAGGTAATCAAGTTAAAATGGAATCATCAGTGTGGGCCCTTAACCTAACAGGACCGGTGTCCTTGTAAAAGGGGAAATTTGGATGTGGAGAGAGCCACCCACACAGGGAGGAGGTCAAGTGAACATGAATGAAGGTGGAGACTGGGTGATAAATCATCTACAAGCCAAGGAACACCAGTGATCACCAGCAAACCACTGGAAACTGGGCGACAGGCACCATTAGCACCCTCAGAAGGAACCAACCACACTAACACCTTATCTCCAATCTACAGCCCCCAGAACTATGACACAATAAATTTCTGTTCTTCTGAGCCATCTGGTTTGTGATATTTTGTTACAGCAAGCCTAGCAAGTTAATACACTGGCTGACATGATTGTGGGGGGTGACCAAGCAATTAAATCCATTGGGCAGGCAATCAGAAAGAGATCACGGGACCCTGGAATTCCATAGGCATGGGAGGAAGCTTATTTTCCCCGGGGCAGAATTTCTCCTCTTTTTTGGGGAAGCTTCAGCTCTGTTCTAAAGGGCTTTCCAACTAAGTCAGGCCCACCCAGATTATCCAAGATGGTCTTCCTTACCTAAAGTTAACTGATTAGAGACTTTTATTACATCTGCAAAAATCCCTTTACAGCGACACCTCGATTCTTGTTTTTAATTGAGTAACTGGAGGCCATGGCTTAGCCAGGTTGACACACCAAAAAAAGCCATCACGCAGAGCTGTATGGGATGGGGTCATTGTCCATTCTGCTCAAAGCAACATTGAAATATTTCTGGTCACAAGAAGCAAAGTTCCCATCTAAATTGATTCATTTAGTGGAAATGCTAGTGTGCCAAACTATGGTCTGACTCACAAGATCCATCCACTAGAAAAAGTCTGTGTACTGCTATGTTTTAATGCCAGTGAGCACTGGGAAGTGCTGGACTTTCTCTTTTCCTTGTTTGGTCCATGACATTCACTGACATACATGTGCCACATCCTGGTCCAAGTGGAAAATATGGTGAGTGGAGCAAGCCTAGGAGGGGGTTGGGAAATTTAGAGTTTGCCATTTTGACAGTTTGTCGAGAGAAAGTTCAAGCATCTTATTTTTAGCTTTTTTTTTTTTTTTTTTAGTTTATAAACTGACACATGGAACATAGAGTGTTGAGAGAGAATATTCCTTTAATGAGAAGGAATAGAAGCTAGAAGCAATCTGAGTCTTTTTGTCCTGTCTTCTTGGACCTCATGATGCAGAGATGCCTTAGGTAGAAAATCTCTGCAAGGTGTGGCGGCAGTGGCTCCTTCTTTTGACCACTGTGGGGGTGCAGTCAGCAAAGCCATTTTTTCCCCAGCCTAAACCAGGTCCAATATTTTCTGAGGAGTCTCATTACAATGCTCAGCAAGATTTATTTATCATTCTATCCCCAGCTCCCACTGCAGTGCCCAGAACATGGCAGGTGCCCCTTTATTAAATCCTTATTTTTAAAAATTAGACTATTTAGTAGAGATTTTTTATTTTAGAAGACAGAGACATTCTTCTACTGAATCCATGCCCTTTGCACCCTACTGAGTCATTTCAGCTGACCTGGATAGGCAAGCTGCACAGGGGCTGGGGACTGTGCCTCTGAGCAAGTTCCTACAGATGACTAATGGGCATAGCTATAATCTGTGCTGACATTAAAATGAAGCTGCAAGACTTGATTATGTTCCCATTAGAGCTCTTAACTCATCCAGTGATGTCAGACAGACTAGATTGCTTCATGTTTCTGAGCCCCAGAACCTTTTATATACATAGAAAAGAGAACATTCTCTAGAGCCTTGCCATACCACTAGAAGGGTTGGCTGTTGCTTTCATTGCAATGGCCAAAATGGTGGCTTTGCTAACCCTCTGATCCCAGGGCTCCTTAGAGAGCTACCTCGTAATAACCCCACATATTTTAATGAGGCCATATCTGGAGATTCCTTTTCCTCTGATTTTCCAGGGAACAGCATGCAGCTGCCTGGGTGATGAATGCAAGAATCCATGATTTGGCCAAATACTCCCCTCAGGTAAGAGCCCTCAGAGCCTCCCTTCTGTCCAGCCATCCTGGCCACTAGGCATGTCACTGTGGCTGCCAAAGCCCTGCTAGATCTTCAGGTTCATAATGCTATTTGGTGGTTGGCCATAGAAGTTTTGGGCATGGAGTATGGGCTTTGGACTGAATTTTCTTTCCCTTTACAAGTCAGAGAAATAGGGGAGGATTCAAGAGCCATGCCAAGCTTGTCCATTGTGTCTAGCTTCACAATGGAGGCCCTCTTCTTTTTCTGGAAGCCTACTGAAGATTTGTCTGTAGGCCAGCCTTTCCTTGTTTCCAGCCCCAACAAGACTGCAGATTGAACAACAGTCACTTAGGAAATCCTCCCTGAGGCCCACATCCACCTGGTGCCACGCTGGGCACTTGCAACACAAGGGTGAGTCAGACACCATCCCACATGGTGACCAGCTACCCAAACTTCAGGCTGTTTCCCCCTGGAGGGAAGTCCAAGCACCCATACTCCATGTGCCTCCCATCTTCATTGGGTCTATTTAAGGCTCCTTTTTTGTCTTACCAGAAAAGGTCCATCAAGCACATTGTACTGCACCCTACCTCCTACAGCATCACTGTGGAATGATTTGGCATCATTGCAGCTGGCCAATCTGCTTCAGTTTAATTCATACATTCATCCATCTGCCTGAGAGAAGCCAAGGGCTGCCTGCCTCCAGGGTGTGCACAGCCATGGGCTGGGGGCAGTCATCTGGGGCTGCAACGAGCCCTCACACAAGGATCTTTGAAACCTTATAGCCTGCGGTACTTCACAGACTCCTTCCTCTTACACCTCCATCAATTGCTTCTCACACTGCCCATGTGGTGTGAAAAGGTGAGGACTTACCCCATACCCAGAAAAAGAAAAGAAACTGAGGCTTATAAAATTGAAGTGAGAGTCACGTACTGCTATGTGAGACAGAGCATGGACCTAGTTCAGATAAGCCTGGTGATTTTTCCCCTACCCCCATGTCACCTGTTTTGGAGAACCAGTGGCAAATTCCACACCACTCTGGTGCTGTGCCACCCTCCCCTACCATATGATCAATCACTCATTTCATTCATTCTTTTATATGGTCATGCACAAGTCTTCATTGAGCACTATCTTCTCATTGAACGTATAGTTAGGTGGGGATGCAAAAGTAAATAAAACCCAACCCCTGATTTCGCTCAAAGGCTTCGAGAGCCATGTTCAGCTGCCCCAGTACAGGGGGAGAAATGCTATAACAGATGTGAGCATTAGTGTAGACGGAGCATGGAGGAGTGAGTGGCTTCCTAGGAGTATCAGGGAAGGCCTAGTTCAGGATTAGACATGTATGCTGGCTCTTAAAGGAATCAGAAGCTTTTCAGGGAAGCAGAGAAGGGAAGGCATTCCATTCAGGGAAGCTTGGCAGGAATGAAGGATCAGAAAGACTAAGGCAAAAAGTGCAGTTCTGTGTGGCTGGTGCTTTGGCAGGGGGAACTGAAGGGAGATTATTTGAAATTACAGCTCAAATCCCAGCTGTGATGGGTAGAAAGAAGGTTGGACTCTGTCTTATGGTCAGATGATGGGAATGATTGCCATTTGAGTGTGGAGGAGAAAGAAAAAGATCAGACTTGTACTAAAGAGGAATTATTAATCTGGCAGAAGTCAACAGGATGGATGGATGGCAGGAGAGAATGGAGGCAGGAAACAGCTGAAGAGATTCATAGAAACGAGAGGCCAGAAGAAATATGATGGGGACTACAAGAGTGACAGGAGGGAAAAACAGGTTCAAGAAACACTGTGTTACGGAATCAACAAGCTTGGATGACCAACTAGGTTTAAAATGGAAGAAAGAGAAAAAAATCACACATACAGAAATGACTCCCAGGTCCCTAACTCAGGTGATTGCATAGGTAAGAGCTAATAGGAGTCAGCATTTATTATGTACTCTGGGCCAAACCACTTATATGCATTATTTCTTACAAGCCTCTCAATAAACCTGAGAAGTAGGCAGTATTATTGACCCTAATTTTACAGATGAAGAAACTGAAGCTCAGTGACCAAGTCCTTTGCCCAAATAAGTGGTGCAGCCCTTCTGTCTGATTTCCCTTCTCTCAGGCTCCATACAGACATATATCATGTTAATACTATCTATCTTTAGGATAGACTATAAGACAATGGCTCGGGCCGTAGATTGCTTAACCACAGACCCATGGTAGAGCCGTCCACAGAATCCGGCACTCTAATCAATGTGGTCAGACTCAAGTGTTTCCTACTGTCCTCAATCACACATTTATAAATAATGCCCTGGGTTGTAATGAGGCTCGCCCAGTGCCCCCACATAGCAGACACGTGTGTCTCTGGAAGTCCATGAGCAACCAAAGTCCTGGTTATGTTCCAAGAGGAGAAGGACATGCTTCCCTTTGTTTCTTTTGGACACTTCCCTACCCTGCCCAACCCCGTCCACTTCCTAAAGGCCCACCTTGTCCTCTGTTATAGGTCTGAGGCTACCGACCACAGGCTAGCAGCCCAAACCCATCTGTGCAGGTGGACCTCTGCCCTAGAAACTGCATTTGCTGCCCCATTAATTCCCTGTTGTCCCCACAGTCCAAGCTGCAAACTCACAAATTGCTACCCTCTGGAGGCTCTGACCCTGCCCTCCACCCACAACAGATGCAGTTTAGGAAGAGTTGAAGCAACTGCTGTAAACACTGGAGAGGGCTTCACTAGCTTTGCTGGCATAGCTCTGCAGATGTAGCTGCTCAGGAGGGGCCCCCTGGGTGTGGGGAGGGCAACAGGGCAGAGGACTCTGCAAGCTGTTCTTTTGACTCTTCCCAAACACACCTGTTTCTGGCAAATTCGGCTCATTCCCGGTGTCTCAAGACTCTTGCCTTTATACAGTCTTATTCCATCAGGCTTATGCAAGGTTTCCCATGCCACATTTCTGTGATACAAATCAAGGCTGGGAAAGCAAAGTGTTACTATTGCTCTCTGCCCACCTTCAGGGCATTGTGGGGGTATCAATATACAATACACGTTAGTTTAAAATCCTTGAAGAGGAAAACCAAGGAAACTCCAATTCAAGCAATGTTTTACATTCATGGCATCAGCTGTTTGGAGCGGGTTAGGTGTTTCATCAGTGTTCTCTCATAAAGCTCACCCCAGTCAACGGGGATTTTTCTGCTGAGATCCTTTGTTCAGGATGACATTTTCACACAATGCACAAAGCACAGGCCAGCGACAGGGTGAGGAGGAAGGGATGGAGTGAGTGGGCCGCCCTTGTGGCCTGGCGAGGAAAACAAGCTGAAGACACGGCCAGGAGCAGGAGGCTGCTGAGGAAGGTGGTTCGCAGCAGAAGGGAGTCACACAGCCGGAGCAGCAAGAGCATTGGCACCAGAGCGGAGGAGCACTTCCTGGCTTTTCTGATCCAAATCACGGGAAATCTGTTCCTGGAAGAAATCCAAGTATAAACAAGCAAGCCCTATGAGATAAAAATAATAGTTCATTGAGTGTATTAGTTTACCATCGCTGCTATAATGAATTACCACAACTTTGCTGACTTCAAACAGCACAAATGCATCATCCTCTTATAGTTTTGGAAGCCGGGAGTATAAAATCAGTTCCACTGGGTTAAAGTCAGGGTATCAGCAGGGCGGGTCCCTTCCAAAGGCTCTCAGGAGGAATGCTTTCTCTTGCCTTTTTCCACTTCCAGTGGCCACCTGCATCTCTTGGTTTGGAGACCCTCCCTCCATCTTCAAAATGTGTCATCGAAGGGCTACTTCTGGCATCACATTGCCTTCTTGTCTCCTGCTGCGTCCCTCTTAAAAGGAATATTGCGATCACATCCTGCCCACCGGACAATCCAGGATAGTCTCATCTTGAGATCTTGAAGTTACTCACAGCAACAGAGCCCCTTTTGCCATAGAAGGCGGCATCCACAAGTTCTGGGATTTAGGATGTGGGCATGTTTGGGGAAGAGCATTATCCAACCTACCACAATGTAGACTTACTAGGTAGTCATCTGTTCAGAGGCAAAATGGAAAGAAATCATTTTCAAGGTCAAAAAGCTAATGAAAAGCCCACAACAGCCTGGACATTGTTTAGAGAGCAAAGGCTCCTGGAGCTTCGACGTGGCCCTGGGGGAATCTCAGTAGTGAAGGTGGCTGGTCCCCCCACTGGAGAAGCTGTCTTGTGGGGCAGTCTCCTACATCCTAAAACAGTGACAACAGGCATTCATTCTTTTTTTCAGCACTCTCTGAGCACCGCCTCTTTGCCAGGCCCTATTACCAAGCTGCAGATTGAGACAGCGAGACATGTGCTCACAGTCTGTTTCAGCAAAGTAGTAAAAGATGAGCCAAACCAGGCGGAACGTGGGCATGCAAGGGGCGCAGCCAGAGTGTGCAGGGGTGCCAAGGAGAGAGGGGAAGCACTGCCTTCTCGGAATTCCCGAGAGCCCAGACAAACGCCTGCCTTTTATCCTGCTCCAAAGGTTAACCAAGGGGGATGTCTACTGCCTCTCCGGTAACACGGAGGGAAAATAAGAAGGGGGAATGGAGGGTAGAGGCAACCACTAAGAGAGCCACAGGAAAAACTGACGTGCCCGATGATTCCACAGCCAAAAATAAAGAACAACTGATTGAATCGGAGGGAGAAAATTAAGTTCATTCTTCATTCACTCATTCATTCAATAAATGTTTATCGAGCCCCTACCAACTGTCAGGCACTGATCGGAGGCTTGGGAAACAACAGGACCTAAACCAGACACAGCAAGTCCTGTCCTCCTGGAGCTTACCCTGTAGTAGAGGAAAAGAGTAAGCAAATAGGGAAGATACAGAGTATGTCATCCGCTGACATGTCTTATGGAAACAAATTAAGCAAAAAAGGGGCACTGATGGAAAGGACTATTCTTGCTCCTTCTCCAGGAGCATCTCCCATGTGCCGGGCAATGTGCTAAATGTTGCAGCACAGAGAGGCATTCATTCATTCATTCATTCATTCATTCATTATATATTTATTAAATGTTATCCGTGTGACAGTCAATTGTGCTCAGCCCTGGAGAAACAAGGTCTCTGCCATAATGGGACTTCTAGACTAACACAAGAGTCAACCATTTAACAATTAAATATACAAGATGTATAATTACAAACTGAAGTTAAAAGGCATGAATAGAATATAATGTGTACATCGACTTAATTGGAGGATTGGATTAGGCACCTCTAAGGGAGAAGTGATATTTGAACTGAGACCCAAAGAATGTAGGAGTGAAAGACACAAACAGTCGTAATAAACTACTGTAATTAGAGCAGTATGGTATTGGCAGAGGGGTTGGGCCACCAGATCAAAGGGAGTAGGAAGACCGGAACCAGACTCAGACATACGTGAAAACTGATACATGACAGGGGTGGCATTGCAGGTTAGTGACCAGGCCTGAGTAAGTCAACAAATATTACTGACACTACACATTATCCACATGGAAAAAATTAAGTGGGATCCCTGCTTTGCATCATATACAGAAATCAGTTCCAGGCGTAACTGTTAAAGGAAAAACTTTTAAGTCTTGTCAGAAAAAATAGTATCTTTATGATCTTGCATAGGACTAGACAAGCCACACAAAGCACTAACCATAAAGGCAAAAGATTGTGGAGATTGATGTATTTGACTACATTGAAATTACAAATTCAGGGGCACCTGGGTGGCTCAGTGGTTGAGCGTCTGCCTTTGGCTCAGGTCCTGATCCTGGGGTCCTGGGATGGAGTCCCGCATGGGGCTCCCTGCAGGGAGCCTGCTTCTCCCTCTGCCTATGTCTCTATGTCTCTCATAAATAAATAATCTTTTTAAGAAAAAAACCCCTGCAATTCATCAAAAGACAGACAGAAGGGGAGGGAGGAAGGAAAGCAGGGAGAAAAAGGAAGGAAGGGAGGGAGGGGAGAAGGTTGCATACCAGGAGAAAATATTTGTAACTGATATAACTGACAAAGAAGTGGTGTCTGATATATAAAAGACCCCTAAAAATTAGTAAGGAAAGACAACCCAAGAGAAAAACGGCCAAAAGTCATGAGCAGGTATTTTTTTTCAGGAAAAAAAAAAAAGCACCATGGGAAATACACATACGAAGGATGTTCAAACTTCTCAGCTATTAGGTTCACAAGCCATCACTGAACGCTTATTAGATTGTCAATAATGACGATATCTTACAATAAAAGGGAGGTGTCCACTAAGTAGGCGCCTGTGCTGGCGTGTGTTCGGGGGCGGGAATCCATTTCTTGGCTTCTCTGTTTCCCTCAGGCCCGGCAGGCAGGGATCTACCTTAGCCACCAGCACGGGGAGTACCCATGGAGGGGCGTACCGGGTTCTGACACGTGCTGCGATGAGCCCCCATAACCGTCTATGCCTGGCATTCAGCCTCCTGCGGGTCCGGTGTTGGGTACTCGTCATCTCTCTCTCCCAGCAGCTCGATGGGCGCTTTGAACAAGGACTAACTCCTCCACACCCGCCGGGCAAGCACCCCGCGCTGGGCCAGGCCCCGGAGGGGCTCACCGTGCGGTCGAACGAAGGCCTCACGTGCTCTCCGAGCCGGCGGGGCCGCCCGCTCCCTCACCAGCATCCCCTTCCTCCCACCGGGGCGCCCCCCCCCCTCCTGGGCACAGGCCGGACCAGGCGCAGAGGAAGCTCTCGGTCGGCGGCTCAGAGAGCGCTGGGAGGGGCAGGATGGAGACGCACGAACACCCGCCCGACGGCCGCTGCGACCCGGCGCCCAGGCACCCCGGGTCACGCGCAGAGCGGCGCGGGCGGAGAGCTCTGCTCTGCGGGGCCGGCGGGGGGGCGGGGTGTGCGCGGGGCGCGGGGCGCGGGGCGGGGCGCGGGGCGGGGTTACGGGGGTGCACGGAGGGGACGCGGGCTGTGGGGGGCGCGGGCCGCGGGGGGGTCACGGGGGGTGCGCAGAGGGGGGCGGGGGCTGTGCGGGCTGCGGGGCGCGAGGAGGGGTTACGGGGGGTGCGCAGAAGGGCGCCGGGGCTGTGCGGAGCGCGGGGCGCGAGGAGGGGTCACGGGGGTTGCGCGGGAGCGGCCGGGAGCGCGTTGCCCGCGGAGCGCCTCTGCCGGCGTCGGCCCGCGCGTGGGCCAGGCCTTCCCGGTCCGCCAGGGGAGCGGCGGGCGCGCCCCGTTCGCCCCGACGCGCCGCGGCCCAGCAGGCGGCCGCACTACGACATGTTCGGCGTCTCCCTCCGGGTGGGTGCCCGGGGCGCGGCGGGCGAGGGCGAGGGCGAGGGCGAGGGCCGGCGGGGCGGGCCGGGGCGGGGCGGGGAGCCGGGCGCCGCGGTCCTTCTGGGGCCACAACAGGGCCCGCTGGGGTCCGACGGCGGGCGGGGCCGAGAGCCTGCCTGAGGGGCTGCAGGTGAGCGTCGGGGCCTCCTTCGCCTGCCCCGGAGGGTGCTGGTGTGTCGGGAGGCGCTAAGGTAACGGAGCACCCCCAAGTCGGAGGTACTCACCGCAGCCCAAGCCCGCCCGAGCCTGGTCGGGGGAGTAGCGGGGTAGTGAGCCCCGGCCTCTACCTAGCTCTCAGCAGCAACCACCTGCTGGAGGGCTCAGCGCCTATCCCCCTCATTAGTTTTGTCTTGGGGGGCTGGGACATTCGTTTTAGATTGTGCGTTAGAAGTAGTGCCATCCGGGGTGCCTGAGTAGCTCATTGGGTCAAGCTTCCCACTCTTGATTTCGGCTCAAGTCATGATCCCAGGGTCCTGAGACAGAGCCCCACATCAGACTAAGGTGCTGGGCAGTGGGGTCTGCTTAGAATTCTCTCTCCCTGTCATTCCCCGCCCCCCACCTCGATCTCCCTCTCTCTCAAAAAAAAAAAAAAAAAAAAAAAAAAAAAAAAAAAAAAAAAGAAGGAAGAAAGAAAGGGAAAAAAAGAAAAAAGGAATGCCATCACCTCAAGGAGGGGACTCCCAGGACTTGCACACTTGCACCCTTGGATATACCATCGGAATCAGCCTATTCCGATGAATAGGAAGGGCCTGGTGACATTAATTCGGCCTGGCCTTGTCTGATTTGCAGCTGATTACTCTTTACCCTCCAGGTCCACCATAGGCTCAGCTTGCATTCTGCTTTTCTTTTAAGATTTTATTTATTTGAGACAGAGAGTGCATGGGGATGGGGAGGGCGGAGAAGCAGGCTGAGCAGGGAGCCGTGCTGGATCCCAGGACCCTGAGATCGTGACCTGCGCCCAGCCGTCTGGAGGCAACCAGGCGCCCTGCGTTCTGTTTTATTACCTTTCCCTCTGTCTGGTTTTTTTTTTTTTTTTTTTTTCTGGGCACAGCCCAGCTTCTGTGCCCTTGGGGGAGGGCGTTGCTGTGCCTGAGCACTGTCCTGCCCGGGACCTGAAGTGCCCTGCTCACATTGTGTCTGGCTAGGACCCATCCTTGCTCCTTGCCATCACTGTCATTGGGGTCACAGTGGTCCTGTTGGCTCTGAGGAACATGAACTCAAGGAGGAAACAGATCACCTTACAGGACTCTGAAGCCAAGTACCTGCTGCCCTTGATTGAGAAGGAGGTAATGGAGTCAGCCCAGCCCCTCCACTGTCGGCCTGTGAGACAGAAGAGGACAAGAGTGGTGGGGAATGTGCTGGCTGGGAAGACAGAGCAGTGGGACAGGCCTTTCATGCCCTCCAGTTTGCCTCGCACTGCATGTGTGTGTGTGTGTGTGTGTGTGTGTGCGTGTGTGTGTGCTGGGAGACTACAAAGTAGAGCTCCTTTCCCAGGCATCTGAGTTGCCCAGAAAGGCTTTTGTAAAGCTGACAGAGCCAGCTTTGTTTTCTGTTTTATAGCAAATCAGCCACAACACCTGGAGGTTCCGTTTTGGGCTGCCCTCATCAGACCATGTCTTGGGGCTTCCTATAGGTGAGTGGAATTTCGGGTTATCACCAGGACTGGGCCTTGCAGGCACTCCACAACTCGGCTGGGGTGTGGAGGTTGCCCTGATACCTTTCCTAAGATAGGTGAGCTCAGAGATGTAGGGAAATGGGCTTGGGGACTGTCCATTTCCTTTCTCATTGTTTGATTTGGGCTGACACAGAAGTGATGTCTCAAGTGAGCATGGAAAAGAAGTGAATCTAGAATCAGAAGGTCTAATATCTCATCACAGGCTCCTTCTGGGCAACCTTAGGCCAGTCCTTCAACCTCTCTGAGCCTTGACCTATGAAATGAGGTTTTCCAGGCCTGCCTGCTTCTTGGGTTGTGAAGGTAAAGTGACTGATGGATGTGAAAACTGAGAAAGTGCAAAGTGCTGTACGTGTGGGGGATGGAAGGAGCTCATGTCACCTATAGGTGGGAGAAAGGCCCAAAATGTGTGGGGAGGCAGGAGGGAGTCAGGTGTTTTCTTCCTTGCATGGTATGTCTTTTCAGCAGGGACCTCAGACCCACACAAGGAGGGACCATTGTGAATAACCAGTCCTAGCGGTCCTAGACTCTGAGTTATCCCACTTCTAGTCTGTGACACCACCAGATGCCCAAGTCCCCCTTAGGAAAGTGGAAAACCTCTGCTGGGTCCACAGCCTGGGGATTCAGAGCTCTGTACAGACTGTCAGTGCTGCTTGCCAGCCTGGTGGAGACCCTAATCCATGACCTACTTGTCCTGTGTGTGTAGGACGCAGGACCTTGACTTCTCCTGTCAGGTCATGAAATTACCCACCTGGCCCCTGAGCCTCCTGCTTTCTCTGTCTCCGTTCATGAGAGCTCGGTGTCAGCCTGCCTTCCAGCCCTCTGCCTGGCCTGTGAGGTCAGTCCTCTTGCCCGGAAGGCTAAACGAATGAAAGACAATGAGAAATAGAATTTCTTAGAATCTGCTGTCACTCACGCCCTCCTTCACCCTGGTGTAGGTGGTGCAGAGGCAGTTCAGAGGCTTCTCGGAGAGTCTGCTACAAGAGCTTCCCAGCTCAGCTGAAATGAAGTAGGTGGGATATGGGGCCCACTAGGGCAGCCCCATTTTCTCGGAAACTGCGCCCAGGTTGGCTGCATCTGAAAGAGCCTTTCTGAGGTCTCCAGGTTCACCTTTGTTCTCAGGAGGAAGCTGCCTCAGGCATTTATTTCTGCCTGTTCTGGATGCACAGCCAGGCCACAGCCAGAGTCGCTGGGCCTGTCCTTTCTTCTCTTTCCTTCAGCTTAATTCTGGTATAGGGCCTGTTCTTTTTTTTTTTTTTTTTTTTTTTTAAAAAAGATTTTATTTATTCATGGGAGACACAGAGACAGAGAGGCAGAGGGAGAAGCAGGCTCCCCGCAGGGAGCCTGATGCGGGACTGGATCCCAGGACCCCGGAATCACACCCTGAGCCAAAGGCAGACGCTCAACCGCTGAGCCACCCAGGTGCCCAAGTCCTGGCCCTTCTTAACCTGGAGCATTTGTAGCTCAGGCTTCAGGGCCTCCTCAGAGACGGCGGCAGGGACTCCCAGGGCTTACACTCCCAAGCAGCTCCTCTCCCCCTTCTCCTTCTCTCTCTCTCCCCCGTCTCCCTTTCCAGCTGCATGTCCCATCTTTCCCGCATCAGTTTCTACTCCCTCTGATGGCACAGAGCTTCGTCTTGCCTCTGTCTCCTGGCAGCTCTTGCTGGCACTCCTGCCCGCTCCACTCTTTGCTGTGGTCACCGAAGTGTCCCACTTCAGATCCAGCAGCGACCTGAGCGGCCCCGCCCATCCTGGGGCACTGGGGTGTAGTGACATGATCCACGGCTGTGTGGCCATCCCTGGTCCATTTGGTTCCACGCCGGAGGAGCAGAATTCCGTGGCTCAAAACTTTACTGCTGCCCCCCAAGCAGAGCCATAGGCCCGGAAGACACAGTACTCACAGTAGAACTCCTGGTCTGTGGTGTCCAAGTCCTGGGCCCAGCGTGCCTGTGAGCCTAGGCTGGCCCTGTGCTGGGCAGCACGAGGCAGACAGGGGGGGCCGTGATTCGTTCACAGACCGCAGTGATCCACCCAGCTCAGGAAGAAATGATTTTGTGAAGGCAACATATTTTGCTCTAAAAGGGAAATACACCTTTCTGTTACTTCTGATACTCAGCCTCCAACATTACCAAGCTCTTCCTGTTCTGGAGAGTCCCTTGACACAGTAAGCATGCACGTGAAGCTCACAGCTCCACTGGGATGGAGGCAGGGCAGGCATGTCATCGCCACCCACCCAGAGGGGTCAAGTGACTTGCCCAGGGTAGTATGCAGCGTGACAAGAGCATGCCTAGGACCCAGGCGTCCTGGTTTGAGGCCCCTCCCTGGTTGGCCCTGCTCCTGGGCACCCTGCCAGACTGTGTGTTCACCTCCCTGAAGCTCAGTCCTTTATGGGAACCCCGGGTCCTGTTGAGGCTAGCTGTGCTCAGATTTAACATTGGAGGCCTTTTCCGTAGGTAACTATGTCCATCTCTTGGCCAAAATTGATGGCGTTATGGTGGTCAGGGCTTACACGCCTGTGTCCAGTGATGATGACCGAGGCTTTGTGGACTTGATTATAAAGGTAAGTGGGGCCCACCCTGTCCAGCTGCTTCACCCTCACACACCTATTAAAGGTGGTAGGGTGGAGAAGGGACACATACCCTGGGAAGGGCTTTCCAGAAGGGTCATTTAACTGTGCAGCTGATGACTTGGTGAAGTCTTCAGGGGTGCTTAGAGCAACTGTGAATGCCAAGGATTTTCTCCAGTGGCAAATGGAATTTTGAATTGTATGCAGCTGTGGTCTCAGGTCTGACGGTATAAAAATCAGGCTGCCTTATTTTTCAGGTCTACTTCAAAAATGTGCACCCCAATTATCCAGAAGGGGGGAAGATGACTCAGTACTTGGAGAACATGAAAATCGGGGACACCATCCTTTTTCGAGGGCCAACTGGTCGCCTCTTCTATAATGGGCCAGGTAGGGGGGTGGGAGTATCACACCGGGCCTCCCGCTGGAAGGAAGAAGATTCCTGTGGTTGTTCCATTGTTGTAGAAAACTTCTCAGGGTTGGGTCCTGTGGACTTGTCCTTAAGTCTTCATAGGTTCACTCATAGCACACACACTTGATGAGATTGTAGCTTCATTAAGGCAGGGGAGTGCTGGGGTGTTTCCTCATGGAGACTGGATCTCCAGCACGATGCCCGATACATAAAAGGTGCCTCCTGATGCTGCACAGTGGATGGATGGATGACATCCACACTCGTTTATTTATGCACACATCACCACTGACTCGCTCACTCACTGCGGTGGCAGAGTGCTGTGTGAGGCCTCCCTCCTCCCTCCGAAGAAGAGGCTCAGTGAGTCCTCAAGGAAGCCCAGGGCCTATTTCCACTTCATGCACCAGGGCAGTGGGGCTGGTGGAGGGGCCACCTTGACTCGCTTCTCTGGTTGAGAATGGTGTGGCCACTTCCTCGAGTGGACTTTCCACAGGGGAGTCCCAAGAAGAGCCAGTGATCTTTGGCAAGTTCTCAGGCAAGAGCTCCAGAAGTCAGAGGGGTCCTCTTTGTTTCCAGGGAACTTTTCAATCAAGCCATACAAAACAAGTGAGCCTGAAAAGAAGCTGGTCAGTCACCTGGGAATGATTGCTGGGGGCACAGGTAAGAGGCTTCTGGGGCTTTGTCCACAGGGTGGGCCTTTGGAACTTTGGAGTCATTTGATCCTAGAGGAGATCCTTCCATGGCTGTTTTAGATGCGGGTGCAGGGTTGATGACAGGCCTGGAAACTGACCCCACGTGCCCTGCTCCCCTGACCCAACAGGGTGGCTAGCCCAGGAAGTCAGGCCGGGGAACATGGAGGAGTCTGGGGATCGAGCCAAATAGGCCCAAACATGGTCCCCCAAGGGCTCTTGGATCCAGGTCAAGCCTGATACTCCTCATCCCTTGAAAATAAATATCTGAGAGAATAGAACCAATGTGTACGGATGCCTACAACGTGCCAGGCACCATAATAGGCGCTTTAAAAACAACCACATTTACTTGTCGTTAATTCTGTTGTACAAACATGGACACTAAAGAGCTCAGACAGGCACTGCACTCACCCTGCTCAGATGGCAAGTGGGGAGGCTGGGTGTGAAACGCAGCCAGTTCAGAGCCAGTGCTCCTTCCATCTTGCCACGTGAACACGAGAAAGGGCTTTGGACTTACTGTTGTGTTAGAAGGGAAAACCAAAATGCAGGGCAGTTTTCCACTTTGAGCTTTGGGGGCAGGCACGAGAAAAGTAGGATTGGAGCTAAGGAAGCTGTTAAGGGCCTGCAGGCCAGGGTTTGTGGGCATCGGAGATGGGGGAGAGCCCCTAGCTGTGTCCTGCCTGCTGCTGTTCCAGGGATCACGCCCATGCTGCAGCTCATTCGCCACATCACCAAGAACCCCAACGACAGGACCAGGATGTCCCTCATCTTTGCCAACCAGGTCAGTTCTGCCCAGGGGAACCCAAGCTCGGAGCGGTAGGCTGGAATGTTTGCTGAGTGGCACCTTGCATTTGTCCTTCCCCTGCTTGAGCTCTAGCTGCTGGGGTGTCTGTAGCCACAGGGGTGCTTTGCGGGCTCGGCCAGGGGTGGCTGTGAAGGAGTGAAGGAGTCTATGCCTGGTTTCCCACTTGTTTTTGGCTTTTTCTTTTTTTTTTTAAGTCCAGGCCTGATTTCTCATTTATTTTTTTAACTGTCTGCCCCACCCCCCTATGAACTAAGCTGTCCTTCCTTTCTTAATGTGTAGTTCTGTTTTTCTGCGTATAACATCATAGATGCCTGCAGTAGAAATTTCAGGAAATACGGAAGTATATAAATATTCGACATCTTTTCTGTCTTTTCTTTATACGTGCCATATAGTTACAATTAGTTATATATTGCTTTGGTTTTTCACTCAGTATTACCACACAAGCGTTTTCTTCCCATCAAAACTCTATTTTTGTCTGTATCAAGTTGTACCATAATTTACTCTAACTTCTGCATTCACATTTTTTTTTTCCAGTTTTCACAGTTGTAAAGGACCAAATGAATGATATTGCCTAGGCCTGTTGCCTTTTAGGTTATTTTCTTAAGTAGAATCCCAGAAGTGGAATTGCTGGCATTAAGAATCGTGAAGAGTTTTAAGATCCAGGTCCTCTGTGCAGTACCTCTGAGCTCCTGAGAAGTTTCTTTGGTTTTTGCTCCCGTTTCCCAAATGAAGCTCCAACCTTTGTGTTCCTCTGCTTTAGCTCTCCAGTGCTGTTACGTTAGGTGGTACCTCATATGTTACTGCCTTTACCGCTTGCACTTTTCACAGAAGATCCCGGGCGCACACAAGGCTGATTCCATCTGAGTTCCAGCTGGGTGGCCATACCTGGTGCTCAGTGTAGATGGGGTGGTGGGGTGCTGGGAACCTTGAGTGAGGCCGCCCTGCTTGGTCTTCCAGCTGGAAGGCAGTCATCGCCTCTGCGGGAGGTTCCACCTCCTCCACCCACAGGAAAGAGGGCTGGTGGTGCAGGAGCTGCCACAGAACCTTTGCCCCAGAAGTTCTGGGTGGGGTGAGAGCACTCCCACTGAGTGGGGGCAGCTTGGGCAGAAATGGGCTGGCCCAGGTGCCCAGTGTGGGGAACAAGCGGTCCAGCCCTGGTGAGGCTTTGCTCATGGGGCTTCTTTTCTAGACAGAGGAGGATATCTTGGTGAGACGGGAGCTTGAAGAAGTTGCCAGAACTCACCCGGACCAGTTTGACCTGTGGTACACCCTGGACAGGCCTCCTGTTGGTATGCTCCCTGTTGTCCCCATTGTGGTTTAGCTCCAACCCTTGACCCACCTCAGGAAGTAGTCCCTGGGTTTGTTTGCTTCTTAGGACTGTGCTGGGAGGGAGGGGGAGCTGAGACCTTCAGCTCTGTCTCCGCACAGGAAATGGAGGGAACTTGAGGGAGAGAGGATTTGGAACAACCTGTTTGTAAGGGCCATCAAGGGCAGGCGTGTGATAGCTCAGCAACACTCCATATGCACATTGAACCTCGGGAGGTTCTCGAGGGACACTGAGGACTCCATGCTACACTCGACATGGCATCCCAGAGAATTCACATTCCCTGCATCTAATATGGCCATGGACCCCATGCCCCCTTACCACCCAGCCTCTTCTGGACAGCAGTCCTCATATGATGAGCTCCAGCCCACTGCTACAACCCTAGCCAGCACCCAGCTGCCACCCATGCCCTGTGCCTTCCATGGCTGCCCCTCCTACCTCGTGAGCTGTGCCAGCCTTGTCACATAGCTCACTGCCCAGAAGAGGGTGCCCCCCTCTTGGTTAAGCCACAAGCCCCGAGGCCTGCTCCACCAGGCACAGTCCCAACTCAAGGTCTTGATTCACACTGCACCTCACTGTAGTGTCCTCCATCCCTGACCATGCTTGGTGCATCAGACACCACCTGGGGGCCTCAGAGTCCCAGAGTGAGCGTGGGGTTTGGGGTCCATAGTGAAGACAGCTTCCTGGGCCCTCCCGCGTCTTCAACTTCCCCGCTTCTGCAGAGAACAACAGTGTAGACTTCTGAGTGTTGGAGAGCAGCCTTGCCTCTTTAGGAGGGGGGCGGCAGGAGGCTTGGGGTCAGGGGCTTCACCTGGCACCCTCACGGCTTTTTTCTACTACTGCTTACTCTCAGGCTGGAAGTACAGCTCAGGCTACATCACCGCCAACATGATCAAGGAGCACCTCCCTCCTCCGGGGCAGTCCACGCTCATCCTGGTGTGTGGCCCAATGCCCCTGATCCAGACAGCTGCTCATCCTAACCTGGAGAAACTGGGTTATACCAAGGAGATGATTTTCACTTACTAATACCTTCCTTGCTCCAAGCAAATTTGCCTGGTCCCTTTCATCTATTTCAGAGTGAGTCCCGCCTCACAGCATTAAACAGGGATGTGTTCACAAGTGCCTTGTAATGCACCGGGGGCACATGGCTCCTCTCTTGGGCGTGGGCCTAAGCAGAGTTCAAGGGGCTGGAAGCAGACTGCTTTCAGAGGCCTCCTAGCTTGGGAGGCTTGAAGGAATTCCATTTCAGTGTCTTTCCCCAAAGTGTAATGAAATCAACTTCAGGACAAAGCACATAGCTCAGGACATGTGGCTCTGTGGGGGTCCAGCTAGGCAGTTGGAGGGCCTTGGCCAGCCCTACATGGGAACAGCCTTCTGTGTGTCCCAGGGAGATCAGAACTGGCAAAACCAGAAAATTCCAGAAGAACCCAAGTGTGGTCATATCAACTCCCAGTAACTCTCTTCAACTCTCCCCTCTCCAGAGTGTTCTAAAGTCAGACCTACCAGAGGGCCGGGCACCCTCCATGTGCACTCTTCCTTCTTTTGTAGGAGACCCTTGAAATGGGAATGGTGTTAAAAGACATTAGGGCCATCGTGAATCCACAGGGCGGGCGGGCTCCAGCCGTGCTGGACTCCCTGTGCTTTGCACAACAGAGGGAAGCAAGGGCCCTGGGTTTCTTAGCAGCTTCTGAATGCCAAGTCCTGTTCTGATCTGGCAGCGGGTGGTGGTTAGCACAGAAGCATCTGAACCTGCAAATGAGACTAGGCTCCAGGAGTTATTCCCGCAATCCTTCCCATTGCTAAACCCAAGCGATACAATGACCACCACGTCCTTGGCTGTCCGCTGCCAGGCTGACGCGCTGCTCCGTTACCTGCGAGCAGGTAAACGCTTCCTGCACTTTAGTTCCTATCGTTCTCATAACAAGCCAGAGATTCCATGGGGATTTTGTTCTCCAAGTTACAGCTGAGGAGAGGCTCTAAGACGAAGTTATTGTCCCCAGGTCATTCCAACAGAAGGTGGAGAAACTGGGTTCAGACCTGGGCATTTAATTCCAAGTCATTCCCTTTCCGCAATAACTGGTATTGTAGTATTGTTGCTGCAGTGGGTGTCACTGGGTGTGTGCATGTGTGCACGTGCATGTGTGAGGGGCACAGAAGAGGGTGAGCCAGCTCTAGAGAACTCATTTGAGTGCAGCTGTGCCCTGCCTATGGGTGGTCTCACAGAGGGAGCATGGGGTGCAGCAGGAAGGGGGGCATGGGTGTGAGAGGCTGCAAGCCTTTACCCATCTGTGTATTCAGTGCACCCTCAGCAAGGCCCTGCTTGGGGAAAGATACTCCACTGGGCACAGTATGAGGAGTAAGAGCCCACCCTCATGTTTTTCTCTAACACAGATTTTACCCTGCGTTGTCCCCTGCTTTCATGAGCTCCCACCTGGCCACCCATGTCCTCACAGGGACCTGGCTCACAGGGCCTGTCCTGATCTGACTCCAGCTTGACATCACCAGGTTTTTCCTTCCCTGGGCTTCCCACTTTTACCCCATTTTGTGGCCCCAGTAGTTCTCAATGAGGGGCAGTTTTGTCCCCCAGGGAACATTTGGCAAAATCTGGAGACATTTTTATCAGAACCAGAGGAGGGGTGTTGCTGGGGTCTAGGGAGTAGAGGGTGCTGCTCACCATCCTACAATACACCAGACAGGTGCCATCACAACAAATTACCCAGCCCTAAGTGACAATGGTGCAGAGGCTGGGAAACTCTGCTCTAGTCTTAGCAACTTTGGGCACTTGCTAGGATGTACTGGGATGTTCCAAGGCCATTTGCCTGGAGCACCTTTTCCTGCTCTGGTGTACTTGGGGAACCAGATTCATCGCTGAAAACCAAGTAGCCCCTCTTCCTGGAAGCCTTCCCTGTCCCCTGCCCCAGCTCGCCATTAAAAATGACAACTAGTTTCTGTCGGAGCATCTGTAACTTTCAGCGCACACTTGTTTGAAACAGAGGTGTACCCCCGACCCCTTGGCAGCGCCCTCTGACAAGGACCTTGACACTCATGCCTGTATCTCCAGCTCTGCTTGGCCCAGCATGGAACACGCTTAGCCTGCACACACGGAGGGGCGAGGGGATGGGGAGCGTGGCAGCATGGAGTGCCTGGGCAGCTCGAGGACCAGGGTTTGTTCTGACTCCGGGCTGTACGGGAGTGTGCCCACAGCAGGTGCTCGGTGCGTGCGTGCTGAGTGTGGCTGTGCGAAGGGAGAAAGGCACACTACTTCAGGGGGTCCTGGGGGGGGGCTGGGCTGAAGGGCAGACAGCGCAGCGGGGCCCAGGGACCTCCAACCAACGCATCAGCGAGGGCTTCCTGAAGGAAGCGGGGTCTTGCTGGGCCTTGACAGGCAGAACTTGGCCTTGTGAAGGGGGGACCAAGGGGGCAAAGACCTGCTACAGTGAGGAGGAGGTGGGCACACAGGCTACAGAGGGGGTTCGTGAGGCTGAAGATTCAGAAGGGCCGTGGGTGCAGCTAAGGCTCTTGAAAAGTTCTCTCTGGATTCTGGAACTGAGTTCTTAGCAGAAAGGTAACGGGATTAAAGCAGTGCTTTGGAAAGGCCACTCTGGGACAGAGGGGAGCAGCTGGGGACGTGGTGGAGCAAGCAGGAACCAGCTTTGGGGAGCAGAGGAGAGAGGAGGCCCGAGCTGTGAGCTGTGACAGCCCCACGAGGGGGAGAATGGGAGGGTCGGTATGGCTTGGGGCACTGGGCCTCTCCCTGAGGTAGGGGACCCCCCCCCCCCCAGGCTGCTGTGTGTTGGCCAGCTGTGGTGGAAACATTGGCTCATCCACTGGGGGGAGCTGTTTGACCAGACAACTGCTCTGCGGAGCCCGCGCTGCAGTGTGCAGGGTGGGGGTGCCCAGGGGGTACCCGCCCCTGCCCCCAACTGAGGAGGCCCAGCAGCACTGACAACCTGACACCCCGGTGCACAGGAGGGTAGGACGCGGACGGTCAGGGCCGAGGGCAGAGGGGCCCTGCTCCTTCCCGGGGCTCACCCAGACCCGACCCCGGGCCAGGGTCCTGTGAACGGAGGTGCCCCCGGCCTACTGGGTGGCCGCAGCCCCGGAGCGCACCCATCCTGCAGCCCGCGCAGCCGCCCCGGGACTGCCCAACAGTTTTTTTCAGAATTTTCTCCCAGCAGAGCTTTTATGAACTCCTTGCCCTTCCCCTTTGGCGTAAGAACCTCCCAAATGTCACCAGGAAGAGCAGGAGCCATGCAGTCTGTGCCGACGTCTCACCGCCCCCCCCGCCAGAAGTGGGGTGCAGCCCACGTATAAAAGTACAAAAGGTAAAAAGCTGCGTCCCTCAGCACAGCACGGGTGAAAACACGGGGCCCCTGGGGCCACCTCCCGGCGTCTGTCCACCGCTCTCCGCGCTCCCGGCAGCGCCCCGTCTGGGATGTCCTGCCAGCCCGTCTGGGCCTGCAG
Source organism: Canis aureus (assembly GCF_053574225.1). Taxonomy (NCBI): domain Eukaryota; kingdom Metazoa; phylum Chordata; class Mammalia; order Carnivora; family Canidae; genus Canis; species Canis aureus. Next base: position 19,583,103 of record NC_135633.1, read on the forward strand.
GTGGCTGGGCCTGCTCCCCCTTGACGCCGAGACTCGGGGCCCCCGCGTGTGCCTCTCTGGGCTCTCGGCCATGAAGAAAGTCATCTCCAGTCCTCCGAGCTGGGCGCGGCCAGGCGAGAGTCGTTCAGCAGCTGGTCCTGGCTCAGCAGGGTCTGAAAGGACACAGCCCAAGGGGCAGTGGGACAGGGTTTTGGTCAAGGCTGCCCTGTGGCAGCTACGTGGGAAGCAGTGGACCCTGGGTGTGGTCCCGTCTGACGCCGGCACCCTCCAAGTTCATGGGGTATCAGGGACCCCACGGACGAAACCAGAATAGACTGCACTATCAAGGCAATACACTGCTCACGCCTCCTTAGAGGTGAAGTTGCTGTTTGAAGACCACCCAAAGCCTACTAGTGGTGATGAGGGCAAGGTAGGGTGCCTTCACTTCAGTAGGTGAGCCAAGAAAAAAAGAAAAACCAGTTGAATAAAAATCCCATTTCCATTCAGGGAGTCTACTGTCCCCCCACCCCCCTCTACACACGCTTCTATCTTGTCCTTGGATACAGCCTTCTTAATGTGCCGAGATCAGTGAGCGAAGGATGGTGACAGAGGCCACAACATGGGCAGATGCTACAGCCAGTGGGCTCAGTGGTGGGACCGTCAAGGACTGTCAAGGACCTAATAGGCATCGGGAGGTACAGGGCCTCAATAATGGGAATCTACTCTGTGGCTGGTCTTTTACTCCCGGCCGTTGTCGGTCTGTAAGCCTTGCCAGGAGCCTACTATTAGCCTCACTTTACAGATAACTAAGCCGGGGCTGGGAGAGAGAGTGACTTGCCTGACGTCCCAGAGTTAGTAAGAGGCAGAGCAGGAGCTTGAACCATGCTGGCCTTACTCCAAAGAGGCTTCTTTCACCGACACCATTCCGCCTCCTTACGAGGCACACCAGATGCATCCATGTGCCCGTGAGATCCATGAGGCCAGAGGCGTGGCATAAACTACATGTGTCTCATGGGCAGAGAGGCCGGAGCAGTGTCCACCAGGCCAGAGAGGAGGCCCGGGCACTGGGCTACACCAGGCAGGTGACCCAGAACTGCCAAGCATCTTGCTTTCCTCTGCAGCCCTGAACCTGGAGAGGACTGAGACCTGGCATGCTTCAGCTGGGTTCAGCGCAAGGCCCATGACCCTTCTTTCTCACTGCTCCTAGCAGCTCAAGGCCCAGCTCAAGGCTCAGCAGCACAGCAGGCCAGCCTCTGGGAGGCTTTCCACTTCAGAGCTGGTTCCAGCTCAGGCCACAGGGCCCAGCACCACCCATCAAATTCCTAGCAGAGGCACTGATGACACAGGTTTGGGACTGGGGGAAGGCGGAGGGTATCTCAGGCCTTGGGCACCACTACACCAGACTCATGGGGTCACCCTGGCACCTGGTCTACTGTGAAGAGAGGGTCAGAATCCTACCGTGAGGCGGTGAATGTCTTGGGAGAGGAGCCCTATCTGCGTCACGGTGCCTTCCGAAGGTGCCATCTGTAAAACGGGCAGCAGCCTGGTCAGCACACATGGAGTCAGCTTGTGATTCACAGGGATGGCATGCAAGTCCTGTCCTGGGGGAGTGGGTGAGAGCGGGGTGCCAGGCCCTGAGGAGTGACAGGTGGGCAGAGCACATGCTGTTTCTGTCTTGGGGAAGGGCGGAGCTTCCAGTATCCTGAGGCCCACCCTGGCACTGACACAGAGGGTGCACAGGAGAAGGACAGACACGGCCTGTCAGAAGCAGCCTTTCCACACGTGCTTGGCGCTCCAGCTATTTCCAGGAGCAAAAAACAGTGGGAAGGAAGGCCTCAGGATGCTGAATACACTGACCATTCCCAGCGACAGCAGGACCCCATGTGCCCATGCCCCAGTACCGGTATGGGTGGGCATCCTTAGGGAGATGCTCACAGAGCTTCCTCCCTGCTAGGAGCCTCCCTTGCCTCCCCTCCTACTCCTCAGGTAATGCTGGTCCACTCCCTCTTCCCTAAGCCTACGTAGACATTGGAGATTTAGAAGCGTCCTCCGAGGGCTTCAAGTATAATCTCTCATTTTCCAGGTGGAAAAATTGAGGCCCACGAAGGGTGACAGGCCTCGCTTGAGGCTGCACAGAGATTTAGTGACATAATCCCATGCAGGGTTTGCAAACAGGTGCATGCAGAGACACTCTTCCCAGGACATTGTAGGAAATGAGGGACAGAGCCTACCCTGGGGCTCAACAGCAGTGACACCCAGCTACCAGCCCTGAGGAGCACCTGCCATTCAGTGTCCCGGGCACTGGGATCAAGCACCAGCTGTGCCAGCTGGAGAGCCCATCCAGTTCTCAGTGGTTGACTTCAGCGGGGCCAGGAGGTCATCGCCCATCCCTGGGGCTGCTGATAGTTTAAGAAGCAAATCTCAGCCTTGTCTCCATCTGGGACAGATTTAGAGTGCCCTCGATGGGGCCACCAAGCCCTGCCCCTGCCACCAGACAGTTCCGATGGGGCCCAGGGGACCCGGCAGTGCCAAAACCTGCCCTGGGCAACCTGGAATCTCCTGAGCAGGAACCCAGACTGGCAGGATGTGTCTCTCCCTCAGTCCTCGTCCAGACAAGGCCCATCTGGAAGAGCCATTATCAGTTAGCCAGCCTCTAAATCGGGAGGCCAGGGCAGTTCCTGTTCTGCCAACAGGCCAACCCCTGCAGCAGTTAGGGGCCCAGCCAGGTCAATAACAGAGAAGCTTACAAACCACACAAAAGAACAGAGGCTATTTCCACAAGGCGGCTTTTTTGTCTCCCCCTCTACCCCCTAGGTGGCTCATGCCGCCGAAATGGACACCAGCTTTGGGGTCTGCGCGACAGATGTGCCCTAGAGTCACTGAGCACAGAGGGAGGTGGAGCCTGGAGTGAACAGGGTATGGGGGTCCCTCGGCCCCCGCCCCCTCATCCACGACACTTGCAAATGCTGAGTGTGCACGTGGCCAAGGCCCGGTTGAGCGCCACCAGCCATCATGCTGGGCCACCCACGGGACTCTGTCTCCAGCCGTGCCCAGCTCTGTTCCCCTGGCGAGGTCAAGACAAGCAGAACTGTTTGCTTCCTACATAAATATCATCTTTATTCCCAGAAAGAAGCAAGCACCTCCGCGGTAAGGCACAACACAGTTATGCTGTCACTGAGGCAGAAATCCCTGCCGCCATCCCCTGGATCTCGGCCACAGGCCTGAGGCATTTGAGGGTGCCCCTCGATGGAAGCACAGCCGGGGGCCCCGAGAGCCGAGCCTCTTGGGATCGTCCATGACCTCTGGACCCGTGTCCAGCTTCATGCTGGATTGGTGCTGACGGTGGCCACTAAGAATGACTACAAATACACAAGCATCTCTGTGAAAGTCCTCCCGAGTCCACCTTTGGCAACAGTCCCCAAAGCCGGCCCCTTAGCAACTCCATACCCTGGCCACCCCCCAGAGTTCAAAGAGAGACTGGCTGGGGGTACACAGCAGCTGGAACGTTCTCTGTGAGGCATGCACAGGTGCGGGGGGTGAGGTGCAGCTATATGGTGACACACGCGGTGTTACTGTGAAGCTCTCAGGGTGCACAGAGGACAGGTAACAAGGCCATCAGCTTATCTGTCCCACCTGGTCCAGCCCATCCAGTTCAGGGGCATCAAGGGGGCTAAGGCCCCGGTAGCCACCGTAGATCCTGTGACTGTCACCAGTACTGTCACTGGGCTCCATGGGGCAAATGTAGTCCGTCGATTCATCGAACTTCTTTTTTCTTATATTTCCAAAATGTGAAAATCCTAATTTCTTTGGCTAAAACACAATAAACACAAGATTAAGAGAAGGGGGATTATCAGGTCAGTGGGCAGACAGGACTCACAATATAGCAAAGAGCGGGCCCAGGAGGAAAGGAATGAGGCAAACTACTTCTGGAAAAATTCTCAACAAAATAGAGCTCCTGGCTACGGATAGGCCAACAGATAAATAATCTCAAGTGAGGAGAGAGGATTTTGCTTCTCCAAGACTGTGTATGGGACACTCACGCCCTGCTGTCCTAGGAGTGACATTCTACTTTCCCCAGGGGTGGGAGGGGGCTACAGGAACTTCTAGAGGGTGCCAAGGGGGAGGACCTGCCTGACGTAGCTGCTGCATCATCAGCTGCTCACAGTGCCTCACACCCCGGGGAGGCCACAATGGAGAGCCCTGGGCGGCCCCTCCGGCTTGCTCTAGCTTCACACGGTACTACCTCTGCTGGCCTCCGCCAGGCACACTCTTGGCCCTGCTCCCTTGGGGAAGGAGGTCTGTGCATGAACTGTAGCTTGGCCTAGGCATCGCTGTGCCCCTGGGGTCAGGGCCAACCTGGCCTCCAGAGAGTGGACGTGCAGGCGTGCAGCCAGAGAAGGACATGGTCTGAGGACGGTGTGGCTCAGGCAGCTTCTAACAGGCTCTGTGGGATTCAGGGAGCCCCAGGGAGTGGTGCTGGTGCCCGTATGACCTTGGGAACCCCAGACAGGCCAACTCCATAGCGCAAGGAGCCAGTTGTCACCAGCGGCACTCCCCGTGTTGGCAGGACAGTTCTGACAGAGACCCTTGTGGCACTACGGCACACAGATGAGCCTGGCTGGAGGGAACTCAGAACCATGAATTCGTCTGCTTGCAAGATGAGTCCAGGGGGCACTGGGGCAGAGGACATGCCCTGGCTGCCTGGGATTAGATGCTTCCTGGATGTGGTGTCTTGGTAAAGAAAGCTGTCCTCTCTTCCTTGGACTCAGGTACGGCAGGGGACTGGCCTAACCAAGCTCTCAGGACAGGACCTGGGAAAGCCTCCTCATCCATGAGCCTCAAGGCAGGCCCCTGCTAGGTCGGCTCCAGCCACCGGGCCCGCTGCCGTACAACATGAGTGCTGGATGGCAGGCCCCCGTGGGCACCCCAGAAAGGGCCTGGAGACTCACCCGGACTTTGGCTGTGGTGGTCAGGGGTGTGTAAGCGGGTGAGGCCATTTTCTCTCGCTTTTCCTGTTCAGCCTCAGGACCAATCAGGGCATTGAATTTGGTGGTTAGGTGGCGTCTGAGGAGCGTCTTTTGTGGTGGAATATTGAGAAGCATAGCTAGGGTGTCCCCGGTGAAGCGTGGCTCCAGAATCTAAGAAAAAAACATAGAGCCACCCAGTGATGACCATAGATGCCTCCAGGTGGTGACACTGTGGAATAGGCCCTCATGGGCTGAAGGGCTTCAGAGCAGGGGCTGAAGCTCATCTACTTGCCCTATCACTCCCCTCTGTTTACCTGGCACAAGGCCTGGCTCTGAGTAAACACTAACACATTTGTTCACCAACAACTTCCTTTTTATAGATCTGCAGAGGGCAGTGGCTTCTTGGATAAGGCTGTCTCCCAGGTCCGCTCTGCTCTGGAGGACACGTAAGTAGTCCCTTCATTTCCCCACTGACTTTACCACTTGACAGATCTGAGTGACAATCACGACCATACTGTGGCAAGTGCAAAGTTACGCTGTAGTGGTCTGTCACTCATTTCCCCAGCCTCTGCATTTCTCCAGGTACAGGTGGAGAGGCTGTGTTAAGGCCGGACTCATGCAACCCATTCGTCCTGAAACCCCCTGGATCTGTTGTTATGGAAGTCCTTCCAGAAATCATCTTGCTTCCATGAAGTATATTAATTCCCAACTGCAAATTATCAAGTATTTTGAGATTTCAACTGACATAAGGGCTACTGGTATTTTTTTATTGGGATTTATGTCTAGCCATTAAGAAATAAGTTTCTGAATATCCCAGTTTACACTGAAGAGCCACTCACAATGAGGCCTCCATGGACACCACTCCCACGAAGGTTGGGCGCATACTCCGCCAGGTCCACGGATCGCAACCACTCCATCACCCTGTGGTTGGACCACTGCACAACTTCTGAAGGAGAAAGGTTACTCTGTGAGAGGGAGAAGCAGAGTGAAAAAGTTAGGTCTCATAGGTCCTACCCATGGTCCTCTGTGGGGCCAGCCTCTGTGAATAAGCCTGCCCCAGATGCCTAACCAGAAGACAACCCTCATGCCCAGAGAGCCAGGCAGCCAGCCTAGCCACCTGGGGGCCTTCCCAGTTTCCAAGATATAGAACTCTCATGGAATCTAGCAAGATCTTCTACACTGAAATATCTGATCCCAGAATCCTGAGACTCATTAATTCTCTCGTTGGGACTAGTAAATGAAGGCACAGAGTCATTCATTCAGTGATTCAGAAGAACTCGAAAGAGGGCTATCATTTACGAGTTGAGTGTTTTGTAGACAAAAGCTCTCCCTGGTGTGGCCAAATGTTTCAGGTGAATACACATTAAGACACTTACACCCAAGTAGCATCTTAATCTTCAGAATGCTCAGCACTGTGCCTGACACACAGAAGGCATTCAAAACCTATTTGTTGAATAGGGAGAAAACGAGATGGAAGGTAGAGGTAGGAGTCTTTAATCCCTCAGGAAGAGGAGTTAGTCTTACAACGGGCTGATAGTTAGTTCCTAGGAACAGGAATACAGGGGTGTGGCCAGCAACTCTTTAGCTCTGGTGGCCTACAAGAGCTCCGAGCCATGTAGAGGGTGCCCCTCTGTACATTCCCCAGAATGTATGTTGCTGTGTCTACCTACACTATTTCTTCTCTTGTGAAACCTGATCACGATCCCCTGTGCATGTGGCTCTGCAGGTCAGTTAATGTTGTATCTACGAGGAGGAAGATCTGAAATGTCTGGCTCCTGATGGGCTCTTCCCTCCTCTACTTTGATCCCATCTTTCCATTTTGCTTTCCCCTTCTCCTTTGCACCACTTGCTCATCATCTTTGATCCTTGTGATGGCTTTGAAAGACTTGTTGCTGCCTCTGGCCCCAAGCACGGGTGTCCCCAAGAAGGGTGGGAGCTTAGAGGTCTAGTGTCTGTTGTAGGACAGACAGGCCATGGGGGTGTCTAGCATACCATGAAGTGTTAGCAAAGGAAAGAATTCCAAGCACCCTGCTTCCAAAGGCAGCCATGCTGTGCTGAGGTCATTCTTGTTTTCTCACACCTAATCTTGCAAGTGTCCCTACTCAGGGCTACCGGGATAGGTACTGTCCTGCCCTCACCTCATCAGCTGGCCGCCGGTGGAGGCAGTGGGGGTTGAACTTGTTGACATGCAGCACGTGAATGGCACATTTGATGCTGAGATGATGTAGTTGGCTGGTGACTTTTAAGAAGAGGAGATCATTCTGGAAGAGAGAAGTTTTGGTTGATAAACCAGAATCTTCAAAGTGGCTAAGATCCCTACATTTCCTTCACAGACCACACATAGACCAGTCTACCGCATCTCAGGAAGGTACACATGGACACACCAGCAGCTTTTCTTAGCATGATGGTTCATACTCTGCTACCTTGGACCTCTTATGTGACTAACAATACTAATTTATAGAAGGAAGAGGTGGAATCGAGTTTAAAATAAGCACCCCAGGGATACCTGAGCTGTGTGCTTGTAGGGACAACCGAAGCATAGAAAGGGAAAATCCTCACCACAGTTAGGTACTGCAGCATTCGCCCATCGACTCTGGACTCATGAAATTGGTCTTTGTACTGCGGTAAGCCAATATCATCAAGCCAGCCTACAGAAACCAGAAGAAACAGGTGTGGTCGGGCTCATAAGAATGGGAGACTAGAATACAAATGCATAAAAAGCAACAAATGGTCATCTTGAAGGCCCAGCTGTATTCCCCATAAGGAACCTGCCCAGCTGCCTCTCCCAAGGAGAGCACAGTCTTTGAGGCATGCATTCACAGGCAAGCGACATGCATAAATACTGCCCGTCCTTACGTGTCACCCAGATGTGGTCCAGCAGCGCAGACTTCTCCTCCTGCTTGGTGTTGATGGCTTTCACAGCTAAAATCAGCTTTTTCCTGTGCAGAGGTTGCTTAATTCCTAACTCCTGGAATTGAAAGATGAAGACAGATGTGGACATCCAGCCGGCAGCTTGACCCTCAGAGGGCGTCATGTCTGGGTGGAGACAGTCCACCTGGGGGTGAGGGCCCTGGGATCAACCTACGGTGACAAGAGGAAACCTCCGCCTCCTCCACCTGCCCACATGTGCCTCTGTGTGTGTGTGTGTGTGTGTGTGTGTGTGTGTGTGCATGCGTGCATGCACGTGTAAGGGCAAGGGATTGGGGAGTAGGAGCCTCACCTCCCCAGACATTGGTTTGAGGAGAAATGGGAACCCCCTTCCCAGGGCTCAGCCTTTACCTTTTCCATGTCCTGAGGGGTAGCTGACAGCAAAGTGTGGCCAGAAGTCACCCACTGCCTGGCAAAGATCACGTACTGACCCAGCCCGAAGTCCTCCAGCCATGCACACACGCGCTCTGTGCTCCACTGGGCAAAAGGGGCACTGGCATCACTAGAAGCAGGAAAATAGCATGGTCCTGTTAGTGGGAGAGCCTGAGGCTGCATCTGGACATAACACAGCCTCAGAAAAAAAAGGGAACCGTGTTTTAAACCATCCTGATCATGGGATCTAGCCATACAAAGTTCCGATACTCATTTGCGGTGGGCTCTAGAGTTTTCTATGATAACACCTGGTCTGAATTTTGAATCTGCAGGGGCTGTGAGCACGGGCCCTCCTGTGGTCCTCAGGAGGCTGTATTTGTGTGCCGGCAGTCCACTTCTCAGGCACACGTGCCACAAGCCCAGAAGCGTGCCTCATTAGGAGGATAACTGTGTCATCAACAGGATTTCTATGGATCAACACTGTTTTTAGGGAAATGCTTAGAAAACTAGGTCAGTTCTCTAACATTAGAAAAGAAAACCTTCTGAGCAGCTAATACTTCATTAATGAAACACTAGGGACATTCACGTTAAAGTCAATAAAGAGAATATTTTTAATCAGGACTGACAACACGGGTCTGAGAGCACAACCAGCCTAAGAAAGAAAAAGAAGGCTAGAAGGTAAAAGTAAAAGACAACCACTCTTCTCAGATGATGTACCTGCGTGCCTGGAAAACCTAAGAAAACTCAGTGAGGTGGCTAGTTCTAAAACACATATACTAGCTGCAGGACTTGTAGAACTAATAATAGCACACATACTAACATTTTTGTTAAAATAATTTTAAAATCCCATTTATAGCCATCAGAATTATAAAATGTCTAGGAGCTGCTTTCACCTGCAATGCCTAGGTCTTATGTAAGCGTGTGTGGGGATAAGAAGCGGTGCAGGGGGAGGTGGCGACTATAACACTCCATAGAGCAGCATCAAATCATGAATAAATGACAAGCTAGATCGTGTTCCTAGACAGGATGGCTGGGTATTACAAAGCCATCCGTTCTGAAAGACATCAATTTTTCATTTAAGAGTGACTATAATGGCACACTGGAAACCTCCATGGAGTCTGAGGTGGGGAGGTTGACAAAGCAACTTTGTTCTTTGGAAGAAAAATAAACCACAGGATTTATGGAATGTAGAAAACTAGATAGTCTGTAAGGTTCCTTCCAGGAAAGTACCCCTAACATGCCCGTTAAAAAATTTTTTTGAATGCCTGGTTGAGTTGTTCCTAAGGTGAAGGAGTTAAAAGACCAGAAGGACAAGAAAGCATGATTCTAGGTGCCCTGCGGTAAATACTGGCCACTTGGAGTAATGAGCTATGAGTAGATATGGATCCAGGTTTTGTGAGACTTAGAACTTTGTAAAATTTAGGGGGTCTTCTTCCAGAAAAGTACAAAATTTGAATATGGAATAATGAACAAATACTCATTTAGGATGAGAAATCACAAAAGGTTACACATTTAATTAAACTGAAAAAAAAATCACGAAATATAGAAATATTTTTATTAATTCCTATTACAAGTTTGTTATCTTTGTCGATGTATTATATTACGTAAAATCAAGAAATTTTCAGCTTTTTCCAGTGTTTACACAGGATTCACTCTATATGAACAATAATCCAGGAACTTATTCACTATATTTGGAATGTATCTTTTGCATTTAATGAGTTACTGCTTTTGGTATGATCTGGAATTTTTTTTTTGTTCTTTGAGATACTAGTTTTTAAAAAAGCCAGTCAATTAACATATAGCATATTATTAGTTTCAGAGGTAAAGTTTAGTGATCCATCAGTTGCATATAATACCCAGGGCTCATTCCATCAAGTGCCTTCCTTTTTGCCCATCACTCAGTTACCCCATCCCCCCAACCCACCTCCCCTCCAGCAACCCTCAGTTTGTTTCATAGAGTTTAAAAAAAAAAAAAAAAAGACCATAATAAACTTAAGATTATTTATTTGAGATAGAGAGCACGAGCGAGTGGGGAGGGGGAAACAGAGGAAGAAGGAAAAGCAGGCTCCCCACTGAGCAGCAAGCCTGATGCCTGCCCTGAGCGGAAGGAAGGGCAGATGCTTAACTGACTAGGCCACCATGTGCCCCGATTTGTCTAATCTTAATGTCAGAATACTTTCAATTTTAAAAGTTCATTTTATGATTTCTACTTCACATTCTATTAGTTTGTTATTTCACTCATTTTCTTATTTCTGGAAATTGGTAAAAATAAATATTCAATATATAGGAGATTTCAGTTCTGAAGGACAAACATGTTTTTGAGATCATTTAAAAACCTTGGTCCTGGGCAGCCCAGGTGGCTCAGTGGTTTAGTGCCACCTTCAGTCCAGGGCCTGATCCTGGAGTCCTAGGCTTGAGTCCTGCGTCGGGCTCCCTGCATGAGGCCTGTTTCTCCCTCTGCCTGTGTTTCTGCCTCTCTCTCTCTGTGTGCCTCTCATAAATAAATAAATGAAATGAAATGAAATGAAATGCAATAAAATAAAATAAAATAAAATAAAATAAAATAAAATAAAATAAAATAAAATAAAACAAAAACCTTGGTCGTGTACACCTTCTAGAGCTCTGGTGCTCATCTTCAACAGAATTCCCATGTCCTTCTTTATAAATTGTCTCCACCCTCCTACACCTTCGTTGTTCCTATAGTGGCAGATCCTGCTTTTCCACCCCCTTGCCCCTGTGAGTTGCTCTCAGTTCTAGGGTCTCCCAGGGCTATAGCTGAACATGCAATTAAGTAATTTAGAGAGGACAGAGAAGGTACCTTTCAGACAAAGCCAAAGCACTTGCTTTACTGACATGTTCCAAAACATCTTTCCAAATTGCAGTTAAAATGACGTAACAGATTATCAGATAGCCATCCCCATGAAAGAGAGAGAACATATGGTGCATTTATAATTGTATATACTTCATTAGTGTGTTTCTGACTAGAGAGAAGTTCTGTTTTGACTTAGCATCCAAGAGAACCAAATCCCTTGCCTGATCTAATAACTGGAAGAAGTTTTCACAGAATAGCTTCTGGTTTTATACATTTGAAATGTTTCTTTTCCGCTACCCCATACTTCTGATACTGAGTGCCGAAGGACACGTTGATACTAGGACATGATCTCCAATTTTGCATTTCTGTATCAGAGTGCTGGGCACATTGGCACATTGGGAGATATCAGGAATCCTGGAAGCCATTTTTACACAGAACAGCTAGTCAACTAAACATGAAGTGACTGCAAACCACATATGCATAGCCCAGTAAATCCAGACGATATGGATACCCAAAACTCAACTTCCCCCTTAGCCAGATCCCTCAAATATCCCCATACTGCTCTTATGTCATCTGACATAAGGCCATGTAGGTAGGCCAAGGGAAGGTAGGAGTAAAGAGTCAGCAGTCAAAAACTGGTTGTGTTAAAATACCTTATTTAGGAAAGTTTTCCAAAACACACGGCTTTGTCAGCACATTGATTGAACTCTCTCTATATCCTAGAAGACATTCGGGTGTGAGTAAAGGAGCTTGAAGCTTAGACTTTCTCACATTCAGGATAAACCTGATGCCAAGAATACAGGAGAAAGGCAATAAAATAGTCTGATGGGAGACCTTCATAGAGCTATAATCCCAAAGGGCAGGAAGACTCAGGAGGCCAACTTGGAAAATCTTTGCACAAAAATAAGATGCAGCCATGTGATCAACTCTGCCTGACTTCAACATTATACACTGCTTTTTTTTTTTTTTGGAAAGATAAAAACACCTCTCACCATGTACCAAAATAAATCCCCAAATAGAGGATTCAAATAGTTTTTTTTTTTTTAAATCATCAAAAAAATTTAACATGAACGAAACCACAAAGGAGAAGTTCATGAACCTCATTATACATAAACATAAAATTCCATAAGTCAAAGTGTCACAGAATAAAGTAAAATTCTGCAGCAGGCCTAAAAAAAGAATTTATCACAAATATTAGACATAGCTTCATGTCTTACTCTATAGAGACCAGATAGGAATCTGTAGACAGACATTAGCAAAAAATGGCAAAAAATGCAGACAATTCATAAAAAGTAAAATGACAAACATCTGCAAAGTAAATTAACAACAAAATGTAATTTTTTTTTGTGGGTGTGACAGGCACTCTGTAGAGCAGTGCTGACTGGAATGTACATCCGTAAAACCAGAGGAAAAAAAAGACAATAAAATTCATTCTTCTATAACCTTGGAGAGGAGTCCTATGAAATGTCATTATCAAATATTATTTTAAAAAGAAATGTTTTCTTTTTTTTAAATTTTACTTATTTATTCATGAGAGACACACACAGAGAGAGGCACAGACACAGGCAGAGGGAGAGGCAGGTTCCATGCAGGGAGCCTGATGTGGGACTTGATCCTGGGACTCTGGGATCACAATCTGAGCCAAAGGCAGACACTCCACCACTGAGCCACCCAGGCGTCCCCAAAAGAAATATTTCATTAGAAAAAAAGAGACTAGGGCTGGAGACTTTCTGTAACCAAGTACTTTTATAGTGATATTGGTGATGATACTTTGTAAGGCTATCCCTAAACATCTGTAAATACCAGAGGACGTTAGTTTATACCAAATTTCTGCTTATGAAGAATAGAGGCTTTTCTTCTCTACCAGCAAATACATGGCCTTACCACCAGCACTGTTGGGATAAATGCAACAGTCTCCTCAGGACTTCTCTCCTTTCCCCTTCCTCATCCTTGATATGGTTAACAAACCACAAAGACATCAAAGCAGCCCTGTGGCTGGAAATGCAGTTTCTCCTTCAGCAGAGAAAGTTCCTGACTTTGGTTACCCCATCCCAAAATGGCTGGCAGAGGGTACATGGGTCCCCTAAACACACACTAAGGAAAAATGCCGAAGGGTCTGAGAGAAAGTTCTTCTACCCCTGCCAGTGAATCAATCCTAAAGAAATGGTCAGAATTGGAGCTAATGTTCATCATGCAAGCTTACTGTAGATTTTTTTCATCTCTGAAAAATCAGAAACAATTAAGTCTAAATTTAAAAATTGCTAATAAGTTAGAACGCTATTATGGAATATACAGGCTTTCTTTGGCTCACATTTTCATGGCTCTGGATTGGTCTCTGCCTTCTCAGACCATGTCCTTAGATTTACCGACCATTTATTTACATTTGTAACACCAATGCCTTCATCCTGAGAGAGCACGTACAGAAGTCTACATATCCCACATCTCTCTGCATGGCACTTGGAGGATACATCTGGGAACATCTATCAGAGTGCAAGTGGATCTAGAGAGGCCGCATGTCTCACACCCAAGCACACCTGGAAAGCCTAGAAACCTGGGGTGGCAGGGTGGGGAAGTGTAGTGTGCATCTGTGGGTTCCCTTTCTTAGAGGTGCAGGTCTGGGAACAATAGGATACTTTCAGGATACCTTCTCCTCTCATCACTGGGACTAGATGGATTGTTTCTGAGAACTGATTATTTCAGTTGTGCCCATCTTATTCACTACCTGCATTTGGCACAGGTGTATGGCAATCTCAGAGGAATGAAATAGGAGTTAAATGTTACTTTTCACTGTTTGGTTAGATTTAAAATGTCATAATCCAATCCTGAGGAAAGCACCCAGACGTCTGATCTTGGCTGAGCAACTCAGACTTCAGGAGATAGTTACTGGAGATAATATTTTGTTGAAATTGTCTGATGGGAACAGGGGATCAGAGGATATAGAAAGTGATTTTCCTTTTTTTTTTTTTTTATAAGGTGATTTTCCTAAAACAAAGGAGTAAAGTTGCACCTGGGCAGGCCTGAGAGAGGCACACTTTTGCAGAATAGGGTGGCCCAAGGACAGGGGGCAGAGCCAGGAACTGGAAGGCATCTACCAGTGCAGTCAGGGCAGGCCAGGAAAAGTTTAACTCCTTTTCATGCTTTTTTATATGGGCGTGATGGGAGACTCATGCCAAAGTTTCCATTGTGGTTCCAGGGCACACACCCTCTACAACCCCTTTTCGCTAACACCCTTCAGCAAAGTGTGGTGCCTTGTCTTAGGAGAGATAATAGCAACATGGCCCTGCTCAGCCAACAGCCTTTGTGGAGGTCTGTGCAGTTGGGGGGACAAAGCCCTTCCTTACATCTACTAGAGGAAGACCACCGGTGAATGGCAGACTGGGGATGCTTGGCTTAGATGGGCAGTAGCACTTGCAATCCTCATATGAGGAGACTGAGGCATCAGAGAGGTTATAGAACATGGTTAAGCCTCGGTGCTAGGAATTGGTTGAGTGGACACTGCAACTCAGGTCTATGATTCCAGAATCTGTGCCATTCATGGCTGCACCAGAGCTTCTCAACCCAGCGTGCAGACGCACTGCTGAGAATGAATTACACCTGTGCAGAGCCACTGAGGTCCTTGGGGAGTCCAGAGGGCCCACCCCCCACGTTGGCTTGTAGGAAGCCTCTTGACTTTATTTCCGTGTGCCTGCAAAGCATGAGCAACGTCCCCTCATGCTATGCGGGAAAGGGGGAGCAGCTCTGCACTAGGACTCCTGCCTCCCATCTCTGGAGCATTCAGCCCCCTGGCCAAGATCTCATGGTTTTCTGTGGATGGACTGGAGGGAGCCTTACCTTTTCTGACCTTTGGAGTCTCTGGTCCTAGAGAGCCTAGGCCCTGCAGTGGCCCGGAGCCCACCTCGTCGAAACTCTGCCATCCCCGGGGCATCAGTGTTGAAGTTCCCGGACTGAGTTCTTCGGATTCTGTGTGGAGAGGAGTCCGTGGAGACCGTCAGGGGGCAGGCCTGGAAGCGTGTAGGCAGTGTACTACCCCTCTTTGCAGGGCCACACCAGCTGGACCCTGACTCTCCATGGCACTGCCGCCCAGGGCCTCTGCAGAGGTCAAGGATCATGGCCTATGACAGCTCCCCAGACCCAAGCCTCAATTCTCATTCTGCCTCTGGGATTTGGGGCACAGCCTGAGGGGTCCAAGTGAGGAGTGATGCCTGGTAGGTGGCCCTTTTCTACCACATTTCACACCCTGAGTCAGTGGGGTCAGCAAGTCCTTCCTCAGACACAGACTGACCCCTCGGCAGGAAGAAATTGCTCTCATCCATGTGTCTCTCCCAAAGTCCATGTGGTGTAAGCTGCAGAGAATGTGCTTGGGGGTCATGGGAAGGATGGGTGGAATGCAGGGCAGGGAAGGCATCTGCTACATTTAATGTTCTCCTCCTCTGGCCCCTCAAAGAGAGCTCAAATTCTTCCAATAGCCATTCTGTTTCTACTGCTGTTCCAACATCAAATTAAACAGGAGGCTATTGTAGTCCTTTGCCCATTCAAGAAGAATCTTAATTTTAAGTGATGTAATTAGGATCACCACCATCAACTTACTTTCCCCAGAACTTCCTGATGCCTTTGGGGCTCCGTTTACTATCTGGCGTTAGGGGAGACTGGGGGCTTGAGTCAGTGCCCGATGACGTGGAGGACAGGTCGTTGACCACGGCAGTGTCGTCCCAACCACTTTCTGTATCTCCTGAGATGGAAAGAATGGAATGGGGTGTGAAGGACAGGAAGGAACATGACCTTGGGCAACCTCCTCCCCAGGCCAGGGCCATCCTTCAGGGGGCAGAACTTTACACCTCCATCTCAGAGACCAGCAGGGGGCTCAGGTACACTCTAGGTTCTCTCTCTGAGGACTGGACAGGTTAAGGTTTCAAATTTGGGTGAGCTGATGTCTTCAAGTGCTGAAGACTAGGGGGTCCAAGTACTTGCAGGTAACTCCAACATGGAGCTTCCTCCTTTCCCCAAGGGAGATGCAGGAATGCAGGCAGAAGGAGGACTTGGCTGAACGTTCTGGAAGGGGAGGGTGTCAGGGTTGGGAAACATGGGCATCTCACTCTCCACCTCACCTGGAAGGGTACAGTACCTAATACGGGGGCACTGACACTCCGGCCACGATCTCCAGCCAATCAAGAAGCAGAGAAGCCACATGAAGAAGCAAGAGAGGCCAAAGTCCAGCCCAACAGAGTTATAGGGAAGCAAAGAAATAAACAAAAGAGTCATCGAGCAAAAGAGAAAAACTCAAACAGAAAGAAAAATAATCCCATAAGAAAAGAAGGGAGAAACAGGGAGTGAACTTGGCCCATAGGGTCAGTACAATGAGAGAAGGCCTCCTGTGAGGGGACCAATTACTCCTGGGGCCACTTCCTGGCAGTCTGAGGTGTCTATACACATGTAGGAAGAGGGAGGGAGAGCAACAGGGGCTCATATACCCGGCCACATGCAGCTCTTGTGTGGCTGCCAGGGCTCCCTCACATCAGACTAGAATGGTCTGAAGCAGTTGCAAGTGCAGAGTCTCAGTGTTACTAGAACAGATACATTCAAGAGCTTATCTGGAGTTCCTGCAGCCAGAGGCAGAACTGGCCAAGGGCAGAAGCCAACACATGGGCTGGCTCAGGGAACTACCAAGGATGAGGAGGAGGGTAGAGAGAGCTCTGCAGGGACCAGAATGTTCCCTCCTAGGCTCCACTGATCTGCTGTTCTTGAGGAAAGATGGCCTACTCTGCATGAAAAGCAGCAAAGATCTCCATGATCCCAGGCCCTAAGCACCAAAAGGGTACCTATGGATGGACATCCTTGCCCACTGTCCACTCCATTTCCCTAAGGAAACACTCTCCCTGGGAAGAGCACATAATATCATCCTACTGGTAATAGGGACGCTGCAAGAGGAAGGCAGAGACAGGAGAGAGAAGATCAGGATGACAGAGGAGGAGGAGGGAGGGAGGGACAGGAGGGATGCTGTGGGGGGAGGGGGGGCTAAGAGGGAGAGAACAGAGGAATGAAGGGAAAGACACGAAGGGCCAGGAGAGGAGGACAGGAAGAGGGCAAATGGGGGTGGAGTGATTGCAGAAAGAAAGGGCAGGCTCATAGCCTGGGTTTCTGGCACTCTCTAGGGCTTACCAAAGGAAACAATGTACCCAGAAAGGGAGCCATGGTCTTTGCAAGTGAGGCCACCCAGAGGGACGACTTGTCCCGTCCACCCACCCTCACCATCCTCCAACCATGGGCCACGGCAGTCGGGGCAAAGACCTTTGCAATAACAATAACTGAAAGTGCCAAGGCCACCGCCCAGGGGCCGCCGGCCCAGAGGCCTGGATACTCACTCAGCCTCAGCAGGCTGCTCCCTGCAGGGTCCGGCTGGGAGGCAGTGGGAGTCGACCTGGCAGCCTCTCCATTGGGTGTGGCTCCGGAAAGCTTCCCAGGTAACGTGGGGTATTTGTGCTCCACCAGGAAAGGGCTGTCCTATTGGAAGGAGAGAAGGAGACGTGTTGGAGCAACTTATCAGCCTCAAATGCAAACCCAGGTAGGAAATCTTCGGATGCAGGGACAACTCAGTTTTCCAAGAGCCATTTTTCACTTAGGCCAACTCAAAGGCCTTTCAAAGATCATTTAGTCCAGGCAAAGGGACCAGAGTTCTGAGAATGAGACTTGCCCAAGGTCCACGCAAGGAGACAGGGACAGAGTCAGGCCCAAACCCAGGGCTGACTACAACTGACCCTAAATGGGAAGTAGAAGTGTCTTGCAAAGGGGACCCTTTGCCATTTGGCCTGCTGCGAACTAACAGCTATGAGTTGCCCGTTGAATGTTTTGAATTAACAAACCCAAATTCTAGTAAAGGGTATATCTGTTGCTTTATTATATGTATTTATAATATACATCATGTACAAATTATATTTATGTATTATAATAACAGTTATTTTGAAAACTACCAGCTTAAGGCAAAGCAAGAAGGCACACACTCACTCGGGACATGACGAGAGAAAACAGGCCACGTATGAGGTTCAGCCCCAGTGTGCACACACCTTGGCTATAGAAAGGGTGCCCCGAAAAACAAGATAATGTAAAGGGAAAAGAATTGCACTTATTTGGTGCAAGATGGACATAATGCAGTCAGAGAAAAACAAATACCATATGATTTCACTCATATGTGGAATTTAAGAAATAAAACAAATGAGCAAAGTGAAAAAGAGACAACTAAAAAACAGACTCTTAACTCTAGAGCACAAACTGGTGGTCACCAGAGGGAAGGTGGGTGAGGGGAGGGGGAAACAGGTGATTGGGATTAGGAAGACACTTATCACAAGGGGCGATGAGTAATGTATATACAATTACTGAATCACTACATTGTACACCTGAAACTAATATAACACTGTATGTTAACCATATTGGATTTTTTTTTTTTTTTTAAGAGAAAGGACACAATGGCCCTTAAACCCACGAACCTAGGGGAAACCCAGTGGAATGAATTTGAGTAAAAAGAGAAAATGAAGCCACATTACCAAGGAAATCGTCTGTGGATGACTTGATTGGGCCCAGAAGAAAAGTCATACAAAAGCTCTGATTTCAAAATGGACAAGTCAGAAAAGTAATGGAGAGTTTAATGACTGACACATCTTTTCATTTAGGTAAAAGCCAAGTAATCCAGTGAATTTCTGAATTCAGTGTGCTTACCAACACATGTCCTAGAAATTGTTTGAAATCCAATTCCTTCCTTCACTGAACGTGGGCTACTAACCCCTATAAATAAGCTCAGAAAGGAGAGACGTGAAAAAAAAAAAAAAAGTAGAAGAAATCTCCAAGGAAGCCTGAAAGAACTGGCTGGGGAAGTAGCAATAATCAGAACCTCAAGATAGGGAGCCCGAGTGATTTTTAAATTCATGATGACCCATGAGGGAGAGATTGGACCTGGTTAGACCAACAGTGTGCAAATGCCAGTCCTTGCGCCAGCTGCTCCATAGTCACCCGGGACACTCGTAAAGACAGAGCTCCCCAGATGCACCTGGTCCTGTGAAGCCCCTTCTGGGAGTGCACCCTGAGTGTATTTATTATGATGATGATGATGATGATGATAATGATGATGCATGAGAGACACAGAGAGAGGCAGAGACATAGGCAGAGGGAGAAGCAGTGTCCCTGCAGGGAGCCTGATGCAGAATTTGACTCCAGGACCCTGGGATCACAACCCGAGCTGAGCCAAAGGCAGACGCTCAACCACTGAGCCACCAGGTACCCTGAGTGTCCATATTTTTAACAGGCATTTCAGATTACTCTGATGCACAGTCAGAGCTGGGAGCATGGCCTGTGAGCAAGGCAATGTTCGAAAAGGCTTAGGGAACTATGACTCTGGGATCCCCATCACATAGGAATTAGGGGAGTAGGGAAGGGCTCTCAAAACCAGATTTCTGGTTGCATCGTCACACGCAACCCCCCTTAGACAGGGCAGAGATGACAGAGGCTGCCGACGAGGGCTGCCCTGGGTGCTCGCTGAGGATCTGAGAGGGAAAGAGGCAGAACTGAACCCAAGCATGGGTGGCCCAGACCTATAAGAAAGATGACAAAAGGAATCGAGGGCAACAGAAACGATTCTCAGCTCTGTTCAGCCAAGGACAGCTGGGAAGAAAGGACTCATCACTGGAGAAGGTCAAGGTCAGGAGAGGACACACAAGGAACAGAAGAATAAGGCTGGTTGTGGGGGAGTGGAAATCCCAGCTGCCTTACATTGGAATGGAGAGGCAGCGCACCAGAGTGGCAAGAACACGGGTTTTGTATCGGATGGGCTCAGGCGAAGCTCTACCCCTTTAGCCTCGAGAACCTGTTTTATTGTTTCTCAATAGGGAAGGATTCCTGCCTCGGGCCGAGCATACCAGCACGGCACAAAAATGATCCTGTGCCAGGGGCCTGGAGTGACAGCAGTAACTACCAGAGCAGGCCCTAGGTCAAGGAAGGCACCCGTCAGACCCTATCTAGAATATGGTGCTCCAGGGTGGTCCAGGGCACCAGTTAGAGAAACCGGTGCTGACCTCAGGAGACCGAATAGGATCTTTAAAGGCTTGTGATCTGCGCACAGGAGAAGAGGATGTTCCACTCAGAGAGGGCCTGAGGAACTCAGATTCTGGAGCTGTCAGAGCAGGGGAGACGGGTGCATTCCAGGGGCTCCAAAGGGAGAGCCGGGATTGGCGGGTGTACACTCTAGGGAAGTCCAGCAGATGCGTCTAATAGAGCTGGGAAAGAGTATAGTCTTATGAGGTAGTGAGCCCTCGGTCACAGAAGCAAGGGCCAGACACCAACGTGAGGGGCTGCCACGGAAAGATTCTTGCATCTGTGGCTGAGCGCGTCCCCGTGTTTAACCACGACATCAGCACAGAAAGGATGGGAGCTGTCGCACCCCTCTGGCTGTGGGTGGAAATCCTAGCATCCCCCTTCCCGGCAGTCAGATTGGCAATGCCTTGTTAAAGCTGAGTTTTTCTGAGCCTGTAAAATGGAGGAGACAATAATAAATCCTACCCCACAATGGGGTGAAGTCACGCCACACAGAGGGGTGTGCATAAGCAGAAAATGGGAGAGGAAGCTTTGTCTTTCCTCCCGCGCTCTTGTCCCGTTAATGAATGCATTTTACAGTTGCCAAAGCTATAACCTGCTCGGTGAAAAGACTCCAGCAGACATGTGACCAGAAATGCAGGAGAGGGACATGCAGTCTCCATACCTTGGGTTCTACCAGTGGGGAGATCTGGTTCCCGTTGACACACTACGCAGTGGCAAGAAGGATTTCAATCCCATGGAGAGAGAGAGACCTGTATTAGTCGCAAACAACCACCTAGGACCACCTGCCGGCTGCAAGGCTCATTCCCTCCCTCCCCATCTTTGCCAGGTAATCACCATCCACGGAAGGAACAGAGATCCCTGTCCAATTCATGGACAGATGTTCTGGGCAGCTGCCAGCGACCAGAGAGCCAGAGGCACCGGATCACAGGGCAGAGCCACCGAATGGGCCCTGTGGCTCCTGCCAGTCCAGCCTTCATTGGTTTCCTTTGTAATTGCCAGCGCTGGTACGCCGCTCAGACCAAGGGTTGCATGCGGCAGGTGTCCATAAAGGTGCTCTGTCAGGGAAGGAGCCCTCATCTCCAGGGACCCTGTCACCTACCCCTCTAGCACTGGGGTTACCCATGTGGTCAAGGGTCGCTCTCAAATAAGGGGTCACAGAGCCCTCCTCACATCTTTCTAGGCTCTTAAAAAAGCTTCCTCTCTAATCTCCTAAATTATCTCATGACTCATCAACTTTATCCACATTATCTCTTCATTCAAAATCTCCACAATGCTCCCAGAGTGGCTCTGGGGATATAAGGCCAGGATTCAAGATCAGGGTTTGATCTGACTCATGGCTCTGAATTTATATTCTCCTACTCCCCGTGCCATATCCCAAAGCCTGCCTGTGCCCACTTCTACATCTTCTCTGTCAACTCCAGGCAGCATTTCCTGCCCCTGCCCTGCCTCTACGATGCCTCGGGCCACATCTGATTGGTTTTCTCAAAATGTTCATGTAATTCCTGCCTCCCCGTCAGCTATAGAAAGCCCTCTATAGGGGGGGACCTGTCTGTCACAGAACTGCTGGGTGAGTAAGTCAGGAGTCTTTATGGAGAGACCAAGAGGCTGACCTTGTCCACAGATTCACTTCTCAGGTCTTCTAGACTACAGGAGAGTTTTTTCTGAGCTCTGGAAAAACACAAAAGAAAGTTAACAAACAGTTACTAGAGAAGGTGTGTCATTTGCGCACAGAACATTCCGAGTTGTCCAGTTTACCAGTTGTCTGTTAAGTGAGTTTAGGATGAAGGTCAGGGAAAAACCATCCTCTCATCACAATCACTACATAGGAGACTGGCCCATCCCGGGGGATAGCCTGGTCAGACAACATATTGCTGAGGGCATGAGGGCATCACTTAAATCCAAATCAAAGGACCTTGGCATTCCCTGAAAGTCTAGAATACATTCAATTCTGTTACATTAATGGGAGCTAATTGTTATGTAGTCATAAAAGAAGGCTCTGTAGAGTCAAAAGACAGGAAAGGTGCCAACACTGCCTTGTCCGTGAATCTAAGACGGAATCCAGGGAGAAAGGAGCTGTACCACATGAGAGTGAAAATGAGCACATCAGCCAGGCACAGCTCCAGAACATCACCTGCTGGATCTTCCAACCCTTTGCTCCAGCTCCATATACCCTCACTAGTCTGTTCAGAGGAATTTGCTTTTTCAGAGATTATTTTGCAGAGAAGGGCACCAATTGTATAGAGAAGAGGCAATGCCACCAGTGGTCATAAGGGTTATTTTGTGACAAGTCTCCCTGGCAGTGTTATTTCTCAGTTCATATGAGTAAAGCAGAATCTCTTGGCACATTGGTCTCCTATGAGCCTGGTCAGTGTGAGTTAGTCAGTGTTGACTTCCTCCTGAGTGAACTCATAAACTGAATTTCTTATTGTGCAAAACCTACTGGTCAGTTGCTGTCTTTGACACTGACAGTTTTTCTCGAGGGCTAAAGGCTGAGGGAAACAGTGTGGCTCTCTAGAAAGTGGGGTCCTGAGCATGTAAGTTCTGGACTCTTAGCGCCATTCTGGGGAAGCTTCCATCATACTTATGGCCAATTTCCCCAGATACCCTCACTGAAAGACAGTCTGCTCTTGGCAGTGGAGCCTCTATGTCTCTATTACATGGGGCCCAACTTGGAAGTGTATTCTAAATTATTGACAT
Organism: Canis aureus; assembly: GCF_053574225.1. Taxonomy (NCBI): domain Eukaryota; kingdom Metazoa; phylum Chordata; class Mammalia; order Carnivora; family Canidae; genus Canis; species Canis aureus. The sequence continues at coordinate 19,605,936 of NC_135633.1, forward strand.
AGGAAGCTAGAAATGGGTTCATTTTCGAGGGACCCAGACAGGTGGCAGCCAGGTGATCCTATGGGCCAGCCCGTTATAATTGCTTCCCCAAAGCAATTAATCAACCTCCCTGTAGGAGAAATGGCTCTCCCTGGGAAGCCTGGACTGTCACAGGGCTCTAGGGATCCTGAGAGCAGGAAGGACTCTCAAGAAGAGCTGATGAAAACGAGACCTATGTCATGGCATACTCCCAGCCCCGAGGAGCCACTGGTGGGCACAGACAACCTACAGCCACCTCTCCTTTGAGCCTCCAAGCCCTGGTCAGGTCTACTCTCAGCGGCAATGGCCCAGACCCTTAGCCCATGGGAAGGGAAGTCTTTCTGTGGCCAGGGGAGGAAGGCACGGTTTGTGACTGCTCCGTAGCCAGGGCTACACTGTGGCCACTGCCAGGGTCTGGAGTGCTGCTCAGTGGAAGGTTAGGTGTGCCTAGGACATGGTGGCTGTGCTCACTATGCATGGCCAGTCCATGCAGGTGCCCTAAGAGGGGCCTGAGGGCACAGCAGCTCCAAGGAAATGATCAGGACTCCTACCTGGTTTCCAGTGATTTCTGCGGTAGTGGAGGTGGCCCCATGGTGGGAGAGCTACATCTTGGAGGCATCTGCACCAAAAAACAGAAGTCACTGTAGGGGGCAGTTACTGTCTGGAGACTTCCTACCAGCCTTTCTCCTTGAGGAGTTCCACTTCCTCCTCTAGGTACAGCCAGGATGGCTGTGTCAGTATGGGTGCCTTGCTCTTTCAAGATGCCAAGGAGAAAGGAGTATTGGAAACCTGGGCCGACCTGCCTCTGCTCCCCAGACCTGCATCCATAACCCTGCAGTAGAGGCCTGACACCTGAACCCCTGGGAATCCTGTTTCTCCTGCCCTTTCTGAGCCAGGCTGTTCAGCTTTTTCTTTCATTCAGGAAGCCACCACACACCCTTTCAAAAACATGCCTTCTTGGTGTAGGTTAGCCAGAGTCGATTTCATTTGCTTACAGTGAGAAACACTATAATTGATATATTCACTTAACAAACATGGGCAACATCTCCTGCCTGCCGGGCCCTGTGCTGTGTAGGCTAAGTGCTCCCTACACTAGACAGGCAGACAATTAGGATAAACGATCAGTATAGACGTCCTTATGGTACTGATACCTATAATGCAGTATAGAGATACAGGGGAGGGAAGGATAGTTCAGAAAAGGGCTTCAGAGGGGAGAACATTTGAGAAATGAGAATGCACTTAGTGAAAAGGCTAAAAGGGAAGAGCATTTTTTTAAAATTTTTATTTATTTATGATAGTCACACATAGAGAGAGAAGCAGAGACACAGGCAGAGGGAGAAGCAGGCTCCATGCACTGGGGGCCCGATGTGGGATTCGATCCCGGGTCTCCAGGATCGCGCCCTGGGTCAAAGGCAGGCGCTAAACCGCTGCGCCACCCAGGGATCCCCTAAAAGGGAAGAGCATTACAGGTGGACCAAACATGAGTACTGGTGGTGTCTACGGAGGACACGGTTTGAAGTTTTCAGCATCAAGTACTAAGTGCAAAGATGATCTTTTTCTCTAGAGCCCAGTAAGTACCTTTTTGGTCTACTATAGGGAGAACCCTGGTATTATAATACAGTTGTCTGGGCTTTTTGGTCAGATGGATGGGAGTCTAATTCCAGGTGCTGCCATCTACCCACCATGTGACCTAAAGCAGATCATTACCCTCTTTGAGCCTCAGCTTCACAATAAAATAAGAATCCCGACAGTGTCGTGAGGAGAAATGAGGTGAGAGCCATGTACAGTGCTCATCACAGCGACCACACAGAGCTACCGAGTGCCAATCATTGGTACCGTATTGTTGTCAGCAGTCTGGAATGTTTGTCTGAGTTGGTGACACTTTTGCTCCTCCCTCAGAAAAGCTGAGCTAGACTCCTGAGATCCTCTTCGGTTTGGCCATGCTAGAGTTTCATGAACTTTTTAGATCCTGGGCTAAAGCCCCTTCTCCACCTGAGAAGAGATCTTTGCATTTATTTGCTCATTTGTATCTAGTCTAAATGCAGAGAGATTCATGTAATAGGACCAGCAAAAGAGAAAAGAAAATCTTCCTGCTGGTTATAGGGACTGGAGGAGATGTCTGAAATAGGAACGGATCACTGCAACAGCTGGAGGTATTCCCCTCGACGAGCAAGACACATTCATTCATTCGACAAATATTTGCGTTCTCCTGGGCACCAGGCACTAACATAGAAGCTGGAGAAACAGGGGGAAATGAAATGAAACCACCTGGGTCTCTGTTTATCTCCCAGATAGGAAAGATGAAAAGCATTAAGGAACTGGATTGAGAATTTCTGTCTTTGCAAGTCCAGTCTCTATGATGCCACCCCTCCCACTCTGAATGCAGGCCTGTACCTGGGTGCCCTCCACCCTCGGTGCTCTCCCCAAGGGCTGGGAGGACCGCTCCACCCACTTAGGTTCTCACCTGTCATGCTTTATACCTGACAGGTACCTAATTAGACCCTCTCCCAAGCTCTGTACAAGCTCCTAGGGCCTGCAGAAACCCCACATCATGGATGAAACACAGCACCTCTGGTTTAAATAATTCTTCGGGGCCTTTATTTGCAGTGCTCCACTTTCTGAAACTTCCCTCGAGTTCTTCTTCATTGCTTGAGAGAGTTCTTTCTGAGGGCCCTGGAAGCATGAATGCAGAAGAGGGTGGGGTCATTACTGTGGGAGTTGTTCAGAAACCTGTAATGATGCAAAATTCTAACAGTCTTTCTCCTTCATGAAGAAAGCCTAAGGAAGATATAAAGGTACGTTAAGAGTGTGAGTCCTAAGATTCTTCAGGCCATCTGAAGAAGGGCTGTCATGAGGGTCATCTCAAGGGCAAAGCTCGTGGGTGGAACAGAGAGAGGGCAATCTCTACTTTCCCTCCCAAACCTCATTCCTTGGCCAGACAATTAGGCTCTGACTTGACCTCAAAGACCAGAGGAAAACGGGGCTGTGATACGTGTGCAGGATCAGCCAAAGCTCAGCTAGAATGACAGGTCTCTGAATACCCTCAGAGCAGCCCCCTCTTGTGAAGCAGGTGCTTTCCCAGGGCTGTGGTAGGAGCTCAGGTCAACGGCGTGGAGGCGAAGGCAGGCACCCGGCATCCGCCCTCCTGGGCTCGTATGAGCACTAATGCTGCCTGCGTGGTGCCTTCAGCCTGGCGGCAAGCATGAGACGCCGACAGCTCTCCCTGCCCTCTGCCTTCCTACGGGAACCCAGGCACCTAGAGACTCAAAGAAGGCTCCCCACGTGCCCTGGAAACCTGCTGGGGGAGCTTTTAGATTCCTCAGGAGGTGACAAGCTCGAATCCCCCGTGAGGGGTACTGAACTGATCTTCGGCTCAGGTTTGACTGCACTCACTGCCCCTAAGGGGTATCCAGGAAAGAACACATGGGAGACCCACAAGGACGGGGATTCCCAAGGGCTCGCATCGATGGCTTTCTCTTGACTATCTGCTTAGTCCCTGGGAGCTCTGGACTGTCATCAGACATGTTTCTAGAAATCTAGAATCTAGACAGTTTCTAGAAATCAATAGCTGCTACCAATTTCCCACCGTCCAGGACAGTCTAACCAGCTCCATTCTCCAGCAGAGGATCATCCCCAAATAAAGAGGAGTCTCTGGTGAAATGCCCCTGGGTTTAATGCAGTAGATGGAATTCCTTTCTGGGAGAAAATGAAGAATCCTCCTTGCCCTCACCTTGAGTTGCCATCATCATCTCCTTCACCCTTCGGTACTGGTTTAGCAGCCCCGTGAGCTCCTCTATCCGACGGTCCTGTCAGTGTGAGAGCAGACCATATGTGAACACCACCACTGGCCCCTCAGACGACTTCTCGTGGGGGCCCACACTATGTTCTGGGCACACTGAGAAGATATGCTCTATGGAACTAAGGAATGCTTCAACGGGAAGCCTAGTGTCCAGAGCCTGGGTTCTCAGTGGTCTGCCCCCTAGGCGCTGCAAACATTCTTATCTCCACCTGAAGGCTATGAGTCAGGTCTCCAGCCATAAAACAATCCTTCGAGGGGCTTAACACATTTCCAGAAGCAGGAAACTCACTATCTCCCTATCCTTTGCAATCTGCCTCCTGGTTGACTATTGTCCTCTTGGAGCTACATGCCAAGAAAGATTAAAATAAAGCTGTTGTGTTTATCTCCAGTTTATCTCACCTGTCCCTTAGAAGTCGGAGATTCCTTGCACAACAGACAAAATTCCCAGAGGAGATCATTTCTTTCAGTGAAGGTCTGGGGGCTTGGGAGGCCATACAGAGTTTGGTCTTAGACAGACTTGGGGGTGACCCTGGTTCCACTCCCTACTGTTATCTAACCTTGGACAAAACTACTCGAGTACTTGGAGTCTCAGTTTCCTCATCTGTAAAATGCAGGGTTGTGAGCTTCGGGGCTCAAGTTAGCACCTAGGTGGGTGCTCTACAGTTACAGAGGTGGCTTTTCCAGGATCATGCAGGAACCAGATGTGAGGAGCAGAAGGCAGCAGGGTAAGTACATCACAGGCTGCCCAGGGTCCTTGTGAGGGGTCTATTGCCAGACCGTTCGCATAGGAGGTAGGTGGACAGGTCTCAAGTTCTCCCAGGAGTCTAAGCAGCTGTTACGACACTCGCAATAACTGTGGTGGTATTTATTACCCCACACCAGCACAAACAGGTAGGACTTGAATCTGCCGTTGGGAGATTTTAGTTAGGCAAAGTCCCCAAGGCTTCAAAGCAAGAAACAGGTGGCTGAGGCTCAGTCTTGAAGAGGCAGCAGCCGTTCTCCTGACATGTCCCTGGGTCACTGGCCTGCTGGGCATGGCCCTGCCCAGAATATCAGAGACCAGTAGGGATGGAACAGCCAGAGATGTCAGCAGAGGAAGAACAGGGCTGCCTGATGATCGGCTTACCTTATCTTCATTGGCCACAAGTAAAGTTTCCATCCCCATTTTCAGACGCTGGATTTCTTGGTCTAGAAGAATTTAGGTGTAAGAAGAATTATTGAAACGCAGACAGCCATCCCCACGTGCTAAGATGCTGACACTTTCCTTGTGAGAACATTGCACATGGGCTCTTTTACTTCTTGAAGAGCCTGTGATGATGTCTGGCATAGTTGGTCTCATTGAATATTTGTTGGATTACTAAATGAATGAGCCTAGCATCTTATCTTCTCTTTATGGACATTAGCGGGGGGAAATCAAAATGCCATTTATTCAACAGTGACACAGAACAACCCCCAAATCTTTCAGAACCAAGATCTCAGAAGAATACAGACATTTATTGCCTATTACCTGAGTGGGTATGCACCTGGGCTGCTAACTAGTTTTGTAGAAAATGAGACTGTCCCATGGATTGCACAAAGGAGAGTTTAAAACAAGGGGGAAAAAAAAGTCTACAGCTGAATGAAGATGAAAAAAGAACGATTATGTAAAAGAGCTGGATACTTGGCTTAAATTAAAATGCTCTAGTCAGAATTGACTAACAAATGTTTAGACACATCTATATATACATTAAAACAAACCCTACAATTAAGGAAAACTATCTTATTTCAGAAACCCATAGAATTTCCCTGTAGCTCAAGATACCTGTGTCAATCTGCCGTCGACAACCCATGGCCTGCTCTCCCTCTGGACCTAATAGGGACTCTTGATTTCTTCCCCAACTGACCTGACGGGGCAGGTCAAAGGCCGATGCCTAAAGGAGCTGGAGGTCATTCTGCTAAATGTTTAGGTCCAGGGATTGTCACATAATTGGAGTTTCAAAACAAAGACCTGTCCCTATCCCTGAATGGATTACTGCAAAAGGAATAGAGATAATTATGTAAACAAAGTACAGGAGACGAGGGAACCAAGGTATAGGCATCTCGCTTACAACAAGAATAGGAAGAGTAAATATATGGGCTTTGTGCTAATAGTCATAGGGATTCATTTTCAGAGGAAAGTAGAGAGTGCCTGCTCACTCTCTTAGGCTCTTGACAGCTGAAGATCAGCTCTGCAGCTCCATTTGCAGAGGTGGTAAGCTCCATACGAAGACTGGCAAACCTCAATACTTTGGGCAGAACCCAACCTGAGGAGCAAATGGCCAAAGGACCAGCTCCAAGAGTTACCTGATGATTAATTAGAGGTGTGGACTAGAGAGAAGCAAAGTTGGAGGGGGAAGACTGCCTGCCCTAGAGTCAGGGCACAGGAAGTGTTCTGTGCAAATTAATTACCACAGGGAGTCTAGAATATCTTAGGGGGCTCCAGACCCCACCTTGAGCTTTGGCAGGTAGGGAACATGCTGGAAAGCTGGGAAAGACACCGAGAAAGGCTGAGGGAGCGATGGACATATGGGTCACCAATCTCCTTTTCCAGCCGGAGTCACTGTTTCAGGGCTGCCTGGCCTCCCCACCCCATCCAGGGACCCAAGCCACAGGGTGACAGGACCTCCTCTAGCACCACCTTCAGCCTGCAGGTAGGAGAAGTCACAAGGTGTGTGATTATTTTGTACACCAGGTGAATAGCTGTAAATATCAAATAGGTGTGGATAAGAGGATTTGGGGATTCATCCTCTATTTTGAATCAGCAGACTTGTACTTATCACGGACAATCCACTGCCCTTTCACTTACTCAGTATTCCTTAGGGGCCTACCATGGCTGAATGCTGTGTGAAGTTCCGTGGATATGGTCTTAAATAGAACAGAGACAGTCCCTGGCCCCACAGTGAGGACAACAGTCTATACCAAGAGACCTCCCCAAACACAGCCCTGATAAGTTTTAAGTGTTAGGACACAAACAAGAAGAATGCCGACATAGAGGACAATAGGACTGGGGGGCACCTCATTGAGGTACGGTGGCCAGGAAAAGTCTTTCTGAGAGGTAACATTTAAGTTGAGATCTAACAGATGAGAAATAACTGATTTTTTTCTGTAACCTCAGGGCCTTGTCTGGGTATCAGGCGAGCATCCATGAAGTGAGTGAATCACTAAAGCCTCCCTTATGGGGATGACACAAAAATAAGTCCTATCAATCAAGTGAAAAAAAAGCTCCAGAGGTGGCTGTACGGAGCTTAATGATCAGACTACATCTGAGAAAGCCTTCAGAGCAGAGTCTTCTGGACATGGGAGGAGTTCATGGCAATGATTCCACCATACAGCTGCACTTTATAGGCCCGTTCAAGCATGTGCGTGCATGCGTGCACACACTCATCTATTCACTTGGGCATGTTTGCACACACACAGGACATACGCGCACACTGGCATGCCTCTCACATAGGCATATACATACTCACTCAGGGACACACACGTCCACTTACGAGAGAGGGCTCAGGGCCCAGGGCCAACCATGTTCGATCACAGCCACACCAGTTACCTTTCTCCGCATGGTCATTGTGGAGAGCCGCAGTCCGGGAGAGCTGGCTGTGCAGACGCTCAATTTCTGCATCCTTCAGGGCCACCTGCTCTTGCAGCTGGGCTACCTCAGCCTGAAAGAGCAACAGAGGACCCCTAGCGGCTCAGAGGGACTACCAGACTGTAACGAAGTACCTCAAGTCATTCAGAGACCAGAACCAATGCTTGGGTCCCATGGCATGTGGGGCAGTCAGGAGCAGAGGTGTCAGAGGTGAGCAGAGGTGTTCACGGCCCTCCCCAGCAGGTGGCGCTCCTCCTGGCCAATCTGGCCCTGCCCCTGGCTCTGGCTCTTCACCTGCACCCTCCTACCTGACCAGACTCTTTCCTTAGCCTGCCCCCTGCGGCCCAGTCACCACTGAGGCCTGAGGAGCTGGAAGTGTGCACAATGGGAGGGCTGCTGATGGAGATTCTCTTTCTGGATGTGGCCTTCCTTCTTCCAAGATATTCATGCAACAGCACGTATAAACACCATTGTAACAAGTGTGCACATCTTTCATTTTCCTAGCCCATACAGGAAGTATAGTGGAAACCAAGTCATTCCTGGTAGACGGAGAGTGAGCCAAGAGTACTCCCTCCTTCGAGTACTCTCCCAGCCTTCATGCATAGCCATGGCCTCTGCCCAGCCTCCAGGCCCTGTGCACACTCACCCAACATGTACTTCCGTACAAGCATTCAGGTGTGCTGAGCAGATACACTGTTGCAAATAAAGCATGTCATACAGCTACAAAGCTGCATACTTACATTCGTACACAGCCACACGGACAGTTGTACTGGCAGGTTCCCACATTTCCACTAAGCAGAGCTTGTTAAATTTCACACATAACATTAGGTGTGATTTCCATATCTTTCCATCCTCATTAGAAGATCAGAACTGTGTCGGTCCCATCCCAAGGGGCACACTGGCTTTATATCCCTGCATGTCGCTACTGGGGAGACACCAGGAGTGCAGGATTCGAGGTCTAAGGCACAGAGCCACTCAGTGACCAGGCTGCCAACCCCACCTGCTCTAAAGCCAGGTGCCACCTACTATAGCCTGCTCCTGAGTTAATAGCACAGGTGGAGGCCCCTATCATGGAGCCCATCTCGGTGTATAGATCCACGGAGGCCAGAGAGCCAAGCCCCGCTACGTCAAACAGCTTGTTGAGGCCTACAGCCACAAGGCAGCTTTCCAGAGCTCACTTAGGGCCTCACTGCCTGTGACTTACAACTAACAATGTCGGTGGCTTCTGAAAACTGTAGCCTTAAGATTTTTGGTCCAAACGCCTCTCATTTCTACAAGGACCACAGTATTCTTAGAAGATATCCTCTTAATCTTTCTTGTACCTTCCATGACCATTTTCCCCTTTCTTTGCAGTCAGAGTGAGAGCTGGCCTCTGTTAGGAATCTGGAAGCCCAATGCTTGTCTGAGGGACCCACGACAGATGTTGGTGATGTGGGCCTATCGAGGCAGAGCCCAGCACCCAGCATACGGAGGTCTCTTCTCTTAAGGCCTGCCTCTAGGTGAGGTTATCTATTTAAAATCCTGTAGACTAAGTGGCCAGGCCCCACCTCCCATGTGCCAGTTTCCACAGAATAGGTCAGAAATGACAGGAGCTCTGTTGTGCTTAGTGTAGTACCGGTCCCCACAGCTGGGGAGTCTACAATGGCCCCAAGCTCTCTACCTGACCACAAGGACAGAGTACCCTACTGCCACGGCCACTGAGGCTGCACCTGTGCGGCAAGAGGTCCGAGGCAAAGGTATGCAGACTGGCAGGCAGGTGGGCACCCCAGCTCCCTGCAAGAACTCGGCCTCGTTAAACCCAGGGAGCGCACCCTACTGCTGCTGCACTTGAAAATGAATCACTTTCAGGGACAGACAAGATTAACACAGAAAATGGAAGAACTTTTAAGAACGGGGCAGGTTTTTACTGCAGGGAATCAGGATTTTGTAGAGAAAAGAGCATGGTTTTTGGAATGACACAGAACCAGATCTGAACCTCACCCTGGCCACTCTGAGCCTCGGTTTTCTTAACCACCAAAATGAGGAAAATAAATCAATAGACCTCAGTAGGCTATTTTATTGATCAAATGAGGAAGAAGTGGGCGAAGGGCTTGATGTATTCTGGCACACAAGAGGTGTCTCACACCTGATAGTTACTAAATAACCTGTAGTATCTCAAAGGCCTAGATGCCAAGGCAAAGAGCTTAAGTGATCTAAAAAAAGGTATTTGGTTTTATAACAGGTGGCATGTTCAACTTCAAAGGCTTCCCCGAGACGGGATTTGCAGCAGTGGGGCACTGTGACAGAGGTTCTGAGCTATTTGAGAAAACCACTGCTCCTGGAACAGGTAAGTGAAGCACCCTACATACAAGGGTCACTTAGATAAAAACAGAGCTGGAGAGAAGTGGGTTTGGTTTGCCAGGATCAGTGCTGACTTGGTATTATTCCAAGAGAGTTATTTCACTGCTCTGTGCCTCAGCTTCCTCATCCATAAAGTGGTTAAGAAAATCACTTTATACAACATGTTATACCTACATCAATATCATGTTCAGAGTTTTAATAGAGGGACATATATTATACATAAATTACCAACATTAGAAACTAAGAAAGAGAAAGAGAGACCCCCCCCACACACACACACACCTCAAAAGAGAAATTCCTAGAAGGAAATATTAGGAATATAGCTCTGGGGTGGTATAGAAGTGATTTTAATTCATTTTTTAAAGGTTTGAAAATTCTCTGTAAGGGGTATTATTGTTATAAATCATAAAAATTAACCTAGAGGAAAAAATAAAATTACAAACTAGAAGTTAAGAAAATTCTTAAATACTCTTTAAAACTCCAGTAAGAAGCGAAAATCTGTTAACACACCTGGGGGGCGCTGCAGAGACCTTAGTGAAATAGCAGATGTGCCTTCAGAGGTTCCCTCAAGTGGAAATGCTGCCCAGGGGTTGTTCCTTCCCCCCAACCCCAGGACAGCCTAGCTCCCCAGCTCAATAGAAACTTGATTTAGTTAAAACAATAGTCAAATTATGCATCTATGGAATATGTATATATTATGTATATATAAGTATATTCCATATGTATATTCCATACGTATTCAAGGCTAAAAATGAAGCATGCCTATTTTAAAAACTGATTAATAAACGGACTGCTGTATTTAAAGTGATGCAGCCAGTATAACATTGGTGTTCATCTGCCCGAAGGCTTCTCCCTTGCTCACAGCCCTGTCCTGGTCCCAGGCCAGCCTAGGGGTGCTACGGGACACAGAGAGAGGAAGGAGACTCAGCTACTCCAGCATGAATCATCTCAGAAGGCTTTCCCTACGAGAAGGGCTTCTTAGACCCAAGCTGCCTGCTTGCACAATCTGTGCACTGTTGCGTGTGCACACAGTAGGGTCAATCTGCGTGCTTCCAGCTTAGGCTATTGCAAACCCTGGGCTTGAGTGCAGACCCTTGCCACCAGACCTCAAACTCTCTGAAAGCGTCAGAACCGCCTCTTACCTTAGTGGCCTTCAGCTTCCACTCATACTGATTCCGTTCATTCTCCAGCTCTTCCACCTTGATTTTGAGGTGCCTGAGCTCTTGCAGTAACTCCTAGAAGGATGAGGGAGAAAAACAAGGTTCTGATGGTTACAGAGCACAGTGTTCCCTGGATCTCCAACCCTGGTGAGGCTCATGCAGAGGATGCCTGGGGCAGGAGCACCTGCGTCATGCTCCACGCTGCAGCTTGAATCTTTAAACATGGTCCTGTTTCGGGAAAAGCTGTTTGGGCCATTAGAAAACAGAAGCCAGGGAGTTTCAGGCACAGGAAGAGAAGATTTTCTTATTTTTAGAACCTGTTCAGCCTGCCCCTTTCTGAAATCCACATCCCCTGCGGGGTGTGCCCAGATTGTGCACAAGTGTGTGTGTGTGTGTGTTGGGGGGGGGGGGCTGTGCAGGACAGATAGGACTTGGGAGCAAGAGGAACAGAGGTGCAAAGCGAAGCAGCTTATTACAAAGGAGGAGGAAGCAGGCTAGGTGGGAGCACCTCTCTGTGCTGGAGGGAGCGATCTAGGAACCTGGAGAGGGGTGGCGTGTGATCCTGGAAGGCTCTAGAGAAGAAGGGACAACCAGCAGGACAGAAAACTAGAGAACAAATGCCAAATGTAGAGCCAGTCTGAGTGCTCCAGGGCAGGGGAGTGGGTCTGCTTAAAGGAAGGAGAGAGGGAGAAGGTATCCCAGAGGCAGACAGGGAGACAGTCTGTTGGGCTGGGGCGGAGGGCAGGAGGCAGTGGGAGGTGAGGCTGGAAAGATAAGGTGGGGCCCTACTGCAAGGGCTTTGGATGGCGATATATGGAGCTCTGATGCCAGTCTTTGGCCAGTAGGGAGCCACTGAAGGTCGCTGAATGAGGAAGGGAGAGTTGAACAACTTGGCCGTGGTGAGCTGGAAGTCAGATGGTTTCTTCTGACTACAGGGCCCTTTGCTGTCTAAACTACCCCTTTAGCAAAGATGACACCACTAAGCACCCTTGTCCCAAACCAAGGCTCCTTTAACAGACAGTTGGTCCTGCTGCCTGAGTCCTATCAGAAAAATTAGCATGAGAGTGATCACTTCCAGGCTTTCTGAACTCGATTCCCACAGACTCCCTACCTAACACCTCCACGCAGGCATCTCCGACTGCCATGGCCCAGTGGAACACTTAATTCCCCCTTTAAAAGACATTCCCGTCCCACTCAATGGCATCTCCATCCACCTACTTGCCTGTGCCAGAAACCTGGGGTCTATTCTTGGCACCTCGCTCTCCCCCACAGATGTAATTCATCCCTAAGCCTGGGTAATTCTACCTCCAGGGAAATCAATTTCTCTCTCCAACTCCACTACTCTGGCCTAGCGGTTTGTCTCCACAGCCCGCGCCCAGTCTCTCCAGGGCTTGCTCCTCTGTCATCTTGCCACCCCTCCCCCCCCTTTTTTTGTTAAGATTTTATTTATTTATTCATGAGAGACAGAGAGAGAGAGAGAGAGAGAGGCAGAGACACAGGCAGGGAGCCTGATGGGAGACTCGATCCCAGGACACTGGGATCACGACTTGAGCTAAAGGCAGGCTCTCAACCACTGAGCCACCAAGCCAACCAGATGCCCCTCATCTTCTCTTCTTGACGCCACTGTCCCCCCACCCCCCACCCCATTGCATCCAGGGGAACAATGTAATTAAAGCACACATCTGATCCTGGCATCCCTTGGCTCCTCCCAACTCAGTTCGGGCCTTCGCACACAGCGCTCCCTCCTGTCTGCAGTGGTCTGCTGGGTTAATTCCCACCGACCCTCACACTTCATCAGGCCCCCCTGCTACACTCACGGGGCACCTGTAGCTCTCCTACATCCTTTGCAATCAGACATTTACTGATATGATGGCTAACGGCTAGTTCTCCTCCCACGCTGTGAACTCCGTGAGGGGTCTGGCTAACCCCAAGTCTGTTTTGCTCCCTCTGGCACGCAGTAGGTCTGCATTCCTTCCTGACAAATGAACATGTGAAATTCAATTCATCATTTAACTGGCCCGGAGCTGAGACAATTTGCCAAAAAGTTACACTGCTGACCCTTGAATGTTGTAGGGTAATTCAGAAAGATTTTCTCATAGCTAAGGTAAACATTTGTTGATGCCCTTTTAGAAAAAAATTTAGAAAAAAAAAAAAAAGCTAATTTCCTTGCATCCATGACCTGCAACATTAGACTTTAAGGCCTCGTGGGACTTGCAGCTGATTCAGGATGGTTTTGTGAGAACATTTCTGGTCCTGCCTGAGAGGCACCACCAGGAGACATAGAGTATGATGCGGTCAGGGGCACGTCTTTCTCTTTCTAGGTTGTCTGTTGCCCATCATCATCTAGAAACACTGGTGCAAATTTTAGCCTCTTTTAGAGGTTCTTCTGCGGTGACCCACTCAACATGGGGCATGCCCAGCACCTTCTCAGCACTTCCCTGTCCAAATCCACACTTATACCTGGACTCTCATTTTTATCCCCTTATAATTTTTTTCCCCTCAATCATTTATTTAATTTAATGTAATCTCCTACTTATCTTAACCCCCTGCCCCCAAGCACTTCCCCTAATGCCTGAGTCTGGGTAGAGTTTCAATATGTTCCGTAGTTGAGTATGGATCGTGGTAACTTCCCCCAGAGCCGAGGCCGACCCTCTGCAGTGCTCATGCCTGTGACCTTGACCTTCCCTCAAGCTTTCAAGTCCTCTCTGACAGTGGGCCCCAGGGGCATAGGTCATCTCCATGCAGTTTCCATCACCAGGCCCAGCCAGGTCAAATAGGACCCCGTTCCAGCAGTGTGAGGAGCCAAGTCCAGAATACCAGAAAGATATACCCTTTGGGGCCCAGAGGTTGTGAAATCCCTCTAATGTGATGAAGTGGGGAATGTTTCCTAGAAACTCAGATGATGACCTCATTGTCATAGCAAATGGAAACTTGTGTTCTATTTTCTCACTGGGGATCAACTTCTTTAAAAATAAACTTGAAAGGATTCTTTCATGATGCTATATTTTCCTTAAAAAAAAAAAAGAAAAGAAATCCCATGAGATGGAAGTTCATCGACTCTCCCAGCCCAGAAGAAGCAGTGTCTGAATCACACCTGGGAAGGGAACTCCTGGGGCTTCCTTTGGCACGAACGCCCAATCCCTCAGTGCACCTGACACAGCTCATTCCCAACCCCGAGGAAGACGAGTGCCACTGCCTGTCTGAGGGGTGGCCTCACCTACTCAGACCTGCTCAGGGAGGGTCACAGAGCTCAGCCCGGAGGTAACCACAGAGCCATGTTAAGCCACTGCACGCACTTAAGGTTAGAAGAAACCCCAGCCCCTCCACCAGTGAAGTGCCCCCCACACGCATGCTCTGATATACTTAAGTGTGGTTCCTACAGGTGACCCCTCCCAACAGGCACCGTCCTGGCTGCAGGGCGGGGGCTGGGCCGCACCGTCACCGGCTGCCACCTCCTCAGGGTCGCCCCTACCGAGGGAGAGGCGCTCTTGGATCTGCCTGTGGATGTCCAGCTGCAGCCTACACATCTGCTCCTGCAGCTCACTGATCACATTCAGAACTGACTGTAAGAAGAGAGAGGGAAAAAAAGCACTCAGGGTCAGTCAGCTCTCCACGCAAAGCTCCTCAGCAGAGCAGCCCAGAAAGAAGGAAGCATGCAGAGGGCGAGCAGCAGGTGGCCCCAGGGGGACCGCCCACTTTCTTCATGGGAACCAAGAGACATGGCATCTTCGCGGACACCAGCCCCCATCTATGGGGCTGTCTTGCAGTTTGAACAAACCCCCGGCAGCTCCGTAGTGCCACACCGGGACCATCCTGGCACAGGAACAGTGAGGCCCGGGGCCTGGAACAGCAGATACAGGCACACAGAGAGACCCACACACCCCTTACATGGGCTATGGGTGCCAACCCCACCCCCGTAAGCACATTGACCCCCGTGTGCAGGTGACCCACGGCACGCAGCACACTTATGCACGCTTATACGTCCCAACTCTAAACTCTGCCTCACACTCTATACCAAACCCTCTCACTCCAAACCAGACTCCTTGGTAGCTTCGAGAACATTTGGCCTTTTATGGCAATTTTTTTTTAAAAGATTTTATTTATTTACTCATGAGAGACACACACAGAGAGGCAGAGACACAGGCAGAGGGAGAAGCAGGCTCCATGCAGGGAGCCCGACGTGGGACTCGATTCTGGGACTCCAGCATCAAGCCCCCGGGCCGAAGGTGGCGCTAAACCGCTGAGTCACCCAGGGATCCCCTTTTATGGCAATTTTGAAAAGCCACTGCAATCCCTGGAATTCATACTTATCTACTCAACTGTGAATCCCTCTCACTAGCAGCTCTGACCTCTTACACCTACCCCACTGACATTTAGGCACTGTGCAGAGACCCACGGCCACACTAACCAATGGTGCTCACAGCTGAGTGGGGAGAGACACACAAATAATCATGACAGGCCGTTAGTGCCACTACCCAGAAAACATAGGGCTTCCAGGGAGTGGCTAGTTCTGCCTGGGTCAAGAGAAAGGGATGGCATGAGTCTAGGTGATGCCACCGAGGCACGTGCCTTGCCCGGGTGTGGGAGTGAAGGAGAGCGAGCGAGCCATGAGCCTCGGTAACATGATAGATGATGGTGCCATTCATGGCAGCAAGAAACCCAAGAGGTTGGGGGATGCTCTGAGCAGCCTGTGGCACGGGGATGTGGACTTAAGGAAACACTTGGCAACAGAGCAGAGCAGAGACCTGGGTGGACAGAGTGGCAGCCAAGGAAACTGCGTAGGCCTCCCTGCCCACCTTTACTGATATTCTAAGCGCTGGCATCTGATACCAAGGTCTGCTGCTGTCCAGGTGTGCCAGCAGGAAATTGTCCATCCTCCCTAATGACAATGGTGTCTAAGGAGAGAAACTCCCACTGGTATCTTGTTTTGTAAATCCCCTTCTCCAACGTAGAAGGGAAACAGGGTCTGAATGGCAGCTCAGGGCTGAGAGGGTGCTGGGCTACAGCCCCTGCTCTCCTTCCCGCTGATACCATTTGGACTGAGGGCTAAATGGTGCTTTCCAGCATAAGCAGCCCCCCAGCCTCCCAGCTGCTCTGTGAGCCAGTCCACCTGAGCTGGCCCACAGACAGCCCCGGTTGTCTTCCCACAGGGCTGTCTGTCTAATAAGACATTTTCCTACCAAGACCAGAGGATTGGGCTGAGAAATCAAGGTGACCCTTATGGGCCTCAGGGCCCTGGATCTCAGACCTCCCCACAGCTGCACTCTTACTGGTCCCTGATGGGCCAGCACCAATGGGCTGGGGCATACCTGTCCTCTACCTTCTTACCTGCAGTCCCAGGACAGACACTGGCCTCTGACTTGGCCTGTGCTGTGTGCACCACTGGGCTCCAAACCTCTTGCTGGCTTAGAGCACATGCATGACAAAGGTAGGGGAGGATTCTCACCTGACTAGCCTGAACCACTAGGCATCACAGTCCAGCTCTGTCTCTACTGCCCATGGACTTGGCCACCACTGAGAGGTGCTCAATGGGGAAAAGACTGTCTACACTCAGTTTGTTCCTGCTTTTTCTCCTGAAAAGTCTCAAAGTCTTTTGGTACTTTAACCACTTAGCAGGTAGGTCCCTAGGACTACCTTTGAGGACCAAGAAGCTGGGCAGGAGGAATTAATATGAAGGAAAGGCACTGGAATTGGCAGCCTGGGATGGGGGGATTAGCTAAGCACAAAGGGAATTCTGGGTGGGGTGGGGGGGGTGGGGTCCAGGCAGTCTTTAGATGAGCAACAGCAAGGTGAGGGAGATCTTCCCCATGGCCTTGATCTCTGTAAAGCAGGTATGTTCCTTCTCAAAGGACGTAGCAGTCAAACAAAAGGGGGTACAGATTTAGAGTGGCCACTGTGAGGTATGAGAAGAGGAAAGGTAGGTGTGGATAAGAGGAATACTGAGGAGAGGGGGAAATGCAGCTGGGAATTCAGTGGCATGAAGGCAATTTTTAAAAGTTTTACATCGAACCCTCTAACCAAGAGCCTTGGCGTAGAAGGAAGGATGGCAGATGAATCAAGGATGAAGCCAAAAGCAATCCCTCAAGGTAACAATCAGCCTTTACCTCCCCAGAGAGGGACGTTAGCCTGTTAGGGGCAACTATGCCACGATGGTACTGGCATGACACCATCGGAGCGTGCAGGCTGCAGACTCATGTACACTTGTTTTCACTTGTGTAGAATTTTTTTTTAAGATTTTATTTATTTATTCATGAGAGACACAGACAGAAAGAGAGGCAGAGACACAGGCAGAGGGAGAAGCAGGCTCCATGCAGGGAGCTCGACATGGGACTCAATCCCAGGTCTCCAGGATCACACCTCAGGCTGCAGGTGGCGCTAAGCCGCTGCGCCACCGGGGCCACCCTCACTTGTGTAGAATTGAGGGTTTATATCTCATAGGGTTACTGTGAGGGGTTAACCACGTGAGCCCTAAGTGATGCACCTGGCACAGGGCCTAGCACATGGGAGGCATCAGATAAATGTGAGTTCACTTCCCCCACTGCCTCTCCTCTGCCAAGTGTTTGAGCCATACGAACTAGGTGAGTAACGGAAAACACCCAACGGTCATGGGACACAGTCAAGGCCCATGACATTGATCGCTGACAAGAAGGCCCACTCAATGGCTCTGCACTCCCTCAGGTGCTCACCATCTTGACTACTCATTTCCAGAATCTTTATTTAGTTCCTTGTGTACTAGCCCTGCTTGTCTTTAGACTGCTTGTCTCTTTTACTATAGAAGGGGCTAGAACTTCACTGCCCTGTTCCTTCTTTTGTTCTCTCTATCGTTAAGCCTCTCAAATGAAGAGTCTAGACCTGCTATCTGACTTCATCACCCTATTCATTCCCTGGCCCCAGGTCTCCAGGCAGACAAAGTCTGTCTCCACCATGAGGGCCACTTATCTTCCTCAGGACCCTCTTCCTGGTCAAATCACAGGTATGTTCCTGTCCTCAAGTTGCTTGGCTCCGTTATGAAGTGTTTCCTTCCATACCTTAGTGATTTTCCACTACTTAGGTTCTTCTGACCTTTTACCCTCTTCCTGGCAACCTAGCTATCACTCCAGTCTATATAGGTTTTTATGAATCTCAATGTCAGTTGATCCAGTTGGTTTTTCTTTGGCTTCACATCATCAGAGCTTCATGACCTTCTAGATGAGCTTCCACATTATATGTTAAAAATGCAAAATCAGGGGCACCTCAGTGGCTCAGTTGGTTAAGTGGCTGCCTTCAGCTCAGGTCATGATCCCAGGGTCCTGGGATTGAGCCCCAGGTTGGCTCTTTGCTTCTCTCCCTCTGCCACTCATTCTGTTTGTGCTGTTGAATAAATAAATAAAATCTTTTTTTTAAAATGCTAAATAAGCAGGAGGGCAGAGGACTGTCACCCTCTACAATAAATCCTCCTAGAGTTGGTCTCTAGGTGCTATTATTACTGGAGTACTTTTCTTAGCATCCATCCTATATTCCTCTATTTCATCCAAAGACTGCCTGAGCAGTGTTCGTGCAATGCCTCACAAAGCACGCATTTACCCCGTCTATCCCACACGATGCATTCCTGGCCCAACACACAAAGTCAAGTTGATATAACTTGCTCTTAATGAATACCATCCCTAGTTCATCTCCCAGCCTCCCACAACCCATCACAGGGGTTAACCCCAGCCTCAACAGACTAAATTTCATAGAACCTATCTAACTTTCTTTGCCAGCTGGGGGGTGGGGGAAGAGGAAATAGTTCACCTCCAGTTTGCTAACAACTCACCCAGTTTCCCTGATATCTTAAAATTCACTGACACCAAACAGTTTGGGGACTGCTGCCCTAAGTTCTTTGTGCCAGAGGCATCAGTGGAAGGGAGCCCGTTCTCTCTTTGGTCTTCTTGAGGATGTAACTTTAACCAAAAGTGCCTCTCCTGTCCTTGGCACTGTCCTTCTGTTTGGGGTTTGCCCCTGCTGGTGCTGCTTATGCAGGGGCACTCTGCTTTGTCCTTTCTAGTTTTCATACAAGCCCCTCTGAAAACTAGCTTCTCTCCAGGAGCCCCCAAGCGTCTCCTTTGTGTTGATATCATTTGTGAGGCTGCAGTCAGAAACAACATTATATTTTAGTTCCATATTCTGAGTCGTCTTCTGTGTTCCTTCTAAACTTTCAAAGGTATGATTTCCCGAAGCCTACAGGCACGGCTGTCTCCACATGGCTTTCCTACTCTTGCCTTTGGGGACTCATAGCACAGTGGTCGTGCCCTCCCAAGGCACCCGACACACTGCCCTCATAAACTAGTCTCTCCTTTGCTTCAGCATCACAGCTAGAGCAGCAGTTCCCAGGTTCCTTCTCTGTGCCCACCTGGGTAGAAACAAGCCAGGGAGCGGGGCACTGAAGGGCAGCCTCTCAAATATGTTCAGTGTTGAGCTGGAAGGGATTTTGAGGAGCTATGCAAACTGCCGCCCCCTCCCACCACTGTCCTCCTGTCCGCCTCCGTGGGCCTGGACATCTGTATCAGACTGCACCGATTTCCCTCCTGCGCTCGGTGGGGGGGGCGGGGGGGGAGCTATGTGAGGCACCTGACACTTCCAGGACACTGCCCTCTCATCCTCCCACCCTGTGTGTTATTTTCCAGGGGATCCACCCTCGGGCTCAGCACTTCAATGGACATTTATCCATCTTTCTCCCCAGGGCTGGCCCATCACCCCTCATAACAGGTCTATTTCTCCCCCATAGGGCAGACCCTCTGGTAGCCCTGTCCCATTCTTGGGTCCCATGTCACCAAGTCTAGGTGATGTGTCTGAGGTTCTAACTGCCACTCTGTGTTGTACTCTCAGCTGGCTTTATTACTCCTGCTTCACCAACCATCAACGTTCTTCTTTATGGCTTATTTCCATGTGAAATCACTGGTCCTGACACCTTCCGACCTGTTAAACTTGTTCCCAGTTTTACTTAGTTCTTTTTCTTTCTCTTCCTTCATGCTCAGTTTAATACTGGTCTGGCACTTACACATCACTGATGGGAACACAACCTCTGTGCTCCAGAGGACAACGTGGAAATATCCGTCAAAATCTGTGCATGTAGCCTTTGGCCCATCGATTACACTTCAGTATCCTCACAAGCATGCAAGATCATTCACAGCAGCATTACTTGTAATAACAAACACCTGGAAACCACTTATATGTCCATCAAGAGAGAACAGGTCAAATTAGGGTACAGTCAGATACTGAAATATGCAGATATAATATTTTTTAATGTACTTGGTACATTAAATTACCAGAGTTTAAATTAGAAGGTCTAGAAATAAACTCCCAGAGTGCTAAATTAGAAGGTCTAGAGTAGTGTGCATGTGTGCAAAAACGAGGCAGAGAATATGTGTGTGTATATGTACATACATCTCTCCACATAAGTTTGCTTGTCTGTGCATAACTCTGGGAGGATACAATCAAAATGATCACAGTGGTTCCTGACGGTGGGCCTCAGAGGCACGGAATGGGACCTTTTGCTGCATGAACTTTTACGCACTCTTAATTTTTGAATTGTGGGAGTGTATTTCCTATCCTAATAAAAATCAGTGAATAAAATAAAATACATAAAACAAAAAGTGGAAGATTCTCCTGCTCAGGCCAGTTCTTCCCAGAGCAAACACCATCATCTTCTCAGTCCCTGCTCTGTGCTTCAAGTCCATCATTCTGGTTGCCTCGTCCAGAAACCAGAATCCCTCCCTTCCAAGGTGCTCACCACAGGAAGGAAAAAGGAGGACAATCCCACCTGTGCTGTAAGACATTCCTTTTTCTGCCAGAAATCCTACACTTTTTGGCCCCTTCTCCATACTTGGGTATATCTCTGATCAACTGGGAGGCCTTCACTTTCCAGAACATGCTGGATCCCTGCTCCCTTCTTCACAGGATCTCTGATACTACACACCAACCTCTTCAATCCCACAAAGAGATCCAGCTGCGAGCCTCCCTGTGCCTCCAGTGGTTTGGGGAAACCAGACTCCCATCTCCAAGGAATATGCTTCTGGAGGGACATGCCTGTGATATGGTGTGCCACCCAGAGGTTTTCCTTTGCCTCTGGATCTTTTATGTTCTATCCTCTTAATTCTGGTATTTACTTTCCATGGCAGCCATTCCTCTGAGGTCCTGCTTCTCAAGAATAAACCTAGTTGATCCAAGCTTGGGTCTCCTAAAATGCCCCAGAATCACTGCAAAAGGCTCATGAGGAAAGGTAAGGATACCGGCTGGGGCCGGGGGATGGTGAGGATCAGAGCCAGACAGAAAAAGCAGCCTGCGATGCTCTTGTTAACAGCATTCTTTTTAAATTTTCACTGAAACATAAAGTGGAATTTGAGGATAAAGCCTGAATTACATGGAGGAAATCTCAGATCCAGCTACCCTAGAAAACAAACAAAACAAAGAGAAAGGTCCTGCCTTTCCAAACCACAAGCCATCAGGCCTTGGGCTAAGTATATTCACTGGAAAAAAACCCAGCAGCAGTGCAGGCTGGGAGGCAGCATTCCCCTTATCCATGTAAGTACAACCTCTGGTGACCTTAGCTAAGTGTCCCCCTCGAACACGTCCACGCACGTGACTACAGGGGCCCTGGCTGTAGCAGCTCCCTGCGGTTTTAAGCCTCTGGTGCTCCAGATAGTTGCAAATAGAGCCTCTGAGCATACCAGCAAAGATTATGTTCAATCCTAAGAAGGAGAAATGCGTTTCAGGTCATGTGGCTGTTCACGGAGTATCACAGGTTGGAACAGCCTGAAAAAATTCCTCCACATAGAACCTTATGTTTGTACTAGCAACTGGGAAGGGCCGTTATCTCTAGGACTGAAGCCAGCAGCTCAGAGTCCATGTTGCCTCATGCATGAATAGCCTAAAGGAATACAAAAACAAAAAATTCAGATTGAAATATAATCCCTCGGAAAAGAAAAAATAAAGCAAACAGCAAAATGACTACTTTAGTTGTACTTGGCCCAGAAGTGGGAGCTCGCCTTCCATCCTGTCTTCCCCAGAAAGGAACTCAGCTGTCCCAGGTTGGTGCAAACTCTGCGTTCTCTCCAAGATGGATTCACACCCACCCACGTGCTCCCTACAGTTCAGAACCAGGCATGTGACCCAAACTGGCCCAATGAGATGCAATCCTGGGGCTTTTGCTGGACCTCTGAGAAAGAGACTCTCTCTCTCTCTCTCCATGGGTCGCCCGCTGGTGGAATCTAGAGCTGCTGAAGGCCATCTGTGTCACCACATGGGGAGACCCTTCCTGAAAATAAGACTAAAGCAGAACCAAGATTTACACTAAGGCTGAGTTTTAATGAAATTGTGAGGTCACCTGGATCTAGTGATATTGGCCTTCAAACCCTAGACTCGTCAAGTTGTGTGACCTAAGAACCTCCCATGATTACTTATTTTTTAAATTTAAGTGATTTTGAGTTGTCTCTACCACTTTAAGACTTCTCAGACTTTACTGATTTCTGCCGCCAGAGCCTTAATACATGTTCACAGGGAATCACACAGCTTGAAACATTGGTTAAAACAACAAAACCCCAAAACTCTAAACCTGGAGAAAATTCAGTTTCCTTCTTTCTGAACATTTAAGAAGTAAAGTCTATTCAACTAACACTTCACCCAGATAAGCTCAGTCTGCGTGACCTTGCAGTTTGTAAAAGTAGCTTAATTTACATTTCCATCTGCAGCATGCTTAACCATACAATCAGTAAGTAATAGATACAAGCTAGCTGTTACTATGTGCCCAGCACTATGCTAAGGATGGTACCCTCATGATCTCATTCCCCCCTCCGAACCAGCTAGGAAATAGTGTGACTCTCTCCATTTTACAGAGGAAGAAGCAGAGGTTACATTACTCGCCTAAGATCACAAAGCTAATGAGTAGCTCAGCTCCACATTACAGCTGGAAGATCTGATTCCAACTCTTAATCATTAGAAGACACGGTCTAAAGCTTAATGGAGAGATCTCTTGGCAACCCTACTTACCAACGAGCAGCTTCTCAAAAGCAATGCATGGAATTGCCCACGTATTAAAAGCGTCCCAATCACCAGTGTTTACCCAGTACACACAGAAATAGGGAAGGCTTCAGTGCACAGGAATGGTAGTGCTTAATAGAAAGGAACAACATTCACCTTTAGATTTTGGAGATGCCTACATGGATGCGGCAGGGGATGGGGGTGAGAATAAACCAGGTACCTACATTATGCCAGATACTACGATAGGGACTTAACTTTTGGGATTTGATTCGGACTACACACAGTTACCAGTTCTACAGATAAAGAAATGGAAGTTCAGAGAAATTAAGCAGCTAGCTTGCTGAATGAAGTCCAAAGGCCTGTTAAACAGGCCAGTAACTGAATCAAGGTTTTTCTAATCCTAAAGCCTATCTTCTTTCCACGTCTTACACATCCAGGTGCAAATATGGGGACTTGTAGGTCGAGGTACGTGGAAGGTGGTCACCTAAGGATCTCACTCAACTGGATGTTCTCACTCAACAAAAGCAGCTCGGAGCCTAGAATTTATCCACAATATTTATCCCAAAAAGGAGTCTGACATGCTCTAGCCAATGGGATTATAGAGCCTGAAACAATAACAGGAACGATGCAGGAAAATATTATATGGGCTCCCTCCTATAACCTATCAGAAGAAAAGAAACACATAATCTAAGAGTTCCATCTGGGTCCATGAAATACACTCCTTTGCTGTAATGACAGTGGCCTACTGGGCAGTGGACTTCATCCCAATACATGGTCACTACCTTGACTCTCACAGAGGACATCTTGGGTCCCTTCACATCTTGTTTGATCCTCCCCACGGCCCCCCACCCCAGCCGCTTCCCTTTCCATCCTTGTCAGCAGCTTGAGGGAAGATAAAGCCTTAGAGCCAAAAGTGGGTGGTTTGGGCATTGCTGAAATTTGCAGCCACAGCAAAACCTGATAACTTGGTATTAACAGATCATTGCGTCTCTAGTGCATAGATGCTGCTGGCGCCCAGTGGCTGCCAGGCTTGGGGTTGACTAGATGGCCTGAGTCCACATTAGGCTAGCTTCCCCTGCTCTGAGTTTAGAATAGTATGGATACCCCCTCCCCCCAGAATTTGGTATATCACACTCACCTCTGCTTTTCTCTGCTTCTCCTCCTGCTCTCTCTGCTCCTTCTCCATGCCAACCAGCTTGAGCTTCAGCTCAGAAACTTCAGTCATCAGATCAAGCTTCTGGGTCTCAAGAGATGTGCGGCTTAGCAGCTCCTGCAAGCAAAACCAGATCTCAAAATCACAGCCTCCATGGCAACGAGGGCAATTGTAGCTCCATCCAGAGCACAGAAAGCAATCTCTAAGTTGTATGTTGAGACTGCTGCATATGAGCCACAGGTCTAGGAGGGACAGACCCGGTCTGCTACTGGGTCACTCAGGGAGAGCGCAGCCCCTGCCACTACCCACTGTGCTCTGAGAAACAGTGTGAACTATAGCTCTCAAAAACACATTTGCCTAGAGAAACCAGTATTTCCAAGGCAGCAAAATGGACAGTTTTGCTCAAAGAACTAAATGTTTCTATCTCTGTTTTTAAGGAAAATAAGCAGGTTCTCTCAACCAAAACAAACAAACACGAGCTTACATTAACAACATATTTTTCAAAATCAAGGATTCCAAATCATCTCCTGGGCTCAATGTTCAGCCCCCGTCTTCAACAAATTTCATTGTAAAGTCTCACTGCAATGAGCCTAGGAAAGAACTAGAGCATAAGGTGGATATTCAATGAGTATTTATTGAATGATTAGAATTGTATTTATGTGATATGGAATTTTTCCTAGCCTATGTGATATGGAGTTTTCTGAGCCACTAAGGGATTAAACAGGAAAACTGTTCTTTCCTTACTGTAAGGCTAGACTAGGGGAGGTTATAAATCCTGCCATCACTAGAACAGTGGTAGACAACAACCTGCCTTTAACACATACACTTCATAAGCATACATAAGACAAAAAAACAAAGGTGATAGACATAATACCTGCTGGGAACTACTAGGAATTATGAAGGACCTCAAAAACCACGAGCATTCCCAAAGTCTAGGGGCAACACTTCTCCAATGGCAAAAGGCCATTGGCTCCGAAATCTTGGCACATGGTTGGTAGACACTGGATATGTAGGTCCCAGCAAGGAGACTATAGTAGGCAATTCAGAGAGTAACCAGCCACAAATAAGCAGCCAAAAAAGATATACTATCCTGTTATAGTATGAATATTCTTTATTCTCTTGGGCAATGCAACCATATTACAAGAATGGTGACCAATATGCTGACCCAATAGCTAAATTTCACATATTGTGAACTGTCCACAGACCATAAACCAAACCACACAGGACAGAGATTTTAACTGGGAATACAGGGTTCCCTAGGTCAAGGCCCTCAGGGTCTCAGAAAGCCAAGCTACAGACTATCCACCTGCTAATCTGAGGGGATGAGTATCTAGAAGTTCAGCAAAATGAGCTCTCTGAGCACTGGGTAAAAGAGGCCAGCTCTTCCTGTTTCAGCCGGACTGGAAGCTAGCTTATAGGGCGGGGGTGGCAACGCTGCCATGTGTGAACCACAGCCTACTTCGTCATAAGGAGTCTGCCAGATAAATGTGTATAATGGTGGAGGGGGCAGGAGAGAAGACACACAGATTCCGTGAGTGCTTCCTCTGTGCCAGACCCTGCTGGGTACTTTACATGCATGCTCTCAATAAACCTTCCTAGTGATTCAACAGTAAATATTATCCTAATTTAACAGATGAGCAACCAGGCCCAAAGATTGGCCTGTCTTGGCCAAAACACATGCCAATCCACAACAGCAGAGTTAGTTTTCAAACCAAAGTCTGTTTGACTCCAAAACTCATTTCTAACGTATCTCATTGTTTCCTAAACAAAGGAAGAAGTCCAAGAATTTTAAGGGAAATAACAAAATACATACTGAAAAAAGCCAATCAACAAATATTCACGGAGTCCAGCAAATTGCCACTCAAAATTGTCAAGATTTTATTGAGCACACGTTTTCTACCAGGGCCTGACGCTAAGGCTCTCTTAAGACTCAATTCACCTGGACACCCACCTACTCTTACCTCCTCCCCCGCCTCATTCTGTGTTTCCCTCTCCAACCTTTCATCGACCTGCTTTGTTCCAAAAATGATTCGAGACGGTTCAAAAAATGGACAGTTTGAGTTAAAATGTAAAATCATAAAATTAAAGCAGGTAGGAAAAGTAGTTAAAGTTAAAGCCACAGCCATAGTTGGTATAAAACACCTACCCTAAAGTTCTGTGGACTGCTAGAGATGGACCATACTGTGCACATGAGCTTTGCAGCCACCAATGGGAAGAGAAAGAAGAGTAATTCTACAAATCAGGGTCCCTGAGACAATTGCTTTGGAACATTGACAACTGAGAAAATATTCTTCTATGAGACTTTAATCACTTACTCAATAAATATGTTTTTAAATATCTACCAGATGTCAAGGCCTAGGGATATGACCATTAAAAACACAGCCCATTGAGCGCTTGAGTGTTGTTAAGATGCAGTTTGTCTACTAACTAGCATTCATGATACTGCATCGGTGGGATTCAAAAAAGCCTCAGAATGTATCTCTCTTGAAAACTAAGAATCCACTCTATTTCCACTACTGCCAAAATCCCTCTAGCTATTTTAAGCTGCCAGGTTGTAATTGGTCACACCAATGTTCCAGCTGACAAGGATAATATTCGAATTGGTCCTACTAAAGTTCCAATAGCCGTTCCAATTGGTCATGCTGGGGTTCTAATTGGTCACACTAGCATTCCAAGTGGGCATTCCACTTATTAGCGATTATATTCCAGCTATTAGATCTATTAGCATATGCCTCTACCTTTCATTATCATCACCCCTCATCCCTGTCATCAATGAGTACTGTCCTAGTCCCTGAATTCAAAATCAGCCTTCGACAAGCTCATCCCAGTCCATCTCCACTTCCCATCTCCAGGCTCACATGGCCCCGAACTACTATTATGTGCTATATCTCTATCATCTGTGTCCTAAGAGGGTTTAACTATCCTACATTTTCAACTGTTCCTTCCTCCTCCTTCCAGCATACACTGGATCCTAACTTTTGCATCCCATGACCTATCCTTCCC
This sequence comes from Canis aureus, assembly GCF_053574225.1. NCBI lineage: Eukaryota > Metazoa > Chordata > Mammalia > Carnivora > Canidae > Canis > Canis aureus. Next base: position 19,633,007 of record NC_135633.1, read on the forward strand.
AGTCATTTCAAATGGAGTCCACTCTGCTCCCCAAATCCAACTTCTTGGACAACTCTCTCCCTATTTCTGACTGCTTCCAGACCACTACTGTTCTTATCGACCATCTATGTCTGCCCTCCTCTTCTAAGGCAGCGCCATTTGGTTATAGCCTCATTTCCCAAATATCCAGAACCCAAGACAGTCTCCCATTTTCCTCGGGGCTTTGTCTTTTGATCAACAGTTTCTCTACCTAGTTCGGGCACATTCCATTTCCTCAGTAACTTCAACATCCTGTTCTTTCCTTGGTAGTTTCCAACATCCACTCTGGCTGCACCTTTCTTGACCACAGTGCCAACAGGCTTTGCTTCCACTTTGCCTCAGCTTCTCAGCAGGATGACCACAACTTGGCCCTTGCCTTTATCCAGAATGCATTTGCTCTGGATTCTACAATCTTCAGCTCTGAAATGGTCTCCTCTGGCCACAGTACCCTGACCTTTAAAACTTTCCCATTTACTGACTTCAATAATCCTTAATCTTTTTTTCTGTTACCTATTTTTCTTTTCTTTCTAGTTACCTATTTTCTCAGTTTATCAACTTCCCTTAAGTACTATTTGCCTCCTTATCCATTCCATCCCATGAGGTCATTTCAACTCTATCACATCTGCACAAGAACATTCCTCATCCAGTTCATCCCTGTCCCTAGACCTGAAATACATTTGCTTAACCAGAGCCCAGTCTAGGCCAAACCTCAGAGTCTTTTATCTATGTTTCTAGTCCCCATGGCCTGAAAATTGCTGGCAAACGACATTTAATGATGCCAAGTGGTTTTCATACAAATTTACACTAATTAGAGCTGATCTTCCAATACCTCCTGGCACCCTTGCATTCATCTCTGGCTGGTTCCTTTTAGAGATTGTTCCAAATCTTTCCTACTCTCTTCCATCATATACCCCACTGTTTCTCCCTCTTCTCCTCAAATAACCTCTCCTGAAAAGATATTTAAAAATAATCTGATCATTCATTGAAATTACATCCTTTCTATTTCAAAGTTTCCCTGAACCATCTCTCATTCAAATCTGAGATCCACGTCTTAGAGCAAGCAAGCCCAACTCTTCTGTTGGAGAGCCACTCTCAGCACAGTGAGTTTCCAGGTTGCACATAAAAAGCATATGTTCAAGGACACAATGAGTCTAGAGTTTGCCCTGAAATTGCCCCCATCTGACCCACCTACCTATTGCTGACTATCTCTCATTCTCTAGGCTTCATGCCATCCCCACACATCTTGATGTTCAGGCTTTCAAGTTACCTCCCCAGTCAATCATTAGCGTTTGGCTGTGATCTCCGGGTTCTGGTCCGGTTTCTCCCTCCGAAGGACGCCTCTTCACTTGCTCCCTAGGCTCTCCTTTACCTCTGTCCTGCCTGTGAGGAAGTTCCCACCCAGACTGTGCTACACTGAGGTAGGATCATTAATCATCCACTCTGACAGGCATTTAATCTCTTTCACCATCAGCTCCCATTCCTCAGGCTATAAACATGATCAAATTTCTGACATTCGAAAGAACTTTCCCTCTTGACCTTGCCTTCCCTGGAAGCAACCAATCATCAACCCTCTTGTGCTCTTGCTAAGCAAATGCATGCTCTGTGTGCACTGTTTGTATGGATGCCTTCTCTCTTCATCTTCTCACTTGCCCCTTCACAGCTAAGCTCTGGAATCAGTAATCTTTGCTACCTCTTCTTCCTCACCTTCCAGTCACTTCTCAACAAGATGTCTGTATGCCTGCAACCCAGCTTCTGCTTTCCCCGGGTAGAGCACAGAAACAGTTCTTGTTCTGAGGACCAATGTCCAAACTTTCAGATGCAACCTGTACTTCTCAGCTTTCAACCACTTACTATGCTTCGTCCACTTTTCGGTTTAAGATACTACTTGCCACCCCCATCCTTCCTTTCGGTTTTCCTGATCTTTCTTTTTCTCTTCTGTCTCCTTTGCTAGCTGCTTTTAGTCTGTGTCTTAAGAGACAGGTTGTTGGATCCCAAGCTCTCATTCTAAACACTAGAGTTATCTTTGGATCCAGCCTACTTGTCTGGGGCACGAACACAAGGTTGGTTTTTGCTCAGACCTACAGGGTGGATTTGTCTGGGGATCTCTTGGAATCACGAAGCTACCATAAAGTTGGGGGGAGGTGAGATGTGGGGAGGCAGGGGGCTGGAGATAAGGGGGACAGGTTTCATAAGCTGCATTAGTTTTTGCTCTCCCAATTGTTTTAAGGTTGCCTATGGAGAACACGCAAAGGAAGGGAAGGTGGTATGTGAGGCAGGTGATTTTTGTTACTATGAAGCATCATGAAACTAGGTAATGAAACTTTAGGAAAAAACTTTAATGAACAAAATTATCACTCACCCTCTGGTTTCATTCACCATTACCAGTAACCTCTTTCAGAAGAGCAAATACATCTCCTTTCCTGGAGATGGGGAAAAAAAGCTTACATCTCAGAGAGAACTGTCATTTCTTTTTTCCAAAGCTCGGTTTGAGAGTGGAGCCGATAAAAAGAAGTGGCCTCTCAATTTATTCCCTCCTTAAAGGGCCACATCTTGAAGCAATTACTTCCATCTTTAAGTGTGGAACATGACCCAGGGAGTTACTGACCAATGACAGAGGACTGGAGCCAGACTGGCAATCTGAAACCAGAATGAAAGAATGGGCCATGGAAAGACATGAAAGGGAAAATGCGTCCCTGTGCCCTTTGAAGTAAGAGGCCTATGCCATGCCAGAAAGCTGCTTTCATGAGTAACACTGCAGAGAGGTGCCTGTTGTCAACCCAGGTTCGAGTCCAGACCCAGGCCCCACTAATGAGACCATCTCTCTGAACCTCAGTTCCCTCGCTCTGTGAAAAGAGGGTAAAGCATCTAACACACACAGTGGTACAGAGATGCAACATAAATAAGATAAACTTGAGGAAAGCAGTTATTTCTGTCTCAGAAATCTCCCAGGAGGCAAGTTTAGGGAATTACAGGCAAATCTCTGTTTTCTTCACTCACGACTCAAGTGTCTTACCTCTGGAGACAGATTTGTGCTCCCACAGGATCACATACACGGCTCTATTTAATATTCTTTTTGAGACAGAAATGTCTCATTAAGGGTGCTCTTGGGAAATGTATCAGCCAGGTGCTGGCGACACTTGGGAGTTCACGCGCCTGGACATACTGTCCTTGACTCAATGTGTGGGTAGAAATTGGGTATGTTAGGCCCCCAAATCTCCATGCTCAATATCTTAAAACTGGTGATTTATGAGATAGTTCAGTTTTTTTTTTTAAAGATTTTTTAAAAAAATTTATTCAGAGAGAGAGACTGAGAGGCAGAGACACAGGCAGAGGGAGAAGCAGGCTCCATGCACCGGGAGCCTGACATGGGACTTGATCCTGGGTCTCCAGGATCAGACCCCGGGCTGCAGGCGGCGCTAAACCGCTGCGCCACCGGGGGTGCCCAATAGTTCAGTTTTAATAAAACCGCAATAACCATACTCCGGCTTTAAGAGGTGGACAATGTAAAGCCCGTATTGTCATCCTCGTTATACATACCTAAGAACACAGGTTTGACAACTTTCCCAGGTCAACGGCCAATGGTGAGTCCACAGAAAGTTGTCTACCACCTGGGGCTCTAGGTCACGAGGGAGGACTGACATCGAGGCAGGTGCCCTTCAACATTTCCCCAAAGCAGGGGTGTGTCCTCACAAGGAGGTCTGCATCCTTTCTACCTCCCCATTTGGCTCCTCTAGCCTGTCTTCTTTTTGACAATGAACATCTTTTCTGCTCTTGCCACTGGTCACATCTGTAAATTGCTAGTCTCTGGAAGGTGCGCCATTTGGCTGCCAGCTCTGTGTAAAGTCTCCTACCCACTGAGTAGCATCAGCTTCCTCCTTGAAGTCATCGTCCTCTGGAGAAGGGTCAGAGGCAGGGAGCATGCCGAGCAGGACTCTACGGGACTCCAGAGGCCACTTTAGAAAAAGCCGCCAGGGACCTCAGTGCATCATCAGGCCATGGAGAACCTGCCCTGTGACACAGATTTTGTTGCCAGCAGGGTCTAAGCAAGTTATAAGAAGGAGGCCGCTGGTCCATGCCTGTGTTCCTGGGGTGCTAATTCTGGAGACCCCAGTGTGCAGCTATCAGAGATGCTGCTAGGCAATGCCTCGACCTGCTTAGGCAACAGAAGGCAAATGTCAGCCCTGTGAGCTCTCTGTACCTAGGCCCAGACTACCCAGACCTGGGAAAATGAACCCAGGCTGTGGCCTCTCGAAGACCCGTTTATAGATTTCCTGGAAAAGGACTCTAACAGAGAAGGTTCCCTGGGAAATCCACACTGAGACCATACCCGAGTAGGGGCTTCCAGAGGCAGTCTACAAAGATGCTCATAGCTGCCCCCTCGCCACCCTGAGCCTTGCAGGGGGCTGCAGACAAAGATTGTGCCCATCACCTATATGCTTCTCATGTGGACCAGTCCATGCTGGTTTTATCTGGTTCTGGTTTGCCTGTCTAACCCAAGGTCTTCACGTTCCCTTGTTCTGGAGACCAGATGGATCAATGCATAGAAGAAAACAGATGGGACCTGAGAGATTCAGCATTAGCAGGGGCAGGTGGAAGGGTGTGTGGTTCATGAGTTGGGTGAGGCACTAACTCCCTCCCCTCTTGGGCTCCTGCTCACCCTGGAGTGGGGTGAACAGAAGCTGTGGCAAGTCATGGCTCAGTGGGGTTGTGGAACCTATGTAAGCACGGGGCTTGGGCTGTGCTGGGTTGGGTTTCCTTTCCCACAGGTGCTGTTGCAGCCAGTGGAGGGGACAGAGTCTAGAGCAAGGGTTGGAGATTAGAGCTCTGTGGGCCAGGCTCGGCCTGCAGATATGCATGGTGTGGTTCACGCAGCACTTTTTTTCCCCCATTTAAGTTGCCAGTATCTTTAAAACAGAAAGATTTATCTTTAAATCTGATTTCCAACCTTTTATGAAAAATGAGACTATCTAACAGCACTGGGCCTACGTGGGCAGTCAGCTCAAGGCAAGTGGCGGCCGCCTCCTGCAGACAAGGCCACTCCATACGCCGGAGAAGTGCTACCAGGGCGGCGGTGTCAACAGGGCGGCAGTGTCAATAGGCAGTAGTCACAAGGCCTCACGCTGACTGAGAAAGGACCTTGTTCAGAGCCCTCAAGCCTTGGAGCAAGAGGCCAGGCGTGGCTCAGGCCAGAAACAGTCTCTGAGGGCTGGCAAAAAAGAGGCAATTGTTTGCCTCTCTTCTCTGCCTCGGGGATGGGAGTCCTGTATGTTCCTATCACCAGAAGCCAAGAGCCCTGCAGTCCAGGATCTCGCTGGCAGACAAGCAAGTCCCTGCCTGTCCCCAGTACCCAGGACACATGCGTAACACATCCCAACTGTACATGGCCCCGCCTCAGCACTGTGGGGCAAGAGTTAAGTGCCTTGTCAAACGGCATCAAGCAGATCTCAGGAAAGGGTCAGCACGTGCAGCAGAATATTCAACCTGGGGTTTGGAGTGGGGAACCCTAAAAGCTCCAGCTCAGGTTATCACCAAGCCCAGCAGACACACAAGTGGTCCTATGACCTGAATCCAGGATACACCAAAACTCAGTATTCTATACTCCCTTCATTTTATCCTTGAAAGATGGAAAGAACACAGGGAAAGTTATGAGGATAAAAATAACTTGGTTAAGGGGGGGCCTGAGTGGCTCAGTTGGTTAAGTGTCCAACTCTTGACTTCAGCTCAAGTCATGATCTCACAGTCATGAGATTGAGCCCCAAGTCGGGCTCTGCGCTGGGTGTGAAGAGCCCGCTTAAGATTCTCTCTCCCTCTCCCATTGCTTGCGCTCTCTCTCCTCTCCCTCCTAAATAAATAAATAAATATCTTTAAAATAATAATAATAATAACTTGGTTAATTTCAGGAAGGTCTTCAAATCTGAGAGGCTACAAATAAGACCTAGCACATTCCAAATTATTACCACACCATGGCATCTACCTCCATGGCACATGCAAACCACATGCCTGGTATCTCACCCATAACACAAAATAAGATTTAGAATCAACAAGAAATAAAAGGTAACTGAGCTTAAGACTTTTTCAGAAGTCTAAAATCCGGTCCATGGGCTGATGCTTGGGAGGACAAGACAGCAGCCTGCCCAGGTGGTGCTGGGAAACATCATCAGACTCTCCAGCACAGAGACGCTGACAAGGGAGCAGAACGTGGAAGAACAGCCAGGTAGCTCAGGCAGGCAGTCAGGTAGCTCAGGTGCCAAATGCAGCTGTGCTCTGACCCCGGATTACATCGTTACCCGCAGGTACTACCTTCCGGAGACATCAACCTTCTGACATTTTCCTGACATGTTTCCCTTCCGCAGTCAAATCTTCTTGGTCTCTGTCTGGGGTTTTGCAACACTCCATCACTTTCCTCCCCTCCTCCCTCAGCCCCACCTCCAAGCCACACCTCCAAGCAGCCTTGAAAACACAATCTAGTGGGCTCTTCTATCACTCTTTGTGAAAATTCTTTCCTGCCGTGCGACAGCTTTTCCATCAGGCTATTTTCTTTTCTGGTCTTCAGAAGGAAGATTCTGTTTGAAAAAATAAACTCAACTCAACTCCTACTGTTACTCAGATTTTCATGGAATAGGATGAGCAGGAGAAATGCATGCAATTTAAATAGAAAAATCAAACGGGGCCAAGGCTGTGGTAACTTATTATGCAGAGATGAAAAGAAAGCAAACTAGAGAGCAAACAGCTTCTGAGCTCTTGGAACCAGTTTTTTTTGAAGACTGCATAGAAATATTGACTTTAAAAAGTTCTCAAATTCACTCAAAATGAAGAAATACCTAGGAATCAAAACATTTCTCTTAAAACCAAAGGTCAAATTCAAAGCCTGTGTTCATTACCATTCCACCAAGTAACAATATGAATGTTAATCATGACAGTAAAGAATGTTGGAGCTTTGGGGGATCAGTTATCCGATTACACCCATTCCTGTTAAGGGACTGTCATTCGTTAAATAATTAGTGAGTGCCTCCTATGTGCCAAGCAGTACACCAGGAGCTACAAAGCATAAGCCATGAGTGAAGTTTATGTGCCTCTTTCCCAAAATAATGGAAAATGCAAGGATGATTCAAGGAAATTAGATCATCTTGATAGATTTCACAAAATTTCTCATTAGCTTCTCAATGATTCTGAAAAGACTGAATAAAAATTCAACACCCCTTCCTAAAAATTGCAGGTCATCATTTACAATTGCGTAAAACTCTTCAAGAGCAGAATGATTATCATACTTTTCACTAAAAAAAAAAAAAAAAGCCTCTAAGTGACAGTAAAGAAAACTATCCAGCAAGATTTAAAAATGGAAAAAACTTCACGCTGATGTGAAGCATACAAAATCAGAGGACTAAATTGTACCTGTAGTGTGAACAGAGCTTTGTAAATTATATGCACACCTGATGACAACGAGGACCAAAAGGAAACAAGGCATTCAAGAGATTTGAATGGTACGAGAGCAGCTAAATTTTTCATTTTGACAGCCATTAAATTACATCAAAATATTATTGATGAGATAAGTTCTATCAGAAACTATGCAGAGTGAGAGGGGAAGAGTGAGATGGGACAGAGGCATGAAAGAAGCTAAGCTAGGTGACTTTCTAAAACCCCAGATGCCACTAGCAGTCAAGCTGTGTGTGGCTTGAGAAGAGAAGGGTGACTTTGCCAGCAGAGTGCCCCTGAACCTGAACCCGGGCTGGGGCGAGAGTGCCACCTGGGAGACTGTCTAACCAGCCCAACAGGTTATTCCTCTTAGGCCAGCCCTTCCCGCCCTCTCCTCCCTGACTCTCAGTTGGGGCTGGTTTCACCTGCTGTATAAACACCACATGCGGAGCAGCCCAGCCTACCTCCAGACGGGCGGGATGGGGAAGTAAGCAGTGACAGCGTGACCTGGACACAAAAGTGACTTTAACACACGAGCTGCTTTAGAACCCGAGGGCCTTTGCGTGTGCCATCCCTGCCTCCCCACCCCCGCCTTACCTGTTGAAGCATCTCTTCAGCGGCATTGAGTTTCACCTGGTGTCCTTCCAGACACACTTCCAGGTCCCGAATCTTCTCTCCTTGGGCTTCCACTTGGTCTGTGAGGACACTCACCTGTTCCGGGAAATATGGCAATTGTGGAGGAGCAGAAATGGCTCACCTCAAGCTGTGAAACTGCACTGCTAATCTTTACACAGAGATGGCTTTTCTTTTTGGCAGGTGGCAGGTGGGGGGGGGGGGGGAGTGAAGGTTCCAGCAAACTCTAGTTGCTTTCTTACCTTGCCCCTGCCTAACTGACGTGGCTGCGTTTCCCGCTCTTGATGCACTCAACAGAGAAACACCCAACAGTCACGAGAGCTGCCTCTGGGCTGGCCTCCTGCTCCTTATTCCTCTCACAGAGCTCACTCGGGCAGTCTGGACCTCAAGGCATATCTCGGCTGGCTTGCCAGGGCTCCTGCCACCTCATGTGGAAGAGCAATCCAAACTCCTGTGCAAACTAACCAATGACCTTACCTCTCTCATAAGGGTGTGATGACTGCTCACCTATCAGGAGAGGCTTCTGAAGCAATCAAGGAATGTGGGATGTAAAGGGCATGTATTAGCACTGACAAAACTTGGCTCTAGGAACGTTTTTGTGCCTCACAGGCCAAAACATGACTCTCAGTCATAATACACACAAGCCACGCTGCACATACTGTGGCAGGAAAGTCCTCCATCGAAAAATCACCAAGAGATCTTTTGGAATTAATAAAGATCCATTTACAGGAAGTCATTTAAATTATGCCCTCAATGCATACTGAGAGGATTTTCATAGCCTGTTCTAGCAGCAAAACTAACCCCCAGATCCTCCTTTTTATTAAAAAGGTGCCTCAAAGCAGGAAGGTGAAGAAAGAGAATGGGTGGCTTCCCCAAATAAAGAAATCAATGACGGGTAAATTGAGATCCTTTAGACACTTCTGGTTTTTAACCAATGGGTGAGTCATTGCCACTTACATATAGATTATCCTAAGTGATTTCTCAGCCCATAAAGGAATGGTAGTCGGAGCAGGAAGGGGTTAGCATGAATTCACTTCTGAGTGTTTAAACAGACTATCAATTATAAAGCTCCCTTTTGCAAGGGGGGAAAAAAAAACTAAATTGATACCACTACTTTAAGCTTTCCATTTTTATATTCCCAAATGATTAATGAATTTTTGGAACATATTCCTGGAGTTGGTACATAGTGTGCTAATATTCCACTTACAATCCCCCAACAGGAGCCTGCTGCCAATTAGGCCCATTTTATGGCAATTCTTAAATTTATTTTTATTTTTTAATTGAATTTTTTATTTTATTATATTTTTTAATTGGAGTTCAGTTTGCCAACTTATAGCATAACACCCAGTGCTCATCCCATCAAGTGCCCCCCTCAGTGCCCGTCACCCAGTCACCCCCATCCCCCACCCACCTCCCTTTCTACCAGGAGAGACTCCTAACTCTGGGAAACGAATTAGGCCCATTTTAAACACAAAACTTTGTGGTGGCTTTTTCAATCCTCATGACCCAACACTATCAGCAGTCCCGGACTCTTTATACCTACAAACTAGACTTTTTAAAGGGTAGGATTCCAGAGGGTGGCCTTTCAAAGCTCCCTGGGTTCCAGAGTTTCCGTTTGGGAAGGATGTGTTATGGTTAGTCTTATTATGAGGATTATCGTCTGCACCACACCTCAAAGTCATGTGCTGGTTCCCAGAGGAATGGCATGAGGTCTCCTGCATTCCATAGTCTGTACCTCAGCTGTGCATAATATTTCAGCATACACAGGCTGGGGGGTCCTCATAAACCTGAACACTCAATCACTAGAAGAACCATGAAGAGGCACAGAAAACTGGGACAAATGTATAAAGATTCTAGATTGTGACTTTTATTCAATAAAAGCACATAGTTTTTGAGTTCCTACCCTGGGCTAGGCATAATTTTAGGCAAAAGAGGGAATATAGGAGTGGACTGAAAGGGAGGGGGTGAAAATCCTGACTTAAAAAAATTACATTCTAATGAAGATATAAAAGATTTTGGTTTTTAGTACATATGCTACCAAAGCGAGCACAGAAGAGTTTGGGTTTGTTTTTAACTTATTCTGAAAACCAAGTATTTTGTTATATGTGATTTGCCTTGCTCTTCTACAAGTAGACCCAGGAAAACACTCTGGGCATTTCATTTTTTTTTTTTTTTAAGATTTATTTGTTTATTCATGAGAGACATAGAGAGAGAGGCAGAGACACAGGCAGGCGGAGAAGCAGGCTCCCTGCAGGACTCGATCCCCGGACTCCAGGATCACGCCCTGGGCGGAAGGCAGGTGCTCAACCACTGAGCTACCCAGGCTTCCCTGGGTGTTTCAATTAATTCACTCTGACTGAGCTGCCTTGTAAATTAAGCAAAATGCTTTACCATGTTGAGGGGCTAACCAGCTCCACGGGGCCACTACAAAACAGGGTGATGACCTAAGAGCAACTCTGAAAATCTCTTCACAAGCTCCTGGAACGGGAACCGTCAGGATCCACTTCTGACTTCTGTGATAAGCAGCTTCCTAATTGTGTTTGGGTTATTGAAATAGGGATTATTCAACGATTCAGAATTTTTAAAAAACCATGAATGTCAAGAGAACATTCATACATAGGACTTCTTTATTAAAATTAAATTCCTTTAAATAGGAATGTGTTCATTTAGCCATGAAGGTTCCTGGTTCAAAAGTTTGCAAGACCATACTGTTTGCTGCAAGATTTTAAATCAGGCACTCTGATTAATCATGTCATTGGGATGGACTTTTAAATTACACATCCCTCAAAATATGTGCAGTATAATGTGCTATATAATCTGGTTCCTCCTACCTCTCTGAAGGCAGTTCCCCAGCAGACTTCTTCACGGTCATAAACTCCAGCCACACAGACCTTGCTTCTTCCCATACACCGAGCTGACTTCTGTCCTGGCTCAGGGTGTGTGTTGGATGGACCACCATCCGAGGGGCTTCCTCCCCAGCTTAGCTTCAAGGACTCCTCCTCTCAGGGAGGTCTTCTCTGACTACACAATCCTTACCTTGATTTATTTTTCTCCATAGTATTTATCACTGCCAGAAATGTTTTATGTATTGGTTTCTTATACACACATGTGTATACACACACACAAGCTCTGTAAGAACAGGGAGTTAGTTTATGTTCTTCATGCTGGTTTTAGGTGCTACAACGCTAGCACCTAAAACCAGTGCCTGCCAAGAACCCCTAGCACAGGGATAGGCCTCATGTAAGAATGTTCAACTGTATGTCCTGCCAACCACTCAGGTCCTTTTTAATGAACAAATTAATGGAGAAAAAAAAAAAAACCCAAAGATACAAAATTATGTAATTATATATTTGGTCTGAGCTTAATTTTTTTTAAATAGGGGCAGGACAGGGGGAAAAAATTGAGAAACAAAGGTCAAAATGTTAAACTCTTTCTGACTTTCCAAAGTTCCTAAAATAATCATTTATTGGGGCACCTGGGTGGCTTAGTGGTTGAGCGTCTGCCTTCGGCTCCAGTCGTGATCCCAGGATTGAGTCTCACATCCAGCTTCCCATGGGGAGCCTGCTTCTCCCTCTGCCTCTGTGTCTCTCATAAATAAATAAATAAAATCTTTAAAAAAAATCATCATTTATTACTTTTACATTAGGAAAATGAAGTAATAAGGTGAAACAGAAGGAAAAAAGCCAAACATACCACAGCCTCTTCATTCCAGTGCTCTAGGCTAAAGCCCACAGTCTGTGGAGGGTTCCAGAACTCTACCTGCCCCCTCTTCTGTTTCACTACCAGTCTAACCTACCACCCTTCAAAAATCTTTTTATTGAGCCAGGATTGAGACATTCATCTTCTTATTCTCCAAATCAACAAGCACAGTGTCGGATACATACCAGACACCAAACAAATGCTTGATTTATGCATCTGAGAGCTAACACAGCAAAGAACCCCTAGCACAGGGATAGGCCTCATGTAAGAATGCTCAACTTCATGTCCTGCCAAGGAACATGACTTTTCAGCACTGAAAATGTTCCTTTGACTATCTTTCTCCATACAAGTTTTGGAGTTTCTCTCTTTGAAACAAGCGAGTCATCAAAGGCTCATTAGCCCATGTTACTAGCTCCAGGGGATTTGGCCTCAAAAGGATCAGTCTAGATCTGGCTCCAGAGGATTTGGGCCTGATCCAGTTAGCATCCACCCTATGTCCATATCACTCATGGCTGTTTTATTAGAGACAGAAAGACATGTCTTATCTCCCTTACAAGACTTCTGGGCTCCTAGAGGACAGGGTCCCATTAATCAGGCTGGATACAGAGCTTCCAGAGTACAGAAGGGGTTGCTCAGTATTACAAGATGAATAAATGAATGCGTTCACAGCCCCACAGCCAAGTCCAGTTAAACTGGGGCTTCAGTTACTTTCTGCTTTGTTTCAGGAAGATTCTTTTTAAATACATATACTTCAGGAGCAAGATATACCCAGCAGAACAAACCTCTTGTGCTTCCCTCCCACCTAGGGCACCTACAGAGTTGGAGGTAACAGGATAAGCTGTTTCCCATGAAAATGGACCCACCTGTAAAATGAGGGACTCCTTATCTCCTTCTAGACGTGCCAAGCGTTCCTGGTACGTTTCATTACTAGCAGCACCGTGGTGATTTACCTGGGACTAAAGGGGAAAGAGTGGGGGGGAGAATACATTTAAAAGGCTGGAAGAACATCTTACCAACTTTCAAATGAAGTATGCAATTTGTGAGGACAGTTTCGCTGGTTGCATGTACAAAACCACCCACCTAAACAGGAAACCACAGGATTTCAAAACTACTACGAGAGGACCATTGATAGGTGTGCCTTGAAAGCTGGCCAAACCACCCCCTGGATGACCTCACCCTTGGCCGGGAAGGTCTTGATGGAACTCCAGACCCAGCGGTGCTTGACTTGACTGGGCATGTTAGGTCTGGCGTAGGCGGAGGCACAGCCTGCCAGAGCACCAACAGCAATGAGTTTACTCTTTGAGAAGGCCAGGGGGCTCGTACCATTCACCGAGGAACTATGTGGGAACATGTCCCGCACAGATCTCGATCTCGCCCAACTCTCACATGAGGGTTCTCAGAACTGTAGCACACTTTACAGCATGGAGGCCTTCTTGAGCACCACAGAAAGCACAGAGGATGGGGAACACCAGGCATAAAGCCCTTCATCCATTCACATGTCCCTTCCAGGAATGGCCAGTCCCTCCCCTCCATAAGGGCTCCAGTGGCCAGGCTGGCATGCTGTGTGCTTACTTCTCTCAGCTCTAACACTGCAGGGAAGGATGAAACATCCTGAGAAGACCCCAGATGACAGCCAGAGGGGCCTCAAAGAGCTAATAGGGAACAAAGCATCCAGAAACCCAAAAACAGAGGAGGAGAAGATGTGAATTGGCAGGTGGAAGATAGAATTTATAAAATGCCCTGAGCAAGAGACAGGAGGCTGCAGGCACTTTTCGGGTGTGTCTGACCTGATTGTAGGCAGGGAGGAGGGAGAGAGGTGGCTGCTAATGGGACTCAACTGGCCCAATGCCATCAACACTCCCTTCCCTCATGCTTAAAGGAAGGCTGAAACTCAGAGGCCCAGAGTAGGCCATCCAGGGGCTTGGCAGCCTGAGAAAGCAGATGTTATTGCTAAATGGGGAAGTGACAATCATCATAATCTGGGCTAGTCCAGGGGAGTAAATGCTCTGAGATATATGAGGCAGTATCCTCCATTCCAAAGACAAGTCGTGGTTGAGCAAAGGAGTCGGTCAGAGAGGGATCAAGGCACAGAGGTCCAGAGGTGGCCCGCTTCTCCTGAGCCCATTTCCCCACATTCCAACCTTTAGAATGGGCTTGCCACCATCTCCCATTAAGAAAGGGCATCTCCTTCCCTCCCTTGTCCCTCGCCTTCCCCAGCGCACACCAGGTAAGGGCAGGAGACAGAGCCAGGCCCAGACCTGCAACATATTCAGCGACTAAGCATTCTGCTTTCAAGCCCTGGAGTCTCACTTGTGAGAGAAGCACCTGCCAGTGAAGGTGCAGTGGGAGGGCCAGCCCAGGGGCCATTCCCTAGGGCAGCTGTACCAGGCATAGGCTCTAGGCTACCCAGGGCAAGGCGCCCACCACCACACCACTGCCCTTCACTCCAGCCTCTCTCTAGTCTGCATCTTCTTCACTGTTATGGAAGTTCTTTCATACTACAGACAAAGGGCCTTAACAATTACAAGTGACTTCTTTGTATTGATGGCAGTTTATTGTTGTGACAATGCTGGTCCTCACGTAGCCAAACACCAACTAGCATGCAAGGATATAATTATAACTCATGTTCTCTCAGAACCTCAAAAGAGAGGAAAATAATTCTTAACAGCAGGCCAAGTGCTTCTCTGTGAAATAATTCACATGATGGTGAGAAAATGACCCAGGACCCTAAGGGAAGCTGGGCAATGTCCGACCCCAGTGCCAAAGTCAGGACATGTAAGGGGCCACCCAGCACTGCTAGCTGCCACGCGTCCAGCAGGAGGTCCAGGAGAGAAAAACCAAAAAGACTCCCTCCCCAAGACTCCAGCAAGCCCCCACACCACGGTGCCTCAGTCAAATGGGTCACAGTACGTTCTTCATGTTATAAGTCTACCCATATAATCACCCAGAGACGCAGCTATTTTTACAACCGACCAAAAACGAAGTTGATGTTATAAGTTCAGTTAACATACAAAATGCATGCCAAAGAGTCTGTAGCAGGTGCTAGATGTAAGTTAAAAAAAAAACAAATCTGGATCCACTCTAGCAGCCAGTGGAAAAAGCAAACCACAGTGAATTACAAGATGCACAGATCAGCATGGTAAATAAAGTCAAACTGACTGCCTAGGAGAAACGTAACTATTCCTACAGAAAGGAGAGACTTAAAGGTTTTCAGAGACTCTCTATGCAATAGGGTAAACATCCAATATCCATGATGTTATCCTCACAGTAACAGAGCCCAGCAGGACTCACTGCCTTCCTGTGATACCTTCTAAATACATCAAAGGATAATGGATCATATGGGCCAAAGGCAAAAGAAATTCAATAGGACCAATCCAATGTGGCCCAAGCAAAGTACTGTAGATACAGACCAGGCCCTTATGCAGTGCTCGGCATGTGTTGGGAACTGTTTAGAGCACTTTAAGTGCCTTAACTCTTTTAATACTTCCCATTACCCTGTGAGAGGAGTACTATTTTGATTCTATTTTACAGATAAAGGAACCAAGGCATAAAGTGTATGAATAAGGCATAAATGTATATTTTGCCTAAGTGACTGCGTAAGTAAATTGGTAAGTCTTCTGTTATAGCTTAATTGAGGAATCAAGTACAAATTTGGTTTAATATACTGGGATTGTATGAAAATTCACTTGAAATAAGTTTGAAAACACTGAACCTCAGTGTCCATTAATAGAGGAGTAGTTAAATAAGCTATGGTTCATCCACATTATAGACAATCTCTGGCATTTCAAAATATGAGGTAGATATTTATGAACTGTCACAAAAATATAAGACCTATTAGATAGTGAAAAAAGCGAGATCCAAGGAATCATACAGAGTGATATTAGAAAACAATACTCTATGGCTCCATGGGTATAGGACATATGCATGAAAATAAATAGACTCAGTGTCTGGAAGGCTACACAGCAACCCGTAACAGTGCTCCTTCTGGGGAAGTGCCTGGGCTATGGAAGGCTGGGGTGGGAAGTTCGGTCAAGGTGGGCTTTTATTTCAACCATAACCATTTTTTGTAAGCAGCTCAAATATTTTCTTGAAAAATTAAAATACATTTTAAAATCCAGAAGCATTGAGTACCTACAACAATGGTTCCTGATACTTCCTTCCTCCCACAGCAGCCTTGAGGGATACACACCCTGTCCCAGCAGGCACGCTGGTCCCTAGGATGGTAATGCTCCTGGCAGAAAGGCACCTCCCTTGCCCCAAATCACTGTTTGAGCACCTTCCCCTCTCATTCAGTCTACCAAAATCACCATTGTTCTCTAGTAGGCTTTCAAGAGGTATTCAACAACAGTGAAATGGAGACAATGTCCCGAACGCAAGTCTGCGTTATCACCATCCTTTGCTTTTCCTGACATGCAGAACCAGGTCTTCGCAATCCAGTTTCCTTAGAAAGCAAAGACCAGGATAAAACATCATCTCCACTGAACACAGAGCCAAGAAGAGGATTATTTTAGAATTACCGTGTTGAATGCCACTACTCATCAGCCAAAGGTGAGGATGTCATTAGGGCAGAAAAGGCACGTGGTTATGAAAATTCATTCCAATTACTCAGAAACATGTTTTAAAAGAGTTGAGACACAGCTCTGTTTTGTCCTACTTTGAAAAGCGCTTGTTTGTCCAAGGCTATACTGGTTTCCCTAATTCTAACAGTGGAATTGCAATAGAAGGCTCGGACCAATTTGGAGATTGTACATCTGGATCCCTGGGTGACTCAGGTTTGGGAGTCTCTGAACTTCTTGTCCATGTTCTCTATGAGGTAAATCAGTGATGGGGTAGCTGCCCAGTTCTCCATGCATGTGAGACTCAGGCATTCCATGGAGTGAAGAAGTCAAGCCAAATTCTGAAGGGTGCTACACGCTAAATTTCTATTCCTCCACATTCTAGTGTGGCAGGTGAATTTAAAGGAAAGTTCTACCCTGTTCCATTCTTAAAGGATAATCATCCCATTGATGAGTAAAAGCGACCTCTTATTTATATTCAACTAATGATGTTAGCCCCCCTAGGCTGGACCTTCTAATAGATGACTGATGTACTAGGTGGGATATACATCTATCTGATGTTCTCTTCTGTTTATGGTTATTTCTACAGATGTGTCAGAAGAAAAAGGGATCTTCTCATTCAAATTTTCTATGGTCAGAGCTGCTCCTCAATCTATAACCGATATATTGTGTGGAACCAAGGAATCTGTGTGCTCTATGGAGGTGGAATGGCAACTATAGATGGACACTTACATGTCCTCTTGCATCTTCACCAAAGAATGCCACAGTACAACATGCTTCCTCTCCCCTATCACAGAACTGAATAGATGGGGAGTTCTTCTTGTACGTATGTTGTCAATAATTGGCAAACTTCAGCCAATATTATCAAAGCCAAATCATCTTTGCTTTTACTAAAGCTTTGCTCTCAAGAGTCTGGGCAATCCATCCTCTAAAAGCCAGAACCCTTGAAGGCAAATATGAGACACAGTCCATATGGTCAGATCAAGGTCTTCCTGAGGCTTTGACAGTGACACTGCAGAAAGTCCTCAGGAACAGAGAAAAAAACACAGCACCTTGACTCTCAAAAGGTGAGAAAACTCCAAATGCTATTGCTTCTAGGACTGAGTCCGCCTAATATACAGCTTCAGCAACCAACAGTCTAAGGCTATTGTCTAAGCCATTCTTATCTGGAAAAGAAAGGCTTTAAGATGATGTAGCAGCCATGCAGGATGTTCTATGGTTGGGGTCATAGAATTGATCATGAAAGTTAATCAGCCTTAGTGATTAGGAGGGCAGGGAGAGGATGGAGAGAGGACTGTGTGTGTCCAGGAAGCAGAGCACTGGCCAGCAAGATTCCAACATGGATAGTTTTTACAGAAAGGGCAGTTTGGACCAAACAAGGACATTAACCTAATCTAGACTGAGTCTGCCTCTACCTCTCCCAGAGGTCGGTGAATAGAGTTTACTATTGATAAGTTCCTCATGCATGAGAGCTGAATGCCAGGAGACTCAAGAAATAGAGCAGGCTTTCCATATCTTGGGAGGACACTGCATTTTAATTAGGGATGAGATTATCCAGGGACAGTTAAGGCCCCCAAAAGAACTATGGTTACTTGTTTAAAAAAAAAAAAAAAAGCAAAACAAACCTCCAAACTAGGCAATTTTCCTCTTGCTTTCTTGCTCAGAGGGAAAATAAATGAAGACCAATATGAGAATTTTTCTGAACCCTGGAATCTACTCTGTCCAGAATAGACTGGATCATCACCTTTACTGTAATCACACGGCACAAGTGAGGGCTGCCATTTTCTTAGAGATATTCTCACCCCTCCCAGCCACCTGATCCATGTGCAGATGGTTGGATCCTTCCTCTGAAATTTTAAACTTGGGAATAGAAAATGGTAGTGGTTGTGCTAGAAGGTTCTTAGGTTTGTCAGTAGCCACGTTTTCATTCATATGGAAGCAGCAGGTTTACAGCCGGAGTCAGCTAAGAAGCCAACATGCATGGGAACACAAAAGCCAAGAAGAAAAGAGATGGTGACATTCTCATCTCTGGTTCATGTGGTGTAAAGGCAGCAATATATCCCTGCCCTTCCTGTTGGTTCCTTCTTAACCTGCACGGTTCAAACTAAGGTTCTGTTGCTTGCAACCAAAAGCCCTGGTCAATGCATTTGTCTCAAAGGGTGATAAATCAATTGACCAAAATTTATTCTTTTGGAATAAAGAAGGAATTCCTGCTATTTGGAGAGAATACTAAGTAACAGAGGAATTCTGCCTACTGTTGATTTCTTGAACTGGCAGTTGAAGAAAGAATAGTCAGTTCTGAGCCAACTATAGTCAAAATCAGGAGCGAGGGCCAAAGGGGATCTATTTTGTAGCACAGAGTGTATCTGTGTGGGATGTACTGGGAAAAAGACAGCACCCAGTCTCCTTCATGTGTGAAATGGAGAACTTCCTATCTACCATCTGTTGGCCTCCATTATTTCCCACATTGAGCAAAAAGGTTAAGGCAGGGAATGTTACAAAATTCAACAGGCCAATGAGTATCAACCGGGCATGTGTGGTGATGGGTGGGTGGGTATAAGGAAAGAGAAAAATAAGTTAAAACACAATAAACAAGAAGGTAAAGTAAGGTTAAAAGGATGAGTGGGAAATAAAAAAAAAATGGGTAATAAGAATATGAAACCACCTCACCACCCATTTAAGAAGTTCTTTGCAAAGACTGACCTGTCCTACACAGCTGTACAAACGTAATGTCTGGGAGCACCGAGGCCAAGAGCAACAGGTTCCCTGTACCTACCCTTTGCCCAGCTGGAATTCAAGGCAAGGGATCCCTGGAGACTTTGCTGTGGGCCTTCTATATGCATGTACAGAATTCCTACAGCTGCCTGCTACACAGGCATGACATCTGCAAAATGACAGCTAGGAATGGCTAGAGACAGGGCTGCACTAATCACATGTGATCTTGAGTAGGTCACCTCATTTTGGTTTTCCCAGCCTTTAAATGGAGAAAGTATACCTCACCAAGGAATACAGAGGATCAGTTAGGTCATTAAGCACAAAAATGTATGGGAATACAATTACAGAATGTTTTTTATTGAGGGATGCTCTAGTATTTCAGTTTGTGAATGATCATGGAAATATGGAAATCATTTAAATGGCTTTGTTTAAAAGACCAAAGTACAGTCAGAAGCAGTTCCTCCCTTGTACTGACAGTTTTAATTAACTCAGTCTTTTTGTGCAAGAGAACAAAAAGGCCGTGTTTTTGATCGGGATACCTATAAAGTATCTGTAAAGATCTGTACAAATAGACCAAGGGAACAATAACCAAAATACTTTCAGTCTGGAAAGAAAAAAAATGCCTAAGTGACAACATAGACCCCACTGCTAGCTAAGAGCTCTGGAATCATGCCTGTGGAGCAAACAGTTGAGGACGTGTTCATTTTCCACTGTTCCTGAAAAGATGCCCATGTTTTGAGTCAGATCTACAGGAGCACAATTTTTTTCCTCCTTGTGAGCATTTTGCTATGTGCTGTAAATAATATGTGCTACATACATTATAAATGAGCACAATGAGAATTTCAATAGCTAACAAGGACCAATCATAAAAACTTGAATTATTTCTTTTCTAATCTGGAAGTTGAGTCCAACTTAAGTTAAACATGAAAATTCCAGACGAATCATCCCTGGAGCTTCCTGAGAGCCCTCACCCTCTGGACTCTAGTGGCTAGTTAGATTCCATGATGCTTGCTCACTCTTGGCCTGGCCCCTCCATTGTAGCTTGGCCAAGGGATAGCCATGTTAGGTCTCTGTGGAGTTCTGGATGGCATGCTTAATGCCATGGCTGGGAGCCATGCAGAATCCCCAGGAGGACCTTTCACAGCCCAGCCAGTCTCTGCCAGTAGAGCATGCCCTCTATGTATGCTCTGGTCCATTCTAGACCATTTCTGCAGCCTTCCCCTAACTGGTACATGCTAAGAGACCTCCTGTCAGCACCTCACTTCTCTGAACATGGGGGAAGAGCTGGTTCCAGAAGAGTCAAGGAGGGCAGACAAGAGGTCACATGGGGGTATCACGTGGTGTGTAAGTATGGAGTGTCGGCTTCCCAGTGTGACAGCTCTAGCCATCCATTGTGGTGCTATTCAAAACCAACAGCTACTACTCAGAGCTGCTGCCCCGGGGTCTGAAATACATCTGCCTTCCTTTTTATTTTTATTTTTTAAAAAGATTTTATTTATTTATTCATGAGAGACACTGAGAGAGTGAGAGAGAGGAAGAGACACAGGCAGAGGAAGAAGCAGGCTCCATTCAGGGAGCCTGACGTGGGACTTGATCCCGGGACTCCAGGAACACATCCCAGGCTGAAGGCAGCACTAAACCGCTGAGCCACCGGGGCTGCCCTGCCCTCCTTTATTTTTTTAATTAATTAATTTATTTATTTATTTATTTATTTATTTTCCTCCTTTTTTTAATATCAAGATCTGCGGTCTTCACCAGGTAAAGTCACATTTCCTTCAGTGCTTCTAATAAGCTGTGAATTCCAGTTCCTATAGGATCCTGGCCACAGTTCACATATTGTCCCAACTGGTTCAGATCATTTTATAGGATGATCCCTTGCTTGAAACAACATGGAGATTTTGAACAATTAATTATATGGGCTAAGCCTTGGCCTTAGATAAGTCTTGGGATGGCTCCCCCTTCTTCAGTCATTAAAAACGTAGATGACATGTGTTTTCAGCTGAATAAGAAAACAAGAGAAAATGTGTAGTATTTCCAGGCTGCCTGGTCAAGGGATTTTATCAAATCCAGAAAAGCAATTTCAAGTGAGCCGTGGCTGCCAGGCATGGGGGAGACGTCAGAGTCTCTAAGGCTAGACTTCAAGCTCAGAAGCACTACTCACATACCAAACTTCTCAGAAACTTGAAAAATGTTGACCTTAAAAAATAAAGGGGACCAAAAATAATAAAAATAAGTGGATCATAGAGGCCATACTCCATTCCTGTTACACAGTTCAGGTTCTATATCAGAGAACAAAGCAACATGAGTGTAGGCAGTTGCTTGTAAATACAAAAAACTCCTTAGATTTTTTGGTTCGTGAGTTATAGGACTTTCTGGCAGTTTATAGAAAAACAACTCTTCCCAGGACCAGCTCTACCTTTTCTAGGCAAAGAATAGTCGAGCCAGTTTGCTTTCTTTGGCCCAGAATTAAAGAAGTTTCTTACAAATGCAGTATGAGTGGAGTGCGAGTCCAACAAGAGAGATCTATCCTCACCTTGACACCTCTCTAGGCCTTCAACCTCTTGGTTTCAATTATATATGAGAGGAGGATATGTGTTACTGGTAGAACTGTCACTGTCAAATGATCTAAATGACCACCTTTAGGGGAAAGCAAAGCCAAGTTCATAAGCAGCAAACAGTCTGGTTGACTAAAGTTCATGTAATCTTAATTTATCTATTCAATGACTCAAATATTCCTGAATACCTACTAGGTGCCACTCTGTGCTGAATAAATGATTCAGTCTCTACCCTCAAAGAACTCTGTAGTCTCACGGAGAGATATGATAAATATAGTCACAGAATAAGCCAGCAGCAGTGGCACAGGAGAGAGACGAATCAGTTATACCCTCAAGGAAGAAGAAAGGCTTTCCAATGAATGAGTTTTGAAAGCTACAAAGGAATCTCCCCAGGAGAATGAGAGAACAGCATCTCTGGAAAGTCTTCCCAATATAGAAAAATGACCCACAAAACTGTAACAATCACTACCCTTCAGATGCTCTGCTTTCCCAAACTACACAGAAAACAAAAGATACCACGAAGACCATCATCTAGAAGCTCCTCACTCAAGGAGTTAGTGTGATGCACAGAAAGGCTCCTAACTGATCATCCTAAGGAGCATGTGGAGTGAATGAAATGCATTTGATTTCCCAAGATCTTGTTCCAAAATTATAGCCTTGGATAAGCTTGGTCTCTGCTAAATTCTCCTGAGGAGGTGGCTGGATACATAAGGGACCTACAGCACTGGGCTGTAGAAGTGGTTATCTTGCAAAGAGAATCTATTACTCTCCAGGGGGTGGTGTGTGTGTGTGGGGGGGGGGGAGTATAAATTCTTTGAGTGATGCATGTTCCTCATCTTGCCAATATCAACAGACACACTGGTTCATTGTTATTAAAAACATTTTCGGGGACAGAAGGGCAGCATCAGGTGCTGGGGTTGGGGTGGAGAGGGTGCTGTGACTGGAGACATGAGAAGCAAATGCTCAGTGCCTCTTGGACTGTCTGGACCCGCTAAGGAGCCAACAGTCAAACTGGCACAAGAGAAAGACCCATGAATGGAAAACATGGGATTAGGTGGAAGGCCAAGGGAGGAGTGGGTCCTCTGGTCACAAGATTCCCAAATGGGAATGAATTCCAGGGGAAATGGATAGGAAAAGTTGCTTGCAAACTGGAGGCAGGAAGAACACTATAGAAAGAACTTGAAAGAGGTCATTAGGGACAAAGCCGGTGTTTGGGAGTGGGTTTGGGAGCAGTCGGGAAAGAGTAGAGATGGTGAGTTTTCAGCCCACTCATTCGAGGTTCCTGATAGCGAAAGGCAGGCAGGTTGTCAGGCAGCATGGAGAGGCAAGTAAAGGTCAAAGACAGTCTTTTTTTTTCTTTTTTTTTTTTTTTTTAGATTTTATTTTTTTATTCATGAGAGACACACACACAGAGAGAGAGAGAGGCAGAGACACAGGCAGAGGGAGAAGCAGGCTCCATGCAGGGAGCCCAACGTGGGACTTGATCTCGAGTCTCCAGGATCAGGCCCTGGGCTGAAGGCAGGCACTAAATCGCTGAGCCACCCAGGGATCCCCTCAAAGACAGTCTTGACTTGTTTTTCCCTAAGATTGGAGGAGACAAAGAATGGAGGAGAAGCATTTTCTGCCAAGGACAAGGATGAGCAAGCAGGGTAGATGTAAGAAGAAATGATCAGAGGAAAGAGAGGCCGCAGAACCAGACTGGGTCAGGAGGACAAGATCCCAATCTAGCCTTGGCCCATGAAACAGGAGCTGAAAATGTTGGCTGTGAACATTGTTACGTTTTGTGGTGAAGGGGAGGGAATAGGAGAGATTCATCTATGGGTGACTTCCCCCTCCCCCCAGTGAAGTAGCTAGTGACATCTGCTGAGAGGGGAGCATCAGGCTGGGGACAAATGGAAAGGTGTGAAAGGGCTGACGCAGAAGCCGGAGAGGGAAGAATGCAAGGAGGAGTCCAGGATCCCCAAGCACTGCCGCCAGCCCTTGGAGCTACCAACGGCTGTGCTGCTCTGTAGTATCTACAAGCTATTTAACAAATGGCCCTCGTATGATGTCACCTTGTTAAACCCTGCTGGGAAAGAGGCCTGAGGGCCTCTCCAAGAAGCTGACAGACAGGAATCACAGGTGCCAGAGGTCAGAGACAGTGGAATTCTAGCTCCTACATTATGCTGAGGAATAGGATGCTTGGGCAAGTTGGGCACATTGGCTAAAGACGGGATATACCTAATAGGAAATTGCAAATGGCTAAAACTCTTTAGTAATCATCCCCACTGCTATCCTCCTTGTGGTCTTGAAAAACCTCTCCATCCAGAATCACGGCGGGGCATATGGCTCTGGAGCAACCAAAGGCTGTCAGTTATGGTCCAGATCACCACTACCATAAATAAATGTCTACAATGCATTTTCTCAGCACTTTACATACATCGCATTATTTATCCATATTTTATAGTCGAGGAGATTGAATCACAGGGGGGTTAAACCAGTTATCCAAGGTCACATGGAGCAGAGACCTGAGCCTAAAGAGCTGGATCCAGGTACTGTCAGCCAGTAGGAGTGGCTTCCAGAGGCTGATGCCTACTTCTCCCCCTTGCATTGCAGTCCCACCTGAGCAGAAGGCAAGTCAAGGTCTGGAGCTAGGATGCCTGCATGTCTATTTGTCCTAGCGGCGTTTCCGGCCCAGGCTACTGGATCAACCATTTGAATACCAGATGACACAGAATAAAGTCTCAAGTTAGCAGGTTGAGCTCATCCCACATTCTACTACAGAACCCAAGCTATCTGCATTGGGGATCCAGGGTAATTCCTTTCTCTTTGAGACTTTGGGCTAGAAGTTGGCTTTAAACACTGAAAGTGCTAGAAGCCAAGCAACAGTGTGAAGATGCTGACAGTGGGATTTCTGTTCCTGGGAAAATAAGCTCCCCTCAGAGGGCAGTGGGTGGGCCCCACAGACCCTGCCTGGAGCTATTATTAGAGACTCCCTCGTGACCATGTGGGTTGGATCCACGGATCTCAAGGCAGGGCAGGTGTGAGCTGTTTGTGAGTCAGTCAGGAACCAAACAGCTGAGGGACAGAGGCCCTCTGGACTCCTGCGGCAGATTACCTTGTCCTTGGGCTCTGTCTGTTGGAGAGGGAGCAGGAGGGGCAGCTCTGGTTAGCCTTCACGCAGCAGCCATGGCCAGGATGGCCAGAGTCAGTGCTGCCGGTGCCTCTGGTTATTCACCATGGGCCAGGTCACAGCTGCCTCTTTTAGGTCTTCAGCTTGAGATCTCGATGTGGAATGCAGCAAGGGGCGAGAGCCGGAGGGAGGAATGGCCTCACACGTGCTGCTGGGTGAGAACCAAACTGGTCTCACCATTCCCCTTTCAGTTCCCACCTTCCTCATAACGGCCAATGGCAGTTAACGGGTATGGCAGGGTTCTTCCGGCACGGTACTATGCTACGCACACTACGACATTAGCTTACTTGACCCTCACAAAACCTGCGTGTCATTATAGGCACTGTTATCTTCCTTATTTCATAGATGAAGAAATCCAGGGTTTGAGGAAATCTACCTAAGATCATATAGCAGGTAAGTTTGGCAAAGCCAAGATTCCAGAACAGCCCTTACTCCAAACCACGTGTTAATTACAACAGTACACAGCATCCCATCCCCCAAAGGCCACAGAACAATGTCCCCTTTCTGAGCTAAGGCATCCCCTCTAGTCTGTGTCTCCTGGCCCACAGACATCTCCCTCATTGCTCCCAAATTCAAAGACTTGGTCTTGCTCTGAGACACTAACTGCTCCCCCTCCCCGCCCAGGCCAGGCTAGTCAAAGGCCAAGGGCTTCCAGCTCACACCAGGTCACCCCGCATTCATTTTTTCTAAAGGCACCCCTTCTGCATGGGAAAATGAAGGAGACAGTGTTTGCACCTTCAGAATCCTGGCCCAAGAGAGACCAGCTCTCCAAGCCACCTCGGCTTGAGGACGAGTGGGAAAAGGGGTGTGTGAGCCAGGCAGATGGAGGTACTAGAGATCCGAGGTGGAGGAGCCCACTGCAGGGCTGGGGTCAGTAAAGAACTGCTGGAAAATGAGAGCCTCGATGGGGTCTCCTAAAGTGGGTGGCAATTAGGAGGATGCTGGGCAGCAGCTCAGCAAAGGGAGCGAGTGGACGCAAGAGCTCAGAGTAGATATGAATGAGGAGACAAAACAGGTAAGTTGAGGCTCAATCGCAGAAAGTCTCAAAGGCCAAGCAGGCAGGTGAGCCTGGGCTTTCTTTTCCAGACTAACAGTGCCTATATAACAGGATCCTAAGATCCTGGGGTCTTAGGATCAGGGTCACAGAGGAAGGGATTTTTTTTTTTTTTTTTGAAGGGGATTAAAAGGGAAAGAATCTGGCACTAGTGTTTAGGGTAAAGATACTCTGGTTCTTCTTCCTATATCATATCCAATACTTTGTGCTTCATGTGTAATGATCTATAAGATTCTAAAAGTAGAAGAAAAACTGTTTTGCTGGAAGTCACCCTAGAGGTTTCTGAGGTCTCCTTGCTTCAAACTTCCCTGAGCTGCCTTCCAGCTGTGCACAGGAGCCAGCGTGCACAGCCTGGGTCTCAGGACAAAGGGCCTTCTTACACCGCAGCACATGCAAAATCAGTTCCTCTATGGACAAAGCTTCTGCATGAGCTGTGGAGTTATATCCCCTGGGACATGGCACTGACGGTCCCAGGCACATCACAGCTGGAAGACCGTGTGGTTAAAAGCTTCATTTGGATATGGGAAAACAGACTGAGTGATGGGAAGGGCACCTCTCACCGATTTCCCCCCAGAATCTCCAGGGAAGGTTTCTGACTGCTTAAGACAATGGATACAAACCTTTGCCAAAATGTCTGGTCCCCTCAGCCTGCTCTCTGCTGGCTGCAGTGCCCCCATCCCAAAGCTGAGCAGGGACTGAGCACAGACAGGATTTCTACCGAGTTCTAAAACCAGTAATTTTTGACATATTTGGCAAAAGAGAGGAGGACAGAGAACTGGACTGGGAGACAGAAAGCAGGGTTCAAGGGCAGGCTGCACCACGAATAGCTCTAACACTAACAATCAGGAGGTCCTTAGCCTCTCCTGGGTGTTGTTAAATGAAGGGCTTGTACCGGTTGGTCCCCACCAGTCCCCAGAGCTCTGGCTGTATTCAGCTGCCTTACTTTTCACAACATAGCTTGCCACACACCACCTCACAGCTAGAGCAATTTTCTTAAAATACAAATTGGACCTGCTCCCCCTCCACGTGTCCCAGGTCACTTCTCTGCCACAACGCCCCCCACCCCCACCCCCACACACAAACCACGTCCCTGCGCAACCCTCACCCTCCACTGCCCTGTGTGACTGAGCACCTGCCGGCTCCCCCTGCACGGAGCTCAGCCTCTCCGGCTTTCTCGCGGTCTTGCAGCGCACTCAACTCCCTCTTGCCTTAGGACCCTACACACACGAGCCTCTTTGAGTGGGGTGTTCTTCACCCCATTTTCCACCCGACTCACTCCTACTTTCCAGGTCTCCGTGAAGCGTTCCTCGCTCGGAGGGCTCCCTGACTGCTCCTTCTCACTCTTTCATGCCCTGGATGGTGGTGATCAACAGTCTCTGCTCGTCGCTGCACTTAATTTGTAACTTCAGGTTTATTTGCCGGGACAGTAACCTCTGTCTCCCACAAGAGCAGAGTCGGATTCCACTTTGCTCACCACTGGACACCCAGGACCCCCGTCTCTAGAAATATTTGCGGAGCGCGCGCTGCAGAGGGTGCATACAAAAGCCAGCATCCCCGTGTTTGGGGGGGTGGGGGGCTCTCCCAGCCCAACGCTTCCTGTCCCTTCTGCTCCTCCCTGGTTACAACGTCCAATCTCTTATCTGTCTGCTGCTTTGGCCCTTCCTGCTTCTGAGAAGGGCTCAGCCTCGGTGTGAAAAATAGAGACAACCATCTGAGCCGGTTTAAAGATGGTCACGGAGGAGGAGAGAGCCTGAGTCCTGCGAGTACCGATGCTACTCCGGCCCCAACATTCATTTCATTCATTCGTTCGCGGCTCACACCACACACCTGAGCTCGTCCCCTAGAGAAAGGGCATCAGCAACTCGCAAGCCAAACCCTTGGCTTCAGAGCAAGCAGAAGAGAACTCCCCGAGAGCCTTCCTCCGGAAGCACAGAAGCTCTCCCTGCTGACAGCGACCGCGAACACTCCGCATCCGATAACATCCTGAGGTCTGAATTCAGTGCATTTGAAAGGCAGCAGCTTCCTCTCGGCATCCTGGAACCCAAAGGCTAGGGGGACACCTTTATCTGGTCACCATTTAAGTGCCAGAGCTGAACCAACTTTTTTTCACCGCATCCGTGCCTTTCTGTACAGAAGCTCATTCACCAGAATGTCAGTGGAGAAACAAAGACAGCTGACTGTTTTCTCCCCTGGTGCCTATAATTAGATTCTCATGGAGAACTTGGCCACAACAGGGCTTTGCCGGACAAACACCCCCCCCCCCACCGCTCCCACCCCCCAGCGGCATCTCCAGGGAGACCCAGATAGAGCAGCCAGCCACTTACCCTCTTCAGCCACGCAAAATGCTTGTAAACATCAATGTCCCCATCCATGCTGGGCACCCATGTCAGCAGTTAGAGTCCTTGGTTGAAAAAGCCCTTTTGCTGGCTAGACACCAAATTCTCTCCTCTTCCCTGCTCCTGCCCCCCCTCCCCCCGGGACGTCAAGCTGTGTTCAAGTTTCCCCACTTCCCTGGCCCGTGTCCTTCGGCCTCTCCCCACACAGTTTCAGATGCACCGCGGCTCAGGCTCAGGCCGGGCGTCCTGCTCCCGTGTCCTCCCCCTCCGCCCCCAGACACACGCGGGCACCGGCTCGGCTCGGGACTGGGAGCCTGCAGAGCAATCAGACCTAGCAAAAAGGTAGGGGGAAAAGAGACTGGGACAGGAGTTGTAAACACACACACACACACACACACACACACACACACAGGAACATTCTTTTTGGTGATAATACCAGAGCCTGCCAGAGGGAAACAGTCCCGAAGAAAATTCTTCGTCTGGCTTCCCCTTTCTGCAGTGGCTGGAACTCATTACGGAGAGACCCCGATTTCCTGTCTCTGCTCCACTCTGCATTTACCCACAGGCCCCCAGCTGCTCTCAGTTTATTTGGGACTGGGGAGAAGACTAAAAATAAGTGCTGCTCTTGGAGGAGCTGCCCGTTCCCACACACACAGCCTGACCCCCACCCCGAAGCCCACGCCTACCCCTTCTCCAGGCGGGCGTCGGGCTGGGCCCTCAGGAGGGCCTGTCATTTCCAAAAAAGCACACATTCAGAACCAGCCCCAGCCTGGCTCCCTGGCCCGCTGGGTGTCTGCCGTCCTTGGCGCTGCTGGCGCTGTCTGCCGAGGTGGAAGGCCTTTGCCATCGGAGGAGTCTGGCCTGGGCTGCTGGCAGCCACCAGGGGAGACCCGGGCTTCCTGGAGTGGGTTCAGCCCCAGGATGGGTACAGCCCCTGTTAAGGCTGAGGCCCGCCTGTCCCCCTCTCCAGAGGAGCTGCCTCAGAGGCCAGGGCCAGGGCAGGGTGAGGCCACCTCCTGTGTGTACCCATGAGATTCAGGGGGAGCTCTGGGGATGAGCCCCAGGAAGGCAGTAGCCAGTGGAGACAGGGGATCGCTGTTTCCCCGTGCTGGCCTTCCAGGGTGGCCTCCCCTCCTGCCCCCCCCACCCCCAGGCTGGGCTGCCCTTCACCTCCACACACTCCTCTCACTCCTCTGAGAGCTTCCCTAAACACAGCTTTTTTCCTTTGCCTGGTCCGTAACGTGCGGCCTTTGGCTGGAGTGATTATGAAAGCGGTCCTTGATGTGGGTACAGCGGGAACCGTGGTTACACGCAAGGCCTCTGAGCTCTGCAGCCCTAAATGACTTGCAGATGCACATCTTGTGATTGCGTGGGCCTTCCCAGGGCCCTTAGGGGTCACGGCGGCGGTGGGGGCGGGGTGAAGGGGGTGGGGGTGGGCCCCAGAACCGCCGCCTGAAGAGAAGGGGCAGCATGCCCCAGCATGGCCCCGACATCCACCACTGCCCAGAAGCCAGCCCGAGAGAGAGCAGGACGGGCCTGGCAGGGGAGTCGCCAGCAGGCTGGCCCAGTCCACACAGATCAGAGGCGGCAGCCGCAGCCGGAGCGCCCCGGCCAGCAGCTGGCACGAGGGGAGGAGTAAATTCCTGGAGACACACCCAGATCACAGGCTAGGAAGGAAAAGCAGGCTCTGCCATCCGTGCACGGAGCTCTAGGCCCTTCTCGCCTCTGGCCCAGCTCAACCGGGGCCTGGCCCCACCCCTCGAGGCTCCCTGACCAGAACGGGCAGAGGATGTGTTGGCGAAGCAGCCCTCTAAGGTTGCAGGGCGAGGGAAATTTTGTTTCTTTCTGTCTGAACGTCTGGGGGAAGCCAAAGGGAGAATTCATTTGGTCAACACCCATTTGCCCAGCACCCAAGGCAAGTGAAACTGACTTCCTGCCTTGAGCAAATAAAGGATTATCACATGGTATGTGGTAAAGGTGTTTCTGGGGCTCTGGGGAAGAAGATGGAGAGTGAGTTTAGGGGCTGGATGAGGAAGGACAGGGCATAATCCCAGCCCCTGTTCCCCTTGGTCAGGGCTATGGTGCTCTTCAGTAGGTTCTGGAGGGAGAGGAGGCAAAGAAAGGACAATGGAGCAATGTGGTGGCTTCTCTCCACCTTGCTAGCTCCCACCTGCCCATGGGGGTTGGCTCAGATAGCATCCACTCATCAGCCACATCTCTCTCCACTTTACCACCTGCCCTGTCATACTGAACCACCCTGGACTGTTGACAGGTCTGTGCACTGCACCAGACTGGAGAACATGTGTCTGAGCCCTGGCACGCTGCTCTGACCTCCGTGCCTGCCACAGATTTTGGCACACAGTAAGAACTTAAACATTCTTTGAGTGAAAGAGTAAGGCTCACGTGGCAAAAGAAGCCTAAAATTCTAATTGGAGAATAGGAGTCTTGAAGGTGTGCTTCCCCAGGGTAACGATGCTTCACTGAGAGGAAAAGATGGAGCAGAAAGGTGTAGAAAGGGAAAGGAGAGGAGGGAGGAATCCAGACAAGTTGCAGCTAAATTCTTGACATATTTTTATGGTATCCTCAAGTAGCAATTCCTACTTCAGCCCTTTTTTTTTTTCCAAAGCGTGTTTTATGATTCAACTCAGAAATGCACAAAATAACAATCCAAAGACCTAGGAGCAGAGCACGCGTGTGGCAGGTGGGTTGAGTGACCAAGGACACAGGAGCCATATACATCTTTTTAATGACCCCCAGGTGGCAGGTGGCAGCTGGCCCTGGGCATGGCCCTGTCATCTCCCTGGCAGGGCACAGCTGGCAAACCTACAGGTGAACCACCTCACTCAGAAGGCCATCCCGGCCAGGGGCACCTCACAGTGGCCCACAGGTGGACTTTGAGGGGATTAGATAGGCCTCTGAATAGGTTCATAGGATACATACAAAATCCTATTTGGATGTATAAATCATCATTTCTCTGAAAATAAAGTTTTCAGATTATCAAAATGTTCCGTGACTCCCAAAGGATTAGAAGCCTGTGTTTTTTCTGGCCTGAGCAGTTATTCTGAAAGGTTTAATCTTCCCTTAAAGGGGGTTGAGGGGGTGGTCCTCCTATCTATTACACCACCTTGGATCTACTGCTGAAGAGTGATCTCAGGAACCACAGGGGGTACATAAATAGGGGTCATTACGGTGACCCTGAACGCCCTTGGACGTTTTGCTTCCCAAAAGCAAGTCACTCACCAGCAACCACACTCAGCTCATCACTGTCTGGAACATGAGGCAGCCGGCTGAGGGCAAAGGGCATGACATTGAGAGACTGAGCATTTGGAGCCTAAAAACACAGCTAAGAGGATAGCATAGTCCGGTTTGGACAGGGAAACTCATGTGATTTGCTCCCTCCCCCCCTCCTCCAACCCAGGGCTTAGCAGGGAACCCTGGAGAGTCACCTCCACGGCTGGAATCTCATATACGTATGGGAATGACTAAGGGTGGCTTCCTAAAGTTTGGCTCCTCTTGCCAGGAGTTCAGCATCACCTAATTGGGCAGAACTGTGGACTGAGGGGGGAGGGGTGCCTCACGGGTCATGTGCCATTCTGACCTGTCACCTGCAGCCTGAGCTCTAGCTCAGCCCTGAACCTTGGGCTCTGGGCCATGGTGACAGGTGTCAGGATGGCCCTGGTATGCCAGATACAGGTTTGTGTCCTTCCAACAGGTGTGCTGCACGGTGGACCTGCCACTGGGGAGTGGAGGCGGAGGACAGGGAGGAGCCCAGCCAGAGGACGCTGCCCCTTTGGGCGGGCAAGCAAGTCCTGCTGGTAGAATAGCAGCCCAGCCACTGCAGCCCAAATCCCCATGGTGCACAAGCACAGGAACCCCCTCCCCCACTCCCCACAAGGAGTTAGGACAAGAATCGGCAGACTTTCCCTGTAAAGGGCCAGATGGCAAATGTTTTAGGCTTTGCAGGCCATATGGTCTCTGTTATACTTTCTGCCATTTTAAGTGCAAAAGCAGCCACAGCTAACACATAAACCCAAGAGGGTGGCTATGTTAACACTTTATTTGTGGACATTGAAATTGGGATTTTAGGCCATTTTCATATAAAATATGCTCATCATTTCTCATTGAAAAACATAAAAATGATTCTTAGCTCATGAGGCCTAAGAAAAAGGCAGTGAGCCAAATGCAGGCCACAGGTTGCTGACCCCTGGCTAGGGTAATACTTCCCCATGTAAAATGAATCATCTGGGTTGAAGGGTGTTCTTATAAAAATGCCGATTCCGACCCAGAAAGTTGAGAATGGGACCGGACACTGTGCATTGTTAACAAGCTCCCGGGTGATGTTCATATGTGAGGATCTAAAGACCATATTTGAATAGTCAGAGGTTAGGAAACCACTTTCAGAAACTTCTTAAAGCACAGGGTATTGAGCAAGTTTGCCTGGAAGTATGAATCCTCCAGAGCCTGCCTGCCTACTTACCTACCTACCTACCAGTGGTTCCTGCAAGGGCAGAAGGTCCCTGGTGGGTGGAGGGTGGGTGGGCGTCTACATGCTCAGACCCCAAGTTATGCTAACCTGGCAACATCAGCCACCATGTCCCCTGGGCCCGAAGCAGGAAACTTAGTGGGGAAGGATTTATTTGCTCTTTTTCACCAGTGTTTGCACATTCTTGGTCATTTATAAACATTGGTTCTTAGGGACTGAAATAGTTTCCTCAAGTCAGGTCTGAAAGGAGCCAGACCTCTAGAAATTAGTAGGGTACAATTTACTTGGGGGCAAGTGGTGGGCAGCAAAAAATCCAGGAAAGTTAAAACTGCTAAATTTACAGTAGCTGCAGGGTCCCCACTCTGAGATGCTAATGCCAGGAAAAATGTATTTAAAAAAAAAAAAAAATCCAAGCTACAGGGAGGTTTCTCTAGGGCAAGGGCCTGGCAGCACAGGGCCAGGAAATGCCTCTTGGAATGGAAGGAGCCGTCCTAATAGCGCCCCAGCAAAAGGCACTGGAATGAAGGGGTATGGAGAGGTCTTCTCTGCTTTGACAATGGAAGGCCCCATCTCTCTGCTCCCAGGACCCGCTCTCAGCCCTTCCATTTTCTCTGCCCCAGCACAGACCCTAGAGGCCTCTCAGGCCAGTGGGTTCCAAGGAAAATGGGAAAGAGCTCTGCCAACTGACCCAGGTACACTGCTCAGCAGCTTCATTAATGAGAGGAGCTTAGGTCATCTGTCCAACTGAAACAAACAAAGCTGTTTTTCTTGTACAGAGCCTGGATCTTCTTCCTTGGGATTTAGACTTTCTAGCATTTATCCCTGACTCCCACCTAGTGGCTACATCCGGTACTTCACACAGGAACAAAGACCCAGACAACCAGCCCAGTTCAGGGGAGGAGTCCCTTGGGAGCAAAGGGGGTGAGGGTGGGGGTGGGGGTGGGCAGGGCCTATACCTGTGACTTTCAGCTCTCACGAAAGGGAAAGGCAAGAAACTCACACTGGGAACTGGCTCCTAGAAGCTCTATTTTTTTTCTTCTCCCTTGAAATGTAAGCACCAAGTTTCCCCTTCTCTCAAGTTCCAGAGAAAAAGATTTCCCTATAAAAGCCCCGTAACTTTTCAAAATGAGTATGTCCAACAAGCATATATCCTGATCCATCTTTTGTTCTAGGTCCCGGGTGGAGAATAAAGATAACAGAGACAAATCACATGGCATAAGGAACAAGCTCACAGTTCATAATTCACAGAACAGCTTTTCCTCCCTACCTTTTCTTAGAACTCCTCTGGCTTTTGGGCATGGTAAACAGATTTGCTTCCTTGGCCAGAATGAGAGATAGCAAGCTAAATCTGGCGGGAATGACGGGGCTTTGTTTGAGGAGCTGGGAGCTGAGCAAGCAGCCATCTGGGACAAGGTAGTGGAGCAATGAGGGGGGTGGCCGTGTGCCTCCTGGGCCCAGGCCTCTTTGGTTCTTGAAAGACTAGTTAAGAAGGGAACCGAAGGCTCCTGAAGCTGCAGCAGGCTGTCAGTAGGGAGCACACAGCCTAGAGAGGACCTCACTGCCCCGCCATCCCATTCTACTGCTCCTGAGATGTCAGCCTCCACCCAGCCCTGACTGTAGGGTGGCTGCACCTAGAGAGGCTCCCTAACCCATCTCCACCTTGGAAACCGAAAGGCCTCGGCTCGGGGGAAGGCAGTGGCTGGTACTGGCCATGAAGCCAGGACTGGAATGCCTGGCCAGATCTTGCAGCAGACTGTCAAACCAGCTGTCACTTCCAGTAGGGAGGGAGAGGTTCATCCAAAGCCGCAAGCGAGTGACAGACCACTGGCCTCTTCCTACCTCCCATGCTGCCTCACCCTGGTTCAGTGCCACCCAAGCATACTTGAGAGGACACCTGCAACCTTGTGGAAGAAAGCCAGGGTTCCGGCTGGGTGGTCAAGCTACTGCAGGAACCCTGCTTCCAGAGAGGGGCCTGAGGACAGTCCTACTGCAGGTTCTCTGCCCACCTCTTCCCCTCACCCTGGAGCCTGGGCTTGCCCTGACTTGCCCTCACTCTGTTGCTGCTGCCTTTGCCAGCCTTTCCTTGGACTTCATCTTGAGGCCCTGAAGCCTTGGCACTTTACACAGGATCCCCCTGACCCCACATCCAAAGCCATTAAACAGCAGGATAGAGGTATTTGCAGGAGGAGAAGAGGCATAGGTACTGAACTGTTAGAGAAGCACCCAGAGCTGGAGACTGCTGGCTCTGACAGCTCTTGGGCATCACCCAGGGGCCTGAGTCACCACCTGGCTGTCCCCCAGCCCTGCTGAGCCCTCTGGAAGACTAGTCCTGCTATGGGCTCTACCCCCAGCCCAGCTCTGGCTACCCAACCAGCTTCCATCTAGCCAAGGCAAGCAGGTGTAGAAGAATAGGGAAACCCCTTCTAGACCAGGAAAAAGCCCCACTCAAGGTACAGCTAGATTCCTAGACACGGCCATGGTGGCACCAGCTCCTCCTTGCCTGTGGTGCAGGTCAGGGCCACCAACAAGCACCTCTATCCTTTCTGGCCTTCAGGACCATCTGGTGGGACTGAGAGGCTCTTGACCAGAAATGGCCACACTCTCCCTGAGGACATCATCTGCACTTCTCCACAGGTTGAGGAGGTCGCTGCAGGGAAGCGAAGGAGGCAGCCCCCTGTGGAACTCAGCTCCATATCCATCACAGCAGAGATGCCGCAGCCCTGCAGCCAGGGACTCAGCTTCACCCTCTGCTAGTATGGACTGTGAGGTTGGCCCTGTCTACCTAACATGAGGGATGACCCTTTCATCTCCTGAGCTCATGTAGCTCTGCGGTCCCACAGCATGGAACAGTCCCACTGAACTTCTCTGCCAGTTGGGCCCCAGCTCACTCTGGACCCCAGGACACTATCCCTCCAGGAGGGCCTTATTGGAAGCTCCCAGGTACGCTATCAACTTTCTGGTGATAGGCCCAGAATTCAGGCACAGATACCACTTCCAGGACAAGAGAATCTGGGCACTTTGTTCCTTTCCTCACTGAAGCCCCAGAGGGGGTCCCCTGCTTAGAGAGTCCCACACAATTTTGTAACTATCCCCAGGCAGAGTCTTCGCTGCTGCCTATCGATCTCTGTCCAGCATGCCAGCACCCGGCAGAGAGAGAACCAGCCCCACGGTAGAGAAACACAGCGGCCTGTGGTCCACCAGGACCGGGAGCTCCTTCTCCACTGGAGATAAAGGCAGGGCCCAGATCAGTCTGCTGTTTGTTCCTGTTCTAACCACCAACCATTCTCCCACATCCCCCTCTGCCCCAGCAGCACCTGTTTTCCTTATGTACTACAGATGCCCACGTCGGCGTCTGAGGGTCCCATAGCACGGAAGACGTCTTCTACCATGGGATCCTCTCACCACACCAAGGGCAGCTAATCCACAGCTGTGTGTAAAAGAAGGGCCTTTAACTTCTGTTTCTTTTGCACCTAACATTTCTGTCGGCCTGGCGGACTTGGCTCAAAAATGAGGAGGAGGCCAATTAGATTCTCTCCTTCAGGAATTTGAGCCACACACACATAGAGGGAATGATGCAGGAGAGAAAACACGAAAAGAATTTGTCAACAAGAATAAAATCAAATCTAAAGGCCATGTGGCAGTTGCTCTGGGCTGTCTTTCTAAAAGCCATTCATCCCCCTTCCCTCCTGTCATGGTTCCTTCTAGACAAAGGCCACCTCTCACTACGGTGAATGAAAGTACCAATACTTGTTTCCCGGCCTCCCTTGCAGCTAAGTTATGCACATGTGAACAAATCTGGGCATTGGGAGCATATGAGAAGTCCGCTGCAGGGCTTCAGAGAAAAAAAATTTCCTTCCTAATGGAGGGAGAGGAAAAGACATGTCCTACCTCTGAACATGTTGCCTGGAGCTGTAGTAGCCAACTTGCAGCTGCTAAGGGATACTCCCGAGGAAAAACCAACCCCCTAAGGATAATAGGGCAGAAAGATGAGAAGAGCCAGAGCCACTGGGGTCTTCCCAGAGCCACTGATTTGACCCTGGGACCATCCATCTTCTGGATATCTTGTTAATGACACATAAACCTCCTTACTGTTTATGCCACTTCTCTGGAGAAAGAACACCAACTGACAGTTCACGAGGCACAGCTGGGCCATGCCAGGCCAACAGATGACAAAGCAGCAATGGAAGGATATGGCAAAGCCAATTGACTAAAGAGGAGAATAGCACAAACACGAGACGGACACACAGACATAAACATTCCCCGCCTGATCCTTTTTTATTTTTAATTTTTTTTTTAATTTTTATTTATGATAGTCACAGAGAGAGAGAGAGAGGCAGAGACACAGGCAGAGGGAGAAGCAGGCTCCATGCACCGGGAGCCCGATGTGGGATTCGATCCCGGGTCTCCAGGATCGCGCCCTGGGCCAAAGGCAGGCGCCAAACCGCTGCGCCACCCAGGGATCCCCTCCCCGCCTGATCCTTCAAGCTGCCTTATTAGTTCCTATTCTAAGCCACATGTTTGTTTGTTTTTTTTAATAATTTCAGTGAGCATCTGTGGTTTAAAGCAGTGTTTCTCAAACTTTACTGTGAATATGGATCACTGGGAGATGGTTCAGTGAGTAAAGGAGCAGTGGGCCTATACTGCGCCCCTTTATAAAGACACCAAGTAGCAAACAAACTAGCAGGAAATGGCAAGCTTGCTGGTCCACAGACCATAATTTTCATGCCAAAGTCTTTAACTAAAAGCACCAAGCTAAAACCAATCTAAAAAGTACCGGTAGATTTGTTCACTACTTTGGACTCTATTTCCATATAGGTACGACCTACTATGAAACGTGTATGCCCCCAGATTATGTCTGCAAGAACCAATATACAGACAGGCTGTCTCTGTCCAGAATCAAAACTTAACATCCTGTCGTACCCTGGAATGTTTATATGAACTTTTGACCCACTCTAAAAGTACACCATTCATAGGTTGCTGATGGCCATAATTAATCTAAAAGACTCTGAATGCAACAACTTTCAGGAAACCTCCTCCAAAGGCAGGCATTCCCCACCCCCCCCAACCACCATAAAGAACCTCCAAACAGATCTACAAATCTTAATACAGGTGGTTTTCTGCAACACATCTTGAAAAAGAAACAATCATGTCAACTGCCTTTGGACCAAAAATATTTAAGAATCCTTTTTTAGTAAGTCATGGGCGTTAGATTCAGATTTCACGCCACACACTAAGAAACATTGCAGGTGAATCCAAGGTTATCATAAGATATCAATCAAATCATAAACTTACTGGAGAAGATACAGGTGGATATTATTTGATCGGAGGTTAAAAAAGGGTCCTTCCAGAGATAAAAGGAAAACAAGAAACCCAAACAGGAAAGAGAGTTAATTACAATCCTTCTAAAGTTCTGTCTCAAAACAGCAACACAAACAGAATTTAAAAACAAAATGAGGAAAATGCCACACATAAAGCAAAAGGCTTTAAAAAGGTTCAACATTGAACATCCTGGGTGGCTCAGCGGTTTAGCGCTGACTTCGGCCCAGGGCATGATCCTGGAGACCAGGGATCGAGTCCCGCATTGGGCTCCCTGCATGGAGCCTGCTTCTCCCTCTGCCTGTGTCTCTACCTCTCTCTCTGTGTGTGCCTCTCATGAATAATAATAAATAAAATCTTTTAAATAAATAAAATAAAAAGGTTCAATGTCTAAGAAAAGCACTAAAATCCTAACTGGCAGGGGAGAGAAGGGCATAGAATATGAACAGGGTGCCGTAGGCATGCCCAAGGTAACCTCCAAGGTGTGTGGGAAGAACACATTAGTGCTATTTTTTAACCTGATCCTTAAAAATCTGTATTTAGGGCTAGGTTTTATAAGTTACATACATTAGGCCAATGCTGTGGATACAGCTATGTATAAATGGAAAAATGAATTTTTTTTTTTTCCCAGGTAGAGGTAGAGATCAAAACTTTGGAGACCATACAGAAAAATAGTAATTCCAAAAAAATGTTTAGCCTTCTACTAGGCAAAGAAATGCAAAAGTGGTAAAGAGACATTTTTTCCTAAGAAATCAGTAAAGCTGTTTTTTTTAATCTTAGTGATGGTTGTTGATTAGGATGTACCTCAAACCCTGCCAACGAAAATATTAATGAGTCAAATCTTCCCGAGAACTGGTTTGGAAAACATGTCTTAAAGCCTTAAGATATTAATGCCCTTGGATTCGAGTTGCCAGATGAAGCAAACTGCATGGGACACACTTCTTTAGAACTATCCATCGCTTATCTAAAACTCTAGTTTAACGGCCTATCCTGCGTTTTGCCTGTTAACTCTACTTTGGTTCTACCTTTGGGACCCTACCTCAAGGAAATATCTAAAGACAAATCTTCCTGGACATTCTCTGCAGCAAAACTATATTAGTGAAAGATTTAGAAGAACCTAAATGTCAGTATTTAGAGAAATGGTCACTTTCAGGCATGTCCATACAAGGAAGAAGTACGTAATCGCTGTAAACTATATAGCGAAGGATAAATCCATGAGCTGTTTTCCGTACTCTGGGCAGACCGGGCTTTCACTGGGGAGGCTGCCTCGGTGAATCTCTTGGTTATGTGATAAGTGTCCTGAGCAAGCTGAGAGGGGACATTTAATACGAGATGCTGAACTGCTCTGCAGCCTGGGGCAAGGATTCAGGGAACAGTGGAGGAGGCTCCGGGTGGGAGTTTCCAACAGGCCCCTGGCACATGGTGACAGGCCAGCCCAAGGAAAGAGAGCATCAACAAGTGACTTTGGGAGACTTCTGGCTGAAGGATGTTGGGAGTAGGAACATCCGATAGCCAACATTTGGTTTTTGTTTTCTACACTGAAACACTTCACATAGAAGCTCATCATCCCTTACCTGTAGTTTTGAAACCCTCAAAGCTCTGAAAACCAAAAGGTTTTGTTTTGGAAAATAATGTTGGTGCCAAACTTATCTGGCAGCCTAACTGAACCTGAACGGGTAGGGGAGTATTTGAGTCTTTCTTTATCCCACTTCATGTGGCTATTCGTAAGTTTTGCTGAAGAAAGGACAATGCTTTCCTGTTCCATATCTGCTAGCTATAGAATATGTTATACAGTAAAATGCACGGTCTCACCTTCCTGAAGTTTAAGAAGTTCTGAGTTTTAAAATACATCTGGGCCCAAGGGTTTCAGATGGAGGGGCCATGGACCCAGTAATCCTCTTGAGGCATCACAGAGTTCCCCTTAAACACAGCAGCTGGAGTCAGGCTAGCAGGGATGGGTGTCCTCCCGGGGGTGGGGGGTAAGGTGGGCCTTGGAAAGCTCAGCTGTATACACAGGTGGGCCGAAGATGGTCAGAGCAGACTGGAGTGAGCCTCGTAGAGCTGGAAGTATGGAAACAGCCAGAATTCCTGACAGAACTCGAGGGAGACACAGAACCTTCTGCCCTGGGATGGGACAGAGAAAGAAAAGCCTAAAGCCCCCCTGTGAACCCCGACCTCAAGTTTGAAAGGGTGGGTGGGGAGGGGCGGATGTGGCCTTCTGCTCGGTAGTGGTACAAGTCTTAAGAGACCACCAACACTGTCTTCATTTGGGAGCGACATGAGGAGGTTTTCAAACCTAGATGGTAACAGGCCCACCAGAGACCCATCCCGCGGGCTTCCCTACCCTTCTCTGGGGAGCATCTGGCTGTATTCCCTACTGCGACCTCCACAAGTTACTACAAACCTTGTGGCTTCTTTTTTTTTTTTTTAAGATTTTATTTATTTATTCATGAGAGACACAGAGAGATGCAGAGAGAGAGGCAGAGACACAGGCAGAGGGAGAAGCAGGCTCCACGCAGGGAGCCCGACGTGGGACTTGATCCCTGGGCTCGAGGATCCCGCCCTGGGCCGAAGGTGGCGCTAAACCGCTGAGCCACCGGGGCTGCCCCCTTGTGGCTTCTAATAAGGCAAACGTACTGACTTACAGCTCTGGAGGTCAGAAGTCTCAAGCGGGTCTTGCCAAGGTGCTGGTACGACTGCTTTCCCTGCTGGAAGCTCTAGGAGAGGGCCACCTTGCTAGCTGCCCAGCCCCTGCCTGCGTCTCTAGGTTCTTGCTTCCATCTGCAAAAGCAGACTCACCTCGCTCCCACACCAACCCTTCGGCTGCCTCCTTCCACTTACTTATAAGGACGCCAGTGACCTACACTGGGCCCACCTGGACAATCCACAGCAGGTGCTCTTCCTCTTTAAACTCTGATTAGCAACCTTAATTCCATCTGCTACCTTCCCTTTTGCCAACGTAAGGAGCTTGGTTCTGGCAATTGGCACATAGATGTCTTGGGAGGCCAGGACTCTCCCTGCCACGCTGGCCCAGGTACATTCAGAACACGAGACGAGCAGCCTACACGCTGAAAATACTGAGTAACACACATGAACATAATGAATTCTTCAGTGTTCAGAGGACAGTGTGAGTATAAAACCGTATTGACGGAGAACTCTTGAACAGAGTCAGCTAGGACATCCAGGATGTAACCTGCCTAATCACAAGTGACTTGGCCTCTGGACAGGAGCGTCTCAGCCTCCTTAGTCTCTAACATTCAACCTCTAACTCCTAGTTTAGTGGTCCCATTATGCCTTCCCACCTCTGTGGGTACTTTCCCATTTGGTATCAGTCTGCAGGATTCTAGCTTTAGAAGACTGCATTTTGGCTTTCATCCTCAAAATCAGCTTAGGCAATCACATGCTCCCTCCCCAAGCTTTCCCAGTTTCCCCCCTCCTGCCCTGGAACGGCTGCATTTTACACACCTCCTCAGTGGGCAAGCTCCTCGGCTACCCCATTCCTGAATCAATCTCACTAGGCTCTTGAAGTTGACCAGCGTGCCCACGGGGAAAGAGACAGGTAACCAAAGCCATGTAGTTACAGCTCTGGTTCCTCATCGGCTTCCCTCGGAGGCTAGCAGGTGTACAGCCTTGATCTGGAGAGGGCAGGAGGGGAGTCAGGAAGCCTGCATCCTGCCCTCAAGACAGAACATACAGGGGCAGCTGTGAAGGGATGGGTGAGGTGACTTGCTGTTGTAAGAAAAAGGGGGTACAGCCGAGTATAGGGACCCCACCTCGGGATTATAATCTGGCAAGTTGTACTTGTCATCCTGCTGGGGAAAACTCTCCTGCTTGCTCTCCTCCGGGCCTGGATGTCTCCCTTCTCAGAGAACGTGACGGGAGTGCACAGGCAGGCTGGCTGACCAGACAACTTTAAGCTGCTTGCCTGGGCTCTCCCCTCCTGCTGGGAAGGACCACACAGCGGGGGGCTGACCAAAGCCAGATGGGAAGTGAGAAGAGGCTGGAAGGTGCACAGATGAGGTAATGGTCCCAGGCAGCGTGGCATTCCGTAAGCCCCGCAGTTATGTGGTTGTGTTCCCCAGTGGATTCCCGAACAGGCCACGGGCCCACTCACCAAGCTCTCCTTGATGTAGGCGGCTGTGGGGCCCGGGATCTGGCTCAGGAGGGCTGCTCTCTCCTGAGGATGCTCCAGCATCTCCAGGGCCAGTCTCAAGTCCTCAACGAGATGGAGCACAGGGAAGGGGTTGGCGTGGGAGGCCGGGGAGGCCAGAGCAGGCTCACAGCTACCATCACTGTTCTCTGTACCTGTTTTAGTGCCTGGAACGAGAGGGGGGGAGGGGAGAACCTTGGTAAGAAAGGTGGATGCCATGGGCAGGGAACTGACAGAGAGCAAAGAGAGAGGCGACAGGCAAACGAGAAGGATAGGAAGCCCAGAAAACCACTTCTGCCTCAGCAGAACCATTCACAAAGCAAACTCAGCAGAAGCCATCTTTAATCCTGGACTGGGCGTGACAGGAAGAGATGGGAACCAGGTGGATGACCTGTCTGGTGAGACTGAACCTCGGAAGCTCACACCCCTAGACAACCGGGAGAACATGGCCAGGCCTTAGCATGAGCCAAAACAACGGGCTGCCATTCTTCTGCCTTTAGACTCCTAACTTGAGGTTAATGTGGCAGGGCTGTCTGCGTGGATGGCAGCCGACAGGCCTCCCCTGCCTGTGTGTGCGTTCCTCTGCTCTCCTTCCATAGCAGTTTCTGACTCTGGGCTGGGGCTGGCCCCACAATACGGTGTCACCAAGGGACACAGCGTGACGCCATGCCAGCTCAGGTGAGGGGTTCTAGTGAGTTGGAATCTCTCTGGCTCTTCCCACTTGGGGAAATCTCTACTATGCACTCATGCTTTACAGCTGTCTTAGCTACTTGTGCAATCCACATCTCATCCCCGCCCCCCTTGGTCTCGGGCTGTAAAGCTCTGCGGTCAGGGTCCCTGCCATGGTGGGCTGACTCCCTGGCATCACGGCCCTGCCCCACAGATTGCTGAAGGGGCATCTGACTATCTGCACCCACACTTGGAGGAATGGCCATGAGGAAGAGAGCATGGATTGGGTCAGCTCTAATTCCAAGTGTCCCAAGACCATTTTTTTTTGCCTTTCTGAACCTCACCATTTAAACAAACAAACAAACAAAAAGTCTTCTTTGCATAAACAGAGTGGTCTGTTTTTTAGACCAAAAACTGGGGTGACAGTCTGACAAAGGATTTCTGTGCTTCCATC
This sequence comes from Canis aureus, assembly GCF_053574225.1. Taxonomy (NCBI): domain Eukaryota; kingdom Metazoa; phylum Chordata; class Mammalia; order Carnivora; family Canidae; genus Canis; species Canis aureus. The sequence continues at coordinate 19,676,230 of NC_135633.1, forward strand.
AGCAATAAAACACACCGTAGAAAATATGGTGTCTGGGGCGGAATTTCTAGGGCATGTGGATTGTTTATAAGGCCAACAGGAATTAGGGCTCTGCTGGAAAATGTGGGCAATAGAGCCACCGCATCCACAGCTACCCAGCGGCCCTGACGTCTAAATCTAGGTCCCTCCACCCTTCTAAGAGCCAGCTTTCTAGTTGCCACGGCAGTCTTCACAAGGAAAAATCCACACAGAAGGAAACAATTACTATTTGATTGCTGGTTTGCTTTCTGAAAGCACAGGATACAGGGAATTGTGGGTCACAATCCACAAACAAGCCCATGGCTCTAGGGAGCTGGGAAACTGCCCATTACCCACACTTGGGTGTGCTCAGCAGTTTCTGGGCCCTAGAAATCCAATGGAGATTTGACTAGAGAAGGCCATAGCCAACAGGGAAGGAAATGGACTGAAATAGAGCAAAACACCACCACCCGCCCCCCACCCCACCCCCCACCCCACTCCCTCAAGTCTCCAAGCAAATGCTGAGTAATCCCTGGCCATCCTGGACATGCTTCAACACACACACACCTTCATAATATGGAGGATAAGTCAGGCCAGGAGTAGGTGGGAAGACTGAGATTTTCATTAACTTTATGTTACTCTGTGGTGTTGGACAAGTCTCTTCTTTCTTTGGGCCCCTCCCTGCCCTAAAGCCTCAGAATGCTTCTCTACTGTTCAAGGGGTGTGTGTGTGTGTGTACACATGTATATCTGTGTCTATATTTGCATGTGATGTATGTATACATAAAATACTTAAATCCTTTTTTTTTTCAATTTACATCAACACATAGGCTCACAAAATAGTCCAGAATGGTGAAACTCCCAGGGCCCAGCACTAGCAAAGGCAAAAATCATCCAGAATATTCAATACGCCACATATTCCCTTCAGATGATTACCTCCTATGGAAAAATTACCACCATGGAGGGAAACAAATCAAAATAGAACTACCAGATACAACAAAGAAGAAAATAAATCCCCTCATATTTGAGGATAAAGGAACAAGATAATAGAGATGGTAACATAACATCTAACACAAAACATAAAAGAGACAAGGTGTTGTTCCCCAAATTACTTCTCAGAAAAGAGTAATTGAGTAATTCACCTTATATTCAAACCCTAATAAAACTGTTTCTCTCTGGAGGCACTCTGGTACTTTATTTTGAACAACAAAGCACTCTTTGAGGAAGACAGATTAGCACAAAGGGTTTCAATTTTATATGCATATTGAATTTTACAAACTACAGATGCTTGGGTCCCACCTCCAGATGTTCTAATTGGTCTGAGGTGTGACCTGGGAGGAAAAAAAAAGCTCCCCAGATGATTTTAATGTACAGCCTAAGTTGAAACCAGTGCACCAGCAAATCACCACAGCCAATACTAAAATTTGATGTTTAGGGAGGTCACCTGGGAATCTTTATTTTAAGGATACAAAACTAAGGCGTAATACAGATTTAGGAATTGTTAGAGGAAATAAGACCACATAAAATGCAAGCACAGGATTTTACTGAAAGCCTTTTAATGATCACTTTCAAAAGCAAGGAAGTAGGTAGGAGGTAATAATTAGGGTTATTTATATATGCTTTGGTTCTCCTCTACTTGAGCTCATAGTGTGGGACTATGCATTTGACCCTTGAAGTTACTTAAGGCCACATGACTTCCTTTGGCCAATAAAAATGAAAGTCTTTAAGAAACAGTACATACATAATTTCTCATATCTTTTCTACCTGCTCTGGCCTCTGGCAATGGTGGAGGCTGAACCAGCCCATGTCCAAGAGTGATGATGCCAGGGCCCAGAGCTCCCAGTAGATCTAGGGAAAACTTAGAATATGAACAAGAAACAAACTTAGCTGTTTCAAGCTACTGATCTTTTAGGCAGGAACAAACAATCCTATCTTCACTTTTACGAAGTACATATTTTACAGTTCAGAAATACTTATATGAAAGATAAACTTTAAAAAAAAAAAGATCTTTTAATAGGTTTGAATTTAATTGGCCATCAACTTAGTACAGACTTGGGACGCCTGGGTGGTTCAACGGTTTAGCACCTGTCTTCAGCCCAGGGCGTGATCCTGGAGTCCCAGGATCGAGTCCCACATCAGGCTCTCTGAATGGAGCCTGCTTCTCCCTCTGCCTATGTCTCTGCCTCTCTCTCTCTTTCATGAATAAATAAATAAAATCTTAAAAAAAAAAAAAAAACTTAGTACAGACAGTGCTATATATATGTGAGATGTTAATCACAAATTAAACACTGCTAACAGATATGCAAAAAATAAAAAGAATCCAAGTATATTAGCAAAGAAAGCCAGCAAACTGTGAGAAAAGAGCAAGAAAATAAAGGACAGAGATGAATTACAAAAACAACCACAAAACAGGTAACAAAATGGCAATAAGTACATACCAAACAATAATTACTTTGAATATAAATGGACTAAACACTCCAAACAAAAGACATAGGGTGACAGAATGGATAAAAAACAAGATACATCTATATGCTGCCTACAGGAGACTCATTTTAGACCTACAGACACATGCAGATTGAAAGTGTGGGATACAAAAGCATTTATGATGCAAATGGAAGTGAAAAGAAAGCCTTGGTAGTGATACTTATGTTGGGGAAAATGGACTTTAAAACAAAGACTGAAAAACAAACAAACAAACAAACAAAACAAAGACTATAACAAGAGAAAAAGAAGGACATTATATAATAATCCAACAAGACGATATAACAGTTGTAAATATTTATGCACTCAACATGAGAGTGCCCAAATACACAAAGCAGCTAATAGTAAACATAAAGGGAGTAATTGAGAGTAATATAATAATAATAGAGGATGTTACCACCCTACTTACATCAATGGCTAAATCATCAAGGAAAACAGTGACTCTGAATGACATCTTGGACCAGATGGAACTAACGTATATTCAGAACATTCCATCTTAAAACAGCAGCATACACATTCTTTTCAAGTGCATATGGAACATTTTCCAGAATAGATCACTTATTAGGTCACAAAACAAGTCTCAACAAATTTAAAAGCACTGAAGTCATACCATGCATCTTTGCCAACTGCAACACTCTGAAACTAGAAATCAACCGCAAGAAAGGTCTGAGAAGAACACAAATACATGGAGATTAAATAACATGCTACTAAACCATGAATGGGTCAACCAAGAACTCAAAGAGGAAATTTAAAAAGACATGGAGACAAATGACAATACAATAGTCCACAATCTTTGGGATGCAGCAAAAGCTGTTCTAAGAGGGAAGTTTATAGCAATACAGGCCTATTTCAAGAAGCAAGAAAAATCTCAAACAACCTAATTGGGACACCTGGGTGGCTCAGTCAATTAAGTGTCTATCTTCAGTTCAGGTCTTATCCCAGGATCCTGAGATCGAACCCTGTGACAGGCTCCCTGCTCAGCAGAGGAGAGCCTGCTTCTCTCTCTCCCTCTGCCCCTCTCCCCACTTGTGCTCACTAGTGCTCCCTATCTTAAATAAATAAATAAATAAATAAATAAATAATCTTTTTAAAAAATAAACAACCTAATCTTACACCTAAAGGAGTCAAAGAACAACAACAAACAAAATGCAAACCCAGTAGAAGGAAGTAAATAATAAGATTAGAGCAGAAATAGACAAAATAGAAACTAAAAACCAATAGAGCAATAGAATAGAACAATGAAATCAGGAACTGGTTCTTTGAGAAGATCAATAATATTAATAAACCTTTATTTATCCAGACCCATCAAAAGAGAGAGAGAGAGAGTGAGAGACAGAGAGAGAGAAGGACTCAAAAACAGAAATGAAAGAGGAGAAATATCAACCAACACAGGGAAATACAAAGGATTATAAGAGCATATTATGAAAAATCGTATGCCACCAAACTGGACAACCTAGAAGTAATAGATAAATTCCTAGGAACATATAACCTCCAAAACCTGAATCAGGAATAAACAGAAAATTTGAACAGACTGATTACCAGTAATGAACCTGAATCAGTAATCAAAAAAGCTCTCAGCAACAACAACAACAAAACTCTCTACAAGCAAAAGTCCAGGACCAGACGGCTTCATGGGTAAATTCTACCAAAATTAATTAAAATTAATTAAAATTAATACCTATTCTTCTCAAACTACTCCAAAAAAATAAAAGAGGAAAAAAGCTTCCAAATTCATTCTATGAGGTCAGTATTACCCTGATACCAAAACCAGATAGAGACACTACAAAAAAAGAGAACTACAGGCCAATATCTCTGAGAAATGCAAAAAAAAATTAGGAAACCAAATCTAACAATATATTTTAAAAAATCATTCACCATGATCAAATGGGATATATTCCTAGGATGTAAGGCTGGTTCAATGTTCACAAATTAACATCACATACATCACATCACATGTGATACATCACATCAGTAAGAGAAAGGATAAAAATCTTATGATCATCTCAAAAATGCTGAAAAAGCATTCTACTAAGTACAACATCCATTCATGATAACCCTCAACAGAGTAGTTTAGAAGGATTATACCTCAACATAATAAAGGCCATACACGAAAAAGCCATAGCTAACATCATACCCAATCGTGAAAAACTGAGAGCTTTTCCCCTAAGGTCAGGAAACAGACAGAGACATCTACCCTCACCACTTTTATTCAACATAGTACTGGAAGTCCTAGCCACAGCAATCAGACAACAAAAAGAAATCAAGGAATTCAAATTAGTAATAAGTAAAACTGTCCTATTTGCAGATGGTATAATACTATATAGAAAAATCATAAAAACTCCACAAAAAAAACCATGAGAATAAGTGATAAGTGAATACAGTAAGATTGCAGGATACAATATCAATATACAGAAACCTGTTGCATTTCTATACATTCATAATGAAACAGATAGAGAAATTAAGAAGACAATCATATTTAAAATTGCACCAAAAAATTAAAAATAAAACGCATAACATATCCAAGGAGGTGAAAGATCTGTATTCTCAAAACTAAGAGCATTGATGAAAAAAATTGAAGACAACACAAAGAAATGGAAAGGCATTCCATGCTCATGGATTGGAAGAACAAATGTTGTGAAAATGTCCATACTACCCGAAGCAATCTAGAGATTTAATGTAATCCCTATCAAAATACCAGTAGCTTTTTTCACAGAACTAGAATAATCCTAAAATATTTGTATGGAACCACAAAAGACCTTGAATAGCCAAAGTGATCTTGAAAAAGAACAAAGCTGGAAGGACCACAATCCCAGACTTCAAGTTATACTACGCAGCTGTAGTAATCAAAACAGCAATGGTACTGGCACTAAAATAGACACATAAACCAATAGGACAGAATAGAGAGCCCAGAAATAAACACTTGATTAAATGGCCAATTGGTCTTTGACAAAGGAGATAAGAATATACAATGGGAAGACAGTCTCTTCAACAAATGGTGCTGGGAAAACCGGACAGCTACATGCAGAAGAATGAAACTGGACCACTTTCTTACACCATACACAAAAATAAACTCAAAATGGATTAAAGACCTAAATGTGAGGCCTGAAACCATAAAAATCCTAGAGAACGCAGGCAGTTAACCTCTTTGACATCGACCATGGCAACAGTTTTCTAGATATGTCTCCTGAGGCAAGGGAAACAAAAGGAAAAATAAACTATCGGGACTACATCAAAATAAAAAGCTTCCGTACAGCAAAGAAAACAGTCAACAGAACTAAAAGACAACCTACTTAATGGAAGAAGATACATGCAAATGACATATCCAATAGAGGGTTAGTATCCATATATAAAAAACTTCTATAACTTAACACCAAAAATCCCAAATAATCCAATTAAAAATGGGCAGAAGACATGAACGGACATTTCTTCAAAGACATCCAGATGGCCAATAGACACACAAAAAGATGTTCAACATCAAACATCATCAGGGAAATGCAAATCAAAACCACAATGAGATGACACCTCACACTGGTCAGAATGGTTAAATTTAAAAACACAAGAACCAGCAAGTATTAGCAAGGATGTGGAGAAAAAGGAACCTTCAGGCCCACAGGGACAGCAACTGTGGGAAACAGTATGGAGGCTCTTTGAAAAATTAAAAATAGAATTGCCATAGGATCCAGTAATTCCACTACTGGGTATTTGCCCAAAGACTATGAAAAACTAATTCAAAAAGACATATGCACTCTTGTTTTTTGCAGCATTATTTGCAATAGCCAAAATATGGAGAGAGCCCCAGTGTCCATCAACAGATGAATGGATAAAGAAAATGTGAGATCGATATAATGATATATTACTCAGCCACAAAAAAGAAGAAAATAATGGAATCTTACCATTTGCAACAACATGAATATATCTAAAAAGTATAGTGCTAAGTGAAATACGTCATTCAGAGAAAGACCAATACCATATGATTTCATTAATATGTGGAATTTAAGAAACAAAACAAACAAAGAAGAGACAAACCAAAAAAAAAAAAAGACTTAACTATAGAGAACAACCCAGTGGTTACCAGAGGGGAGGTGGGGGTGGGGGAAGGGATGGGGGAAAGGAATGGGTAAAACAGGTGGTGGGGATTAAGAGTACACTTATCATGATGAGCACCAGGTGATGTATGGAAGTGTTGAATCACTATTATTGTACATTTGAAACTAATATAATACTGTATGTTAACTATATTGGAACTAAAATTGTTCTAAATGATCTTTAATCATTTAAATGGGGGTTCTTGGGCATAAGATGAAATATCTGATGACAATATCATATATGAATTTTAAAAGTGCTTTATTTAAAACAACTTTAAAATAATGTTTTCTAAGACTCTGCCACTTAAAAGTGTGGTACACAGCAGCAGCAGCAGCAGCAGCACTCGGGAGCTCAGTGGAAATACAGACTCTTATGTCCTATCTTGGCCCTACAAACAAGGACTTACATTTTATCAACATCCCCAAACGCTCTACAACTGCTCTGGAATGCTAAAAGTATTCAAAAGGTAGCATTCATGATAGAAATAGCATGTTGGAGATAAACATAATGCTTGAATAAAACTGTTAAAAATGTGCTGAGACACAAGCACATGAGAAAATGCTCCGCATCACTTGCCATCAGGGAAATACAAATCAAAACCACAATGAGATCCCACCTCACACCAGTGAGAATGGGGAAAATTAACAAAGCAGGAAACCACAAATGTTGGAGAGGATGTGGAGAAAGGGGAACCCTCCTGCACTATTGGTGGGAATATGAACTGGTGCAGACACTCTGGAAAACTGTGTGGAGGTTCCTCAAAGAGGTAAAAATAGACGTGCCCTACGACCCAGCAATTGCACTGTTGGGGATTTACCCCAAAGATACAGAGGCAATGAAACGCCGGGACACCTGCACCCCGATGTTTCTAGCAGCAATGGTCACAATAGCCAAACTGTGGAAGGAGCCTCGGTGTCCATCGAAAGATGAATGGATACAGAAGATGTGGTTTATGTATACAATGGAATATTACTCAGCCATTAGAAACGACAAATACCCACCATTTGCTTCAACATGGATGGAACTGGAGGGTATTATGCTGAGTGAAATAAGTCAATCGGAGAAGGACAAACATTATATGGTCTCATTCATTTGGGGAATATAAAAAATAGAGAAAGGGAATAAAGGGGAAAGGAGAAAAAATGAGTGGGAAATATCAGAAAGGGAGACAGAACATGAGAGACTCCTAACTCTGGGAAGCGAACTATGGGTGGTAGAAAGGGAGGTGGGCGGGGGGTGGGGGTGACTGGGTGACAGGCACTGAGGGGGGCACTTGATGGGATGAGCACTGAGTGTTATTCTATATGTTGGCAAATTGAACACCAATAAAAATAAATTTATAAAAAAATAAAATAAAAAAATGTGCTGAGACAAGAAATTAATAAACATATTTTATATGAGTACTCATAAATACACATGAGTCTAAACCAACCAATTAATAGGAGTACGTATTTGTCCATTTTGGAATGCTTGTCTATTGGAGCATATACAGTATGTCTTACATCATTAAAGGGTAAAAGGAAGAAATAAAAACCTTAATGAAAGAATAAGAAAAGGCATGAGAAAGAACAGGAACATTTGAAAAAGAAATGAGTGGAAACCAAAACAAAGAATGCAACACTTTATTTCTAAGTGACAGGTTGAAGAACAGACAAGAGAATTATGGGAGTGGAAGGTGGAAAGAGATGGCATACAGAGCGAACCAAAGGCAACAAACAGAAAACCACTATGGATTTTTCACAGTTGAAAATTTGAGTTGTCTCATTTTGAAGACACACACTGAATCCCCAAAAGGAGACATATCAAAACTCACCCACCCCAGAAACCACACGGTGAAACTCAAGAACACCAAAGATAAAGAGCAAGTTTAAAAGCAACTAGAGATAAAAGACAGAGATATTCTACAGTTACTTTGTCAAGAGATTTCTCACGGGCAATAAATCCCAATGACCACAAAACATCATTTACAACCTGTAACCTGCACAAGAGAAGCTGTTACTCAAGATTAAGAATAAAATAAGGACATTTTTCAGATGGCGACTCATGCAATGGAATTTTAAAGGATCTACTTCATGAAGAAGGAAATTGCACCAAACAAAAAGGTGTGGGATGGAACAACCAATTATGTTGGAGAAGTTGTTAAAATTTTTTGTTAAACTTTTCAACAGAGATTAAAGACAAGAGAGGCCAGTAAGGCAAAACCAAAAATAAGTTTAAAAAAAAGTTAAAACAGACATAAGTATTAACACATCTGTATACCCATTAATTATAAATGCATTAAAACTCACCTAATTAAACTCAAAAATTTGAATAAAAAAAATCTAGTTCTTTTTTTTTAAAAGATGTTATTTATTTATTTATTCATGAGAAACAGAGAGGCAGAGACACAGGCAGAGGGAGAAGCAGGCTCCATACAGGGAGCCCGACGTGGGACTCGATCCCAGGTCCAGGATCAGGCCCTGGGCTGAAGGCGGCGGCGCTAAACCACTGAGCCACCCGGGCTGCCCTAGTTCTTTGATATTATTGAGAGAGACATGCAGGAGACACACAAAACATTATGACACTGAATGACTGAAATATATTTTAAAAGACACAGCAAAGGACTCCATATATTAAAGCATTGGGTCCAACTATTAAAAACAGTCACACACTCATACACAAAATCACTGGATAAAACAATAAAAACAAAAAAATCACCTGAATAGTCCTGTAAAAAACTATTTGAATTGTCATTTGAAACATCTGAACCTAACTTAAAATTTTTTTCAGGGATCCCTGGGTGGCGCAGTGGTTTGGCGCCTGCCTTTGGCCCAGGGCGCGATCCTGGAGACCCGGGATCGAATCCCACATCAGGCTCCGGGTGCATGGAGCCTGCTTCTCCCTCTGCCTATGTCTCTGCCTCTCTCTCTCTCTCTCTCTCTGTGACTATCATAAATAAATAAAAATTAAAAATAATTAAAAATAAAATAAAATTTTTTTCAAAGAAAATATCAGGCCAGGAGCACCTGGGTGGCTCAGTGGTTCAGGGTCTACCTTCAGCTCAGGCCCTGATCCCAGGGTCCTGGGATCGAGTCCTGCATTGGGTTCCCTACAGGGAGCCCACCTCTCCCTCTGCCTATGTCTCTGTCTCTCTCTGTGTCTCTCATGAATAAATTTTTAAAAATTTAAAAAATCTTAAAAAAAAATGTATCAGGCCAAATGTTTTCACAAGTTAGTTCTGTCAAACCTTCAAGAACTGAATAATTGTACTCTATTTTGTTTAAGTGTGGTTAGGGACTGCTCCCAGCATACTCAATAAGAAGAACCTGCCAGCACAGCCCGTAGATGGGAACTGTACATAGAACTCAGAAGTCCTGAGCACCACCCAGGGAATTCCAGGCCTTCGCATTGATGAACCTGGACACACAAATCCTAACCACAAATTTTAAAAACCAAACCCCATGCTGTGTAAATAAGATAGCACACAGTGACATCTAACCTGGAAAATGACAGATCAAGCAGACCCAAATAGGAAATAACAAATAAAATGGTGATGTATCAAAATAACAAAGGGTTCTCTGTCCTCAGCTAGAGGTGGCATACTGTGTTGAAGCACATGTGAAGCATTTTCATCAAAACTGCCCATAGACATGTTGGAGGGACTAAAAAAAAAAAAAAAAAAAAAAGACAAGAAACAACAAGTGTTGGTGGGGATGTGGAGAAAAACAAACCCCCATACACTGTTGGCGGGAATATAAATTGCTATAGTCATGGTGGAAAACAGTATGGAGTTTCCTCCAAAAATTAGAAATAGAAATACCATATGATCCAATAATTCCATTACTGGGTATTTACCCAAAGAAACAAAAACACTACTTAAAAAGATATATGCAGGGGGTCCCTGGGTGGCTCAGCAGTTTAGCACCTACCTGCGGCCCAGGGCGGAATCCTGGAGTCCAGGATTTTTAATAGTTGGACCCAATGCTTTAATATACGGAGTCCTTTGCTGTGTCTTTTTAAATATATTTCAGTCATTCAGTGTCATAATGTTTTGTGTGTCTCCTGCATGTCTCTCTTAATAATATCAAAGAACTAGGGCAGCCTGGGTGGCTCAGTGGCTTAGCGCCACCGCCTTCAGCCCAGGGCCTGATCCTGGAGTCCAGGGATCTTGTCCCACGTCGGGCTCCCTGCATGGAGCCTGCTTCTCCCTCTGCCTGTGTCTCTGCCTCTCTCTTTCTCCATGTCTCTCATGAATAAATAAATAAAATCTTTTTAAAAAATTAAAAAGAAAGATATATGCACTGCTGTGTTTATTACAACATTATTTACAATAGCCAAGATATGGAAGCAACTCAAGTGTCCAGGTATAAATGAATGGATAAGGAAAATGTGATATATTAATATCACATGAATTCATTAAAAAGGATGAGATCATGCCATTTGGGACAACATGGATGGACCTAGAGGGCATTATGCTAAATGAAATAAATCAGACTGAGAAAGACAAATATTGTATGATTTCACTCTACTGTGGAATCTAAAAAAATCTAAAAAAACCCCAAAAAACAAACAACCCCCCCCCAAACACACACAAATGAACAAAGAAACAAAAAGCAGAACCAAACCTATAAATAGAGACAACAAGCTGATGGTTGCCAGAGGGAAGGGGGTTGAGGAGATGGACAAAATGGGGGACAGGGAGGGGGAGATACAGGCTTCCCGTTATGGTATAAGTCACCAGGATATTTAAAGGCTCAGCATAAAGAATAGAGTCAATGATGTTGCAATGGAGACGTCTGGGAACAGATGGTAGCTACACCTGCGGTGAACACAGCATATGTATAAACTTGTTGAATCACTACATTATACAGGTGAAACCAATGGAACATTGTGCGTCCCATTCAAACTAAAAAAGAAAACAGACCATCGACTCCAGCCACACAGGGAGTCTCAACAAGACTCCAGAATCGCTATTAGGGGGACCTATTCCTGTCTCCATATTTCTGTGGGAGGGGAGGATGGCTGCCACTAAGGCCACATTTGTGGCCTTGCCCCTGCCTCCCCTCACACAACTTTTCCTCAAAGGAGGAACACATCTCTGGCCAGAGAGCTTACAGAAGGGCCTCTCTTGAGAGTTGCCTATCCTTGGATATGAGCACTGCCCTCCAGGGAAGTTTCTGAGACCAGCTCTGCCTCTACAGAGTGGAGGTCTGTAGTCTGCAATTCAATTTATGGTGTAAGTGTGTGTAGGATGTCTGGTATTCAAGATCTTGATTGTGGCCTCAGCTCAAGCTAACTTGCCTAATCAGTACAACTAACGATAAAGCCACTGTTTTGGTCTGTCTGACCCCTTTGTCTATTCCTTAATTGGTTTAAAACTAAGGAAGGAAGGGACACCTGGGTAGCTCAGTGGTTGAGTGTGTCTACCTTTGACTCAGAGCATGATTGTGGGGTCCTGGGATCGAGTTCCACATCAGGCTCCCCACGGGGAACCTGCTGTTCTCGCTACCTGCATCTCTGTCTCTCTCTCTCTGTGTCTCTCACGAATGAATGAATAAAATCTTTTTAAAAAAGTAATAAGAAAGGGAAAAATGGGATGCTATTTAACAATTATTCTGGTAGACAGAATAGTATCTCCCCAAAGATATCCATGTCTTAAATCATGGCATCTATGTGTTACCTCACATAGTGAAAGGGACTTTATGGATGTGATTAAGGTCCAGAATTTTGAGATGAGGAAGTTATCCTGTATTGTTAATCAGTTGAGTTCTTAAATAAGGAAAGGGAGGCAGAAGACTGGGTCCCGAGGGACATGACCTGAGGACATGAGCTGCCACTGTTGGCTCTGAAGATAGAAGGGAACAGTGAGCCAAGGAAGGTGACAGCATTAGAGTAGCAATAAGGCAGGCAGGGGCAGACTAGTCATACAGAGAAAACCCTCTAAGAACACCCCAAAATTTTTAAAAATACCCATGTACACACACTCTTTTAAGCAACTGAACTATCAGAAATCTTCAGAGCTCAAAACCTCGGAGTTAAGAGAGCATCTGAGCTGGTGTTTGCCCTTACATCCTGCCAATTCCCTGATGGCCTAACGCCTGGGCCACAGGTCACTTCAGGGGGACAGGGGACAAAGCTTAGGCCTGAGCAAAGGGACAGGCACATGGGAGACCTCCGCACAAAGCCAGGATAGAAAAGAGAAATACCCTCTGTCAACTGGAGGAGTCTATCCCACAGGAGGAAACTGGGCCTTAAAACTAGATCACATACAAATAATTCGATGTTTTAAAACAATAATAAAAAAAAAAAGGAAAGAAGCACAGAAAGTGTGAGACAAGTAGAAATCAGACAAGAGAGTTGAAAATTGGTCAGATGAGTTAATTGTCAAAATAAATGTATACAGACTAAACTGGCCAGTGAAAAGATAGATATTGTAAATTGGTTAAAAAGTGAAAACACATCTGTATCCCACTGGCAAAAGCTACATCTAAATCAAAAGAACAATGAAAGCCTGTGACTGAAGAAGGATGGAAGGACAATACCAAGAAAATAATAACCAAAAGGAAGACTTCACATTGGCATGCAACATTGGCTCTCCCCTGGATCTCCAGCCTTATGGCCTATCCTGTAGATTTTGGACTTGCTAGTTTCCATAATTACATGAGCCAATTCCTTAAAATCAATCAATCAACGAATATCTTAGAAATTTCTTTCTCTACACACACACACACACCCTATTGCTTTTGTTTCTCTGGAGAACCTGGACCAATAGATAGATATAGATATATAGATATACATATTTATATATTTACAGAATAAAATAATGTATAAAAACATACCACACACATATAATGGAGACTAATCAGCAAAGGCAAAACTCACTTCTTTGAAAATAATCATAAAAAAGATAACTCCGGCAAGAGGCACCTGGGTGCTCAGCCAGTTAAGCATCAACTCTTGGTTTTGGCTCAGGTCATGATCTCAGGGTTGTAAGAGCCCTGTGTTGGTTCTGTGCTTGGCAAGGAGCTGGCTTCAGATTATCTTTCTTTCTTTCTTCCCCTCCCTCCCTTCATGTGCACGCTCTCTCTCTCTCTCTCTCAAAAAAAAAAAAAAAAAAAAAAAGATAACTGGCAAGATAAAAGAAAACAGAGGGTACAATTAAGTAATATTAGGAATATAAACAGAGATACAAGAAGTGTAGCAGATCTTTAAAAAATATGATAACCAGAGAGCCTAGGTTAAGTGACTGCTCTTGATTTTGGCTCAGGTCATTATCCCAGGGTTGTGAGATCCAGCCACAAGAGGGCTCTGTGCTCAGCAGAGAGTCTGCTTGAGATTCTCTCTCTCCCTCTGCCCCTCCCCCTACTCAGGAGCATGCACATGCATTCTCTCTCTCAAATAAATATTTTTAAAAATCTATGATAGCCATATTTATGTTAACAAAATTAAAGACCCTCAGGCACCTGGATGGTAGAGTCAGTTAAGCATCTGACTCTTGGCTTTGGCTCAGGTCATGATCTCAGCCCTATGATGGGCTCCCTGTCAGGTAAGGAATCTGCTCAGGATTCTTTCCCTCTTTTCTCCCTCCCCCTCTGCTCCTCCCTCAGCTAGCATGCAAGAGGGTGTTCTCTCTCTCAAATAAATAAATGAAATCTATTTAAAAAAAACCCGAGAAACAAAATTAAAGATCTCAGTAAAATGCACAAATTTTTAGATAGATATAACTTACCAAAACTCAACTGAGAATTTAAGACATTGTTTATAACTATGAAGAAAAGAAAATCTTTCAGTGAGAAAACACCAGGTCCACTTGGTTTCGTAGGTCAATTCCTATACAACTGTAGCAAATACATAAGGAAGAAATGATCATTCCAGTTTTACTCAAACTCTTTTAGAGAATAGAAAATGAGGCTATGTAGCCCTAAAGTTTTGGAGGAGAGCTCTGCCAGTGAGGGAAAAAACAAAATGATGTCTGTTGAACAGTGCTTGCCACCATGGGCCATTTTTTTTTTTCCCCATGGGCCATTTTGATCTCTTTACGTAAAGAATCGTTTTTGATATCTCAGCCCATTGGACATCTCCAAACTTCCATTCTGACTGTCTCTGGGTCATAATGAAAGCCGAGCACTCTCAACCTGAGTCCTGAATGAGAAACAGGCAAGTTTTGGTTCTGCCCCACTTACTGATGACTGCTATATGCTGACCCACCTCAGAGAAGGCTTGGACAAGACCAGTTAACTGAGCATGTTCAGTGCATGGACTTATCAGCAGCCTGAAGTAATTTTTTTTTTCAGAATATGCCTATTTTATTAACATCATGCTTGAATAAATAACTGGCTACTGCTAATAAAATTAAACCTCTGTTTACAATAGCCCCCAATATTCCATGTTGACCATTCACGCAGAATTTGGTGTAAAAAGTCAAGTGAAATGTAGACCCTGAGCTATTGAGTAATTATGCTTCAGTATAAAAATAGAGAATTAGTCTTACAACCGAAGATCTGAACAGGAACACAAACCACCTCTCTGTGGGTTTTAGCTTTTGTGGAATAGCAGGATCTTAATGGGGGTGTAAGGCAGGAAGAGACTTGCAGGATTTTCTCATTTTGAAGACTTTTTGGGATGGTGTGAATAATCTCAGCCTTGACCAGAACTTTCTCTGCTCCAACTCTAAATCTTAAAAAAAAAAAAAAAAAAAAAAAAAAAAAAGCAAAAACACCAAGACACAAATCAGAGTTAGCAGAGAGGTCCAGAGCAACCTTTTTTTAACTGTCATAAAACAGGCTCCTTTTGCCTATTCCTTACTGATGGGTACAGCTTGCAGATGACTGCTTGAATGAACTTCTACCTCAGTGAAGAGGAATAAGTGGTCCTCTGTGTCCTGACCACGGGGTTCTCTGGTACTACTACAGAAATGGCCTCACACAGCAGCCATTGAACCTGTTAGCCCACAAATTATGCTTCATGCAAAATGACAATATGTGGCAGTTGCTCTGGGTTATCCAGAGGGATGTACTTGAGCAATATATAGTTCAATTTCAATTGTCAACAGTGTAATTCAATTATGGTATTATGTGCAGACCAAATCACTGGGATTAATCAGGAGCAAGAGCAAAGGTTAACACTGTACTGGAAGCTAACAACAATGGTCTTTTGTACTAGAAACAAATCATTTTGACAAAGGTTCCGGGGTCTTTAAAGTCACCTCTTTCCAACTTTCTAGTACAGAATTTTGAGGTTCCGATTAAGTACAGTCACACCCAGGAAACACTCATTCAGGTTTCAATAATTCAACCTTATAAGGAGTTTCATTTACTAGTCCTGTTTCTGCCATCAATGCATTTCTTTTCCTCACACCTCCAGAGCCACTGAGTGCCTTGAGATAAAGGTCATCATGCCATGGAGCATATCTGGCATGTGTGCGTCAGGATGTCCTCTCAGAGTATCCCTGGCCTGGTTGTTTAAGTGATAATATCCTGATTGCTTGCATTGTTTACATTGATTTGGAGGAAGGAGACTTTTTTTTTTTGCATTAAAGACTTAATTACATAAATATTGATATCACATGTCCTAAGTGTACTCTTTTTGGAGAGTTTCAGAAAATGAACCTGAACCTATCATAGTACAGAGTAATTAATAAAGGGAAATCCCTTGTTCTGAAGTGTTACAACTATGAATCATCGTTATTGAAGGAACTGTGTCCATTTTAGGAGGAATCCGTGTTGTTTTTGCATCAGTGATTGCTCTGTGGGGTGTGTAGGAAGCCAGTAAAAATTTCCTCCATTTGAAATAAGTGGTAATTGTGTCTTCAGAAAGTGAGAGAATACAGTCCCTGAGTACTCATTTGAGCAACTTAATAGATGCAAAAGCAATCATTCAAAATAATAGGAAAATAGAAATACAGAAAGGACTATATAGATATTCACATAACAATGTCATTTCTGCAGGATTTGTGGCATCATGATGTGGTAACGCAGTTTTCAAACTTTCTCTTGGCTGCCACCCTTTCAGCGAAGGAATCCTTACTTGGAAGTCTGATATGTAAGAGATATGAGAGCAAAGTCACTCTGGCTAGAGGATTGGGAGCAAAACCAGAATTTGACCCCTCTCCCAGTTAACTCTTCTCTGTAGATGGCCCCACAGAGCCCCCAGGGCTCTATAGCACATCATCATAAAACCAATGCAGGCATGACAGCAGCCAGGAAGAGACTCAGATGGCCCTGGACTAAAAATCCTGACATTTACCAGCACTGTAACCTTGGGTGGTGAAAATCCTAATGTCAGTACCAATCTCGACAAAACAGTAACTTACCGACTAAGCACTTAATATGTGCCTTATTTGCATTAATTTAATCCTCCCAATAATAGGAGATGAGTACAAATACCATTATTTTATATATGAGGAAAGTGAGCTCAGATTGGGATTAAACCATTTGCCTAAAGATCTCACATCCAGTCAGTCCTAAGTAATGGAGCTGGGATTCAAACCCCAATAGTCCTATCTCCCTGGTCCACATCAACAACCTTAAAAACTCTTAAGCTCTTTGGTCCAGTTTGGCCCAGCCACCTCAGATATCGGGAGGGTGTTAATAATCTTGTGGAAGAGCATCTTGCACAAAGGCATTCAATAATTATCATTCTTGTCATCACAAATGGTGTAGAGTATATACCCTCCAGACACTCACTAATTACCTCAATGTTCAATTATCTGCCAAATAGCTCCTGTCAAATGTCTGTGTGAGCCAATTACTACTTGAGAGATGGTTCACAGGACAGGCCAATCACCAAATCTTCAAAAAAAAATTAGTGATTCGTTTTTCCAGAAGAATCAGTGAAAGGTACCAGAAAAAATAATAAATGAAGTTCAGTGCACAGCCAGAGAAGATACATATAGAAATGAACAACTGGCCCCAAACCAACGAGAAAGAGAACCTGTTCACAAAAGTAAATAAAATGTACATGTGACAAGTACTTATTAAACACCTAATACGTGCTGTAGACCAACTGAGGTGCTGGAGATGGAGCGGCAAAGCATCTGTCCTCATGGAACTTACAACCTGGTGCAGGAGGCCGATGATACACCAAGAGACAAAAGTGAATGTAATAGGTCAGGTGGTGATCAGTGCTATAAAGAAATATAAACAGGATATGAGAACAGAGTGATGGGAGGGGGAGGAGGCCAATTAGAGAAGGTCAGGGAAGACCCCTCTGATGTGGCAACATTTTGGCAGAGATCAGATCTGAGGGTATCTGGAGGATGGCATTCCAGCAAAGGTGGTGAGCAAGCACAAAGGTCCTAAGACAGTTGGTGTGCAGGCTAAAGCAAGAAGGCGGGAGGAAAGTGATAGGAAGTGTGGCCATAAAGGTGGCCAAAGGCCAGATGGCAGCTAGAAGTGCCAGCTGTGTTGACTTCAGATTTTATCCCAAGATGGGAAGCCACTGATGTGCTCTGGAGAGAGGAATGCTGTGATTTGATGTACGTTTCAAGGATCGCTCTGCTTCTGGGTAGAAGAGCCCATAAAGGGCCCGGAGCAGGGCAGAGACCTCAGAAGACTATGCATGAATCTTGCAGGCCCAAGGGAAGTCTAACAAGGCATGCACAAGTCTTATACAATGAAAGGCACAGAATTCAAATGGGTAAGACAAGGTCCTGAATAAATCAGAACTCTACAGCGTCCCTAGAGAAGATGTACCATAATAAGATTTCTTATTCCTCATTAATTTATCAGAAGCCAACATTTTATAGTGCTTACGATATGCCAGGCACTGTTCTTAGCACCTTATGTGTATAAAAATAGCAACACTCGAAGGTGGGTACTACTATCATTCCCATTCTAAATATGAGGAAACTGAGGCCTGCTTGGGTCAAGAGTTTGTTGTAGAGCAAGGATTTGAGCCAAGCAGCCTGGCTCCAGGAGCTCCTCCCGAACCAACTGACCAATTGGCAAAGAATGCCTTGGGATGTCTTAGATTGCCTTGCTACAAAACTCTCACACCTGTTCCAGTCACCGCAGCCTAAAGAGGGTTCAACTAGGGAAGAGGATAAAGGAAAAGGAAGAAGAAGGGAGAACTTTGTGCTGGAAAGACAGAAGGATGGGCCTCCTGGGTTTTGTACAACCCATCACAGAGGCCTTTCCTCCTTGTCCATCCTAGATCCTCACCTGCAGATCCTGTGTTAAGGCAAGGCCCTGAGGGTCACATACAGCTCTCTGCAACAGGGCACTTCGCCAGCGGCTTCGTCATTTTAGGAATGCCAATCTGGAGAAATTGGGAGGCAGGAAGAGAACTGACCCCATGCCAGCTGTCTTCTTTAGGAAGTGTCCATTCATCCTTCACAGCCATCCAAGAGCTCTAAGGTTTGAGGGTCTGACCCTGGCTCTGATCTCTTCTATTTTTTTTTTTAAGTTTTATTTATTTATTCATGAGAGAGAGAGAGGCAGAGACATAGGGAGAGGAAGAAGCAGGCTTCTCGTGGGGAGCCTGATGCATGACTTGATCCCAGGACCCCGGGATCATGACCTGAGCCAAAGGCAGATGCTCAACCACTGGGCCACCCAGGTGTCCTTGTGGCTCTGATCTCAATGTACATGAGCCCCCCACAGCTTCCAGACGAGACTGTGTAAAGCACTGCTAGCAAATCTACGCTCTTGACTGTTGCCTCTCAGTGGGGCTTTGGAGTCCCTAGCCTAGAACAGGACATCCCAACCTAAATGCCTCTGAAAAGCATTAGTCATGCCTCTCAAGAGCTATTCTGTTCACTGAGAAATTAAGAGCCTGACAGATGACAGAACATGTTACAGTCCCACCAAGAACATGAAGAATATTCGACACACAATGCCTCCCCCAACCCCACCCTGGGCACCAACACCCAGAAGCCTCAGTGAGTCAGATTCTCTCTTCAGGGTGGACAGCGAAGCAAATGTCTGGCAAATGGCAGTATCAGGTACCCATGTACATCCTGGGCTTTAGCCACACTTAGCCCAAGCCTGCCTCCCTGGCTTCCTCCAACAGAAGCTCCACACAATAAAGAGCCAGGGCCCAAAGAAGCACGCCCAGCATGGAAAATAAGGCCACTGACTTGTTATCAGGTCAGGACAGAAAGAGGACCTGAGACCTTCAGGAAAGATTTTCAATGACAGGTTTATTCTAATTAATCCATATTGATTGGGTTCCCCCAATCAAAGAGTTAATTAGCCCAAATAGCCCACTGGCAGTCCTTTCCAATTAACCAGTTTTGCTGGATCTTTTATAGGGAATATTGCTAACTGACTAATGTGAATGTTAAGTCAGTTATGACAGGTAAGACACAATATGGCATAAGGGACGTTTTTTTTAAAAGATTTTTTTTAAAGATTTTATTTATTTATTCATGGGACACAAAGGGGGGTGGGGTGGGCAGAGACACAGACAGAGGGAGAAGCAGGCTCCACGCAGGTAGTCCAACGCGGGACTCGACCCCAGGTCTTCAGGATCACGCCCTGGGCTGAAGGCAGGTGCTAAACTGCCGAGCCACCCGGGCTGCCCAATAAGGGAGATTTTTTTAAAGATTTATTTATTTGAGAGAGACAGAGCGAGAGAGAGAGAGAGAGCACGCACGCATGAGCAGAAGGGGCAGCAGGAGAAGGAGAGAGAGAATAGAATCCTCAGGTAGACTCACTGCTGAGCACGGAGTCTGATGCTTTTGAGCCAAAATCAAGAGTCAGATGCTTAACCGACTGAGCCACCCAGGTGCTCCAAGAACATTCTTTAGGTGATGAGGTGAATCAATACCAAACTGCCTCCCAATTCCCAAACATACTGGAGACCAGCTGGGGAGGGAGTCGACAAGTGCACGAGGGTGGCAAAGTTGCCAGACTTGGAGTTTCACTTCAGCTGGACTGTGATAAGCCATAATGTGCTCTGGCAAATTTGCAGTAAAGGTAACCCTACTGCAGCCAAACCGCCTTACATCCGGGACCCATGCTGGGCCACGGTTTGATACATGCTAACATCCAGTGTGCCCACACTGTCGCGGCAGACCTAACCTCATGCCAGGATTCAAAGAATTCTACAAGTCTAAACTAAAAAAAAGAGATGGCATGCACAATAAAATAAAATAAATCTACCGAGGGGCTTCTTGCTGTGCCAGAAAGAAAAGTCAAATGTGAGAAAACAGTTTCTCAAGGGCGGAGGGCGCAAGCCACAGTTGTGAGGTCTCCCTGACTGTACCTGCAATGATCCCATCCATTTGCTCCAGGGCAGCTTCCAGTGCATGACTGGCATCAGAAGCCATGATGCCTTTCCCCTCAGTCTTCTCCTTCTCTTACTGAAAATTCAAGCACAAAACAAAGGAAAAGTTACAGAAAGGTCCACACCATGCACGCAAGACCTCAAACCCTCCTTTTCATCACGCAGCACAGTCTCACAAGAATCCTAACATGCAACCGCATCCCCGCCCCTGATTCTGACATCTGTAGAGGGAGACAAGAGCTCCATCTCCATGAACCTTTAGTATATGATCCCACTCACTTCTGAAATTAGGAGCCACCATTAGGGTCCCAAGTTCCAGAAGATTTACAGAGAGCACTGGGGCAGTTCCCCTACAAGTCAGGAAAAGTGACTCAAAAGGACGTGCCCTCCAACAGAGGGGATCAAGACAGTCTGGGCAGGCACACAGCTGTCTTCCAGCTGCATTTGTCCCGCACCTGCAATGGGTTGGGTAGACACGGTCCAGGCTGAGACCTCCACCACCACTTTCACTTCTCGGATGTCAAAAAGGGGCCTGGCCTAGGAAGGCTGCCGGCACACTGTCGTGGGGAGAGTTCTGTCCCAAGAACCTGGAACACTTCCTCTTACCATTTTACTTCTACTCTACCCAATACCATGCAAGGAGCAGCATCCCATCTCCTTGGGACTGGAGAGCTTCTCCAAGCACACTCAGTCCAGCCACTCCCCCAGTGCTGAGTCTCCTGTCTAATGGGGAAGATGGCAGTTGGTTCCACCTCTAGACAGCTCTGCCTCTACAAAAGGTCTTTTAGTTACACTGTCTTCCTGCAGCCTCTTCTCATTTTTCTTGCTTTGCTTCCCACCCACTCCCTGGGTGGCAGGGACAGACTTACAACAGTATTTGTAATCTCTAGTTCACGTCTATAAACTGGAGGCAGGAGTTGTTGTTTTCTCCATCAGCAAAACCCATGCATATGCCCAATGGGCCTAAGTGCCATGGAGAACAGAGGCCTGGCTCCTCCACAGGTGGCACAGGCCAGGAAACAGAGAATCTCGAGGGTCTCCTTGGCTCATGTTCCCTGGGAAGTTGGACTTTCAAAGAGAAGAAAGTAAACTGAACAGCCACAGAAAAGTGGCTTTGGGGATGGTGTGGATAAAAATTTTAGGACCACAAAGAATCACAGGGGACTGGACCAGGCAGTAGCAGTTCAAATAGTCTGGGCTTGAACATTGCTCTGCCATTTATTCTGTGATCTCTGAGCCTCAGCATCCTCATTTGTAAAAGGGGGAAAATACCAGCACTTAACTCACCAGGTCCAGGTCATGATTAAATGAGGATTTAATATTTCATAGAAAATACTTAGTACATTCCCTTATAGATAGCAAGTGCTCAATATATGCTAGCTGTTTCGTTTTTGTTTTTGAAGTGAGGCAATCATCTCAGGATGTATTTGTGCCAGGACAGCTCACTGGATGAGAGACTTTAAGCTCAATAGGGTAGGCTCAGGGAGGGAGAACCCAGGTAAGTCCAAGAGGCTGGTTCCCCTAGGCATGGCAAAGAGAGATAAGCAATGATGCCTGTTGGAGGGGGAGGGTGGTGATTCACAGGAGCAAAGGCCAAGGAAGGTTTGGGAACAGGCACTGGGCTTCAGCAGGCCAAGAACCATTGCACAATCGACTCGGGAATGAGAACCGGAGTTTGCGGAGGGGGTGGGAGCCTCATTGGCACCTTAGGGCTGTGGCAGGAGCCAGGCAAGGCTGCAGCAAAGAAGAGAGTTGCCCCTGCTGAGAAGAGCAGCCTGGATGGCTGGAAACCACAAACTCGGTGTGCATATCTCAGAATCTGGATGGAAGCAAGCTTAGGGTCAGGGTGGCGGTGGTAGTGATGAAAGAAGTACCAGAAAGGGGGGAGGGGAACCAGAAACAGGCCAATAATCAGCACATTCCCACCTATTCAGAGATGCTGAAGATCTGAAATACTTCCCTCTGAGGACTTCCCACTACTCCCAAAGAAAAATCCAAACTGCTTGCTCACTGTGATCCATGAAAGAGGCAGTGTAGGATCTGGCTAGGCCAACCCATTGCTCCTGTTCCAGCAGCATTGATCTCCTGTCTGCCCCTCCCCCGCAACACACTCCAAGACCTTCACCTCTGCAACCTTACACCTGCCATCCCCTCAGCCCTCAGTGTGCTTTTCCAGCTCCCTCCATGGTTGATTTATTCTCATCTTCCAGGGTTCAGCTCCCTTCAGCTCCCATGTGTCTTCCAGAGAGAGGCCTTCCTTGCACACCTCCATCTACAGCAGCCCCTTTGAAGCACAGCAGTTCCAAAGTATCTGGTCCATATCCTTGATTCCTTGCTAACTGGCTTTGCTCACCCATCCCAGGGAGGCAGGGGGATCCTGTCTACCCTGTTCACCCCGTGTGTGCCCAGTGCCTAGCATGGTGCCTGGCATGAGGAAGTTTATGAGTAAATGGGTAGGTCTTTCCCACCAACATTCCCTAAACCCTCCTGTGCTGGATGCTGAGGAGATAACGATAAAACAGACCTAGTCCCTTCCCCCATGGATCACGTAGTCTAGTGAAGACAAAAGTATACACAAATAATTATGAAGCCACTGGGGGTATGCTGACTGGGGCAGGTATGTAGCTTCCTTGGGTCTTGAAGGATGAGTAGAAGCTTTCTCAGAAGACAAAGGGGAGAATGCTATTCTAGGCAGAGCAGGGTGGAAAGGTAGAGAAGCATGTAAAGGCAGGATGGAGTTGGCAAATATCAAAATGGCTGATGAGATTATACCGGAGCATCCAGCTGCTCATGATGAGTCAAAACCTTTCACAGAATTCACATAAGTGTGACAAGGGCAATTAATTAGAGGAGCTTGGGAATCACACCCACTACTTCAGGGGTCTGGATGCCAGCACACAACAAACTGAGTGGTCTCCGATTTAAACATGACAGATCCTTAAGAAGAAAGATCTCACATTGCAACAGACAGGTCCCATTTGGGGTCTTACTATCAGGGTAGAAGGGAGAGGACAGTTAGAAGATGCCAAGTCGATGGCCCAGGGCGCATCCCTCTGCAACAGAAGGGCCGTAAAAGGAGGTCCACGGGCCTTCTGCCCAGTGATGAGTTTGTACTTGGCAAATGGCAAGTTGGGTGGACCCGTGGGAGGTGGTGTGAAGTGAAATGTGAGTCAAAGGTGTATCATATTTACACCCCAGGAGCCTGGGCCGGTAAGGTTGGAAGCGCTCAGAAGCCAGAACCTGTTTGGGGTAGCTGATTAGCTCAGTTCCAAACCTGCTGGGTCTGAGGTGATGGCAGGCACCTGGGTAAGAAGCGGCCCGCAGGCCTCTGTCACAGGGCTGCTGTGAGGTGTCAGTGGTGTGGGGTACATGTTTGAAGGCCCAAATATGCCATCGATGTGAGGCCTCCAGTCCCCACCCATGAGCACAGACACTCTTATCACAACAGGGAGGCCACAAAGTCACCAACCATCCCCATTCTGGCAGCTGGGAGGCACTTTCTCCTCAGGGCCGCAGTTGAGGCTGGAGCTTCTAGCAGTAACACAGGACAACAGGACAACCACTGCCCTCAAGGAACTCGGGGCCTCAGAGGCAAACAGGTCCAACAGCAGCATTCAGTGCCTGTTCCTCCCTTGGGAGCCTGGGTTCATGAGGGATGTCGAGCTTAAGTGCACAAAGCTCCAGCAGGTGAATGCCTGGACGCCTCCTGGGGAGAAGCGAGGTAAGAGGCGACAACCCAAAGGGGCTGGGGGAGAGCCACATTCCAGGGAAGACTCCAAAGGCCCACACGAAAAGCAGGGCAAGCTCTAAGCAGGTGGTAGGGAGTGGAAGTGGAATCACGTTCTCTACCAATGACAGGAGAGGGCCAGCCACCAGCCAGGGGCCTGACACAGTGTGGACAACACCGGAGGAGGACCCAGTGTGTCCAGGGGACTCCACGGTGGAGTGTGCACACACACCCCCCTCCCCAGCCCGGGAAGCAGAGGAGCAAACAGAGGATGACATTGCTCTTAACAAGTTCAGGACAGTGACAGCTGTTCTAGTGGCCAAGACCAGTCTTCATTCTCTCTGACGTCTGGACTATTACTGGAGCCCTGCATTTGATGGTGGAGGCACAGGCCGACTTCTCTTACCAAGAGACTAGCTCATCTCTAGCTACAAAGAAGAGGTGGGAATGTTAAGAGAAGGTGTAGCCCACATACCATTCACCCTTCACTTCACCCACAGGCCTCTCTAGATGCCGTCGTCCTCTTATCCATGACGATGACCCACTACCACTGAACTTTACCCTTTTTGCTACCAGCCAGAGAGAAAATGACCTCGTAGCTATATAGCCAGCCAATACAGGACAGCCATGTTTCAAATGACAGATGTCATAGTCACCTGAACTACACCACACAAACACCAGTTTGGCACCTGGAAGCTCATCAGGGCACAGGATTAGGGGTTCTGAAATTTAGAAAGTGAGCCACAATGAGCTGCTCATTATCTGATGTACTCTTAGGCGGCTGGTGATTTAGATACTGCATTAGCAGGAACTGTTGATGAAGATAAGTCCAGGGCAAGTAACCTTGATTTATCCTACCCATATTGAAGTGCAAACTTCCATTCCATTCTATGAAATACTCTTCTCTCAGTAAAAGTAGTTAGAGCTACAAGTGTTTTAGGCAGGCTTCCAATGGCCCAGACAAAGGAAGGAATCAGGAACAGCACCAGAGTCCCTGGTGCCCCTGCTCCTCCTGTGCCATGGACACAGCTGAGCCAGCACTAGGGCCTGTTCCCTTGGCAGCTGCATCCAGGTGGAGGGGTGGGGGAGGACAGTGCCCCCAAGTAGAAGGCAAGGCCTGGGAAAGGAACTCTCAGGCAAGAACCTACCACCACCAACCAAACTTGGACTCCTTGTACACCTCTTCCTTCCCTACAAGGCCACCAGGTGGTAAAGAAGTGTCACTGTATCACAACCAACCAAAGCCTTGTCCCCATAATTTACAGGTTGCTCAGAAACCAGAGTTGCTCTTAAATGGTTAAGAAATACCTATTGCTATTCCTATGCTTGGGAGACAGCTTTTTAAAGGGGTATATGAGACCTGTCTCTTTGGGATAAGAGAGCAAGAAGCCATTTTCAGGACTTAAAAAAAAAATGAAGATGACAGAAGACATACAAGGGAAACTGATGGCAGTGCCAACGTTTGCAGTCAAATCCCATATCAATCAATAACACCTGTATTTTCAGAGGACAAAGAAGAAAGAGCATAGGTTTCATAGCCAGACAGTCTTGAGTTAAAACATGCGCTCTGTGGCATAATGGCCATGGGTCTTTAGACAAGTTATTTAACCCCTTTCAGACTCAACAGTCTCCTCTATATCGCATTGTTACCAGTGAAAGTAAACAAGATAGACATCAGGTAAATGCAGCAGATTGAACCTGAACATCTAATTTAGCTATCCACTGCAACAAAGGTAGAAGAATTTATTTTGAAAGACATAAACCCACAGGGACATGGAGAAGTGATAGGAGACATAAGGGCAACAGCTCTGCAGCAAACGTAAAAGGGCGGCTGGTCCACGGCAGAGAGCTTTCCAAAGCTCTGGGAGAGATTTCTCTGGTAACATGAAAATCACAGGACACCTCAGGCATCAGAACGCCCAAAGAGATTTATATGATTGGTGAGGAATTTGTTGACTTCAATGATAAGAAAATAGAAAACCAAGTGAGTGATAAAAGAAACTGCAGGGAGACCAAAAAGTAAAAAGTAACCACAGACCATACAGTGAAAAACCATGTGGCAATCTAACCATAAGTGTGCAGGCAGCCTGGTAGGGGATGGATAGTGCTTGTGAGTAGTGGGGGTAGTAGGGCTGGAAAGGCAGTGGAGTCCACACCTCCTGGAGGGTGGACTCAGAAGTCACTAATGAAAAAAAAATAATAAAGCAGGAGAACAAGCATTTTTTCAGTAATATGGATAAAAATACTAAAAAATGTAAAGAGTCTGCATCTGAGGAAGAGCAATGGGGAGGGTAGGTGGGGAGACAACAGCTGTTTTAACAAATCATATACAAGTATTTGTTTAAATTGTGTAGATAGGTAGTAGTGATCAAAATAAAAATAATCCAAATGATTTTAAAAGGTAATATGTATCCTGTGCCTGGCACAGAGTAAAGACTCTGTGTGTGTTCCTTTCCCCTCTCAGGCAGGTGTCTGTTAGCTCCATGCTAGGAGTTTATCCAACACTGTATCACATAATCCCCACACACCACTCAGGTAATTCTCCCACTTTGCCGATGAGCAAAAATTTAGGTAGCTTGCCGAGGATGCACACCATTCTTCCACATTGCCTCTAAGATGGAAACCCAGAAAAGGGTTTTGAGCACAGGAGGTTCTAACATATCTTTTCACAAAGGAACACTGTGGCTGAAAATGGAGGGGGTGGGTGGGAATGCAGTGCATGGGTGAACACAGGAAATCCAGGTGAGAGATGAAGGTAGCTTGGACCAAATTGATGGGTGATAAATGTTCCAAATCTTGATATAGGTTGAAGGCAAAACCAGCAAGCTATGTTGATGGAGTGGACATGGGGGAAAGACGTCAGAATGGCTTGCCCTGAGTCCCAGAGAGGAGGGCTTCAGGAGCAACAACTAGGGGGGAAGAGGGGATCAGGAGATTGGTTTTGGAAATGTTTGGTTTAAGATGCCTAAGAGGGAGGGGGTGCTTGGGTGGCTCAGTCGGTTAAGAGTCTGCCTGCCTTCCGCTCAGGTCATGATCTCAGAGTCCTGGGATCCGAGCCCATGGTGGACTCCCTGCTCAGCAGGGAGCCTGCTTCTCCTTCTACCTCTGCCCCTCCCTCTGCTTGTGTTCTCTCTCTCTAAGAAATAAAATCCTTAAAAAATAATAATAATAAGGTGCCTAACTAGGAAGATATGCTAAGTAAGGCATTTGGAAATATGAGTCTGATGTTTGGAGGTAAGTCTGGCTGGAGAGAGTTTGGGAGCCATCTGCAGAGAGATATAATCTAAAATAACTGCATGAAGCAGTTCACATAGTAGAGACAGAGAGAGAGAGACAGAGAGAGAGAGAGAAATAAAGAGAAAGAAAGAAAGAAAGAAAGAAAAAGAAAGAAAGAAAGAAAGAAAGAAAGAAAGAAAGAAAGAAAGAAAGAAAGAGGAAGAAAGGAAGGAAGGAAGGGAGGGAGGGAGGAAGGAAGGAAGGAAGGAAGGAAGGAAGGAAGGAAGAAAGAAAGAAAGAAAGAGCCTCAGAGAACTCTCTGGAACACTTCAACACAGCCATCAGGGAGAACAAAACAAAGGGGACTGAGGAGGAACAGCCAGGAGAATTGGGAAAGTGCTGCCCTAGACCAAATAGAGGGTTCAGGATGGAGAAGGATGCAATCGGGGGAGCCAAGTGCTGCTGAGTCAGACCAGAGATCGTCTTCTCGCCCAGTGCTCGCTGCAGGTGATCTCATCTGCTCCCACAGCCTCACCTGTCCCTGCATTACCTCACCCTAGACTCCTGCAAGAGCCTCCTAACTGGCTGCCTGCCTCCAGGCAGCCCTGTCCACCCACTCAGCATGAAGAATCGCCCAACTCAGGGGTCCTCAGACACTGGTGCTCAGAGTCACCTGGAGAACAACACAAGCACAGAGCTCCAGCCCCATGTAAGCAGAAGAGGGCCTGACCGTGTATCCTGCCCTACCTAGCTCCTCGGGGGATTCTGATACTCAATGAAGCTGAAGAGCCAATGACAGAAGGCAACACAGCTCCAACCTGGCACTCTTCTGCTTAGAAAGTCTCAGGGGCTCACCATCGAGCCCTAGAATTCATGCCTTTTACCACGTGCACTCAGCCTACTTGGTTGAAACTTCAACTTCCATCGTACCCCCGGGGCAAACCTCTGCCCATCCCCACCAAAATGTCTTACCATCGGCGGACAGATTCTAGTTGTTAGTTGACTGCGCCAGCAGCTTTCCTGCCTCATGCCCAAGCCAGAAGCTTTCCTCCCTAGATCCCCATCTCCTCTTCAAGCCAGTTCTTCCAGGAAACCTTGATCCTGCCTACCTAAATGTGATCTCCCAATCTCTCTTATTTTTTCAGAAAAGGGAGGGAAGGAGTAGTGTTCAGCCATCTCTCCTGCAACTCTTCCATGTGTTTGGCCTCTGAGGACACCCCCATTCCGTGAGTCCTGAGGACATGTTCACAGATTCACTGATAAAACTATTCATTGTCTGTGGGAAAGTAAAGCCTGAGAGATATGTGTGCACCGTCCCACACCCACACCTGACACCCATCTCCCTCTCCATGCCTTCATGCTTGGCAGGCCCCAAAAGATGGTCTCCTGCAATATGGACCCCCACCGCCACCATGGTAATGCCACTGCAAGTAACCAAGCCAGACCTGGGAGTCATCTCAGGCCTTCCCGCCTCTCATCCACAACCAGTTGGTCTCCACATCCAGCCAAGTTTCCCTCATCATCATCTCTCACATCTGTCCCCTCCTGTTCTCCTGGCCCACTTCAGGCCACATCGTCTTCCACCTGAATGACCACCATAGCTTCCTGACTTCCTTTCCTGCCTGCAGCCTGACTCTCACACACCCCTGAAGCTCCACCCTGCTGCCCAGAGCACGGGGTCTGTGTCACAAGCCTCACTGAGACACCCCAGCACTTGTACAACACTGTTCACCAGCTCCTACCCCAGAAAATGAAGTCAGGAGCACGCACTCTCTAGTCCGGCTGCATTTGGGCCCACATTTTTCCCGTCATGGGCTATGTCCCTTGGACAAGCTCTTTAAGATCACTGAGCTTCATTTTCCCTATTTATAAAGTGCAGGTGAAAATATACACACTGTGGGGTTACGGGGACTCCGTGAGATATCGTATGTAGAAGTCCTCTGTATACAGCTGGGCGGGAGGTCACAACCGCAGCAGTGATACTTCTCTCAGCCATACTTGGCCCCCTCCTGAGCACTAACCATTTCACCCCCCTGCTTTTGTTGTAAGGCCCCTTCAACATGTAACGTTTTAGTCCATGACCCCATTCCACCTGCTGATTTCCCACTCCTCATTCAAGGCCCAATTCCGGCATCATGATTCTAGGGCTCCCCTCCCATCCCTCACATGGAGGTGACTGCTCTGACTCAGTCCCCCTCTCCATGCCCATGACAGACTTCCCTTACAACACCTGGAACTCTCTAGAGCACTAGCCACTTAGGTGTGTGACTTTGTCTAAGTGGTAAGCGCTTCGTGGGCAGGGCAATGTCTCAGAAGCCCAGAGTTCGGGCCTGGACCTGGCTCAGAGAAGGCCAGCTTCTGTGTGTTGAATGGACAGACAGAGCCACAGATCTGCCTGAGGGAATGTCAGTTGGAAGCTGACCAGGAGCAAAATTCCTCTCCACCTGTGGTTCTTAAAACAAGTTATCCGCTTCCAAAATACAATGGGACAGGTATAGGGTAGACGTTCCCATTCCAAAAAGGAGAAAATGGATAAAGAGGTCACTGGTCTAAACTGGGAGTTGAGAGCCCCTGTGAGTGGCAGGGGCCCTGGGAGGCCCTGAGGCCTGAGGTCCTGTCTGGTCTGGAGGTCTCTATCCCCTAAGGGAAGAGCCTAATGAAGAGGAAAAGCAGCCCACATGGCCTCAGTGCAATGGTGGGGCCCGCAGACACCGCCTTTGTAGCAGGACTGAAGGACAAGAGCGCAGACGTTGACTCTCCGTCAGGACAGAGGAGGGGGATGTCACAACAGACAGGAGTCGGAGCAGGACAGAAGGGCCAGGATGCTGAGAGAGCTGCTATCAGATCGCTGATCGCCTTTAGTATCTGAGTCTGACCAAAAGGGAACACGTAGAGCCTAGATTTCCTCTTCTAATGAACAGAAGCTTAAGCAGCCTCAGAAAAACTGCACAGGAGCGAGAAAAAAAAGCCTCTGACGGTGAAAAAGCTGCTGAACTTGTGGCAGTGGGATCACAGTACCAGTCACCCCTGACAACCAACCTGTGTTTGATGGTTTCAGCTTTAAAAATGTTTTTCACACATGGGCTTCTCATTACTGCCTAAACATCCCAGGTCAGGCTGCTCTGTTTGGTCAACCAGGTAAACTGAGGCTGGGGGGGGCGGGGGGAGTTGGGCTGAGATCTGCCAGGAGGGCCACAGGCTAGCCATGCTGGGGCAGCAGGGGACAAATGCAGTATTTCTTGCTCAACGTCTTTTTCTCCCGCTGTGCCAGTTAGTGAGCTGTGTGTGCTGGGCATTCCCAGCCACTCCCTGTTGGGCGAGTTCCAAAAGATCCCTAAGAACATTTGTGCTAGAGCCCAGCTCCACAGAACCCGCTGGAAGGAGCCCTTTCTCTTTTTGGCCCTTCCATTGAAAACCCAGCCCAATTCTTATCACATGTCACCGCTCCTCCACCAGGCTCCTTTGGCACATCGCAACCCAGATGCTTCCACTTAAGCTCTTCCCCAAAGAGCTCAAGTCCTTCAGAGAAGGCTCCATGGTCCCAAACAGCCCTTCTACCAACGTGCAATAATAGCCGGAGACTTGGTCACCCAGCTCAGCACCCTCCTCAGAAGAATGGTAAGGAATAGCCATCAGGCGCAGACACCTCACCTCTAGGCACCGTGAGGCCAGCCTTCTTCCCAGCTCAGCCGTCCCCCAGGCTCAGGAGCAGGGCCAACATCCTCCTGCTCGGAATGGCAAGCTTCTTAAGAGAAACACCACCCTCAAAGACATGAGTGTGAGACACCATGAGCCCAGCCCACAAGGAGGAGCACGAGGTCTGGCCAGGAAACGAGTGTGAGAGAGCGTGAGGTTGTCCTGGCTCACACCCAAACAGCACATCTGACCTTCTAGACTCCAGAACACTGAAGAGCCGATGTTGGGTTTCCATCCAGGTCTTTGCTTAATATTTTTAGACGCTTGCTTCACCTTCCTCTGACTGTTCTCACCTCCCCCCCACCCCATTTCTGCTCTTGACATTCTGTCTCCAAGCTGGTCCTTCTTCCTGATTCAAGAGCTTACTGTGGTGAAGAAGCCACAGAATCTCAGTGACCAGGGCCACAGGCCTCAACCCAGGCCTGCCGAGGATAGGTCTGGACAGATCTCAGAAGGCAAGCAACGCAGGTACTCCAGCAAGGAGAGGGATTGGGGGGGAGAGGGGGACAGGCAGGCCAGAATCTGTGCCTCCGGGAGGAGGGAGCTGGGGAGCCAGACAGTGTCCAGGGGACAGAGCATCACCATGCCCCCTCTTAACACTGTGCTTACAAGTACATCTGTGTCTTCGCTGCAGTGGGGGCTCACTGTAGCTACCTAGAGAACTTGATATGGAAGGTTCTTTCCCTTCCTTGTGAGAGTCTCAGAAAAGAGCAGGTCTGAGGAGTAGACATAAAGAAGTGTCCCCTTCCAGGCTAGGATGTGAAGGACCAGGCCTCAGGCACAACACCTTACAGGCCTGAAGATCTCGCTGCCTGCCCCTGCCCCCCCCACCACCACCATCCACGAGGCAGCAAGTGATGGCACACTACCTTGTGCCTGCAGTTTCCACCTGTCTGTAAAAGCCGCCTGCTCCAGGAGTTCACAGAGGGTTTCCAGGTCCTACAGAAGCAGCAGTGAAAATACTCTGTCCTCACTGCCTCATTTAATCTTCCCGGCCATCCTGCGATGGATGGATTATAATTACCAGCCCCATTTTACAAAAGAGGCAACCGAGACACAGAGATGTGAAGACACTGGATGAGGTCACATGGTTGCTCAGAGTCCCTCCGTGGCATCCAGTCTGTCTGTCACCAAAGTCCCTGCCAGCTCTCCCCACCACATTGCCTTCCCCTGCAGATTTGCTCAGAGCAGTGAAGGCTGGGAGATGGGAAGCTGGTCTCCATGTCCAAACAAACAGGGCTCAGAGCACCTGGGGCCAAGACACTACTGACTTCTGCCCTTCATAAAATATCTTCACGGGGACACTGGATGCCCTGAGTTCCCTCAACTCGGTTACAGTAAGAGCATATTTTACTCAAAAAAAGACAACACAGGACAGAAAAAATTATAAAAATGCATGACCTATAAAAATCAACATATATATTTTTAGATTTGTTTATCTATTTAACAAATACTATTTGCTCCCCATTACTGGTAAAACCCTGTAGTAGGCACCGAGAGGAAATTAATGAATGTTAATCCACCAAGGGCCAAAACTCTTCATCTCTCATCCGTGGGAAGGTTACTTGTAGGACTGGGCCTCAACCTGGGATCCATAAGGCAGAGCCAACAAACTTTCACTTTGACCAACTTCGACTTCAGAAATCCATAAATTAAGGTCTAATTTTAAAGTCATCATGATATTCCTTTGTGAGAAGAAAAAACATCATTTCCCTGGAATTCCCATCATCTCCAAAATCAAGTTCAGATGGAAACTCAGTTGCTAATGTCAATTTTCCAACATCACTAGCTCAACAGGCAAGTAACATGTAAGACATCACATGGAAGTTACTTGCAAAGCTGAGCTTCAAAACTTGACCATTTGATGATCATTTTATGGATAATAAGGCTCAGTTTACCACCTACTCTTTCAAGGGGATGAGCAATCAAAAGGGAGCTGGCATCATAGAAGCCCTGGTGATTCCAGAAAGATATGTGCATGCAACAACAGAGCATCAAGCCCACTCCAGGGAGAGGGAAGCTGAGCATGCCCAGGGCAAGGCGGCGGGAGGAAGGAGCAACGAGTGCAGGGTGGGCCATCCCAGAAAGCTTCAGAGAGGGCAGCGTGCAGAAACACAGATGCACTACAAAAGGAGTGAGGCGTGTACGTATCCCAAGGTATGCTGGGTGGGGGGCAGGTGTGTGCGCGTGTGTGTGTGTGCACGCTCATGCATGCATGCAGCTCAGAGCGATCAGAGAACTGGGAAAGAGTGAGAGCAACTAAGACTAGGGCCAGCTTACGAGGGGTCTCTCATCTCACCCCCAGAACTTGGCCTTTACCCATCAGGCAACAGGAGTCACAACAGTCTCTGTCCATCAAAATTAAGGCAGCACCCATCATTTTCCAGCAACAATGCAGCAGGAAGCAAGGACCTTCTCCCTGAGAAGAACCAGGCCACGGCAGCCTCTTCCCTCCACTGCCCACCTCAGGAGCCTTCCCACATCCTCCTCTGACTCTGTAGCCCCTTTCAGCACCCCCTCCTTCTGGAGGGCAGGGATGGGGCCCCTCTACAGTAGGTCCTGTCGGCCTGGCCGCATGTCAGCACCTGATACCTGCCCACCTCCCTCCAGCCTCCTCCCCAGCTCACACTGCCTCCGGGGCGCGACTCACCCCAAGTCTCCCTGCCCGGGGAGACAAGGTCAGGTGGCTCCGCTCTGCAAGGCCCTCATGCACCCAGATCTTTAATCTGGTGTGCCCTTCCTACCAGACTCCCCCTCAGTGCACTAGCACATCTGTCATTGGTGAGAAACGGAATGCTCACTTCCCCTCCTCTCCTCCTCAGACTTCCCCTTCTCTCCTCCTCAGACTTCCGGTAATCTAGCCCCACCAGGCCCAGCCTCTCCGCGGTTCCCTAAGCTGAGTCTGGCCTCTCTCCCCTCTCCTGGGGACTCCTTCCTCCTGACCCACGCAAATATTATGGCCTCTGCTCTCCTAAAACACTGCCTTTGGCTACCAGCTCACGTTTCTCCTTGGCTTTGCTGCCAAAGGGCTCATCTGTTCTCCCTGGTACCTGCTGCCAGGAGACCCCCATTTCTGTGCCCTGCTGCTGCCCCCCTGCCCCCAAGCTATGTCCATTCTTACCCCTGTGAGAGGCAGTGGAGGGTGGGTATAAAGTGCATGTGGAGCCGTAGAGCTGGACCGTGGGTCAGACCCTGTGTGGAATGGTCCTGGGCCAGGGGTCCCCTGGGCCTCTGCTTAACCCTCTGCCAGATGGGAGTAACTGAGGCCCCTGTCTCAGAGGTGGCTGGGAAGGTTCCATGCGTTCCTACGAGCACAGCATCTAGAGCAGCGAGCAGTCAGTGTCGGCTGGGATTGCCTTCCTTGGCATCTCCCCCACACCCAAACCTCTCCAATACGCACCTCCTGGGGCATTTGGGACACAGTGCTCTCTGGTTCTTCTGGATCTTCCTCCTTCGCTAAATGTCCTATGTCTCAGCTTCCACTCAGTGCCCCCAGCCCCTGCTCCAGGGCAGATTCTCTGCTCAGCTCTCTTCCTCTTCCTTTTGCAGTCTCTCTCCGGACAATCCATATTTCATCCCCATGCTCACCACTCGTAACACTAGGCTACTTCTGTAAGCTCCAGACCGAAGTATTTCCAAATGCTCATCGTGCAGCCCCCGAGAGTCAGCATGATCAGAAGCTCTCTCAGCACGGTCCTGCTCTCTCTGGGCAGCAACTGGCCTGCTTGACCTGCACACCCTACCTTCCCCTGGGGCCCCCCTTGCCTTCCCACAGCAGAGAGGCACCTGCAGATTGCTCCAGGCAGGGAGGTGCGTCCCCACCCGCCCCTCCCCGCAGCCACCCAGCCTGGGATTCAGGTATCAGAATCTTTGCCTTGGAGGGCCTCCTCTCACCATGCCTGGCCTCTCCCACAGCAATCCAGACTGATGCGGCTGGCATCTAAGGCATCTGTTGGCTGACCCCAAATCATCCTGGCCACATGATGGCAATAATAATGGCTTCCATTTTTAAAACACTTGTTCTGCACTGAGCTAAGCATTTACAGGTGTCTCATACCTCAGTATTCAGAACTGTGGTTATCCAACTGAAGCTTGCAGAGGTCAAATCACATGTCCTGGAAGCAGTGGAGATGGGGCTGAACCCAGGCAGTCTTCCAAGGTCATGTTCTTAACCCCACTCCACAGCCCTTCCTCACTGGGCCTGGCCACTTCCAAACCTCATTCTTCTTACTTCTTGGTACTCCAGCCATTAGAGAGCATTCTCATTTTGCTGTGCCTTTTTCAAGCTGTCCCTCAAGCTAAAGGTCCCTTCTCTCCAGTCTCTGTCCATCAAAATTAATTCTTCAAGGCGATTCTTCTCTCTCCAAGACAGCATCCCCCACCCCTAACCGTCCAAGAGCATCGCTGCAGACATACAACCCATGCTTACACCCCCATTTGGGTTGTCTCATGTTGCCATTGGGACATCCAATAGGGGCTGACATTCTCCTTCTTAGCCTTCACCTCCTGGGGAGCAGCTGTATATCTGATGGAGGGAATGGGGGAAGGAAACTAGCACGTGTGGCTCAACCCCACTCTTCCCTTTTTTCCAGAGGCCTTGCCACAGGGGAGTGGCCTGTCCCCAGCAGGAGGTAGTCATCTAGGTCTCTGACCCAGGCAGATATGCTAATTGAGGAGAGGGCTGCCCTGGGAACCCTCCTGGCCACATCCTTATTAGCCCCAGAGGGGGGGGATCCTAGTCTCCAGCTGTCTGGCTCCTGGTCTTATTTTTCAATTAGTGCCAAATGCAGAGGGCATTTAAGTAGTGCCATCAATTAACAAATGTCCACTATGGTGAGGGTGAAGGGGTGAAGGGGTAGTGCCTGTAGAAGGACTGGTCAGCGTTGATCTGTACAGCACACTGGTGACCGGTACAGCATCTCTGGGGCTATGGGTACTCGTCACTAGCAAGGAGGTCCCATCAGCAGCTTGGGGACATCCCTACTATCCACCCAATGCCCTCTCTCCAGGAACCTGGCTGCCCAGCAACCTGCCGAGAGCCCTGTAATCCACCTTTGGGAAATGCCAGGAGAGCCATCTGGGAAGACAGGTTATTTGTGCTGTGGCCACCAACCATTGCTCACCGAAGTAAATTAGTCCACTGGCTTCTGGTTTATAGATTGGCCTTGTCAGTTTGGTCAGCACAAATCAGGCTCTCGGGCCACAGGAATCCTTCAGTGAGTGACTAACGAGGGTGTCCAACCCAGCAAACTGCCCTTCCAAGGCCGTCCATACCTCCGTTCTCTCCCATGTCCACATCTCACCTGCCCCCTGGCAGAGAGAGCCTTACCCACCGATAGGACCTGCTGGCAGTGTGCTGCTTCCTCAGCTCCAGAACACAAAGAAAGCTGCCCTCACTGCCCCTCTCACAGCAGAGAACACACACACATGGGCACACCATTATACACCCAAGGAGAAACAAATGGCCATCAAGTTATTTCAGTGCATCAACCTGATGATAGACTCAGAGAAGTGATTCCAATGTAGCCTCAACTCGAATACTTTCAAAAAGCCTCATTGCAAAAATTATCCCTTAGAGGGGCGTCTGGGTGGCGCAGATGGTTAAATGTCTGACTCTTGGTTTTGGCTCAGATGGTGATCTCAGGGGTGTGAGACTGAGCCCCATGTCAGGCTCCATACTCAGCACAGAGTCTGCGTGAGAGTCTTTCTCTCGGTCTCTCTCTCTTTCTCTCAAATGCATAAGTAAATCTTTAAAAAAAAAATTATCCCCTAGAGATATAACCAGCAAGGGCTCATTGTTGAAGTTGGCTGATGAGTTGATTCATTACACAGTTCTTTCCATTTTTTTGTGTATGTTTGAATTTTTTTTTTTTATAACAAAAATTTTTTTTTCTTTTTTTCATTGCTTGTTTTTTGAACCTAGCACTTGTGGATCTGACCTTTTCCAGAGAGGTGCATGGGATGTCACCTGACCTGGCTGGAGAACAGAACCAGAACTGAGGTTCGAACCTCAATTCTGATGGTACTCTTTCCACAGTGCCGTTCAGGCTCTCGGAAGGTCCTGACACCTGTCCTAACGTGCAGCCCACCCTTGTTCAGCTCCTCCCCATCTCTCCCTCCAGCTGCCAAGATGCCTCCTCTAGTCTAGGCCTCCCACTTCTGGCTGACTCTTCTTCAGCCCATCTCTCCCAGAGTACGCAGGATATGTTTCATAAAGCCCATGGCATTACTCCTCTGCTCCCAAGCATTTGATGGCTCCCCACTGTTTCAGGAACAAAGCTGTATTCCATGGCTCCTCCGATAAGATTCACCTTCACAGCCACACTCCTCACCACACTCTCAGTTCAGCCTCCACTGAGCCACTTCCTACTCCCTACAAACAGCAGGATTTCCCTGTGTTCCGTCTCTCCTCTGTTTGGGATGCTTTTCTCCAGCTACATTTTCACATCCTGCATATTCTAAGACCTTCTCCCAATGCACCAGCCCAAGGAAGCCTTTCCTGACACCATTACCCACAGGACCTGAAGGTGCTGGGTGTGCCACCCTGCTTCTGGCATACTTGGGACTCACCTTTATCATCCCACTTACAGCGCCGGTTATAGGGTTCCTTGCTATGTCCGTCCCTCCTTCTAAATTAATATGCTTGAGAACAAGGAGCGTGTGCTATTTACCTTTTTAGTCCTCAGAACCCAGCAAGGAACCTGACATAGGTGGACTCTCAGTAAATGCTGGCTGACGCAAGATGTTCAGTGTGTGCACAGAGCGGAGAGCAGAGGGGAAAGAGCACATGACAGAAAGAGAGAAAGACCTTGGCCAACTTTCTGAATAAGGGTGGGGAGCTGTCCACGGCAGCCTCTCTCCTCTCACCCTCTTCGTACACGAGACCCCTGTCTTTGTGGCCTGATAATCAGAGGCGGAGGAGGACCGGCCATGGTTGGCCCTGGCAGGAGCAAGAGACAACAGATGAATGCAAGTATATTTCCTTAGGAACAACGAGAGAAGAGGGTGTAACTTCCCCTAACAGATTATAAAACCAGGCATTTCTCCTTATTCTATTATTTCAGAATGCTAAGCAACAAGAAAAAAACCCCACAACTGAATTGGCGAGTTTCCTCTATCATCTCGAATGTTCAGGGGCCTCCTACATAACTTGAGCCTGTAGCCAGCTACCTCCTGTGAGCCTCCCAAGTTGCCTGGGGAGGAACCCAGACCCCAGAATTTGGCAGTCTCTGGATAAATACTAATTGGATTAATCAAAACTTATTCTGTGTTTTGAGCCTTCATTTCAACACTTGTCAAACAGTTTAATTTCGAATCAGTGCAATAGCTTTCCTTTTGCGTTAAACAACAACAACAAAAGTTCAGGCCAGTAGGAGACCAAGGAATTTCCCTAAAGTCAGGCTCTGTGCACTGGCAACAAGAGCCTGGCTCCTGCTTCAGTCAGAGAAGAAGGGGGCTTCCTCGGCAGGCCTGGGCTGGAGGGTATTAGTAGGGTATTAGCAGCTCTGTCTTCACTGGAGGGCTGAGGCCATATGGAAGCCAGATGAAGACAGCACACAGAACTCACTGCTGCTAGAGAGCCCAGACGACATGGAAACTGTGT
The DNA here is from genome assembly GCF_053574225.1 of Canis aureus. NCBI lineage: Eukaryota > Metazoa > Chordata > Mammalia > Carnivora > Canidae > Canis > Canis aureus. The sequence goes on from NC_135633.1 coordinate 19,715,243, forward strand.
GGCCTGGACTTTTCGGGACTGAACCTCTGGATGAGGCTAGTCAAGCTTCCTCCACCATCTGGGGGGCATCTACCTTCTTCTGGTCTCTTGGCAGAACCAGCAACAAGTGCCTCTCTATCCTTCATCAGGACATGAAGGCTTGTTCACTGAGGATTTGGGAAATATCCTATTATAGGCCAAATTGTATCCCCCTCCCCAAATTCATATCTAACATCTAGTACCTTAGAACGTGACTGTGTTTAGAAGAAAGTTCTTTAAAGAGATAATGAAGTTAAAATGAAGTCACTAGAATGGGTCCTAATCAAATATGACTGGTATCCTTAGAAAGACACACATGGGTACAGAGACCATGTGAGGACACAGGGAAGTGACCATTTATAAGCCTCAGAAGAAACCAACCCTGCTGATACCTTGGTCTTAGACTTCGAGCCTCCAGAACTGTGAGAAAATAACTTGCTGTTGTTTCACCCAGCCAGCCTGTGGTGCCTAGTCGGGTAGGACATGCCCTAGTCTGATCCCAGATGCAATAATCTGCTGGAACAGGGCAGCCTCCTTTCCAGAGATGTGGGGCTCTGTTCCCATCCAGAGGTATCCCCCTTCCCTTTGTCTGAGGAACACTTTACCTTGCATCTTCAGATCTTAAGCAACATGGAGGTAAGGACAGTTCCTAATGGAGTCAGTCAGCTCTGAGTCGGGTCATGCCCAGGGAGCAAGGCCATTTAGCTAGGCCAGACTGGTATGCTACAAGAAGGAAACCCCCCTTGACTCCACAGCCTGACCAGCTGTCAAGCTGCATTCAAGGAGCCAAGCACCCTGAGCCCAAACATCTTCTCTTTGACCCAATTCAACAACTCTAGTATGTGATGGGGGGAAGGAAAGGCAGGCCCTGGCCTCTAATCTCAGCTCACCCATCCTAAGACACTTGCCACTAGGATTGCTTCTCTCTCCTGACAGCACTTAGGCCAGAATGATTCAGGGATTTCCCAAGAAAAGTACTCTAGGAATCCCGTTTGCACACATTTGCCTACAGACCAAAGACAAGCCAGCTAGAGAATTATATAGCAGTAAGTCCCCTCTCCGGGCGCCCAAGAGGTCTTGCTCCCAGAAGTCTGTCAGTTGGATCCCCGGGGAGTGGGGGCATCTACAGTAGCTCCTAGGGGCGCTTCTCTCTCTCTCTTTCTCTTGTCCTCAAAGTGGAGCTGGTTTACCATGGGAGACACCCGAGCAATTCCTCAGACTCATAGTGAAAGGCATAGAAAGGGGCCACTGCAGGGGAAGGCAGCCCCAATGGGAGGCCCCCCTCCATCCCAGCCCGTTCAAACCCTGAGCTCCGGCACCCCATTCCTTATCCCCGAAGGAGAGGAGCGGAGGCAGCAGAGTCCAAGCCTTGCAGTCAAACCCACTTGGGTTTAAATCCTGGCTCTGCTACTGGACAGCTGGGTTGGTTTTTGACCTGGGGTAACATATATTAACCTCTCGGGTTACTGTGTAACAAAGATAATAATGCCTGCCTCACACGGCGGGGCTGGCCAGAGGGTTAGGAGAGAGGACAGGGTAAACCAGCCGGCTCAGGGCCTGGCCCAGGAAATATCCAACACTCTGCCTCTCCCACCTCGGAGAACGCGTCCCTCACTGCACTATTCCAGAAGACAGATTCAGCCAAGACCCCTTACCAGGCTCCAACTGCTGGGGTTAGGGAGGAAAAAATATATATATATATTTTTTTATTTTTATATATACTTTTATATATTTATATAAAAATATAAATTGTTTATATGTTATACATTATACAATTATATATTTTTATGATTTTATTTATATTTATATTTATATAAATATAAATATTTTATTATTTATTTTTTATATATTTTATATATTTATTTATATTTTATATATTTATATTTTATTTATTTATCTATTTATTTATTTATATGATATTGACTCCTTTTGAGAAGTTCCCAAATCCCTCAGAACCAGCCCCCAAGGCAGCAGACCCTGGGGCCCACACACAGGGTACATGCTCAGAGCCTTCTGTGTTTCTGGAGCGGTAGCTGACAGGCCAGTCCAGGCCAGCAGGTCTTCCAGAGCACAAAGTGCCCTACTGATCTTGTGCTTATTCTTACAGCCCCATGGCACCTTCCTCGGCCATCCCGCCAGTGGCTCCCAGGCATGCCACTCAGGGCCTATGTTGTTTGTGGGCCACTTGGGCGCAGGCCCCTGGCAGAGAAGTCACAGATGGGAGACGAGTTTGGGAGATGCCAAACACGGAGGCTAAAGCTGAAGCTGGGCTCCAGGGCTTGGCAACAGGAAAGGCCAAGTCCTGACCATGCTTGTGGAGCAGGAAGTCCCTGGCCCTGGGCACCAGCAGTGGGAGAGCCCCTTTAACTCAGAGGTGACCCTGATAGAAGATGGTCAGTCGCGTTGGACTGGTGACCCAGAGAGGCTCTGCAGTTGCTCCCAGTGGACATGACACTCTTAGAGAATACCTACAGCCAAGCAGGTGTCTGCTCCCCGAGTTACTTGGGAGAGGTTTCCATGTGCGATGTGTCACTGCAATGCAACAAGAAGTGTGTCTCGTGGAACCTGTAGAAGCGTTCTCATGACCACCATCCTTCATTCAACTGTCACTAGATTTATTGAAAATTCTCTTTCAAATACAAAAAATCATGACATTTGAGGACTGGATTTGTGACCGCGGAGCAGCCCCTTAACAGTTTTCAAAGCACTCCTGGTTAGTAGGCAGGACATGGAGACAGAGCTTTGTCCCAACCAACATCCCCTGTTAAAACGAGATCCCAAGTCACTGCAGCCCAGTTATAACCCTATCTGCACCCCTGCCTCCCTAAGGTGGTCTTCTCAGGTTTTGTCTCTGGGCTGAGGGGACGCATCCCACAGGGCGGCCGGGAGGAGCCCAGGTCTCCCCCGAGGAAGCAGGGAGCGACTGCCAGGGCCAGGTCTGGGTTCTGAGCTCTGGTGCAGCAGCCGAGCTGAACAGAGGGGATGGGGCCCTAAGCAGGCCTGATCAGCAATAAGGACTGGCTGGCTCTACAGCATACTAGAGAAGAACCCCAACTTCAGCAGGCACCCCCCCCTCCCACCAGCCTCCACCTGCTCAGAGCCTGAATATGCTGGTGGAAACAATGCTCTCCTTTCATCCAGGCTCCCAGCGCCCACTCCACACTCCTGCATGGCCAGGCTCCCAGCAGCCTTACTGAGCCATACTGGCCCCTCCTTCCACCCCTACACCCTCACCTGGGTTACTGCGGAGGCTTTTCTGACTCTCATCCCTCACCCCACCCTTCCAACCCACCGCAGAGCACCATCTCGCTTAATATCCCTTTATTGCTGACACTCTGGAGTACCCCCACGGATGAGGTGGGTTGTAAGCAGCTTGTTACTAATGACAAAGCAGCTAAAGCCAAGAAGCTTTCCGTATGAATTTGAGAAGATTCCAGGTTATCTGGCCCCCTTCTAATATACTTTATTGAAGTGGGTGGAATTCGGCCAAGAAATCAGCAATTGCTTATAGTGCTCAGGAAGTAACAGTTTCTATGACACCGTGAACGACTCTGCAACTTCCTACTATTTTAGGGACTTACTTCCAAAGACGTCTCTCTGTGTGTATGTATATAGGTAGTGGGGCTGGCTGTATGTCCTTCACAATCTGGCCATGTCCACCAAGTGCTTCTCACAGGCTAACGTCATCTGACACGTGCAGCCTGACCATATTCCTGCCTCAGCGTGAAGACGACTTAATCTTCGTGGTCAGCTTAAGACTCTGAATAATCTGACCTTTCAACGTGGTGGCAAGATAGAAAGGAAAAAACATGGGCTTGAGCATCAGGTAAACTGGGCCTCAGTCTTATTTCAGCCTCTTGCCAGCTGGGGAACCTTGGAAAGTCACTTTTCCCGAGTCATTTTCCTTCTTGGTGGGGACTTAATAAATGATGATTTCCAATCCCCGGTTCCCTATATAACCCCACTCCTCAGTTCTAGCCAAACCAAACCACTGGCTGTTGTCCACGTATGCCCTTTAATTTACCGTCCCTATGCCTTTCTTTGTCCACTGCTGTTCCCTCTGCTAGAAATGCCCTGGATGCAGAGAAAAGGGGGTGTCTGGTCTCTGCGTTTCCTTCCAGACACGTTTCAAATGCCGTCTCCTCAGCAAGCCAGGTGCCTCAACCTCTTCTTTCTCTAAATGTTCGCTGTGTCCCCTCTGTGGTTATTATCACCTATTTTGAGGAAGGGGTACACTCCTTAAGTTTGATCCAAGCAGGGGATGTGTCTTACTCATCTCATGTCCCCACCATCACTGTCCTCAGCATAAAGGATAGTCAGAAAGCATTTAATGACTGAAATAATAAATGAGGTCACACGTCTATTGGCTCCAGAGTGCTTATAATTATGATCTACCTCGGTTCCTAACAGGGGGAGTTGCCCTAGATCCAGTGGGCCCGTTCTGACTTTAGGGCTTCCGTAGCCTCCCTCCCTGCCACTCTGGCCAGGATAGCGTGCCCCTCAGACATCCAACGCTGCTTAACCACAGCACTCTCCATCCTCCACCCACACACCCCACCCAAAACCTCAGCCGACTTGAATAAGGCCCCCACTGCCCACAACCCTTCCCTGGCTCCTCTTGGGGCTAGAAGCTTGCTCTGTGGCCCAGGCTACAGAGTCAGACATCCCAGTGTTGTACCCAACACCTTCCCAGATGGCTCTGTCCTATATCCGCCATCTCCTCTTAGACGCTGTGATCCCAGCACCTCAGACCACGTGGCCCTGGTTCTTCAGATACCAGTACATGCTGTGTTCTGGAAATCTTCAAGGGGTGGCCATGGGTCTATAAGAGCCTTCAAGCACCAGTTAGGTGGCTGAGCCAAGGTAGGCATCAGCTGAGAATATCACTTCTTGAGGATCATAGGCCTCAGCGTTTCAGGCCACAAAGTCATTTCCTCAGAGCCTTTCCTCTCTCCCTACCCCTGTGACTGAGCAGGACCTGAGCTTGTGACTTGGGACACAGAAGCTCCTGCACAGCTTTGCGACCACTCTTCCCTGGCCTCCCACCTTCATTCCATCCTATGTTTGCCACAAGTCATCTCTGCTCAGAAGCCAACTGTCCCCACGATCCTGCCTTACTTTAAGTCAGATCTCTCAGCAAATCCTGCCTCCCCTACAATTTCTCAAATTTCTCCCTGTCAATAGTGCTTGGACAACACCCTCTTCAGGTAGACTGTAACACATGCTCTAACGCTGCTGCCTCGCCCCCGAGGTAAGCTTGAATTATGCAGAATTTCTTACATCACAGAATTTCATATGTCCAACTGAAATCTGCCTCCTCTTTAATTCCCTCTCCGGTCACCACCAAGGATCCCCAGCTCTGCCCTCCAAGCAGCACAGAGCAAGATGGCTCCCTCTCTGACCTGAAAAATCACAATCAACAGCCCCAAGTGTCTTCCTGTCAGTCATTAGGTCCTTTCAAAAGACCTAATGTGCTTGCCAGGGACAGACTCCAGCTTTGCAGCATCAAGAATCCCTCCTCCACCTGCTCCCAGAGTGCGGTGTGCCTAATCTTGGCCAGTGCAGAAAGAAGTGGGATGATCTTCTAGCAAGGTCTAAAGCCAGGACTTCTACTAATGGAACCAGGCTAAGGCAGCTTATATGGGTTTTTCCACATGGTCAGGTGGGAAACTCACACCATGGATTTTTGGAGCCTACGGGACAAGGACTTTGCACTTCCCCTGCCACATCTCATCAAGCTGGTTTGTGTTCCCAAATCTCTCTGCTGCCTTTGTCCTGTATGTTGGTGACCAGTTGTCTGAAACCAGGCTGTATCCCACCTGCCATGCACTTCTGCCTCTTGGACTTCCTGCTCACCTTCACCATGATGTCCTTTCGTGTCACACTCAGAGGCCCAGAGAATTCTACTTCTCCCTGAAATTTCAGACTAAGCCCTCTAAATGATATAAATACTCATCTTAATGAAATATCTTTTTTTCCAGGCTTCCTGAAAAGAGGATGAAATGATAACAATCCCCTTTGTTGATTACTTAGGATGTGCCAAGTACCGTAATCAACACCTTATGTCAATCATCTCACTGAATCTTTACAGGAACCAAATGAAATAGGCTTATTATTGTTCCCATTGGTCAGATGAGGAGCTTAAGGCTCAGAGAAGCAACAGCAAATCCATGTAGAGTGGGCTTTAAAAGGAGGCCATCTGGTTCAAAGTCCATACGCTAGAGCAAGCAGGGTCCTCAGCGATCAGGGAGGCGAAGTCCTCCCAGTGGAGGAAAGCTGCTGCCTGCCATGCTGGGGGTGGGCAGGGGGCAGGACTCCGTTTCCTCATCCTCAGAAGCAGGACAATAATCCCTGCCTGAGGCATTGTGCAGCTCCAGTGAGCTGGCACAGCGAAAACCTAGCCGGACACACACGGTGCTGGTTGTTGTTACCGGGTGAGCACATTGCATCGAAGAACCAGATGTCTTGGCTGGTCACAGGAAGAGCTTATGTAATAAAACTTTTTCAGGACATCCCACCAAGGTCAGGTGTCAAGAGCCAAGAACTATTCCTTTGCTTTGGTAAAGGGCTGAATTAGAAGAATCTGCCTTTCCTGCCCAAATGCAAATTCTAACTTCTCCCCTCCCCCTACTGAAACCCTCTCTCCTGGATTCCCAACCCCCGACCCCCTACCCCCTCTCCCCACGCCACTGCTCACCTGCCCCGGTTGCTTACTGAACCTCGATTTCCATACCACATACCTGGTCTGCCGAGACAGCCCCTGTCACCCCAGGATTCCACCCAGCTCAGCATTTGTCTGCTTCCTTTTCACTCTCAAAAGTATCCCAATTTGGACAATAAATTAAATTGAATACTTGGAGTCTTTTTTAAAAATCACTTTAGAAAAAAATTAATTAATTTAAAAATAATTAAATAAATAAATAATCACTTTAGTTCTCTGGCACCTATTTCCCTCCCATTAAATGGGAATAATATGACCCACCTGATGAGACAAGCCCGCTGTAAAACTCACCAAGCTGGAAGCCCCCCATCCTTCCTCTCGAAGCAGTTTCTGGGGGGGCCAGTCTATCCACACCTTTGTTGCCTTCATGAAGCAGTGCAATGTCCAGCTAGCTAGCAATGCATGCAGAAACCTCTTTGACTCAAGGCCTTGTGTTGGGGGAAGGAAACTGCTGCCCCTGAAGACAGAGGACTTGCCACCTATGTGTATGAGAATGAACGGTAACTCATTTTTGTTGTTCTAGCCTGAGCTGTGGCTCTGCCCTTCTCTTCTCCCTAATTCCTACAACAGGCCTCCGGGTTCCTCCACAACTCTTTTTTCCTTCCTCCCTCCCTCTCTCTCTTACACACACACACATACACACACACGCATGGACATACATACACTGTTTGTCAACCTCAGGAGTTGCTTTTGGTAAGGCCTTCTGGGCTTTTCTGCCAGAAGCAGGTTGGAGAAGTTTGTTAAGACCTCTTGGGATACCAGTGCAGTCACAGGAGTGGCCCTCCCAGTCAGAGTGGTCGCTGCCCAGCTGAGAGGCCCAGCTACATGTGACTGGTACATTCCAATCACACACACAACTCACTGCGGATTCATGTGTTCACCCGAGAGTCAGGGCAGGAGTTCTGGCTCTGCCCACTGAGCACATTCCCAGCAACCAGCAAGCACTGGTTATCCCTAAGCAGGCAGAGTAACCCTGGGATTTGCATCAATCCTTCCCCGTGCCTGTCCTCATCACCAGGAAGAAACAGATGTACCCAGAGCAGAGCCACCCAGGACCGGCTCAGCAGCTACAGGCCTAGGGAGAGGTTGGGCTACAATGGATTCCCCATAGCCTCACCTAAGTTAACAGTCTGTTCCTGGAGATTTGTCAGAAGGCCCTCCACCCACTCACCTCTGCAGAAGTCATTCTGAGACATGGACAACCCAAATCTCAAGTCTGCGACCTATAGCCGTCCTTGATTCTTCACCATGGATGAGAAGGCTCTGCACACGTTTTGGTATCAGCAAAAATATATAAGAACCATGAAAACAAAAACTCAAAAGAAGGCAGAAACTTCCCAGATCCAGCTGCATAATTCAAAAGAGCCACGAGGCTCGACAAGTTTCCCTCAAAGCTGAATCCCAGCATTCCTTGTCTTTGTTTTCATTTGGCAATTACCACGTGCCAGCCAATCACCTAAATGTTTCACATGCATTAACCCAGCTCTGCCCTAGCAAACTAAGGCAACCACTGTACCACGCCAAAGGCTGGACCTGTCCCGGGAGGCTGGAGGCTGAAGAGCCTGGCCAGGCAGAAAGATGTGGAAGGGAGAGGTGGGGAGAAGAAACCCAGCCTCAGGGTTACTGAATCTCCAGGCAGCAGTGCAGATTCTAGATAAAGTCTTCTCTCCTCACCTGATAGCTATGGCCCTCCCCCAACCATCTGGATCCCTGACACCGGCCCTACACACACATAGGCCTCTGCTTGGAGCCACCCACCACCCCAGCTCCAACACTACACAGGCAACTTCTTCTGACTAATTGGATGTGTCCCTAAACTTTGCCAGGGGGGGAAACTGGGTCTTAGAATACAACTTTCTGGAGATTTGATAGACTGGTGCTTGTATTCCCAGAAAAACTATTTAATACACATGTACCCATGCTGAGCACTAACAGGTATGAGTGTCCACACCATAAAGTACTTCTTGCTTCCTATCAGCCCATATATATCTAGGCCGCAGGACAGAAAGGAGGACTCATGAGCCTCCACAGCCACATTGGCACTGGTTACTAGCTGACACTTCCCTTCTGAGTCCTTGACCTATAAGATTCCAGCCTTAGCTGTTCTGTAGACAGAATTCACTCCAAACCTGGGCTCTTTCCCATTTGTCATTGCCTAATGGAATCTCCGTCTGGACCTTCTGGCAACTCTTCTCTGGCCAGCTCACAGTGTTCCAAAGGATAGAGCCCCAGGCCAGAGGGCCAGGCCAGGAGGTCTGGGTTCTGCCACCAACAGCAGGTGACCCTTGATGGGTTCCTTTGGATAGGCTCACCACCCTTGTGTGCATGTGTGTGCATGTATGTTGTGTGTCTTTATATATATATATATATATGATGTAAGGAAGTACCCAAGGCTATCTTCTGATTCCAAATTAAACCAACCATTCTCACTTCCCTTCCCCCTTCCAAGAATCGCCTCCATGCTCTCATGGTACCAACAATGCCTCATTCTTCTTCCAGCACACTAGTACAAAGTGTCAGTGTCCCATTTGTTGCCTTTCTCTCCCTCAAATCCAGTCAGTCACCCAATCCCGCAGGATTTCTTGACAAGATCACTCCCTCTTCATCTCCACTGCCCCTGCCTTGACTTATATCCTAAGCTACCTCGATGGGTTATTCCAACATCATATTCTCACAGGAAGTTGCTCCCTGTCCCTCCAACCTGCCCTAGGTCATCCTGGAAGCAGAGATTTCACCATGCCTTCATGGTGAAAGACACTGAAAGACCTTCAATGCCATGGGAATAAAATTTCAATTCTTTAGCTTCAGTGTTCAAGGCCTCCCATGACCTCTCCCCAGCCTAAGACTCCAGTCTCACCTCTCCCAGTGTCCCCTCCCACCCCACCCTCTGACTCTAGCCATGTGGGCCACTCCTCATTGGGCTTGTCCTAGTCTTTCAGGTTCTGTTCTCGTTTCTTCCCTCATCTCTGGTGCAAAATAACCTACCCCTTCCCCCCTTTTACTGAGGCACACATTGCAAAACCAGCTAGCTCAGAACCCAGATTTGCCACAAACTCTTCCTGGACATCTGCTAAATGTAGGGCTGCATGCAAGGGCTGATGCAGACAGCCCTAGAGCAGCTCAGGAGCTGGAGCCGGTGTGGACAGACCTGCAAATAGAGTGCCTAAGTACCAGAGCGGGGTTCTCTAATTGAGGCTCTATGTATACACCAGAGAGAAGAGTCCAAGTAACTTGGAGGTGAAGGGCAGAGAGGGATTTCAAGAGTTTGATCTGCACCCTGAAGTTTCAATAAGAGTTCATTCATCTTGCAGAGCCAAGGAAAGAGCTTTCCAGAAAGAGCAAACAATGCATGCAGAGATAGAGAGTCACCTAGGATAGAAACTGGTGAGCTACTCAGTTTGGGGAACAGTGGAGATGCTGTGAGCTACAGTACAGCCAGCCTTTGCAGGGCCTCGAGTGCCAAGCAAGGATGCTACACTTTATCCTACCAAGGAAGCAATCCTATCCCATCTCGTGTAGATCTTCCATCTACAGATATATTACAGAGCCAAGATACCTGCCTACATGGCATGGAACATGGTGATTAAGAGCATGGTGCTTCTGGGACGCCTGGGGGGCTCAGCAGTTGAGCGGCTCCGGGTGTGGTCCTGGAGTCTGGGTCCCGCATCGGGCTCCCTGCAAGGAGCCTGCTTCTCCCTCTGCCTATGTCTCGGCCTCTCTGTGTGTCTCTCATGAATACATAAATAAAGTCTTTAAAAAAAAAAAAAAAAAAAGAGCAATGGTGCTTTTGTTTTGTTTTGGTCAAACTTTTTATTTAGTATTCTATAGTTGCTTAGCACACACTTAAATGGTCTTATTGGGGTAAGGGAAAGGAGAGGTTCTTGTAGATTCCCAAGGAAATGTCAGAAAGGCAAAATAGGGACAGAATTATCCATTTGCTTTTTTGGATTTACTGGGTGAATAGCACTTTCCTTACACAAGCATGTGATCTCAGGTTTTTCATTACTGAGAACACTGAGATTTCTATTTGAAGACACCCTAAAATCCTAAGAGTAGCACACCCTGATCACCCTCTAATAGCTAACTTGTTTGTATAGGCAGAAGGAGTCACCTCTCCATTTTAGATGGCTAGATGTATGTGGAAGGTCTTAGAATTGCTTTGCCTCATTTACCTGGGAAAAATAAGACATAGGAAGTGGCCTTTAGGAACACTTTTAACTTGAAAAATTACAACACTAGTACACAAGTCAAGTCTTAACACATTTAACATTTGCTTATTTAAAGCAATGTCATAAAGTCAAATAAGATTAAATAGGTTTTACTTTTTTTTTCCCTTCACAAGAACATAAAAACTATGGACGGGCAACCTAAAGGGAAGGATCAGGAAGGGCCAGTTCTGTGTGTGTATAAATGTGCAGGTGACAGAGGAAATGAAAGCAAGAATTATAGAGGCCCACCAAAGTAAGAATTATCTAGAAGCACTAAGTAGAAGTCATCCATTTCCTGAAGACAAAGCGGAGAGTCAGCGGCCCTCCTGGAAAATCGCAAGGCCACAAGGAGATCTGCGTCTGAAGCTAAGCAGACTGCTCCAGGACAGCATCTCTTAGATTATTTACTCAGAGTGTCAGAGATAAGAATGGAGGTCCCGAAGATTTCCCAAGGGTGAACAAGGCCTGGCTTTCACAGTCCAGAAGGGATACAGCCCACCCTTGTGAGACCACCTGGGGATTCTGGAACACTGAGACACAGAGGTGCCATCAAGTGCTGAAACCTAAGAATGATGCCAGAAAACAAAGTGGAACTGCTGTAAGGAGGAAGCAGGAAAAACAGTGACTCAGGACAACACAAAGCTGCCAAAAGTTTGTCTCGTTGTGCCCACTCCGAGTGGTGACACTGTTACATCTTTTCTCCCCCACTCTCCCTCAGGGTCACTTCTTGAATGGGGGTGCACAATCTGGGAATTTAGTACAGGTTTAGATGCCTCATTAGATGCATTCATATTAGCTGCTCCTCATATTTTGCGAGAGGGGATCTGCTGGAGGATTTGAAGTAGGGAAGTATCATGAACAGATTTGCATTTCAATAAAAAAATTTTTTTTGATGGCCACGTTAAAATCAACTTCCAAATTTTATATCATTTTATATCAAATGTTATAGCATAATTGAACTCCAATAAAAAAAATCTTTTTAATTAAAAAGAAACAAAAAGTTATAGCATGAAAGGCATGCCATTCTTCCCCAAAGCTGAATTCTCTCGGAATAGTTTCCCCCTCCTCACTTCTGGAATGTGTCCAGTCAGTCTAAAAGACAGAACCAGGGGCAGCCTGGGTGGCTCAGTGGTTTAGGGCTGCCTTCAGCCCAGGGCGTGATCCTGGAGACCCGGGATTGAGTCCCATGTCGGGCTCCCTGCATGGACCCTGCTTCTCCCTCTGCCTGTGTCTCTGCCTCTCTTCTGTGTCTCTCATGAATAAATAAATAAAATATTAAAAGAAAAAAAAAAAAAGAACCTGAGCCTCTGGCCCATGAGTCTACCTCTCTAGAGTCTCTCCTACCCGTCCCACTCTTTCAGGCCCAATATAGGGCCTGACCTTCAGTGTCCTAACTGGCCCCTCGGCCCCAGTGTCTGTCCCCTCTGCTCACTCCTTTCCAGGCTCTGCCGCAGTAGGCTTGAGCAGGCCACCTTAGCTTTCATGAGAATCACGTGGGGGAACCTAGGAACACCATCCCAGACCCATTTCATTCCAAATACTTTTTAAAAAAATTTTTTATTGGAGTTCAATTTGCCAACATACAGTATAACACCCAGTGCTCATCCCACCAAGTGCCCCCCTTCAGGGCCCATCACCCAGTCACCCCAACCCCCCCGCCCACCTCCCTTTCCACTACCCCTTGTTCATTTCCCAGAGTTAGGTGTCTCTCATGTTTTGTCATCCTCACTGATATTTTCATTCATTTTCTTTAAAAGCTCCCTAGTTTACAAGTCAGGTCCCACCCCTGACATAGGAATCAGAATCTGCATTTGAACAAGACCCTCCTGGTGATTCTTAAGCTCTTTATAGGTTGAAAAGCTCAGCTCTAAGGTGTTGCCTGATCATTCATTCCACAAATATTTACTGGATTTTCTCCACTGCAGGCTAGGGGTTGGGACGGTCAAGGGCCAAGGTCCCGGACTTTGAGAAGCTCATCGAAACTTCAGTCAATCCCTTGCTTAAAACCTGCCATTCGCTCCCACGCTATCCAATTCCAGACTTCTGCCCCTGACCTTCATGACCCACTGGGGCCATGCTTTATCCTTGTCACCAGCTCTACGTCTAGCACTCACCCTGAGAACCCAGTTGGACCACTTGCCACTTCTCACAGCTAGCTGGTGCTTGTCAGCTCTCAGCCCAGGCCGTGCTCTACCCGCCTCTGCCTGGAGACACCCAGGAGAAATCCATCACACAAGTCACCTGCTTCTTGAAATTTTCCCAGACCTTCTTTGCTCAGATGAAAGGCACGAATTCCCAAAACTCCTTGCTCTTCTTCCCCCCTCGGTGGTACTCTCATTCTGCTGAGTTTTAAAGCCAGCACACCTGCTGGAGCTACCCCAGGAGAGACCAGGATTCTGTTTGTCTCCTCAGTAGCAATAAGCTAATAACTGGCACATCATCAAATCTCTAAGTAAGAAGAAGAATACATGCATTACAAAATCATGGATGACTGCAGTAAGTGAGCCATTCACTAATCTCTCTCATTTCCCACTTCAAAGTCGTTTGAATATAAATTTAAGAAGAATAGTAATGGGCTGCCTTGCCAGCCCAAAAGAGAAATAATCTCTAAATAATTTTTTTGTTTTCCATACTCAAGTAATAATCAAAGACCGAACATACTGAAGATGAATTCTGTGCACGGCCAATTACCTCTCTGTAGTTGGACATTTAAACTCACAAAACGCAACATGAAATTTGGAAACACTTCAGATTTGTATTAGAATCAATTAAGGCACTGGGAAAGAGACAGATGAAGAAAAGGATTTGAAGCAGACCGAAATATGGAAAGAGGGACCGACCTGACGACCTACCCAGCTGCTCTAAAAGTAAAACTACAATACTCTGGGTTTGTTTTTTAAGAGGATTAAGGATTTGGTTTGCTAGAATGCCTGTTTCAATCCTCTGCAAACTTCGGAAATGCTAGCTTTTAAATCTATAATCTTATTTTCATTTGAAGAAAAACTGCAGGTCTGGAATTGGGACGTCATGAGGGAGAGGCGGAGCCCACTTTCCAGCAAAACCTTCCCCATCTGGCTGTCTGCTGGGACGCGGCGGCTTGCGATTTGGATGGGCAGGCTGCATTTTCGCAATTAGAGTATAGAGCGGGCCTCAGCCAAGGCGCTGCATCCGCACACGCCCGGACGGCTGGGCCTGGGCACGCAGACCCGAAGCCGCCCGGCCGCCGTGGGCTCTCGAGGTTTCGCCGGTGCTTCAGCGACGTGCGGCTCTGACCCTCCTGCGCATCTCCAGGGCCACGCTGGCACCTGCAGGGGCGCGGATTGTCCGTAGGTCCCGGGCTGGGTGGAAACTCGGAGCAAATCCACGGGAGGTTTACCCTCCTCTCAGTTTTCTGGCCGGAGAAGAGCGAGAGGGTCCCTGTCCTCGCGCCTGGGACACGCTCGGGGGCCCTTCCTGGCGCTGCCTCCCACCCCTCGGGTGGTTCTTGAACCTGGGGGCTCTCGGCTCCCCAGGCAATGCGCCCGCGGGGGCTCCGGGTCCGGAACGCGCGAGGGACCTGGGGCGTGGGGAGAGCCCACTGACCTGGGTGCGGGGCTCCTCTCCGGGCGGCTCAGGTGTGCGGGCCGCTCCCGTGTCCCTCCCACCTCCGAACATGAGAGCCGCGAGCCGAGCTGCAGGCCACTGACCCACCGACCGACTGACCGACCAACCAGCCGACCGAGCGGCGGCGGCCGGGTCTGGAGCCCACGTGACGGGGCGGGACCCACGGGAGGCTCGTCCCGGAGTCCCCGCTTTCTCCCGCCCTCCTCCCCCGGGACCGCCCCCCAACTCCCCTCCCCTCTCCGGCTGCGCGGCTGCCCGCAGGGACCCGTCCGCCACCGGTTCCCTTCCCTCGGGGACCTGCCTCGTCAACCCCGCCCCTTCGAACCTGCCTGCGCCGCGTCCGCCCAGCCGCGGCCCCGCCCCCCCGCCCCCCGGGCCGCGCTCGGAGCCCGCAGGCCCCGCCCCCCGGGCCGCGCTCAGAGCCCGCCCCCCCGCCCCCCGGGCCGCGCTCGGAGCCCGCCCCCCCGCCCCCCGGGCCGCGCTCGGAGCCCGCAGGCCCCGCCCCCACTAGGCCCCGCCTCCCACTGAGCCCCGCCCCCTCCTGTCGCCTCCCCCTCCAGCACCCTTACGACCGCGGGGAGACCGACTGGCGGTTCCCGGCACTAGTGCTGCCAGTCCCCCCGGGCTTCTCCAGCCCTGCGGCACCATTCCCGGCCGGCCGCAGGAAATGCAAACGAGGAAGCAGAAAAGCAATTTGTATCGAGAATTGCAAAGAGAAGCCACAGAAAAAAAACACAGAGGCGCGCTCAGCGCAGCAGCCCTTTGGCTGTTCGGACGGCCCGGACCCGTGCGATGCAGTCCAAATCGAGGTTGTCCCGAGGGCAGCTTCATTCCCGGTATCTGAACAACAAACGCGGAGTTTGGAAGGCTCTGAGTCACCCTAGAGTCTGGCTGCGCTTGAACCCCGCGACCTGGGGTGGAGATCCCCCTAGTGGTCAAGCCCCAACCAAAGACACTTGCGCCGGGTCTGTGAACAAGAAGCGCTTCCCTCTGCTCAGTACCTAGACGGGGTTCCACAGACGGGGAAAGCTTTGGCACCTGTGACCACAAGAATGGGTCCTGGAGACTCAGTCCAACACCTTCCCCCAGCGTATGGCCTGAATCCCCTCTAGTTGTACTGCTAGATTGCTGCCTTGCCGAGGCCTCCCGGGCTGGTTGCTCAATTCAGCTGATTTAAAATCCCTGTGGGCCGTGGATGGTATCCGCACCACAGACTCTGGCATAGTCCCCAGCTCTGGCAGGAGTCACTACAGCCCTGACCTCAGTGTTAATCTACATTTCTACAGGCTGGACAAATTCCACAAGGCACATCTTTTTTCAGATGACCTGGTGGTCTGAAATTACCAGTATGCCCAGAAGACTTTTACATGTGAACAGAACTTAAGCCACCTCAGCAAATATGAGCCTCTGGTCACTGCAGGAACCTGGCCAGAAGCAGACCAAAGGCAAAGCCAGCAGAGGAAGGCTGAGGCCCACAAGAGTTGTGTTACAGCAGGACACCCTTCGGTTCTCTTTCACTTCCTTAAAATAGCAGCAGAGGCTTTTGTAGACCTAGGGCTACAGTTCACATGAGTTCATGGGCGTTTCCAAATCCCACATGTTATTGCCCCAATGGACACGCTGCCCTAACCTCAGCCCCTAGAAAATGTTAATCTGTCTTAGAACTATACAACTGCTTTTTAAAAATTACCTTAAAAAATGGAGCAAGTCCCTGGCTCTCAAGCATCTTACACCTTGGAACCATTTTGAGGGGAGGAGGCTTAAAAAATAACTGTTGTCTGGGTCCTACCTCCAGAGGTCTGGGAGTAAGCCTAGTATTAGGATTTTTCAGAGCTCCTCAGGTGATTCTCATGTGCAGTCAAGTTTAAGAACTGCTGCTACAGGACTTAGAGACTTTCATTCTGACCAATACCCAATAAGAGACCCCAGAACTCAACAGTTTACATGAAAGAAGCCCAAAAGCGTGTTCGTGGCCCTGCATGCTGTCCTACCCTGGCTCCCAGGAGACAAAGTGCCACATTAACAGGGAAACAATGTCTTGACCTAAAAGAATAATTCTAGATGCAGGAATTTAAAGCACCTGGTGGGTTATTAGTAGCAGGTGCACCCTTCAGAATTGTCACATCAAAGTCTATCATGGATGAAAGGCAACTCTCCTCTGGGCCGCTAAAGGCCATGTGTGTAGGACTCATACATAATTCCACTCACTGATAATCCCACTCCAACTTCCTCTTGAGGCATCCCACATTCCTTATTCCTGCAAAATAGGTAATGTTATTGTACCCACAGGGCAGATAATGTCTGTAAACCCACGGAGTGGGTAACATCGCCACGTTTATATATTCATACCTGCCTCATTCCGCAACAGATTGGGGCTCTGTACCCATTAGAACTGTGGATAATTGTGCTGTATACATGGGGTGAGTAATTCATTCTGCCAAAGACCTACTCAAATGCTATGGGTGGAGAGAAATGTCTCTTCATTGCCTATGGTCCCACCCTGAGCTTGGCAGAGTTGGCAAAACAGCTGCAAGCAGACAAAACAAACCCTCTCATGTGACCAACCTGGAAAGACAGAGGCCTCAGCACATGACACAGGCTGGCACCACAGCCTGCACTTGTGACCCACACTAGGCACAATTGGGCAAATGCATGGGAAAGATTTGAAGACGCCCCTCTGGACGAGCACAGCTGTGCTCTGTCACCTGTGCCACTTGGCATGCCTACTGTGACAGGGAGTCACTTGCCCGCTACCTGGCTTCCATCCAGGTTCCAGAATCTTTCCCAAGGGCCTCAGTGTGCTGGGGAGTGTGCCAGCGAGTCCAAGCATGGGCAGCATTTCCTGAAAGCTTGTCTGCAGAAGGCACGTACACAAATATAACCTGATGGGGCGTATTTGCTTAGTGTCAGTTTTATTGTGTTTCTAGCAAGCAGACAGACACAGGGGAGGGTAAGACAGGATGAAGCTACAGGTGGGATCCTCACCCTTAGGCTGTAGGCTGGTTTTCTGGAGGAAGTAGCTTTTGAAGGGCTTACAGGAAGGTCTTGTGCAGACATGAAAACAGGCTACAGGGGGCAGACCATTATTTTTTAGGATGAGATGCTGAACATAAGGCTGAGTGAACAAACATACATATTTGATGCTTTCTTGGGCAACAGAAAGACCAGGACCTGCAGAATTTTCTAGCCTTATTTTCATTTGGAAGCTTCATTATTCTGAATGGCTCACCTAAACTTGTCATCTCTAAAATGGCAATTATAAAGACTTCTTCCGAACGTCTCAGAGGGTGGCATTAGATGATGTACAGAGGAGCACTTTGTCACTGGCAAGGGGTATTCAAATGTGAGTGGTTTTACTTTCCTCTTATATCTCCTCAGCTTGGTGAAGGAGCAGAACTGGGGGACGTGGAGATTAAACATCAATAGGAAGTGATACTTTAGTTGGGCAGTGAAAAATGGAAGAATAGCAATCGGCACTTGTGCAGGAGGAAAGAGCTTCAGGAAAGGCCAGGGGCCAGGAATATTAGGAGGCGGGGTACATTTTGGCTAACTGTTGGGGGTAGTAAGGAAAGGCTGGACGTAAGCTAGATCAGCATGTGGACAGCCTTGAGAGCTGGGAGATTTGGTTGGGTGTTGGAAGTTGAAAATTTCTGAACAACAGACCATCTAAGCTCTTGGAAGATGACTCAGGCTTAATATCCAGGGAAGGATGCATATGGGAGCCCACTTCTAGCCTCTCTCCCTGAATGTGATCAGGGGATACTGTATTGCAAAGGGGCTGTGGCCTCAGTGTCCCAGAGAGCAGTGTCCACAGCCTTACTGCTCTCTCTCCGTGCTGTCCTGCATTACTCCAGAGGCTGCTTTCTCTTTGTCTGGAGTTTGTAAATGATCTGGTTTCCATCATTCCAGGCATAGAGCTGCTTATCTCTAGGGTTGTAATGGATCATGGAGTGACTTCTTGGCCGCCTGGGGAAGAACAGTTTGGGCAGATCCTCCTCACCAATAGTGCCCAGGGGATCGTAGACACAGGTGATGCGGTGAGGGCCGTGGCCACCAGGACTATAGACGACATACAGAACCCCACACAAAAGGAAGGAGGCTTCAGCATCCTGGCTTCTGCATGGAGTGTCCCATGAGTGTTCCACTCCCAGTGTGCCAGGTTCAATTTTTGTGAGAACCAAATGGCCATAGATGCCTGGCCCTGAGTGGATGGCCCAGAGCCCATGCTCATCCACAGCCAGGTCTATGTACGTTGATGGGGAGTGCTGGTAGACCAGTCCTCGGCCTGCCCCTCCTGGGAGCAGCATTCTATCTTCCACAGTCCTCTTCTGCAGATTATATTTGATGATCTCGTTGAGAGTCCCTTGGTTGTGAAAAAACAGAAAACCTTTGTGGATCACTTGGCCTGTTCCCTGCCAGGAATGTGTTAGGATTAGCTTCCTCGGGGCTGGCTTGGTGCTATCCTCCATGAATGCTCGTATGTTTGCAAATTCCCACACGGTTTTGTTTCTGGATCCAATTAAAAAATAAACCTTTTGGGAATTGCTGGCAGCATCTTTCATCCAAGAGCCATGTGTGTCCGTAGTCTTCTTCACTATTTTCAGAGACTTAATGCCCATCAACATGTTGTCACAGCCTGGCCAAATGGGAGAAAAAGGAGAGGTACTTTATATACATGAGATGTCTGCTTTTCTCACAGATTACTTCTTAATTTTCTGTTTATTGAAGCAGGGTTGACTTACAATGTTACATCAGTTTCATATGTACAACATACTGATTCAACTTCCCTATATGTTATGCTTGCTCACAAGTGTAGTTACCATCTGTCACCACACAACACTCTGACAATACCATTGACTATATTCCCTATACTCTATCTTTTATCACGTTTATTCATTTTGTAACTGGGAGCCTGTGCCTTCCACTGTTCTTCACCCATTTTTCTCCCCGCAACAATGGTTTGTTCCCTATATTTATGGGGTCTCTTTCTTTTCTTTTCTTTTCTTTTCTTTTCTTTTCTTTTCTTTTTTTTAGATTCCATATGTAAATAAAATCATATGGTGTCTTTCTCTAACTTATTTCACTTAGTATAATACCCTCTAGATCTATCTATGTTGTCACAAATGGCAAGATTGCATTCTTTATGGCAGAGTAACGTTTTATATATACCACATCTTTATCCACTCATCTATTGAAGGACATTTAAGTTGCTTTTATGTTTTGGCAATTATAAATAATGGTGAAATAAACACAGGGATGCATATATCTTTTCAAATTTAGTGTTTTTGTTTCTGTTGGGTAAATAGCCAGTAGTGGAATTACTGGATTATATGTTATTTCTATTTTTAATTTTTTGAGGAACCTCCACACTGTTTTCCACAGTGGCTACAACAATTTACATTCCCACTAATAGTATACAAGGATTCCTTTTTACTCCACATTCTTGCCAACATTTGTTATTTCTTTTTGATACTAGCCATTCTGAAAGGTATGAGGTGATATCTCTTTGTGGTTTTGATTTGCATTTCCCTGATGATTAGTGATATTGAGCATCTTTTCATGTGTCTGTTCTAACAGATTGCTTTTTTCCTTCTGTGTCTAGAATAAAGTTATCACACATAGATCAATCACAATTTATCGTATGGTTTAAAGAATCAAAGAGCTAAATGAATAAATGCGTTCTTGTTAAGGGAGTTGCTATCCAATTAGAAGAGTCAACATTTCATTCAAATCAGGATTTAAATAGCTATTTGCTGGGTCAGAGACCCTGTTCACCTTCTTGGGGTTGAGACAGCAAGAATCACTTAGGGGCAAAGCTGCCTAGTTCAATTCCATTTGCCAAGATTTTACCAATTATCTACTGTGTACTTAGCTTACAATGTTCCCAGAACCACGCTAAGTAAGTATTGAGGATAAAAAACATAATATCAACCCTAAACCTTGAGGAGATCACTTTCTAGTGAAGGATTCTGGCCCTTAATCCTATTAGAACATTATAACTAATCCATTCCTTTATTTACTCATGAATGCATATATGTAGTCAGCAGACACTGGATCCATACAAAAGGTGAGATACTGAGCTAGGTGTTATGAACTGAGGTGCAAAGGGCTGAGGGGCAATGATGAGTTAAGATTGGTTCTTGCTTTATAGAAACTACAATAGAAAACTTAAAGTGGATTTTTTACAAAAGGGCAGAGGATGGTAATATCATTTGAAGAAGGGGATAACCTACATTTGATTTGATCCTTGAGGGGTGCCATTCTGAGATGGTTGGGAATAGCATTCTTTGCAATTCACAAAACCACATTTGGGAAAGTCCTTCATGACTCCTGTTAGTAAAGTAGTGTAGAATTTAATCCAATAATTGCTGTTGCCTCAAACTAGATGCATAAAAACAAAGTAGTAGATTGAAACCAGCTCTGTGCCTGGAACATTGGGCAGTGGGGTGGGGTTAAGGAATATGGATTTTATTCTACTGGCAGGTAGGGAGCTACTGAAATTTTTGAGCAACAGAGTATCATGGTCAAGATTAATTAAGCAGTCGTGTGTATGATGGATACATAGGAGAGAAACCAAAATCAGGGAAACCAACTAGGAGAGTATGTCTTATATTCGAAACAGGATCATAAGGGTCTGAAATAGGTAGAGGAAGATGAAGTAACAAAAGGGCTTTACATTTCTCTGGCTTCTCTACCTTCATGCAAAAAACCTCCCTTCTTTGTATCTCATGCTATCGACTCCTTCTAGTCTAAATCACTGATAGCTCTCCAGGACACTACCCCATATGCATCAAGAGCCCGGTTACCTCAACCTCTTCAACTCCACAGCACAACGCTTTCAACCTATTCTAGCAACCCCCTCCCACACCCATATTCTGGATCCCTGCCCCCCATCCCCTGGAACTGCTCCCTATTAGAAATGGAAAACTCTACTCTCCTACCCTCTGCAACAATTCCTTACTCTTCCATTTCTCACATTTTTATTCTTACCGACTCTGCTCTTCCATTTCCTCATGCCCTCCAGTCCCTTGACCTCTGCTTTCTCCCAGGCTATCAGCTTCTGTTCCTATCTAGGCTGGACTACTGCAATACCTCTCTCACCAGCGCCCTCACCCACCACCCCCTTGTTATTCCACAGTTACCCACTCTACAAAAACCCCTGGTTCTGGGTGAGTTCAAATATCTGGCTCCGTCCCAGAGTGTGTGGTAGAGAAACTCTCTCAAAAATGTGTCATTACACATTAGGGATCTCCAACTTCAGCTGAGTACTAAGTACCATACCGCTCTCTCCATGGTTAGGCCCCCATCTGCCACATAGCAGGTGTCTTAAATCTGCACCCCCACCACATACACACACACTACCTCATCAGTCCGTACATTAATAACAGACTAACTCCTTTGAAAAAATAAACACCATTAGACATGAAGTCCCTCCATTTCCTGTCCCTCACTATAAACTTTTCTTAAGTTGTTCCTACTCTTGCTACCCTCCCACACATCTTAGAAGAGGCACATCATTCCTCTTGTCCAAGACTAATACATTCACTTGTGCTCTGATCTCACTCTTTTCTGGCTTTTTTTAAGTTTTTTTTTTTTCATTTATTCATGAGAAACACACAGAGAGAGGCAGAGACATAGGCAGAGGGAGAAGCAGGCCCCCACAGGGATCACTACCTGAGCCAAAGGCAGACGCTCAACCACTGAGCCACCCAGGTGCCCCCTTTCCTGGCTTCTCGACTCTCTAGGTGAATTGCAACCATTCTATTATTTATCTTTAATTTCTCCTTCACTGCTAGTTCCCTCGCTTGTAAACACCCTGCCTATATTCAAAAACAATTCTCCCTCAATTAGACACCATCCTCTAGCTATTTCACTCTATCATTTTATGTAGTTCTTCCTCCAGAATAGTCTATGCTCTCTTGGTCTATTTCTTCACCTCTCATCTTTCACTTCACAATAACTTCACAGAAACTACCCTTCGTAACATCACCAAGGACTTCCCAACTGAAACTCGGACCTTTATGTTCATATCCTACTTCATCTCCCCACAGCATGACAGTCTTGATCAATTTCTCTTTCTTGAAGATTTCTTTTTTTTTTAAGATTTCTTTTTTTTTTTAAGATTTTTTTTTTATTCATTCATGAGAGACACAGAAAGGCAGAGACAAAGGCAGAGGGAGAAGCAGGCTCCCTGCAGGATCCTCCAGTACCCCAGGATCATGACCTGAGCCAAAGGCAGATGCTCAACCACTGAACCACCGAGGAGTCCCTCTTTCTTGAAGATTTCATTTCCCTTGATCTTTGTGTCACTACTGTCGTTGTGTGTGCCTCCTACTTGTTTCTTCCCTACTTATAGCAGAGACAGTATCTGTGTTCATCAAATGCCATTTCATTTTCCTCTTCCCTACTTGTATATTCGCACCTTTCTTTGCAGTTAGGCTGTACCCACTGATCTGTCTTCTGTCCACTGAGATCTAGACAGACATGGTGGAAGCCACTTCCACGGGCCCTCAAATACACTATCTTCCATGAGATGACCTTAGTATCTTGGAATTCTCATGGGGTCCATGGTAAAGAGGGATATGGGCCAAGATGAAATTAGTTCTACTGGTCATTTCAGGAAAGGTGGGTCACCAGTTCTAGTGAGGAACTCGTTGTTGGGGCTGCCCTGTTAGTCTCTTGTGAGGTAAGCAGTGTCATGGGGGTGGGGAGTGGTGGCTTATTTGAAGCATAAGGAATCCTGTGGGTATCCCTCAAATCCTGCCAAGGTCTGTATGGGAACCATATGGGCCTCTCTCAGTGACTGCTGGAGTGTGTGGTGGTGGGGTGCCAGGCATTTAACACTCTCCCCAGGAGCACTGAGCTCTGTGTGTTTCCCTCAAGGCTTTGCAAAGGCTTTGCTATAAGAAGCTGGATGGGCCAGTGGGTTGTCATTTTCTTCCTAATAGATGCTTGGGTTCTTCAGGCCAAATGAGGACTCTCTAGAGTCAGAGGACAGGAAACAGGGTAAAGGAAGAGAAACTGGACACAAAGAGGAGAGGTGCACAGCCTGAGAAGTTCCAGAAGTTCCAGAAGTTTTGAGGTAAGCAAGCATTTTAGCAAACTGCTTGTTAATGACAGCTGTTTGGATAGAATTCTATCGCAGTTCCTTCATCAATTCATCGTCTACTATTACCATACCTTCTTTTCTCTCCTCAAAGCCTCCATCATACCTTCCTCACTCCCATATGAAGGTCTCGACTCTTATTTCACTGAGAAAATAGAAGCCAGTCGAGAACTGCATCATCTCCTGCCAGCATTACTGTAGTAATTTCCCACAGGGAGGCCATACGTCCATCCTTGACTCCTGTACTGCATTCCACATAACAGCCAAAGTGATCTTTTCAAAATATCAGTCAGATCATATCACATGTCTGCTCAAAACTCACCAGTGACTTTCCATCTTACTAAGAGTACAGTTCAAGTCTTTACCTTCCAGGCAGGTGAGCTGTCCTCATGTGGCTTCTCTGGCCTTACAATACTCCCACCCTCTTCATTTCATTCAGTCACACTGGCCTTCCTGCTATTCCTCAAATTGTGCCAAGCACACCCCTGCCTCAGAAATTTGTCACTTTTTCATCCTTCTGCTTGGGAACCATCTTTCCCAGATATGTACACGGCTTCCTCCCTCACTTCCATTAGGCCTGTTCTCAAATATTCCCTAATCATTAAGGCCTTTTCTGACCACTCTACAAAAAATGGCAACCCTCTTCTCCAGGTCCCCATAACCCCCTTACCCTAGTTCATTTTTCTCCATAGTGCTTATTATCTTCTCTCTGACATCCTATAAATGCATCTGTTAACATATTTACTGCTTGACTCCCCTCAGTGGAATGTAAATGTCATGAGAGCATGAGCTTTTTTTTATCCATTTCATTCACTGCTGTATATCTTGCCCCTAAGATAGAAAATGTCACACAGTAGGCTAGTATTTACTAAATGAATGAATGAATGAATGAATGAGTTTTCCAACCACCAAATCTAATAACCAATTGTATCTGAACCCATATTCTCTGTCTTGTCTCCTGTTCCCTTTATTTTTGTGGTAGATTTCATCCTCTCTAACTTACTCAAGGACTTAGCCTCAATAGTCTCTCCCTACCTACTGGACTCTTCCCCTTGGTAAACATATAGAACTTTCTAGTGGGGCCCCATTTCTCTCTTCCATTTTTTAATGAAACTCTTCGGTGAGGAGTTTCCTCACCTCCAATTATGTCCTAAGCTGCTCTAATCAGGCCTCAGGCCTTCCCTGGTCTAAACTCCTCTGCTTATTCCACAGAATCAGTTCTTGTCAAGGTCACCAACAGCCTTCATGTGGCCGAATCCAAGGGTCAATTCTTAGTCTTATGTCCTAATCAACTTCTCAGCAAAATTGGATTACTTAATCACTACTTCCCCTTGAAAGTCTTTTCTCTGGTTTCTGGAACACCCCTCCTTTTGTTTGTCCTCCCGTCTTTCTGGATTTTTTTTCTTGGGATCCATTATTGGTTCTTTTTCCTCTCTCACTTAAGGAGTAAGTGCTCTGTCCTCACATCTCAGCTCTGAGCCACCTCATTCTATCTTATGGCTTTCAGAGCCACCTCATTCAGCTTCATTCTGATGGCTCTGCATACATGTAAATTCTAACTAATGATGAATTCTGAATTTGCCTCTGGAATGACATCCTATCTAGATGTCTACTTAGTCCCAAACTCACTTATCCAACTGCCTGCTCGATGTCCCTACTTGGACATCTTTAAACTTAACCTGTTCAATGCAGAACTCTTGCTTCCCCCCCCCCAAAAAAAAACCTCTCTCTCTCCCTACTCTTCCCATCTTAAGCAAAAAACATCAACCAAATTTCTTACCTAGAAGTCATTCTTAACTCCTTTCTCCCCATCTCCCCACTACTGGCAAGTTCAGATATTAAAACTAACCTTTAAATGATGTTATACTTAAATTAAAATGCTCAAATATGTCTCTCTCCTCTTTTTCTCACCACTCATCCCTGTACTCCCTGAATCCTCCCCTTTTGCCTAGACCACTTCAGTGGTCTCCAACTTGTCTCCCCAATTTTATTCTTGCTTACCTACAATATGTTTTCCATGATGCAGGGGATGTGATCTTTTTAAAACCATGAATTATATGGCTGACCATTAAACCCATTCTCCTATCACTCTTGGAATAAAATCATAACCTCTTACCCCATCCTAAATACCTAAATGATATGGCAGCTGCCTGTCTATGGGACTTTATTCTCTACTCTCCCTCTTGTTCACTGTGTTGTGATTATGCTGGCTTTCTTGCTATTCTAGGAGCATGTCAAGTTTGTGCCTAATAACTCCTGCAGTTGTAATTCTTTCTGCCTTTGTACTCATTTCCCTGATCCTCCCACAGTCTGCTCCTCTCAGCCTTCAAAAATCAGTTTCAATATCATCTCCCTAAAGGGCTTCCTATGACGACTGCATCTAAATTTAAAATGGTCTAATACAACATCTTTCTTATTTCCTTGAGATCACTTGTCATATTCTGTAATTATGTCATCTGTTTTATTTTCTAGCTTATTGTCCTTTTCTCCCACTAGACTATAAGCTCCACAGAAGTAGGGCTTTTGTCTTCATGTTTACTATTGTACCCTACTGCCTACTAACTCAGTGCTTTGTGGGTTCAGTAAATATCTGTTGAATTAATGAAGAAAAGAGCTTAATTCAAACAGATGTTTTTCTAGGGCCTATACAGTATTGTGCATCTGGAGTTCTGACCACAGGCCGGTCTTAAATAAATAATAATTTGTAAAGTATTTTAAAGCTTTTAAGATACTTTAAGATCCATGATTTCATTTAAAAATCTGACACAAGGTGCTGGTCAAAGAACATATGGCAGGAGTGGGGATGGGGATCAAAATTAGCTGGGAGGAGCTGAGCTCCCAAAACTCAGTCTTTTACATTGTCACGTCATCATCGGCTGCTCCCAAATGCCCAGGGGCCTTGGGGCCTTGCCTGGTCCCCAGCGTGGCCAAGGGAGGCACTAGAAAAGTCTGTCAGCCATCAGTTGCCACCATGTCCCCCTGTAGACATGCTTTATAAAAATTGGATTGTTTCCAATGTTTCCAAGGATTGTTTCTTCGTGGCCTCTGGGTCCACTTCATCCTGGCTGGCCTGGTTATAGTCCCCCCTTGCTGCGAGGGATATGTTCCAAGACCCCCAGTGGATGCCTAGAACTGTGGAGATACACACACACACACACACACACACACACACACACACACACACATAAATGTTTTTCCTATATATTATACATGCAAAGCTATGATAAAGTATAATTTATAAATTAGGCACAGTAAGAGATTAACAACAACTAATAATAGAACAATTATAGCAATACACTATAATGAAAGTTCTGTGAACGTGGTCTCCTTCTCTCTCAAAAGTACCTGAACTGTGCTGTCTTCACCCCTCTTGTCGTCACTAAAAGTGTGAAAGCGAAACCACAGACAAGGGGTGATTAATATATAGGAAGCTAACCCCTAGGGACAACAGAGAAGCCTGGGCTAACTGCAAATCTTATGCACTGCAGGAACAGCTAAGGGAAGGACACCCCCCACCCCCGCCAGGCTGAGAGGAAGAGAAAGGACTATGAGGGGGTCCTCTGGGCTATACCTTTTCTCTGCTTCTCAAGCTGAGAGTGTCTCCTGTGCACCCTCTGCTCTTCCCACACTCTCTGGTGATCACAGAGGATGAACAAATGAGGGTTTAAGCTCATCGGTGTCTTTTTTTTTTTTAATAGATGCTTTAATAGGGAAGAGGAGGGGTCCATGGACCACTAGAGAAGCTCAGAGATTGTTTGCAATTGAAGAACAAGCACAAAGGCTTGAGAAATTAATAAATATCTACAGATACATATAATTTGCTTTGCACAGTAGCAAGCACTTTATTCACATCATCTTGCAATAAGTGCTTATAATAAGCCTAAGTGGTCCACATTTTAATCTCCATTTTCCAAATGAAAAGAAAAGAGTTGGACAAGTTACTTGGAAGGTCACAGGGCTTTGGGTCCTCTGAGCTCAGTGTGAACCCAGAGGCAGGGCAAGCCAGGAAATCTCCAGTCAACCCCCGGGGACATGCCCATCCCTCCAGAAGGAGAGTCTGTGGCTTACAGCACAGCTACAGAGGGGGACTGTGTCTAAGAACAAGGCACATTCAACATCTCACAAGGGAGAAAATGTTCATTTAATATACAGCAGAAACTAGTACAATCATTCTCCTTTCTCCTTCTACTCCTCCTACTACATGCAGAATCCTTAGAGAAATAGCAAAACAAGAGAGAGTGTTGATAGATGGTTTTGATTAGGGAGAGACAGTCCTGAGAATACAGAAATACAGAAAACACAGAATTTCCCCTTGTGCTGTCCTTCCTTTGTAGAGGAAACCTGGGACTGGGAGTCAGAGACCTGAATGGTCTGAACCCTGTCTCTGGTTCTCTGTGTGTTTCCCCACAAGTCCCTTAGTCAATCTGCCCTTAGTCCTAAAATGGGGGGTTTCGGTTGGATGTTCTCTATATTTTTTTCAGGACTGAGAGTCTATAATTTTAGAAATTCTTCTTTTGGAATTTGGAGAAAATATACTTTTAGTGTGTTTGTAAAAGGGTAAGATAGAACTGCCTGCTGTGCTTCTCTTGAGCAAGAGATAATTAGCAGGAGAAAAAAGGTTGAGGAAGGAAATAAATTTAAAACCTTTGAGTTCAGCCAAGATGCAAATTATTTAACAGAATCAATGGCAAGCAAGGTTCCACCTGCAAACCAGAGAATGCAAATCTGTGGTTTTTCCTTGGGACACAATTGCAGACAAGCAATTAGGCTAGGATTTGGCCTAAGGCCTCACAGTGACTTCATATACAAATATCACTTATTTGAATTTTTTAAATACCTTTCCCCTTATTTAACATAACACTCTCTCCAGATCTGGTGAGACTTGTCCCTCTACAGGGGAGTGACTCAACTCTCCTCTAGTTATGTCTCAGAAACATAGATCTGGATGTTGATGTTGAGGAGTGGGAAAGAGAGATCACAGGGAAACAGGTAGAGTCTAGAAGTACAATCCAGATCAGAGATATCCAAATAATGATGGGCATGGGAAAATTAGTATGGATTCGAGAAATAGGAAAAGAGGGGTCAAGTCTTAGCCACTGGTTAGATGGGAGGAGCCTTGAGGGATGGGGGTGATGGAATATGGAGGGATAGACACAGAGAGGGAGCTTCTGGGTTTGCTTGGGAAAAAGAGGAATGAAATATATTTTTTAAAAACCCTCCTGTAAAACCATGAGTATTTTAAAATAAAAACAAAACAAAACAAAAATGAGTATTTTGACTGCTTCTTGAAATTCTGTGCTACAGGGATCCCTGGGAGGCGCAGTGGTTTAGCGCCTGCCTTTGGCCCAGGGCGCGATCCTGGAGACCCGGGATCAAATCCCACGTCGGGCTCCCGGTGCATGGAGCCTGCTTCTCCCTCTGCCTGTGTCTCTGCCTCTCTCTCTCCCTCTCTGTGACTATCATAAATAAAAAAAAAAAAAAAAAAGAAATTCTGTGCTACAAAACTTGACTCTTTCAACAACCTGGATTGTATTCATGTTAATAAACATTAGTCAATACCTATCGAGTGACAGGTATAATGTCCGGCTCCGGAATGATAAAGGTGGAGCTCTTAGATGAGCAATTAATTACAAAAGCTTTGAGCAAATATAATGAAATTGTCAGTGTAGACTTAATTTGTTGAAATTGGGGCTTCACTGTTAGAAATTAGGGCTGTTTCATGCTTTCTGCCCACAGAATAAATTTCAAAGATCTCAGTATGGCATTCACGGTCCTTCGCCGACCTCCTCTAGGCGCTGCCCTACTCCACTGGGCTGGTCACTCGTCACCAACTTGCCATGACCTCTTACAAGTTTTAGACTTTTCCCATTTTATTCCTTAGCTCACTGTCACTAACTTGGAATACATCTACGAATCCTTCAAAACAAAATTCTCTGGCTCCTGCAGAGTAATCTGTTGCTCCTTCTTGCGTGTGCACAAAGCATTCAGTGCAGATCTCTTCCAGAATGTTATCTTGCTGAATCAGAATTGCTTACTCACTCTGTTTTCCTGTAACTACTCGGATGGGGGGTGGGTCTTATTTCTGTTGTTTTGCTTTGTTTTGTTTTTTAAAAGATTTTGTTTATTTATTCATGAGAGACACAGAGAGAGAGAGGCAGAGACACAGGCAGAGGGAGAAGCAGGCTCCATGCAGGGAGCCCGATGTGGGCCTCGATCCCAGGACTCCAGGATCATGCCCTGGGTTGAAGGCAGGCGCGCTCAACCGCTGAGCCACTCGGGTGTCCCTTTTTTTTTTTTTTTTTTTTTTTTTTAATTTATTTATGATAGTCACACAGAGAGAGAGAGAGAGGCAGAGACACAGGCAGAGGGAGAAGCAGGCTCCATGCACTGGGAGCCCGATGTGGGATTCGATCCCGGGTCTCCAGGATCGCGCCCTGGGCCAAAGGCAGGCGCCAAACCGCTGCGCCACCCAGGGATCCCTCGGGTGTCCCTTATATCTGGTTTTATCCAGAGCGCCTGGGACCCACTATGTATATCCTTCCTATTTAATCTCATTGCTTACTGTCTACAAACTCAAGGATCAATTTGATTTGGAGAAGACAGTATTTGCCAGTGTTCAAACTTCTATCCCCGTTCATGCTCTGCCAGCTTAGAAATTGGATGGATTTAAATAGCAAGAGGTAGGTGCGGGCATTCGCAGGTGCTCTTTCACCCTCTTGAGTGCCTGAGTAGATGGATGGCAGGAAAGCAAGAAGGTTGGCTTGTGTGAAATGGTGCTCGGTGAGCCATAGGAGAATTTCGCTTTGCAGGAGGGTGCATCCAGGGCTTTGAAAGGGTGGTGCACACTAGGTGCTCTGTATGTTGGTTTTGGTGAGTCATAGAGAAATCTTTAGTAAATCTACTCTAGGAGTTGTCCCAGGTTCCCAGCATTAAATTCAAAGTATTTCATAGTCCCCACTAAGGTGCCCTGACATCTTCCCCTTATCAGTGATTAACAGTAGCTTGTGAGAAAGAAAACAGATTTG
Organism: Canis aureus; assembly: GCF_053574225.1. Classification (NCBI taxonomy): domain Eukaryota; kingdom Metazoa; phylum Chordata; class Mammalia; order Carnivora; family Canidae; genus Canis; species Canis aureus. Next base: position 19,745,924 of record NC_135633.1, read on the forward strand.
CTATATGGCTGGTTGCTTGCATGGCTCTGTTCCTCAACATCAAATTGAGAACTACACAGAAGCGCATGGAGGCCTGGAAGATGTGTGAGTGTGAGTGTGAGTATAAGTGTGAGTCAGGCCGGCTCCTTCCATGGGGTCCCTATAGCTAGAATCCAGCACAGCCTACTGCTTTCAGATGTTTCCTTTGGGCACTGGCCAGCTGCCCTAACTTCCACACCTCATCTGATTTTCTTCCGTGGGATTTATTATCCTCTATCTGACATGTTTTAAATTTATCTGTTTAATGTATTATTTTGGGGGGCGCCTGGGTGGCTCAGCGGTTGAGGATCTGCCTTCGGCTCAGGGCCTGATCCTGGAGTAGGGGATTGAGTCCTGCATCAGGCTCCCCACATGGAGCCTGCTTCTCCCTCTGCCTATGTCTCTGCCTCTCTCTGTGTGTCTCTCATGAATAAATAAATAAAAATATTTTAAAAAATAAATGTATCTGTTAACATTATTTATTGTTTGACTCCCTTCAATAGAATGTAAACCCTACCAGGGCAGGGCTTTGTCTAATCTCTCTTTTTTTTTAAGTGCTGTATGTCCTGTCCTAAAATAGCATCTGGCATATATTACAATCTTTCTATTTTAATTTTGAATGTGGTAAATATCGATAGTTGTAACTTATATCAAGAAAAATTCTTTGGGGTCCTGAATAATTTCTAGAAATGTAAAAGGTTCCCGAAGCTAGAAGTTTGAAAATGCTGTCCTAGAGGCGCCACGCCATCAACACTCATGGGAAGTGAGGCACTGAAGTGGGTATCCTCTGAGGAATTTCTGACCAAACAACTCCATTTTGAATCAATTATCTGACTGTTGCAACATTTAAGCATTCCGAGATTATAATTATGAACTTTTTGTTTTTGTTTATTTTTCATTTAAAAACTGAGCTGGTTTTTGTGGTGGGCTTTTTTTTTTTTTTTTCATAGTGTTTTTTGTTTGTTTTCTTCCTGCAATCCTATTCTTACCAAACTAAAAGGGATAGAAATGTTCTCAATTTCTAGGCGTGGTACTCCCATTCTCCCATTTGCCTGGTTAGGAAACAGAGTCATTTTGACATTGTGCCACCGATTCTTCCTGTGAATCTCACTTCATCTTGTTCTCACCATCCTGTCTCAAAGTCCAGGACCTGCTCTCTTGAACTTGAACTTTGCAGCAGCCTCAAAACCATCAGCCACACACTAATGCCTGATTTACTGATTCCAGTAGAAATTTGCATTTGTAAAAACTGATCTTGTTTAATGCCTGTTTATAGGAGCATTAAGATCAAAAATCTTTTTAGATGCTGTCAAAGGTTCTAGTGGAAGGGTAGGCTCTAGAGCCAGACTTGGAACTTGCTTTGGCCGAAAGAATTGGGTACAAGTGACCAGATCTTAGTGTGCTTGTGCCTCCTCTCTCAGAGGTCTGCCTCCATCACCGCCCAGGTTCACCTCCTGAAGGATCAGGGACCATGTGGAGGAGATCCAAGCCATGGCAGCTGAGATCATCCTCAACCAGGCATCCCTCAGGCCATGTGCCCCTGGGACCCCAGCCAAGAGCACCCACCCCAGCCCAGGTCTGCCCAGCTGCCCTGCAGACTCCTGAGAAATAACCAATGATTATTGGTTTAACCCACGAAGTCACAGCATTGCATTATTGTGGCAACAGATAACTAAGCTGGGCTCTGGCTGTTAGCCTGGCTTTGTTTAGATGGCTTCCCTGCTTGGCTGTAGCTTTTTAAGGATGAGGATGTTACCCTGGTCAATTCCATAGCTAATGCCTCACAGATAGAATGGGGTGAGGGCACGGTGAGCAGAAGGAGGCTGAGATGAATCTGGTGTGTCTGGGGGGGGGGCACATTCCTGAATGTAACAGGAGTATGGGAGGCAGATGGGACTGCATGAAACACTGCACCATAGTTTCTTCATCTGACAAGAAGTCACAATGGTATCTACCTGGCGGGGTTGTTGTAGGCTTTGGACAACATAACAGACAAGAGGCCTTAATGCAGTCTTTGGCAAGTAGTTGCCCCCACTTTCTAATAAACTATTCCTCAAGGTCAGAAAATATCGATTTCAATTCTGTTCCAAGCACTGTGATAGACTTGGAGAAGATAGCATGAATAATGCAGGGGCGCATGAACCCTATTTAGTGTGTTCAGAATAGCACATCAGACACAGCACAGAGCAGTGGGTGGATGGGGACAGGCAGTAGAGACATAAGGTGAGGCTTGAAGTTCACGTGTTCAGCCATTGACGTGTTATCTCCCTTTACAGAAAGGTAAATAGGGTAAATATAGTGCAGACGATAGTCATAGTTTTTATCAGCAGGTGTTACTTTCGTGGAAAGTGACAAAATACTTAAAGCTAGGTTGAGGTCAGGTTGTAAAGGGCTTTCTTTATGCTATTTTATGGGGTTTGCTTTACCCTATAAGTTGTGGTTACTGTCAAGGTTGCTAAAGCAATGATGCAGTAACTCTAGCAGGCTAAGCCCGGTGACCATACAGGACAGAGCCCTGGAACGGGCAGAGCGTGGTGGCAGGAAGCTCGGTGAGCAGGCTCCGGCAATAATCAGGACAAGAGACGAGGAGAGAACAGTGCCCATGGAAAGAACACAAGAAGGCTTTGCAGAGAAAAAGGATCTACTGGCTTTTGTGACTGGTCAGATGAGGGCCAAAGAGACCTTTCTGAGGTTTCTAGCACAGGGAAGTGTGTGTGGAACTCCTCTGCTGAGAAAATCTTGGTGGTGGTGGTGGGGGGGCGGGGTTGAAGAGGAGTGTTTTAGTTCTAAAAGTAAACGAAGGAAAGGCAGGGAATTAAAAACCAAGGAGGTGGGGGAAGAAAACTGACCCTTCTCAGGGTTTAAAAAAATAATTTCAAGTAATCTGTGAGTAGGAATCATCATCAAACAGTGACCAAGAGGACTGTCTCGGTCCTCAGGTGTGCCCCACAAGGAGATCACAGGCCAGCTGGGCCTCCTGGGTGCAGGCACTGACACAGAGGCCTCCTACCCCGAGTGCCTCCTGGACGGCCCTGGAGATGGCCACCCGGCTCCCATTCCCCCTCCTGCGCACACCCGCCCTCCCCACTGCCCTGTGGCGGGAATGACCTTCCCCAACCTCCCTGGGAGCCCTGACGCACCCATGCTTGCCACTCTTGAGCACAGCAGCACAATGAGAGAGGCCAGAATGTGTAGGAGGCAGCTTCCCCCTCCCCCCAGTCTGCGGCCCAACTCTGGCATCTATTAGCCAGGAGACCCTGGGCAGCTGGGTCATGCTCTCAGTGCCTCGATTTCCTCACAGATAGAATGGGGATAACTGTAATAGGTACACATAGGGCTGTGTGAGAATCGGATGATATAATACAGTAAGATAGATACATACTTAAAGACGACTCAGCACATAATAAGCACTCAATAAACAGCAGCTCCTAGGAGTCGCATTACTGTCATTCCCGAAGCCTGAAAGCATGAGCCGGCTTAGCACAGAGGAAGCCCCCTTCCAGTTCTTCCACCTGCTCTCCGTGAGGGCCTCTCTGCTCCCACAGGCTGTTCCACTTGCTTGAAGCAGCCTCTCTACTCTACTCTCCATTTAATCTGTTCTTTTCCATTATGAAAACTCAGCTTGAGGGTTACTTTCCAGATTCCACATCCCTCCCCTGCCACCAGCTCCACAGCAGCCCTGACCATACTTCACTCTTAATGGCAGCCCCTTGTCCTTCAGTGAGAGTGGGCAGCGCTCTGGCTGTTAGCCTGGCTTTGTTTAGATGGCTTCCCCGCTTGGCTGTAGCTTTTTGAGGACAAGGATGTTACCTTGGTCAATGTTCCATAGCTAACGCCTGGCACAAGGCCCAACATATACACCTGGAACTCAGGAGACATTTGCTGAACTAGTGAGCAAATGAATGAGTTAGAGAGAGAATGAATGGGTGTTCCCTCTACCTAGAGCCAAAAGCCACCAGCAACAACAACTCTGGGATCTTCTATCAGTATCTGTAGTGATGGGACTGGAGGTATTCTCCTAGACGGCAGGCCTTCCACATAAATAAACAAAAGAAGTAGTGTGTATATAGGTCTTTCCGGACCCAGCACACCCACCTCTGGGGACTCTGCAGGGGACAGGACAGGATAAGCTCTGCATAGTCTTCTGGTACTGCTGGCCCCATGATGTAGCAATTTCTGGGTAGAGAATGTGTGTGTGCACACCTGCACATATATACTCTCTCTCTCCTGCCGTTACACTTGCATGTATACTCTCAATCCCCTCCCTTATGGAAAATTAATTATTGCAAATTAGATCTTTTAATGCTTTGTGCCACTTGTCACAAACTAGTGGACTTTCCTTGGGAGTTGACTCACAGAGATGTTTTCTTTGGCTTCCAGTGGGTTTATTGCTTTTTGTGTGTGTGGGTTTTTTTTTTTTTTTTTTTGCTTTTAATGGCTTTGAATATGGGCCAGGCACATTTATAATATCTGAATGGATCCCACAGGTATTTAAATGTGCAGCAATAGACTTTCTTTTTGAAGCCTGATCTAACAAAAGATAGAAGTTATTTAATGCACAAGTCAGAGGGTTACTTGAGGTCACCTATGTGCACCCTTGCAATAAAAGGAGGGGGCATGAAACGGGAAAGAAAATCAAGTCTGCGATAATGGCTTGTTTTGACTGCCTTGAGAATTTTTCTTCATAAGCTGCGTACAAATAAAAAGAGGTTAATACTCTTATCCACACAAGAACACAGCCTGTGGAATCTGAGAAAACCTGTTAGTTGGATAAATTCAGTCTGGGTGTCTGAGGCAGCATGCTTTGCCATAAGTTGCCAAGTGCAATGCAAAATTTTTTTACTAATAACAGAGTGCCAAAGATTCCAAATGACTTTTATATATATGTCAGATTATGTACCAGTACTTTCACTCACTGCATTCTAAATTGTGTGAATGTGTGTCTGTGTGTATGTGTGAGTGTGTGTGGTGTGCGTGTGAAAGAGATGGGGAGTGAGGGAGAAAAGAGCAGAATGTGTGTGTCAGAGTTAAAAAGATTTAAGAATTTGACCTAACTGCAGGACATCCGTGGGATTGCAGTCCTCATGTGAATGTCATTTGGGGATTGTCTCTAAATAAAGGGTAAAGACTTGAGAGCAGCTCTATAGGAAATGGCTTCATTATAGGGTGATTCTATCTTATTTATCATCCCCAGTATCTAACCCTTTCTAGTTGAGAAATATCCCAGGAGTAAATGCACACCAACTATATTTTTTAAGTAGGCTCCATGCTCAGCATGGAGCCAATGTAGGGCCCAGTGTGGGGCTTGAATTTATGACCCTGAGATCAAGACCTGAGCTGAAATCGGGAGTTGTATGCCTAACCAGGTGCCCCGAATGCAAACCATTTAGACTGATGTCAGAATTTTCTTGAAGTCTCTTGAGACACAAGGTTGAATCTCCCAAGGAATTTGCACCATTCTCTCCCTTTAGTGTTTCTAAGAAACTCTCTTTGTAAGACAGCATGTATGTATGAAAGGAAATACTGTGACGTGACGATCCCTCCCTGGCCCATAACCCCCAGGTGTTTGCCCACACAATAGTGCTGACTTGAGTCTTAAGGGTTTTAGTAGGAGTTCTGTAGCTGGCTCAGTCCCCACTGGCCAAGGATAGAATACAGGAAGATCAGAGCCTTGTAGGAAGAAGGTAGGTACAGGCAATTAGTACCAGATGGGCCTAGCAGACTAGAGCACGAGGTAGGCAGAGTTCCAAGATTCCCTCCCCTGGTGTAGATGCCCTGCACAATCCCCTCCCCAGCAACACCTGTGAATATGACAGGATAGCATCTGTGATTTGGTTACATCACAAGACAAAGGTGAAGGGACTTTGCAAATATAATTAAGGTCTCAAGCCAGCTGGTTCTGAGCTAATCCAAAAGAAAGTTATCATGGGTGGGCCTGACATACATCAGATACAAATTCTTTTTTTTTTTTTTTTAAAGATTTTATTTATTCATTGAGGAGAGAGAGAGAGAAAAAGAGAGAGAAGAGAGAGAGAGAGAGCAGGCTTTCCATGGAGCAGGGAGCCAGATGCGGAATTTGATCCCAGGACCCCAGGATTATGACCTGAGCCAAAGGCAGACACTTAACCAACTGAGCTACCTAGGTGCCCCAAGATACAAATTTTTAAGAAGGACTCGGTACTTCCTGAAGAGAGACATTCCCCTTTTGGCCTTGAAGAAGCAACAACCACATTGTGAGCTGCCGATGTAGACGGGCAGCTCTAGAAGCTGAGGGCCTCAGTCTTACAGCCATGATAAAGTTAATCCTGCCAACAACCTTAGTGCGCTTGGAAGAGGACCCTGAGACCAAAGGGTCCAGTTAAGCTGTGCCTGGGCTCCTGACCCACAGACACTCCAAAATAATAAACATGTATTGTCGTAAACTGCTAAATCTGTAGTAGTTTGTTACTTGGCATTAGAAACCTAAGATAGATACAGTTACTAACAGAAATAGCCGAAGGAAAAAAAAAAGTGTGGAATAGGCACATATACAAAATACAGAAAAGCCTATTCTTGAGGAGAGAACCTCTGAAAATAATAGATCTATACTAATCACATCATTATGATTGTTTACAGGTTTGTCTTCCCCTGAACTAAGCCCTGAGGGGACTCTGCTGTCAGTATTTCTACTATAGGCCATTTTTACAGCCTCCTCCTTGGGCTGTGCTGACCCAGACTCTGTGAATACAGAAATGAAGCTGTCCATATGTTCATGGCCCAGTCGAGGAGCAAATACACACAGATATATGTGGTTGAGAGTATTAATGGTCCCCTGGAGGATTTAGTGAGATACTTTGGGAGCCCTAGAAGCCAATCTGCCTGGCAGGAGAGCTTCACTGAAAAAAAAATATATAATTTATATGACTATATATATATTACTTGCAACTGCATGTAGGTAAATTATGGGAGAAGCAACAGCTGAAAATCAACTTGGGTCACTTCATAAAGGGCCTTCCCCATATAAAAAGCCAAGAGATTTGAATGGAATTTTTGCTGTTGATAATTGATAGAGAGCAGAAAAAACAATTCTACACAGAGGTGTAATCTAATTTATTTGGTGTTGTGGGGAGGTCTGTGTGACAGCAGATAGGAAGCAAGATCAGAGGCAAGGAGAGCAGTAAGAAAGCCAGAGCGGGGCGTAGACATGACGTGCTCACCCCTCTATCCCTACTGTAGAGCACAGGGCCCATCCAGGAGGAGAAGGCCAAAAGTGTTTGTTGAACCTTAAACCAAAGAGTCATCAAATGAGAGCTCCAGAGGTGATAGGCAAGAAAGTAGCAATCTCTGAGAAGTTGAAAATTTTCACTCACCATGGAGCTGGGAGAGGAACTATTTCAGGCCTCCAGTGTCCAAGGAATGAGGGAGAGGATAAGGAGTTGAAAAATCAGCAAGTTCAAAATCAGGATGTCTGCTGAGCTCTAGCTGGAGAGGACAGGGCCGACCCCAAGGCCTGAGGAGCTGAGCGAGTCCAGGGACCAGGAGTAGGTCAGAGATCTAACTGAGCACCACTGTTTAGGGCTGGAGTCCTTCCTGACCCCTGGCATGAAAGTTCGGGCACATTCTAGCTCAGGCCACACTGGTACCCAAGCTTTCCCATCAGATTTTTATGCAGCCTCTGTTCATCCTCTGTGGGATCACACTTACCCTTTTTCTCCTTCTTTCACTATGTGCTAACCCCTCTTTGGTCCCTCTCAGAGGGTGGTTCATCTCAAGACAATGTCAGCACCAAAGAAAATCATTTACTTATTCAACCAACTTGGTCCATTGCTTCGTATTTTAGATAGACACCCTCCTCTGTCTTCTGCCTCAGCATTAAGATGTTCCCTTTTCTGTCAAAACCTAATAACCCCTCTGTGTTGACAATCCCTCCCTCCACCTATTTGTTCATTTCCTCCCTTAGTTATTCACTGACAAATATACACCGGCCCTAGACACTATTCTAGGCACTGGGACACAGCATTGAGCATAAAATGCGGGATCCAAGCTCTCATAGAGCTGACCTAGAAGGAGAGGCAGAAAATAAGCAGTGAGCAAATAAGTGAACTACAAGACTTCAGAGTATTAAGTACTCCGAAAAAAAATAGTAGAGTAATAATTGCCCTGGGTTTCTTATCTCAAGATATTTTTTTTAAGATTTTATTTATTTATTCATCAGAGACACAGAGAGGGTGGGGGGAAGAGACACAGGCAGAGGGAGAAGCAGGCTCCATGCAGGGAGCCCAATGCGGGACTCAATGCTGGGACTCCAGGATCATGCCCTGGGCCGAAGGCAGGCACTAAACCGCTGAGCCACCCAGGGATCCCCCTATCTCAACATATTTGAGAACAACTACCCAAAGACCTAAGCCAAAAATCTGGAAAGTGTCCTGGACTTATCCTTCTCACTCATTTTTCACTTTCGATTATCAGACACCAAGCCATGGGATTCCAACTCTCAATGGCTCTCAAATCCATCTGCCCTTCTCCATCTCAATGACGCTTAATGCAGACACAATCGGTTGTCCTCAAATTACTGCAGTAGCCCCTAAATGGTCTTTCTTGAGTCTGGCCCTCTTCCTACATGTAGTGCCCCTGACGAAAATCACTGGGTGGTTCTCTCTCATTTTTCCAATCAAATTCAACTCCCTTCGCTTTGCATGAGGGTCTTTTATTATCTGGGTCCTGCTGAACCCTTGAGTCTTGTTTCTTTTTCTTTTTTTTTCAATGATAGTCACACAGAGAGAGAGAGGCAGAGACACAGGCAGAGGGAGAAGCAGGCTCCATGCACCCGGAGCCCGACGCGGGATTCAATCCCGGGTCTCCAGGATCGCGCCCTGGGCCAAAGGCAGGCGCTAAACCACTGCGCCACCCAGGGATCCCTTGAGTCTTGTTTCTTGATCCCCAAATGCACCTGCCCAACAGAGCTTCCACTCAGCCACACCTGCAGATCTTCGTGCTCATGTGTTATGTACTCTCACGCCCTCTGGAGGTTGTGCCTGCACCCCACGTGCCCTCTGCTCATTCTTCACTAACGCTTTGTTCAAAACTCAGATCAAGCATCACCTCACTTTGAAACACCCTTCTTATAATGCCCCATGGAGTTCTTATTAGGATTACATGGAGAAGATGTATGAAATCTTTAGCACAACACCGGCAATCAGCTTTTATCTTATTTCCCTGATGGAGTTTCTCACATTTGGGTCAGACATAATTAACATGTAATTAAAGTTTTCCTATTTGCAGTGAAACCACCTCAGAATGCAGACACTGAGCTGGGCGACTCGTCTCCCTCATTGTTTTCATAAAATGGACAGGAAAATTTCTTTCCTATTTATGTTTTTCTTGCTTGATACTTGTTATCATAATTCGAGTTCCTAACCATTATTCTTAATGGCCTGGAAGTGATTTGAATGGGATCACAAGGCTGAAGACAAATCCCTTAGATATCACCATCCTGACAACACACACAGTACTAATTCACTGCAGTTCCCAGTTCCCAGCCTGAGGGTTGGCCAATGCCATCTAAAATTTCAGACTGTTTCTCGGCACATTTGTGGCCGCTGCTGACTGCCAGGGCACTGTGAGAATCCACCAACCTTCCATTCTCTCTGGAAGGATCTGGGACAACACACCTCTTCCAAACCAAGGTCTATCTGAAAATGCCCTTCCTGGGCTGACCCCTCACACTGAAGCTCTGACCTTCTATTGGGCCTTTAGGAACTCTCTGTGCAATGAAAAGCTGCTTTCTGAGGATGACTTTTCCTGCAGACACCTGTTCGCTGCTAAGGTTTCCCTCCCAGCACCTGCACCCAAAAACCACACATCTGGTTCTTAACTCTCATACTTGGCCAGACCCCTATCTGTGCTGAGTCTGTGTCTCTGAGTGTGAGTCCCTAGAAGAGCTGCCAAAGACACAGTTCTCTTACTTGAATTCAGCAGATTCCGGATCTTCTTCTCCTCTTCGGCCTCTTGGATGAGCTTTTCTGTCAGGGTCTTGTCCTCTGATTCCACACACACATCAGCTTCTCTCAGGTACTCTAGGTAGTCGATCTCCCGTTGGGCACGTTCGACTCTCAGGACCAGGTTAGTCACTGCACTCTTATACTCACTCGTGTAGGTTTGACATCTTCCCAGCATAGCGGATATGTTTTTCGAGAACTCTCGGAAGTCTTGAATGTATGCCCTCGTGGCTTGGGTGCATTTTTCCAGTCCTTGCTTCAGTCAGAAAATACATTCTCAAATTATTGCTAGTTATGTAAATCAGCCAAGTAATATAAATAGCTATCATTCACTGAAAAAGATTTTTAAAATACAAATAATCATGATGGGGGAAAAATAAAAATCACCCATAATCCCATAATCACCCATAATGATTTGTTAGCGAATCAGTTTTTAAAAGTTTCCATGCATTTCATCATATATATGAATACATATTTTAAAATGCGATTTTACTATATGTAGGTTTTGTGACATATTTTCACTTGCTGATCTACCGTGAACATATTTCAGTACTAATTAATAGATAGCTACACAATAATTTTAACGATCTAGAATTCCATTGACTTGATGTCCTATTATTTATTCTATTAGATTCTTTTGATGGATATTTGTGGGCTTTTCAAATTTTTGCCATTCGAACAACTCTGAAAAAAATCTTTGTATTTACATCTTCGTGTACTTATCTGGCTTTATTCTAGGGTAGATTTCCAGAAGTAAGCTCCATCCCTAGCACCTGGCTCAGGTCCTAGCACATAGTACTTAATATTTACTGAAAGAAAGAATAAAATGAATGAAGAATGGAAATGGGGTGGCCAGGTTTAAGAGGATGTATACTTAAAGCTCATTTGTCAGTCAATCAAAATGCTCCCCACAAAAGTTGCAAAAATTTAGACTACAAATAGCAGTACGTAAGACTGTTCACTTTGAAGGAAAAGAAAGATGGAGAGGTAGAGAAAGAGGGAAAAAGTAAGAGGGAGAGAGGGAGAGAAAGAGAGAAGCTACCTAAATATATTCTTTTATTTCTTCCTTATCCCTCGGACACAAATGCTTCAGGGTGAGGACTATATTGGTTTGTTTCTAAGTGTCCACACTGGCCATCAGGGACCACCACCTGGAACTTAACTTACCCTCCAGGTCATGACCAGGATGGGAAGATCTATACAAACCACACCCCTATCTTTTTCAATTCCACATTCATAGCCATCAGAGTATTTGTCTATACTTTATACCCTTGTCTGCAGATCAACTTTTCAGTTACTGAGGAAAACCTGCAGGGAAATGCATGGTGCTAATCCCAGGGTAAATTGGTGCTAAATGCAGAGGGACTATGGTTGAGTGTAATTCTAGCACTTTCTAGGAGGCGTGCTGGGGAGGAGCTATCTGAGGAGAGGGCAAGTAAGGCAGCAGCAAAAGGCTACTGGCCTCGGAAGATCGCATCCCCTGCCCCCAGGCCTCAGCTTGTTGGACTGGACAACTTTAGGAAATGCATTCGGGTTGCTCTTTGGAATTATTTTATTTAACTAGATGACCAAATAATTTGGACTTCAAATATATTTATATTGTTCAAGAACATATAGAAAATAAATATTGGTGATAAGAGTGTCTTTGAAAAGGTGTTTTTGGAAGAAGATGAATAATTTACCAAAATTTAACTGGTACAAAAGCAAAGCAATGAAGTATGAAATAATGGCTAGGAGTATGTCAAAGACTAAGGCAGAGGGTTACATTTGTTCCTGGAAGCCTATCTGTGCCGAAAAAATGTTGGATTTTGTAAATTGTAAACAAGGGGCAGCTTCAACGCATGGAGAAGCAACCCGAGCACTTTCTCTCTATTTAACACGGCTTAAATCTACTCATTTCTAAACCCTGTGCAGTGCAGCAAAGAAGCTAAGATGTAGCTTTTTGGTAGAACATCATGACTTGTTACAGTGGCCTCATGTTCCATCATAAAAAGACAAAAAGAAAAGCTTAAATCTGCTATCATCCTGATATGGTAAAACATGAATAAAAACTGACCCAAATTTTTAGTTTTTCTATTTTAAAAATTGAAATTATTGAATAAGAACAACAATTTGGACATTTACCACCATGCCAGGTAATGGTTCTAAGTATGGATTAATTTTTTAAATCTTCAGAATAGCCATAGGTCAATTCTATTATCATCCCCATTTTACAGATGAGAAAAATTGCTAGATAAGAGCACGGAGTGAAGTCCTGCTCAAGGCTGGGGAGTGGTACAGCCTGGACTCTGGAGTTGGTGCTCCGAGCCACTAGACTATGCGAATGTTCACGCGTTATGTTGGCACAGTATTTCTCAATTACTATGTGGGGAACGTGTATCCCAGTAGATAGGGAAGCAGAGGTGAGATAAGGTGACTTCTGGGAGGGATGTTCCCCGGATCAGGTGCACAGATGCCACCTACCTCCAAGACTTGAAAGCGTTGGTAGATGTAGTGCACCATGGCCGGGTCCTGGGCACACTGTGGTGGGGGCAGAAGAGCTGCCAGGAACAGAACCAGGAAAGCAGAAGCTCGCCGAAGGGCCATCATTGTCCTGCAAACCACCCAGGAGTGGAATCTCCTGAGCTGTGCTCTCTAAGAAAACTCAAGGGTCCAGGTGGTGGTCTCCTGCTTTCTATCCACTGCTGGGAAAATCCTCTAAAAACAGCCAGGGAGCAAAGCCTGCTTGTTTTTCCACCAGATGCGTGATCTCACTTTGCAAGCTGGTGATCAAGTCCAGCTGTTGGCAAGCCCGTCCCTGGAGGCCTTGCAGGTCGACTTGGGCTAGAGAGGTCCTTGGGTCCATCTGTTACCATCACCCTTCACACACGCTGATCCTCTCCAGGCTAGTGGCTGCACCCTCTTGCAGGCCTGGGTGAATGTGCATTGGGGTGGGGGTGAGGGTGGGGAGGGCTTCCCCCCTTTCCTTGGCTCTTTGCGTTTTCTGCTTTCCTCCTCCCTGGTGGACTTTGCAGTCCAATCACAGGCTGACCCAACACAAACCACCCCCAACTTCTTGGAGTTGGACTCTCAGATTAGTTTCTGGCAAAAATTCCCAGGATCCTTTTCCCAGAAGTCCTTTTGGGAGACCCCACCCCTCCTCCAGACTCTCTGCATTCCTGTAGCTCTTAAAGGCACAGCAAGGAAAATGAAAGCTTGGCTACACCCCTGTCTCTGAATAGCCAGTGTACAGGGCTGACTGTCCCTTGGGGAGAGAGGTACAATGTGCCACAGGCCTGGCTGTCCCAGGGCTGACAGCTGAAAAATCTGGAGGACGGAGATTAGAGGAGTTCTATTAAGAGGCACAACAATAGCTATCCATACAGTGATGCTCCCAGAGCCAAGCCATCAGGACATGGAACTCCTTTTGTAAGGAAGTCCTTGAGCTTTTGCAATCTCTTGAAGCTGAATCCTCTTCCTGTAGCTACAGGCCAGCAGTTCATAATTCCTGCAGGCCTTGGTACATCCCTAGGGCAAAGTGGTAAAATCTTCCTTTTTTTTTTTTTTTTTGCTTTGCTATCCGGGCCTTTAATGATCTCAATCTCTCCTTCCATGCTTCCATGGGTGGGTCCAACATACCCATGGTTCTTTCTCAATCATCTACCAAAGAGGGGACATGGGAAGAACTCTGGCCAGGAGTCAGACGATCTGGGTTTGCACTTGGTCCCTGCAAGAGAATTTTCCAGGGTGTATTTGCAAGTCCCTGTCCCCTTTAGATGAATGTTCCTCTCTATCTGTCTTCCACATGACCTTGGCCCCTAACTGTCCCTCCCCTCTCGCTTGGTAAAGTCACAAGCAATGGCTCCTTATCTTTAAGGTTAATTCTTCCTATTTCCAAAAACTGTTTTTGAACCATTCCCCAAAGGAGGTGAACTTCGGCTGACCCCTCCTCCTAAATGCTCAGAAACAACACTGCGCCACTCAGCCTCCTTCCCCAAGTGAGAACATTCTTGCAGAAACTCCTTGTGCCCAGCATCTTGGAACCAATCTTACGCTGGAGGAGCTCTAGTAGATTCTATTCACGAATGCCTCCGGTCCTAACACTGAGACTGTGAACTCAGTTGGGTAAGGTCCAGTGGAAGTAGAATTCTGATTGTATGACAACTAACTTTTGGGGGGCGGTGTTGTGGGAAAACTTTTTCTTGGTTTTCTGTAGCATCTTTACATTATTTTCACAATGAAGCACACATTCAATACTAATGAAGTCGAAGGAATTCTGGTGAGTAGGTGAGAAGGCAGTGGGAGGCCATGGCTATTGCGTGAAGTCCCCAGGCTGTGCCCAGCGTGGCTGCTGCCCTGCTGTCTCCACGGTGGGCTCCAGAGAGTGGGCCTGGGAGCCCCTCAGTCCCACCTGGCAGAAACTGATTGCCTGTCCCTGATTCAGGCCCACACCAACGTCTCTTCAGTCACCAGCTTCAGAGGCACTAGACTGGCCTCTCCACTCTAAGTGTCCATCCCCGGCAGTAGCTGGAGAAGGTCAGTCAGCAGGCTCCCCGGGCACATCAGGACTGATGGGCCATGGGGCAGACCCAGAGTGGAAACCCTTGTGTTCTCGTAACATGAGGTTTCACAAAGAAAGATTAAACTCCCTTTGGAGATAATCACAGATTTGACTGCCATGCGGGGGTCAACATACATCCTCACTCGGAGCAGGAAGAAAAAGATGGCGTGGTGCATGGTAGCTCACAGTTGGAATAAAACCATTTGCCCAGCTCTTTCATTTTCCTTGTATTTCACCTCTGGCCTTGAGCTCTGCCAGGAGCTCACTAGTGAGGACAGTGACCAAGCACGGTGACCGCCCCCCAACCCCACTTTTCTCCTCAGCAAGTGTCTGATCCTCCTGCTTTTCTGCCCCTGTATCCTAAGAAAGGAAACTTAAGCCCTTGACAGCCACCACTACGTCCCCAGTGTGGTTGGATCTAGGTCACTGGTCTTGATCTGTAAGCCCAGTCCTACGTGGACTTTTCTAGATGACCAGTCAGACCCAGACCTGTCGGTGCCCAGCTTCCCAGCTTCTCTTAGAATTCTGTGCCACCGTCATCACAGGTGACCCTTGTGCTGCTGTGCCTCTAGATTAACCGACTCCCTGATTTCTAGAGCCTCGTCTGCTCCCTGCGTCCTTCACAGAGAAGGGCTGGCCAACGAGGAGACTGCTTTCTTGAGGAGGGAGACAGAATGCCATCTGGGATGCCAGCAAGCAGCATTTAGATCTGACTAAGATGCTTCCTGTTTTTTTCCTTCTCTTTTCTTCCCCCCCATACTTCGTATTTTATTCCCCACTCGGGCCCCGCCCCCACCCCACCAACACTTTGCCTTAACATCATCCTCCACCCTTCCAGCCTTTTACAAGTAATTGCATTGTTTCCTGCCTGAGTGATCAGAGCAGCCTCCAATTCCCTGTCTCTTTACAGAAAGCATTGGCTGATTTTATGCCAACAGGAAGGTACTTTAAAACGTGACCTCGGCCAACCCCTCTTACCATCCCCCTTGTTCAACCTCCACAACTGCCACATCTAATTGTCCCTGGACTCCGAGATTTAACATCATGGCATCTTCGCTTAGCCTAAAATGTTTCTCCCTTTTGGGACCAGTGAACTCTTATTTGTCCTGCAAGCCTTCCCACCACCTCGTCGCCCCCATCCCTGCCAGTATAAGCCCCTCTCTCATCTGTGTCCATAACATGTTGAAGACCGAGGGGGAGGCTCCTCCGGACATTGGTGCTCTCTGATGGAGGGGTGTGGGCTGGCTGCCTATGGGCCAGTGCTGTGGAAGGAAGAGGAGGAGAAACATAGACTTCTTTTTTTCTTTAAGATTTTATTTATTTATTCATGAGAGACAGAGAGACAGAGAGAGAGGGGCAGAGACACAGGCAGAGAGAGAAGCAGGCTCCATGCAGGGAGCCTGACATGGGACTCGACCTAGGCCGAAGGCAGCGCTAAACCACTGAGCCACCCAGGCTGCCGGAAACAGACTTCTTATGGGCTGTGTCAATCCATAAAATTCTTATTTTGGAGTCCTAACTCATACAGCTCAGAATGTGACTGCATTTGGAGACAAGGCCTTTAAAAAAGTGATGAAGTTAAAATGAAGCCTTCACAGTGGGCCCTAATCTAATCTGACTGGTGACCTTATAAAATGAGGGAATTTGGGCACACTGAGAGGTACAACGTGCTCAGAGGAAGTGCCATGGAAGGGCACAGTAAGAAGGAGGCATCTGCAAGCCAAGGAAAGAATCCTCAGAAGACACTAAGCTTGTTGACATCTTGATCTTGGAACTCTGACCCCTAGAAACATGAGAAATAAATTCCTGTTGTTATGGCGGCCCCAACAAACTTATATGAGCATCCACTAAATTGCTGAAAGGGGCAGCATGGGGACAAAATAGAAAAAGCTTCCAGTGGGGGTCTACAGGATGTTCTTGGCAGGAAGTAAATTGATAAGGAAGATCCTGGGTGATACACCACCAATGATTTCCAAGTCCAGCCTTACTGCTTGAGCTCCAAATCCTATTTTCACCTCCCTACTGGACATTTGCACTTGGATATAGAATAGATAACTCAAACTTGAGCTGTTTCTTGTTATCTTTCTACTCAAACTTCCTGCTGCATTTTCTCTCTCCCCAAATAGCACTATCTTCTGTCTACATATAAATGCAGAAACGTAGGAGTTATTCTAGACTCTTCCTCACTCTTATTCTTATGTTTAATTAGTTAATCAGTTGCCAAGACCTATTAGTTTTATCACATAAATACATATATCAAAAATGCCCTCTTCTATCTTTTTACTGCTACTTCCTTACTTAGGGCTTTTAAAATTTAGTACTTTTTATTCATTTATTTAACAAATATTTGGGGGTGCCTATTATGTTCCAATCACTGGACTGTGCACTAGGGATACAATGACAAGATACAATAGACACATTCCTTGCCCACATAGAGGATGTAGTCTAGGAGGGGAGACAAATCACCCAGATGCATAATTATAATGCATCATTCATTCCTCCACAGGTATTGTCCACTGAGCACACCCCCAGAAATGTCTTGCATGCAAGTTGGTCTCCGTGCCTGTTTCCTAGGGAACCTAACCATGATACTTTCCTAGCACTATTCCTCAGTCATTGAAAGTCCATACAGAACTTTCATCACTGCCTCCAGTCCATTAAGTCCTCTGTTCTGTTATCTTTGCACATGCAAAGAGAGGGAGGAGTCCAATTTGATGGCTGGATTTGGCCTTGCCTTGCCTACAAAAGCCTCCATTCTGACCCCTTCTGGTCTATTATCTACCCTAAAGCCACTTTGCCAACCTCATTATGTAATTCCCCTGCTTAGGAGCACTGACTGTCTGCTAGTTCCTCCCCAATAAATCCAGAATTGCCCAGGCTCAGGGAAGGCTTCCTTTGCAAGGAAGATGCAAGTTACATCTGAATTAAGATGCTAGCATATGTAAAATGTCAGCAAAGGAAGAGGGGTAAGTGTGAGGTATGTTCCCAGTGGGGAGGTAGGCAGATAGACAGTCCTTTAGCTCTGACTAGCGAGGCTACCTCTAGGAAGTGACCATGTTTCTTTTGGACCCAATTTCTGCCAGTCTGTTTGTCTTTGCCTACGTCTCCCACTCAGTTCTTAGAGCCTTGTTTGGACACATATCCTTGCCTTGACCAATTCCTGAAAGACAGACACATTTGCTCTTGGTCTCTCCAGAACTGGTCCCTTGTCTAAATCTTTTTTTTAAATAATAAATTTATTTTTTATTGGTGTTCAATTTGCCAACATACAGAATAACACCCAGTGCTCATCCCGTCAAGCGCCCCCCTCAGTGCCCATCACCCATTCACCCCCTTGTCTAAATCTGCTTGCTCTCACCTGACCACCTGACAGCCTCTCTGAAAGACACTTAGAGTTTTGCATGGATGATCTAAGAACCTTAGCTCTGCTATAGAGGCCCACTTAATGAATGGGTTTTAGCATTGATCTCAAATCTTATATTATTTTGAAGGCTTCAGTGCTCTCTAGCTTTTAGCAAACTGGACAGGTGTGAGATAGTTTCACTGCGATTCACTATATTCCACACACCTCTGAAGACCAAGTTCTCAGAAGTGTCAGATTTATGAGCTATGTAGTACTGTGGACATGACAGGGAGGATTTTGCAAGGACAAACCTCAAAAGTTAGGAGGAGGGGCACTGAATGAAGAAGGGGGGCCTTAAACACCAAATTGTTAAAAAAAAAAAAGTACTTTTCAATACTAAAGATCTAGTTGTGAGGATCATAGTTGTTTGTATGTAAATAAAAGGTATATAGGGGACTTGAAACAGCCTCCTTTCCTTTTTTTTTTTAAAGGTTTTATTTATTTGAAAATGAGAGAGAGAGAGAGAGAGAGTTTGCACATGTGAGCAAGGGCAGGAAGAGGGACAAACAGGCTCTGCACTGAGTTTGGAGCCCTGTGAAGGCTGGATACTGGGATCCTGAGACCATGACCTGAGAGCTAAAACCAAGAGTCGGATGCTTAATCAACTGAGCCACCCAGGCGCCTCACTTCTCCTATCTTAATTACTGCCATTTTCCCCTGGATTGATTTATTTTCTTATTAATTGGGTACTCTCATCTTTTCAAATCCTTGTATTACATGGAAAGGAAGGAGGTGGAAGTGGAACAATAGGGAGTGGTCTGTGGAATTTCATAGGGACTAAATACTGTTTCAGGGTGTGATTAAATTAAAGAGATGTAATAGGGGCACCTGGGTGGCTCAATTGGTGAGCATCCGATTCTCGATTTTGGCTCAGGTCATGATTTCAGGGTTGTGGGATCTAGCCCTGTGTCAGGCTTCCCACTGAGGATGGAGTTTACTTAAGGTTCTCCCTCTCCCTCTCCATCTCTCTCTCTCACTCTCTTTCTCTCTCTCCTCTCTCTCTCGACATACTGTAGAAGGGACTTAGACATTAACAAGAGGTTCTCACTGAGAATTCTGGCGTAAGAGATTATTGAAGCAAGTTGCTATGTTTCTAGGGGATAATGAGATATTTGAGGAATCATTTAAAAATCTTTACAGATTTATGTTAGCATGTAGGGAGTCAGGACAGAACCCCTTAGAAGGCCCCATAAAGATAACAAGAAAACAGAAGTCATATATAAATGCTTGTGGGATGTCCAATCATTGTCAGGTAGACCTTTAGGTACCTTCTGTCCCATGCAGCCTTGGCTGTGTCACCAGACCTTCCATTTGTCCATGATGACATCATTTTGACAGGAGCAAGAAGTTCCCAAGACACCCTCTTCACCCCCATTCACCTCTCCCTACCAGGCTCCCCCATTCTGGCCTGACTCTACTTGGAGCGCAATCTTCTCGGTCCTGGACTTCCTCCCCCAACTCCCCCACACCTTACTGGAAAAACCTTCTGGCCAGAATCCTCTGAAGCTGCCAGAAGTAGAGAGCCTCACCCTGCAGCCTCCGGGGTGAGAGGGGCGCTGCGCAGCATTCCTTTGGTGGAATACCCACAGCCTTGCCTTTCATTGCTGTTGTACTTGCTGTCTTTTTTTTTTTTTTTTTTTTTTTAAGATTTTATTTATTTATTCGAGAGAAAGAGAGAGAGAGAGAGAGAGAGAGAAACAGGTTCCATGCAGGGAGCCTGATATGGGACTGGATCCCTGGACTCCAGGATCACACCCTGGGCTGAAGACGGCTAAACTGCTGAGCCACCCAGGCTGCCCTGCTGCCGTTTTTTAACTGAAGTATAACTGACGTACAGCGTCCTATTAGTTTCAGGTGTGTATCTAGGGATTTGATATTTTTATACACTACAAAATGATCCCTATGAGAACTCTGGTCACCATCTGTCACCATACAGAGTTATTACAATATTATTGATTATATTCCCTGTGCTTTACATTACATCCCCGTGATTTATTTAAACCATATGCACCAGGATCCCTAGACCTTCCAAAACCTCTCTCAGTGATCATCCTGGTTTGGCTTTTGAAAGCCACCTGGGCAATTTCCCTTGAACGGATTCTCACTGCAGGCTAAATGTCTGCTCCTACCTGGCACTCGCCAAACGCCAGGTGTGGCTGGTTGGGCTCAGGTGGCCTATTTGGAGCGTCTGTTCTTAGAGCACCTGGTAACCACACCTCTGCCAAGAGTCCTGAAGTCTGGCCGATATTCACTTACCTTGGGGAGGTCTTGGGAGTGGGGGATGGATGGACTGCAGGGAGGGGACTGATCAGTGAGCACCAGTGGTGGGGATGGGACACGATTAGTGCCTCTGGTGGTGGGAAAGCTGTGGGGGCAGCTGTGGAAGACTTGCAGGCCAGGAGATGACGTCGTGTTGCCTGATGGTCCCCTGCCCAGGGCTCCTCACTAAGCAGGCCCCGGGGCCAGGGCTGGTCCGCACGTGTGGGAAAGCTGAGGCTTACACAGGCTCTGTGTCTTCCCCGGCATAGGACTTAGCTTTGGTCTCTGCTGCACAGGTCCCCGAGAAGGTGAGGCCTCTGGGACCCATGAGCACTCAGCCCACCGGGGACAGAGCCCCAGGTCTTAACACTGAGGCAGTATATCAAGTCCCCACAAAGTACCTGCTTGGCTGGTCTCAGTTCAGTGTTCCAGGCCCAAACACGGAGTCCATTTTGTGCAAAATATTTGTTTGAGCCTTTAGCCACTAGAGGGCAGACACTATTTAGGCAGTTACCCAAGCGTGGCTCCATGGTAGTCCTTTTTCCTTTTTATATTTGAATGGGAACATATTCCATCTACAAAAAGTTGCCTATCAACTTTCTCCCTTTTCTTCCCCTCCCCCCACTAAATTTGATGGATATTCTCAATCAGATTGAATTAATAGAATGGACTGAGTGGTTTCATATTCAAAAATGTTCTTGCAGTCAACAGTGCCCGAGGCCCTAGAAATGCAAATCTCAAATCAGTCACATGGGGGCTTGGTGGGTGAGCAGTGTTAGCTTGCGTGAACTATGCAGTCTGGAGAAGGGAGCTTCCTGTGCCTCCGCTCCCCCCACTCCCCCCAGACACCTCTGTCTTGATGTATCAGGAGCATAGGCCTGAGCTGCTGAGGCTGTGGACAAATCCACGAGCTTCCTGGGATAAAGATTTTTATCACAGCCCGAGGCAGAGATTACAGGCTGTTGCTTGAGGAAGTAAGCCAGGGAAAAAGGCTGCTCTGCATTCTCCCTCCTTCCTGCCCCTAAGAACCAACCACCCAGACTGTCTTTCCCTCTTCATCTAACACCTACTTCATGAAGAAGTCCTTCCAGGGAGCTCTTTGCTGCTGCCCTCTTCCCTCCCTGCAGCTTAGTCATAGGACCACGATGAGTCCTTTAGGATACATTGAGAGAATCTATATGGGTATTGAATACAAAATGGAATTTCTTCGGCTTGGAGTGCCAGTCCTGTTGTTATGATCCACACTAGATGTCACCGGTCATTCAAAGGGATTTATGTAATCCTCAAAATCAAATTCCTTTCAGCTCACTTGTTACAGATGAAGAGCCAGTGAAAAGGGAACTGAGAAAAAATGGGAGGCAGTGGGGAGAGAGCCTATGGCCTCTGAAAAACAGAAAACCCTCCCCCAGGGTGAGCCTGCACTTGGATTTCTGGGCAACAGGAATCTAGACCTGTACGGGCCGCACCCCGGCTACACACCTTCCCATCAGTTCCTCAGACTCAGAGATATACAGACCACAGGTGGAGGAGGACAGAACACATTAGGCCAAACTTCCTCATGTGAGGAGAAACTGAGAGCCACAGGAGTCGCCTTAGCTTCAGACGCATGCAAAGCCCCAGGCCCCACTCCAGACCATGGCTCCATGATGTCATGCTCCCCCTCTTGGCCCCTGCTCAGTCTCTATGATCCTTGAACAACAGCTGACCTTGAACAAGGGTTTGAGCTGGGTGGGTCCACTTAATAGGTGGGTTTTTTTTACCCTGCAGTACATTTTCTTTTCTCTAGTTTACTTCATTGTAAGAATAAGGTATATAATACATAGAATATGCAAAATTTGGTCATCAACTATTTATGTTATTGGTAAGGCTTGTGGTCAATGGTAGGCCGCTAGTAGTTAAATTTGGGGGAAGTCTAAAATTATATGTAGGCTTTCGACTATGTGGAGGGGTTCAGTGCCCTATCCCCTGCATTACGTGGGGGTCAACTGTACTACCTGTGAATGGTGGTCTTTCACTCTGACAAACCCTACACATGATGCTGTAGTCTCTGACTCGATCCTTTCTTGAACCCACCTATCATGGCCCTACAGGTGGACTCATCCACAGTGATGGTTTTCCTGGCTGAAGACTGGGTTCTGGAGGTGTCATTGCAGACTCTTGCATTAAATGAGAGTATTGAGCTTTCATGACCGAGAGTCATGGGTATCTAAGGAGATAAGAGGCTTTGAGAGAACTGGACTACTTGTGCTAGGTGGGCAAGTGCACTCAAGAAGATTTGCCTTAGTTCTGATATTTCCATGCAGCAATTTCTAAAAGATCCAGAGAACTCCTTGTTGCAGAGTTGTAAAGATCAAGTCTCCCGGCTCTGCAAGGGGCCATGTTTCATTAATCATTTTCTCCTGCTTAGGAGGGACAGGAAGCTCTGCACCAGCCTCTTCTGAATGCTCCTGCATAATAATTGGATTTGTGCTCATGTGTGTGCACATGTACAGTGGAGATCCCAAACATAAAAGGATGCAGTAGGGATACTGAGCACCAGAAGTAAAACAGTAAGAGGCTAAGTCAAAGCAGAAAGTCCATGTCACATTTCTGTTGTGTGCTTGAGCTCTTCAAGGATTGCCAAAATCCTCTTAACCCCAGAAGAGTGGGAGCCAAGTACACCCACAAGTGCACTACTTTTTCTCTCTCTGGCATGTGTGTAATCTGGTTGCATGGGGATTGACAAGGGTCTGGGCAGGAACCCTTGAGGACCTGGGGTGTAGTAGAAAGGTAAGGCCTGGAGATCACAGTGTTGGTCAGTGATGGGGTCGACCCTCAGCCCTACCACAGGTCAGGACTGTCTCCAACCAGCACTCTGCTGAGGGGAAACTGATTTGAGATCCTTCTGCATCTTATAGGGCCAGCTGGTCTCTACCACTGCTCTGTCCACCAAAAAAGGCAAATGTTTTACAGTTAGAACCAAAGCAGTGAGATCACGCACTAGAATAGTTTCAAGTGGCGGGTAAACATTTAGTTGACCTTCCTTCCTAGTCCTTAACCCCCATATAATTATAGCTTCAAGCCTGAAATCTGCCTTTCTTAAACTAAGCTGGTGATTTTATGTTGTCCCTTGGAGCAAAGAAGGTCATGGGTTCTTTTCTCATTATACAAATGCTTTCCTCCATAAGATCCACCCTCCCCATGGAAACATGAGATACAAAGACCGTGCTGAGGTTTCCTGGCCCTGCCCAAATAGACTCTTTCTTCTTCCAAACTATAAAGGACCCAAGAGGGGAAGCAGGTCCTACTAAGGCTTTACCCATAGGAGCAGCCCTTAAGAAGCACCCACAACAGCTACTTTACCTGGGCAGGGAAATGACATACTAGAGCTGTTCAGCCAAACATCAACACGTGGACCATCAGATCTAATAAATGCTTGAATAATTTACCTACATTTTATGGTTTTATGAGACTCTTTAAAGTCACAGCTAGATCCCTTGGATTTCTTTTAAGTCCACTGTTTACATTTTTTGAAATTTCATCTTTATTCCCCTTAAAAATCCAGGATCAATAAACTTTAAAATGTGGAAAAAAATAAGAACACAGCCCTTGGGCCAGCTCTAGATTATGTGTGCCTCACTCCCCTGCACACACACACATGCACACACAGTGGTTGTACACTCTCCCTTGCTTTGGATTTTTGAGGACCAAAGGGCCAAAGTGGCAGTTGCTGCCCAAATGGCATTATCCCGACCCAGAAGCCCCAGAGGTTTCTGTCAAAGCTGCAAGGTGGACTGCTATAGCAAGGCCTGGGTATCTCTAGGCCAAGGCTCGAGGTGGCAGGGCCAGTAGGTATTAAGAGCACTAGTTCGGGCCACCGATTCACCACAGTAGGTCAGGTAGGCAGCTTCCTCACACCAACCCTGCAAGACCAGTGGCACCTCAATGTGCCTTTCATGTGTGGGAGACACCAGAGGGCAAAGTTTACACATCTTCTGGTTAATTCTACTCCAACAATTACAATTTTTTTAGAACCTACCAGTGCTGTTCAAGATACGGTTTCACTTAACTTCGCAGAGAGCAACATAAAACCAGTATGTATTTTGGAAAAATATTTACTTTGGTTGAAGTACTTTCAACCCTAGAGTTCTAATTTGAAAAGTAACATAGAACAGCTCCTCCTTTTTAAACAGAAGCTGAGACATACTGTTTCTCTCCATGGGGCTTGACTCAGGGCTGCCTGTGTCTTATTCTCAATAAAGAGAATTTCTGTGTTTGCTCTCAGAAAACACTGACCATAACTGAAAAATACTATCCATAATGTTGACCATAATGCAGATTTGCTGCTTGGTTAAGAAAGTTCATGAATGTCACTGGAGCCAGCAGGCCCAGTGTGAGTTGATAGACATGCAGACAGGGCTAGTGCTTTTGTTTCCCTTCAAGAAATGTAAAGAAACGTACCATTTACAGCAAAGCATTGCTTTTTCTCCTTAGGTTCTTCTCTTGCTTACACTTTCTAGCACATTTTTAAGGTAATGATTGAAACCAAATTTTATACTCAAAATCTTTAATTCTAAAAACTCCTGGGGGAAAATACATTTTAAAAATCATTACTTTTTTGCAATGAAGACAAAAACTTGTTTCTGGGGTGCCTGGGTGGCTCAGTAGTCTAGGTGCCTGCCTTCTGTTCAGGTCGTGATCCCGGAGTCCTGGGATCAAGTCCAGTGTCAGGCTCCCTGATCAGCGGGGAGTCTGTTTCTCCTCTTGCCTCTGCCCGCCCCCCTCCCTACCACTCATGCTCATTCTCTCTTTCTCATAAATAAATAAATAAATAAACAAACAAATAAATAAATAAATAAATAACTTAAAGAAAAAACCCACTTGTTTCTGGAAGATTTATTTACTAGTTTATGTAGCCCATAAGCTCATCTGTGAAGACCTGAACAGACGTATCTTCAGATATTTATTATTCTCTGACAGCTTTGAGTTGGATAAATTAGAGAAATTGCCTTTCTTTGATAAAGTCAAATCTGGATACTGCTGCCATGCAAAAAGAACTTTATCTAAATTGTGCTAAAATCAGTGTCTTGAGAATGTTCACTTGATAGGAAAAACTATCAGTATTACTACGTCAGATGCTGGTTTGGAAATAGCTTTAATGCAATTGATAATTACTGGACTAATAGCTACAATAGATTTAGTATTGAGCCAAGAAGATAGTAATTTTTTTTTTTTTTTTTTACTACCTTTACTGTTTGGAATAACACTTGGATTTTCAAAAAGTAAGGAAAATGGGTAAAAGCAACACCATGTGATGTAAACTATAAGATGCAATGGTGTTTATCATCAATTAATTTCTTACTGATAATTATACTTTTTAAAATGTCTGGCAACACTCATCTTGCTTTCATGAAGAAATCTATCCTATGATGGAGTTTAGCGATGACCTAAGGGGACACCTTTGTGGCAAGTGTCCCTTTGGCTTAGAGATGGAAAGTGTCCAACTTAAGCTTTCGAGCTTTCAGTAGAATGATGATAATCACATTTTTCCTCCAAAGTTTCTTGTGACATTGTAAGTTCTGTAACAGCGATAGCCAGTTGCGTTTCCTTAGATTTTGCTCTATTTAAGTGTCCATGGATAGCCCTCCGCACACCTCCCCCTGCCCCTAATTACTGCCTCACTCACCCCACCCTTGTGCATGTTAAGCATTGCATATGCTTTTAAGGTGACAGCTATCCAGGAAGCCCTCTGATTCAGTGCCATCTCCCCTCCACTCCCATCCCTGCTATTTCCAAAGTAGCCCTAGTGAGCCACACCTTCTATTCCATTCTTGTGTAATCCCGTCCCTCAAATCTAGACTGGCCCGACGCAATGACTTGCTCTTGACCGGTAGTGTGTGGCAGGAATGACTCTGTTACTTGAAAGGTTTTTTAGAAGAACCGTGCAGCATGTTCTGGGAACATTTGCAATGTTAGCTCTGGGGGAAGCCAGTACTATGCAAACAGTCTGACTACCTTGAGACCTCCATGTTGTGAGGAAGCCCAAGCTAATCATGTGGAGAGACTATGTGGAGAGAGATGCCCAACCAGCATCCAGCTGTTCCAGTCACCCCAGAGAAGGAGCCAGACATGTGAGTGATGAATCCATCATGAATATTCCACCCTGCCAGGCATTCAGATGAAGCCTTAGCTGCCATCTGACTGCAACCATGAGACTCCAAGAGAGAGCGATCACCTAAGCCCAGCCAACCCATATAACCATGTAGGATAATGAATTTCCCTCTAAATCAGTAAGCTTTGTAGTGCTTTGTTATGCAGCGACAGATAACTGGAACACCCACTGCTGCAGGACAGGATGCCATGAAAATAGCTCTCCATGTCTACCTTTTGTCAGTCTCCTTGGCTTAAATATGAGAACATGCAACACTTTCTTCTTTTCATATGAAATTTAGTTCTACTGATGGTCATGAGGGCTAAGTCGTCTCATTGAGAGGATTGTTGGGGCATTTTGAAAACATCCACACTATAGAAACCACTGCTCTGCTTCCCTCCCTTATTCCTCCTCTGGTCATGCAGCAGTGTACTTCCTGGACATCATATCACTTGCTGAATGTGCTCAGTATGCTGCTGGGGAGATGCTCTGGCAGCTGCACACATCTGAGACAGATCAGCTTGAAGATAAAGGCAGCAAGGGGCTGAGGAAGAGGCTGAGGATCAGGGCCAGGTGGGTAGGGGAGACACTTGGCCTCTCCCATCTCTTGGCACCAGCTTTCCCCAAAGTCTTTTCCTAAGATCTGACCCTCTCACTGCCATTTCCATTTTTCCAAGGCATGTTAATTCCCTTCTCTAACCTGGGAAAGACACTGGAGAATCCTCTTCCCCCCAAGTTCAATGAGACAAAGTTGGAATTTTTCAAAAGGAACATTTACTAGGAAACTAAAGGGAAACCAAACAGAATGCAAGAGAACAGAGGCAGAGGTGCAGATGGGCTCGGGGAGTTCAAATCCAGAAACAGCCTCTGGCCACAGCTGGACTGGCTAGACTAACCTTTCTAGACACAAAGCCACCAGCCTGCCATGCAGCCGGGCTTCTTTGCCTGCTAGCCTCTACAAAGCCACCTTCTGTTTCACACCAACAAGCCAGTAACATACTCAGTAGTACCCAGGGCTGCTAGCTCTCTGGGCAGGAAGATCTTAGGGGGGAAACAATAGGCACAGCTGCCCCAGGATCTCCTACCCAGGCTCTTAGTGCCAAGGACATGTCAAAGTTTATTGAGATGGCTGCCTGCTATCTATTGGGGCCAGTCTGGTTTCTCTGGGACCATTCTTCTGGGCTCATCTGCCTGGCTCTAGAGACAGTCTTTCTGCTGGCTATCCTGCTGGCACATGTCCTTCATGCTTTGGTTCGAAACACTGGTAGGTGGAGGATGTCTGGATGGGGAGGAACAGGCAGGGTGGAACTTTGGGCAAGGAAAGTTGAATTCTTCTCACATCATCAGACACAGGCAGAACCTTGGCTTCTCTTTGGATCCAGGTGGTTGAAAGCCAATCAGAGATGGAAATGGTCTAGGCAGGCTGGGGAATGCGTGAAGCTACAGTGTAGTAACACTGACTCACACAACCAAAGGCCTCTCTCCTTTTTAGATGTGAAATCCGTGTAGAGTTTCTTGCACCAGGCAGCTGCCACAGTAAGAACTTTCTGCAGACATGCAAGGATCTTGCTTCCACCCAGTTAGTCCCACAGCGAAACGTTAATTCAAATGAAGATAGTGAGCTTCCGAGGATGTTATCTTGGAGAAGTGGTGCAATGTGTGGTTGGGGTACCTTGCACCCATAATAGGAGAGAGAGGACCACTAGGTAACACCCACCCCCCTTCCCCCCGCCCCAAGGTATGCTAAGGCCTTTGGTTTCATTTGTATGGAGGCAGAAGCAATGAGGATGAGGAGCAGAGCTGGCAGTGGGTTGGCTGATGTGGTCACAAAGGAAGCTGCGTAATGAATGAGATACCCGGGGAGAGCCCTTGACCTTCACTCTTGTAGGTATTTCCATTCCCCAAGTGCTATGAAAGTGATATATGTGTCTGGAAGTGAAAGGAAGCCTGTTTGTGGCTGCCCAAGGCTATGCCCCTGGGCTGTTGCATATGGAAATACCCCAGAAAGCACTCAGGCCAAGATGGTCCAAAAATTGTGCCTTCCTCAGGGGGAGGGTTGTGTTACCTCTCCATCAACTTATACATAACGGTACACCTGTTCCTGTGGCTGTTCCCCCAGTGGACAAGCAGGCTCGGAAAAGGGTATTCCAGAATGCTTATGCCATTGAGACACATGCCTCTCTAACAGAGATGGCTATTAACTTTCATTCTACATTGAACACCCGTTGCAAGGAAGTGGCTGCTGGCCATCTAGAAAACACTGTCAGGGATTCTGACTCCTCAGAATCTGGGTTTAGCACAGAAAGGACTATGATCAACTCTCTGCCATATGCATGGGAGGGGGCAGTGAATTTGCTGTGAATCAGCCCTCCTTGCACTAGATTTTCTCCAGGGGAACAGCCTGTTTATCCTCTTACTGTCCTGGGGCTATTCCTTGCAAGGCTGAAGCACTTTTTGGGGTAAAGTTATTTTCTGAAGACAGTTATTAGCTCAAAGGTAGTCCAGTGTGAATTGGATCTGCTGCCTATTTAGCACCTGGATATATTTTTAAATATTCTGTCCTTCCAGGGCGTCCAAGCAAATATCATGTCAGAGTGACGTTGCCAGGGCAGGTGCTATGACCCCATCACCAAGGGCCTCATGTTAATCACTAAGAATCCTAGTGATCGAGGGTACTCTTAGTGTTCTCACTACATCGGGTGGTTTCTTCCATAGTCCGATCTTGTTCTTGGCCATGACAGCCGTGCTTCCCACACTACCTTGGGCCACTTGAAGATGGCCAGAACGCTCATATTCGCCAAACCTAATCTGGAAAGAGGGCCAGTTATTGCCGTAGTTACAGCTCAGCATTTGGTCACTGGAGTCGTCCGGGTGTTGTTGGATGAGAAAAGTTACTTAAGATCTTTGTAAGGTGGTTGTCCCACTGTGTCCTTGGCACAAACATTCCTCTTAACTGATGGTCATCGTTTCTGTAGGAAGAAGAAACAGAAAGAATACTTTGGTTTTCATCTATATATATTTTTTTATTTTTCTAAATTGAGGTATAATTAACATATGGTGTTATTTTAGTTTTAGGTGCACAACATACTGATTCACAATCCTATATGTTACTCAGGGTTCACCAGGATGAGTGTAGTCACCATTTGTCACCATACAACATTATTATAATATTATGGACTATATTCCTCATGCTGTATTTTTCATCACCGTGACTTATTTATTTTATAACTGGAAGTTTGTATCTTTTAATCCTCTTTACCTATTTCAGCCATTCCTCCCACTGCTTCCCCTCCAGCAGCCACCAATTTGTTTTCTGTATTTAAGAGTTTTTTACTTGTTTATTCATGTGTTTTGTTTTTTAGATTCCACATATAAGTAAAATCATATGGTATTTGTCTTTCTCTGACTTATTTCACATTGCATGATGTTTTCTTTTTTTTTTTATTTATTTATTTTTATTGGTGTTCAATTTACTAAAATACAGAATAACACCCAGCGCCCGTCACCCATTCACTCCCACCCCCCGCCCTCCTCCCCTTCTACCACCCCTAGTTCGTTTCCCAGAGTTAGCAGTCTTTACGTTCTGTCTCCCTTTCTGATATTTCCCACACATTTCTTCTCCCTTCCCTTATTTTCCCTTTCACTATTATTTATATTCCCCAAATGAATGAGAACATATAATGTTTGTCCTTCTCCGACTGACTTACTTCACTCAGCATAATACCCTCCAGTTCCATCCACATTGAAGCAAATGGTGGGTATTTGTCATTTCTAATAGCTGAGTAATATTCCATTGTATACATAAACCACATCTTCTTTATCCATTCATCTTTCGTTGGACACCGAGGCTCCTTCCACATTTTGGCTATCGTGGCCATTGCTGCTAGAAACATCGGGGTGCAGGTGTCCCGGCGTTTCATTGCATTTGTATCTTTGGGGTAAATCCCCAACAGTGCAATTGCTGGGTCGTAGGGCAGGTATATTTTTAACTGTTTGAGGAACCTCCACACAGTTTTCCAGAGTGGCTGCACCAGTTCACATTCCCACCAACAGTGTAAGAGGGTTCCCTTTTCTCCGCATCCTCTCCAACATTTGTTGTTTCCTGCCTTGTTAATTTTCCCCATTCTCACTGGTGTGAGGTGGTATCTCATTGTAGTTTTCATTTGTATTTCCCTGATGGCAAGTGATGCAGAGCATTTTCTCATATGCATGTTGGCCATGTCTATGTCTTCCTCTGTGAGATTTCTGTTCATGTCTTTTGCCCATTTCATGATTGGATTGTTTGTTTCTTTGGTGTTGAGTTTAATAAGTTCTTTATAGATCTTGGAAACTAGCCCTTTATCTGATATGTCATTTGCAAATATCTTCTCCCATTCTGTAGGTTGTCTTTGAGTTTTGTTGACTGTATCCTTTGCTGTGCAAAAGCTTCTTATCTTGATGAAGTCTCAATAGTTCATTTTTGCTTTTGTTTCTTTTGCCTTCGTGGATGTATCTTGCAAGAAGTTACTATGGCCGAGTTCAAAAAGGGTGTTGCCTGTGTTCTTCTCTAGGATTTTGATGGAATCTTGTCTCACATTTAGATCTTTCATCCATTTTGAGTTTATCTTTGTGTATGGTGAAACAGAGTGGTCTAGTTTCATTCTTCTGCATGTGGATGTCCAATTTTCCCAGCACCATTTATTGAAGAGACTGTCTTTCTTCCAATGGATAGTCTTTCCTCCTTTATCGAATATTAGTTGCCCATAAAGTTCAGGGTCCACTTCTGGATTCTCTATTCTGTTCCACTGATCTATGTGTCTGTTTTTGTGCCAGTACCACACTGTCTTGATGACCACAGCTTTGTAGTACAACCTGAAATCTGGCATTAAAGGCATTCAAATTGGCAAAGAAGAAGTCAAACTCTCCCTCTTCGCCGATGACATGATACTCTACATAGAAAACCCAAAAGTCTCCACCCCAAGATTGCTAGAACTCATACAGCAATTCGGTAGCGTGGCAGGATACAAAATCAATGCCCAGAAGTCAGTGGCATTTCTATACACTAACAATGAGACTGAAGAAAGAGAAATTAAGGAGTCAATCCCATTTACAATTGCACCCAAAAGCATAAGATACCTAGGAATAAACCTAACCAAAGATGTAAAGGATCTATACCCTCAAAACTATAGAACACTTCTGAAAGAAATTGAGGAAGACACAAAGAGATGGAAAAATATTCCATGCTCATGGATTGGCAGAATTAATATTGTGAAAATGTCAATGTTACCCAGGGCAATATACATGTTTAATGCAATCCCTATCAAAATACCATGGACTTTCTTCAGAGAGTTAGAACAAATTATTTTAAGATTTGTGTGGAATCAGAAAAGACCCCGAATAGCCAGGGGAATTTTAAAAAAGAAAACCATATCTGGGGGCATCACAATGCATGATGTTTTCTAGGTCCTCCATGTTGTCACAAATGGCAAGATCTCACTCTTTTTTATGGTTGAATCATAGTTCATTGTGGTGTGTGTGTGTGTGTGTGTGTGTGTGTGTGTGTGTGTGTGTATGGGCTGCTTCCATATCTTAGCTATTGTAAATAATGCTGTAATAAACAGGGATGCATATATCTTTTCAAATTAGTGTTTTTCTTTGGAATTTTGGAATTTTCTTTGGAGTTTAGTGGAATTATGAATCATATGACATTTCTACTTTTAATTTTTTGAGGAACCACCGCACTATTTCCACAGAGGCCACACCAATTTGCACTCCCCCCAACAGCACATGAGGGTTCCTTTTTCTCCACATCCTTACCAACACTTGTTGTGTTTTTGATTCTAGCCCTTCTGACAGGTGTGAAGTGGCATCTCATTATGGTTTCGATTTGTATTTCCCCGCTGATGAGTGATATTGAGCATCCTTTCATGTGTCCATTGGCCAGCTGAATGTCTTCTTTGGAAAAATATCTACTCAGGTCCTCTGCTCATTTTATAATAGGATTATTTGTGGCGGTTTTTTTTGTGTTGAGTTACAAAAGCTCTCTCTATATTTTGCATATTAACCTTTTTTTTTCGATATATTGTTTGTAAATATCTACTCCCATTTTGTAGGTTGCCTTTTGTTTTGTTGATGGTTTCCTTCACCGTTCAAAAATTTTTTACTTTGGTGTAGTCCCAATAGTTTATCTTTGCTTTTGTTTCCCCTTTGTTCCCCCAGTGGACAAGCATGCTCGGAAAAGGGTATTCCAGAATGCTTATGCCCCTGAGATGCATGCCTTTCTAACAGAGATGGCAATTAACTTTCATTCTAACATTGAACACCAGTTGCATGCATATGAGGAGACATATTTAGAAAAATATTGCTAAGGCCAATGTCAAAGAAATTACTGCCTGTCTTCTTCTAAAAGTTTTATGGTTTCAGGTCTCACATTTTGGTCTTTAATTAATTTGAGCTTGTTTTTAAGTATGGTATAAAAAAGTGGTCCAGTTTCATTCTTTTGCATGTAGCTGTTCAGTGTTCCCAGCATTGTTTATTGAAGTGATGTCTTTTCCCCATTGTATATTCTTGCCTCCTTTGTCATAGATTAAGTGACCATATATGCATGGGTTTATTTCTGGGCTTTATATTCTGTTCCACTGCTCTGTGTGTGTTTTTATGTCAGTACCATGCCATTTGGGGTTTCGAGGGAACATACCTTCACATAATAAAGGCCACATATATGACAAACTTGAAGCTAAAATGATATTCAGTGGTGAAAAACTGAGAGCTTTCCTCTGAAATCAGGGAGAAGACAAGAATGTCCATTCTCACCACTTTTAATCAACATGGTGAGAAAGTCCTAGCTGTAGCATTCAGACAAAAAAGATATAAAAGGAATCCAAATTGGTAAGAAAGAAGTAAAACTTACACTATTTGCAAATAACATGATATTTTATATAGAAAATTCTAAACACTTTACCAAAAAGCTATTAGAACTGATAAATGAATTCAATAAAGTTGTAAGATACAAATTAATATATAGAAATATGTTGCATTTCTATACACTAATAATAAAGTAGCAGAAATAGAAATTCAAAAAAAATCCCGTTACAATTACACCAAAAAGAATAAAAGATTCAGCAATAAACATGACCAAGGAGGTAAATATCTGTACTCTGAGAACTAAAACATTGATGAAAGAAATTGACGACAACACAAACAAATGGAGAGATATTCTAATACTCATGGCCTGGAAGAATTAATATTGTTATTATGTCCATACTACCCAAAGTGATCTAGAGTCAACGCAATCCTGGTAAAAATACCAATAACAGTTTTCATAGAACTATAACAAATAATACTAAAATTTGTATAAAACCACAGAAGCCCTGAATAGCTAAAGCAATCTCTTAAAAGAACAAAGCTGGAGGTATCGGAATTCCAGATTTCAAGATATACTACAAAGCTGCAGTAATCACACATGTATTTCTTAATGTAGCCAGGCACTATGATAGATGCTGGGGATACAGATCCCACGAGTAAGACACATACCCCACTTTCAAAGGGCTCCCAGGGGGAGAAGTTACAAGGTTAGAAGCTGAGTAACAGAGGTGTGCATGGAATGCATAGGAGCAAAGAGGAGGAAAGGATGAGGGGCCTGAGGAGGTCTACAAAGCGGATTCTGAAAGATAAGTTGAGTTGGGCCATTTAGTCTAAAGGAGAGTCCATCAGGAGAGAAGAAGAGAAGGCCGTTTTGGCCAGGGGAAAGAGCCCATCCAAAGGCACAAAGGCAGGAAAGCATATGGCCCATTGGAGGAATAGGTAGGATTTGGTGTGAGGAGTAGAGAGAAAGGAAATAAGGTAGGAAGAGGAGTGGGTGGGTGGCTGGGGTCTTTGTGGTACAACATCCATTCCTTGTTTTCAAGCTGGGAAGGGATGGGCTCATTCAGGGGAGCCCAGACTCAGAGCAGCAGGATCTCTCCTGTCTCACACTCAGTGCAACATCGATTTAATTTAAACTCAGGGCATGTTCCAATACAGATTAAGGGTATTAATGCTGCCAGCCTAGAGAGAAAGAAAACCAGAGTCGCTCCCAAGGACACAGCACAACAACAACAAAAAAACATATGTATTAACTATAGGAGGGTCACAAACATTCTGAAACAGAAATATATGGATTGCATTTCATGGGTCAAATGTTCACATGTGAGGCTCCAACTTAGAGCAAGCAATAAAGCCAGAGCATACATTGTAGATAGACAGCCGTGTCTGACTGTAACCCTTGACTCTGAAGTGTGTGCCTGGCTGTGGGAGGGATGTTCTTTTCTGAGTCTAGAAGGAAAGTATGAGTGGATATTTGTCTTATGTTGTGATTCAGAACAACCTTCCCAGACTAGCTGATGCTGGAGTAGCCTATGAATGGATCTCCTTCCCATTGCATCCCCCCCACATCCAGCAGGATCTTCCCAGGGCCCCTTCTCTCAGTTGTGAGACCCTGCAGGCCCAGCTTGCCAGCCCCTGTCCCTCAGTCCTTTTTATCTAGGAAGGCAAATTGTCAACAGGCTTAGCCCCACCAAAGAATTAGTTGTGTTGCTATTAGCCAACTAGGCCATGTACCATATTCCTTCAGTTTTTGAGTGCAGATTATGTGCCAGGCACTAGGATATGAACTTTACAAATCCTTAAACAAAGATCTACGAGTTTCTTTACTGGAGGATACAGACATATAGAAAGATTAATTTGCCCAAAGCCACACTGTTACTAAGTGTCAGAGCTGGAATTTGAACATAAGACTTCTAACTTTAAAGTCAATGCTTCAGCAATTACAGAATTCCTAAATCCACTCTGTAAGTCCAGTCTATACATTTGAGCTTTTGCCTTGGTTTTTTAGATACTGTAACTGAGATGAAGGAACTTTCAGGAACCCTAGTCTGAGTCAGTAACATGGAGCAGGTGCCACAGTCCACTTACAGCTTCCAACTTTATTATTCCATTTCTTGGGATTCCCCTGGCTAGTGACCTGCATGTGTACCTCATCTGCTCCCTCAGCTCTACGTACAACCTCAATCTTCCCTGTTCTCACCTTAGTTTCTCCTCTCCATTTGAGCAGCCCTTCACACTGCTTTGGGTAGAGCTCTCCCAAAGTTCCCTGTCTTAGGAACCATCTCTGTACCTGATGTGTTATGGCGTCACCTGAAGCCTGCATAAAGGGCTGAGCTGTGACTTTAGCCAATCTTTTATCAGTCTCCATACCCAGGGATATTATTAGCAGAGCCCACGCTGCCAGGGGCCAGCTCTGACTTGCCTCCATAGCTGGGTTTTGCTCACTTGGTGAGGTTCCTTGCACATACAACTAGATGGAGTCAAACTCAGCCTCTGGGAATACTGTGGAGTGGCCTATTCTCTTCTTCTTTAGTTGGGTTGATTTTCCAGGCTCTGATCCTGTCTGGTCCCAGTATCTTTTTGTTCCTACTCTGGATAGTGCCATGAAGGCCCCAGGATGTTTTTGGTCTGCCAGCCCACAAAATTACAGGATAAAGGAATTTCAATGTCTGCTGGAATGGTAGGGTCATCTCTACCAGGCGTCTTGCAAGAGAAGCTTCTTGGAAATGAACTTCTCCTAGGGAAAGTCAGATATAGAATTCAGGTGTGAAAAAAATAGTTGTTGTCACAAAAGAAGGACAATTTTGAGTATGGCATGGGTGAACTTTGCTGTGGCCTAACCCCTTCTGTGTGTCTCTTGTGGGGGGAAAGACTGGAAAAACTCAACCAAAGAAAACAAAATAAGTAAGTTACAACACTTTTCCAAACTCTTATAACCGAATGGGCTGTTTCTCGGGCAAGATTTTTATAAAATGAGGTGTATGGAAGGATTTTTGTATAATTCAGAAGAGCAGTGACTCAGCAGGGTTTTAAAGGGGAGGAGGGACACGGTGGTAGAGACTGTGGCACCAGCACCAGAGACAGCAATGGTGGTGCAAACACTGGTGGCCAGAAGGCTGGTCTAGTGGGTTCCAGGGCTGGCACCAAGCCCATCTCACGGGGGCGGAAGCGGCAGTGTCCTTGTTATCTGACCAGTGGCCTCCCTGGCAGCGCCAGAGATTTGGAAAGTATCAGGAACTTCAGTGGCATCAATAGGAAGTAGTGGTTACAATCTTATCAGAACAGAGGGGAATTGAAGTGAATTCAATTGTCCTGAGACACACAGATCCTATTTGAATTAAATTGAATTGAAACCAAAGATGAGAACAGTCTCAATGAAAACTGTAATGTGAAGTGACATTTCGATCATAAAAATGACAGCTGATGTGAGACAGGCCATTGAAACTGACCCCAAATTAAGAACATGAAAAGACTGGGTGGATCATTAGATAATATCTTCCTGTGAATTTGAAAATGGGTTTTGATTACAGGAAGTATCTAAGGGCTTTGAACTAAGAAGCTTGTCAGAAATTGAAGTGACTCATTACATGATTCAATCTTACATGGGCTTATTATCATTAAACTTGTACTTTAAATTTTTATTTAAAAACCATAAAAATCTTGTAATTTTGTTGACTATTACTTAGCCCTGCCATGCAAAACACATGAGGAAATATCATGCCCTCCTGCTTACAATCTGATTAGTATCTTTATTCTTTCTCCAATGGCGTTCTTTGTTCATTGCCCCTTACCCCTTTAAAAATCAGGTTAGAGATGTGTGAATGTAACTGTACTTCCAGTCAGAAGACTGGGGTGATAGCCGGAAAAGGGGAATCCACTTGGGAAATAACTACTCTTTGTGGAGCACTCCAGCACTTTGCTCTATCCCAAGAGCTTTGCATAGCTTATCTCTTTCAATTCTTGCCTGGACTCTCTATGATTGAAGCTACAATCACATTTTTTACAGAGGTAACAGTCTGAGAAAGGCCAAATAAAGGTAGTGAATGGCAGAGACAGGATCTGACATCATGTGTTTATGGTTCCAAATGTATGCTCTTAAGTACCATGATCAGGATGGCAAGTCATTGCCCCCTAAATGCTAACTCCATCACCTTTCTAAAAAGGACTTTCAATTCAAAGAATAATTCTGAACAGTCCAGACTTTGTAGGAAAGTGTACTAAGACCCATTATCAAGTCAACCAATAGGGGAAAGGTGGTGAGTGTTGGCATGAGTGACGTGTACACTGTTACTGAGAAGGTTCAGCAGAAACAAGCAAGAAGCAAGAGCTGAAAGTGAGGTGTCATTAAAAAGGTATTGGGGAAGTGCTGTCAGAGTTTTCAGATGAAAGGGCAAGTTAGGGAATTATGGCAAGGCAAAACTTACTCTACTTGATGGAGTTGCATGGAGGATATTTAGAGTTTGCTACTCCAAGTTTATAATGTATTACATTTATTCATGAATTCATTCAACAGACATTTATTGAGCACCAGACCAAAGTGCAGACCATTAGAAACTCAAAGATGATCAATGCACACCATACTCTTGAGGAACTTGCAATTGTCACCAAATGACTAGAGAAACAGGACATTGAGCAAGAAAAGAGTAAATGAGGTCTCATCAAGAAGCTTGACTATAGGGCAGCCGTGGTTGCTCAGGGGTTTAGCGCCTGGAGACCCAGGATCGAGTTCCGAGTCAGGCTCCCTGCATGGAACCTGCTTCTCCCTCTGCCTGTGTCTCTGCCTCTCTCTCTCTCTCTCTCTCTCTCTGTGCCTCTCATGAATAAATAAATAAAATCTTAAAAAAAAAAAAACAAAGCTTGACTATAGGGGTGTCTGAATGGCTCATTCTGTTAAGCATCTGCCTACACCTCAGGTCATGAGTCCTGGGATCGAATCCCACATCAGGCTCCCTGCTCTGCAGGGAGTCTGCTTCTCCCTCTACCCCTCCTCCCTGCTTGTGGTCTCTCCCTCCCTCTCTCTCAAATAAATAAATAATTTTTTTTTTTAAAGAAGCTTACTGTAAGTCCCATGGTTGGGGGGAGGGAGAGAAATAGAGTGTGTATGTGTGTGTGCACATATGCCCACACTCATACAGAATTCCATCTACCCAAATCAAGGAAGAAAAGGGAAAAAAGTTATAAAAACAATTGGGTCAGGGTAAAAGTTGAAATGTTCCTAGGATATATGAGATGCACTGAATTGTGAAATGAAATCCCACTAAAAAAGCCTGGTGTTATCTTCCACTGACAGTGCAACTAGCAGAAGCCAACTAGAAGAGACTTGCCTTGTTAATGCAGAGATGGCATTTCCTGGGGGTGGGGGTGGCAATCCAGCTCTTTCCCATATCTGTGCGCAGGTATCCTACCTTTGCAATTTGGGACTCAGACCTTTGAATAACCATCTATAGTCTCAGAACTGATAATTCTGTTCCTGCTCTTTGGAAAATTAACTTTTTAACACCAGAACAGTATAACACAGAAGAATTCTAAATGATGAATAATACTTTTGTGTAGGTTATATTTATTTCAGTGCAATAACACATTTTGTGATCTACTTTATGTTTTTGAGGTAAGTGCTGAATAATACAATATAATAAAATTACCAGATTTATGATTTTAATGGATATATTTAGGATAATCGACTAGTTACATTTATTCAACATTTAAATGCTTAGGAAAATCCAATATGAGTTCATAAATTTATTTTTTGAAGATGCTGAAATGCTTAAGGTGATTTAATCTAAATGTTAAAGTTTTATTTATTAGCATTATGAGTTAACAGTGTCTGACTGAGGATCTTAAGGACATGGAGATACTCTGTATGATACATGCCATCATATGATGGATAGATTCCACTATATATTTGTGTAAACTCATAGAATGTACAACATCAAGAGTGAATCATGATGCAAACTAGAGACTTTGAGTGATATTGATGTGTCAATGTAGGGTCATCGATTGTAACATATGTACCACTCTGGTGGGGGATACTAATAGTGGGGGAGGATGTGCATATATGCACCTGTTATATGGGAACTCTCTATACATTCTACTCAGTTTTTCTGTGTGAGACTAAAACTGCTTACAAAAATAAAATTTATTAAAAAAAGTTAACAGTGCTTGAGAATAATTTTGTTTAACACCTACTGTGTTAGATGTTTGAAGTGTTTGATATAATCACACTTTAAATTTGTGACTTCAGTTTGAAATATTTAGGGAATGTAGCCAATCGATTGCTTAAATGGTGCTTACATAGTAGGAGAATTTTATGTTAAATTATAAGGCTTTTTCTTTAATTTGGAACTTTTAAGAGAATTTGATTAAGTGTGAAATTAGTGTTTAGCAGTTTAGGGAAGTATAATCTGTCAAATTAATGAGCTAATTGAGAATTAAACAAAGAACAAATGAAAATGAGCATTTTAATTTCAAAACAAAATGAATGGATTTATAAATCATCATAATAGTTAATGTTACATAGCATTTCATATGAACTATTCTAAGAATATTACATCTGTTAATTTACTTGCTCCTCGCCACAATTCTCTGACGTGCGCATACTCTTATTATCCCCATTTTACAGATGAGGAAGTCAAAGTACATTATGTAAAATGACTGCTTTATCAAGTGCTACAGAATGAATTCTGTACCCCACAAAATTCATATATTGAAACCCTAACCTCCAATGTGATGATATTTTCAGGTGGGACTTTAGGGTGAGATGAAG
The DNA here is from genome assembly GCF_053574225.1 of Canis aureus. Taxonomy (NCBI): domain Eukaryota; kingdom Metazoa; phylum Chordata; class Mammalia; order Carnivora; family Canidae; genus Canis; species Canis aureus. Next base: position 19,785,857 of record NC_135633.1, read on the forward strand.
TCCTGAGGGGTAGGGCCCTCATGATGGGTTTAGAGCCCTTACAGGAGATACCAGAAAGCTAGTGCTCTCTTTCTCTCTTTCCATCACCACACAGGGAGAAAGCAGCCATCTGCAAGCCAGGGAGAGAGTCCTCACCAGAACCCAACTATGCCAGTACCCTGACCTTTGACTTCCAGCTTCCAGAAATGGGAGGAATAAGCATCTGTTGTGTATACACACCCCACCCCCTAGTCTATGGTATTTTGTTATGGCAGCCCAAGCTACAGCACCAAGTGCATCAGTGTTTTCATAACAAAATACAATAAACTGGATGGCTGAAAACAATAGGAATTTATTCTCTCCCAGTTCTGGAGGCCAGAAGTCTGATTTCAAGGTGTCAGAGGGCCCTTCCTCTTTCCAAAGGCACTCCAGAAGAATCCTTCCTTTCCTCTTCCTGGCTTCTGGCAGTTGCCAGCAATCCTTGGCATTCCTTGGCTCATAGCAGTATTACTCCAATTTCACCATCACCCTGAATTCTCTTTGTTGGCTCTCTTGTGCCTTCATCACATGATCTGCTTATTATAAGGACACTAGTCATTGGATGTAGGGCCCATTCTAATCCAGGATGATGTCATTTTTAAAAAAGATTTCATTTTAGAGAGACATAGAGAGCGAGCACAGAGGAACAGACTCCCCACTGAGCAGTGAGCCCCCCATGAGGCTCAATCCCAGGAGCCTGAGAGAATGACCTGAGCCAAAGGCAGATGCTTAACTGACTGAGCCACCCAGGCACCCCTGGTATGACATTATTTTAACATAACTAAATATATCTACAAAGACTCTATTTCCAAGAAAGGTTCAGAGTAGGTGAGGATTTGGGAAGACACCATCAACCCAGTATCTCATTCCACCAATTGAGTTGATAAACTCAATGTCTGTTTTCAGTCCTCATATTCTTTGTCCTATTGGCAACATCTAATCACTGCCTTGTCTTGGAAACAGTATCTTCTCTCCTCTTTGGACACTCCTGGTTTCCTTACTACTTCAATGATTCTCTCCTTCTCAGTCTCTGTTGGTTTCTCTTCTTTTTCCTCCCTTTAAGTATTGGAATGTCCTTCAGCCCTTGGACCCTTCTCTTCTCCATCTATATGTTACAGTGTCTGCCTGACCTTTCTCTGAAACTCTAGGTTTTTGCATCTAACTTCCACTTGATGTCTCCCTGTAGATATCTAAGAGATGCTTCACACTTGGGAGGGCCAACTTCTGATTGCCCTACATGGGTGCTCCACCTGCTGTCTTCTTAGCCCAGGTCTAAAATGTTGAAATCGTCCTTCACTTCTCTGTCATATCCTATATCAGGAAATCCTATTAGGTCTCCTTCCAAAAATATATCCAGACATAGGCAGAGGGAGAAGCAGGCTCCATGTAGGGAGCCTGATGTGGGACTTGATCCTGGGACTGCGGGATCACACCCTGAGCCAAAGGCAGACACTCAATTGCTGAGCCACCCAGGCATATATATATAGACAAATGATGCAAATAATGAAAAGAGGCATCTTGAAAGATTGTGGAGATATGTAGCCAGCATGGTGAGTCTGAACATATAGAAGTTCTGGAGGAAGTGGTCACCATTTCTTCAACCTGTTTTTAGACTAAGATGATACTCTGGCAGAGACCCTTATGAGAACTGTGCTTCTTGTCACCGCAAATCCCCTCTAAACCAGTACTGGGAACTTGGCACTGTTGTAATGCTCATGGGTGTTGCCTCATACTTGGAGAACTGAGAGCTGGAAGGAAGGTAGAGCTTGTCCAAGAAAATGGAGCTTCTTTGGCTTTCAGAGCTAGCTAGCACTGTGTTACTCGTACACATTAATAGAACCCTGTAGCTGCAGTTTTGAAAATATGACATGCAGAGTTCATCTAACAAATCCACAACTATTTTCCATGTTGTAAGATAGAAGAAATTGGAATTCTATCCAACAAGAATTTATTCAATGCTGACTCCATGACAGGCATTTTGCCAGGTCCTGGTTATATGGCCATGAATAATAATTGCTATGGTCAAGAAGCAGTTGGATGTGCCATGGATGACTTAGACACAGATAATATCAAGTGGCACCAAATGCTATGGTAGGGGCAGGCCCAGGGTACCAGTGGAAGAGAACACATACAAGAGACATTTAACTCATAGTAGGGAGCTCTCCAGAATGCCTCCTGAAAAAGACGACAACTGATCAGATGCTTAAAAGATGAGCTGGATATAACCAAGCAAAGAGAGGTAGAGAGGATAGCACAAGAAGTCAAAGCGGGAGCAAGGGCATGAGGTGAAGAAAAAGCATGGAGCAGACCACCAGAAACTGGGCATAGCCTCAACATACAGTACAAGGAAGAGATGGAGGCAGGGTCACAGAGGACCAGGAATGGCAAGGTAGGGAACTTGATCTTGGTCTGAGCAAAAAGCAGCTATTGAAGTAGGGGAGGAGCATGGTAGATTTGTATTTTAGGACTTGGACCCTGCAAGCAGTGCAGAGGCTGGTTGGGAGAGCACACAGGAGAGCAGGGAACCCAGGGTGAAGCGACCATGTAGGAGCAGCTGAAGCACTTCTCTTGCTTTCATGGTCCTCATTCACCCTGGCCCTACAGAAGTGTTGGTTAGATGGAGATAGAGAGGAGGTAGCTGGCTTTGGCTCCTGAGAAACTTTTTTTGGCTGGTCCTCAAACTGGACCAGAGTATTTAAATTCAGCAATTCCTAAAAAGGGACAAATGGAACTTTGAAAAATAATGAAGAGCTACACATACATATACCAAAGAGATAATGAATGAAGAGTCATGTATCCACCTCCCAACCCACCAAGGTGTAGTATACAATAAAACGAATGCTCCATCTGTTCACCTGTGAATTTTACTCCAGGATATCACCACTACTCTTATGGATGGTAACCATTTTCTGACTAAAGAACAAGACCCCAGTATCTTCTAGCACTCATTTGCCTGACACGAGGGAGACATTGTAGGCAGATGTACCCAGTCTGCTGCATGTGTAATTTGTACCTCTCCTCTGGGTGCCACACTGAAGAGCCACATGCAGACTGCATGTGTCTTAATCCTTTCTTGGGGGTTTCACACTGACCAGTCCCTTCTTGCCTATTGATCACATTCAGGAAACTTCTCTATGGATCACAGAGGAAAGGCTCAGTCACTATCTGTAGTAAAAGTCCAGCAATGAGCTCATGTCAGCTAAATACATCAATTGAGTGAATAATGAAAGCCCTTCCTTTTCACTATGGGGAGGAAACATAATCTCAGACCTCAAGGGGTTCACAGTCAAGACTGAAGATAGATGAATCTAACTCAGTATAAAGCGGAAGCTAGAGGCAATAAGTGGTCAATTTGAATCACAATCAAAGTATCATGGGAGTACTTCATGCTAAGTGGGGCGCAGTTCACTGGAGACTTCACAGAAGAGGTGGCGCTTAAATTGAACCCTGAGGATAATGTGGGATTTATACAGTAAGGATGTAGAGGAAAGGTACTCTAGGTTAAAGGCAGCAACACGAGAAAAGGTGAAAAATAGAAAATTAATTTAGGGAACATAAATAGGCATGGCCAGCCAACAGAAGCTTTTGAAGGAGGGAGATCTGATAAAAATCTGAGTTCTCCTTCCTAAGGAGAGTGGCTTAAAATGAGAAGGAAACAGCCAAGGGACTGTTGTAGGGGGTGGGGATGGCAGGGACTGGGGGGCCTCTTTCCTGGGCACTTGTTGGGGCCAGCCTCACCCCAACTGGCTGGTGATCCTCACTTCAGCAGATATGACACAGGAGATGGTCATCCATGCCCAGAGTTTACACAGGCCAAAGAGAACAGCTGTAGAATTTGTAGCCTATTACGGCACCACAAGAGAGAAAATCCCTGCTATGTGGTGGCCTCAAGCAGAGGTCCACCCCCACCAGCTTACCCAGGTCCATTATGCTCCCCCTTCCTTCTCTGGGTGTGAGTATGGATGTATTTTTTCTGGGAGAAACCTGGGAGAAGTTCTCAGAATGAGCTTAAACTCTGGGATGTAGTTGTAGGAAATAAATACATCTAATAAGTTGAGCAGAACTGCATCTTGAAAAGTCAATTAACTACGTGGTAAATAAAAAAAAAAAAAGTAATGTCTTGCAGCTTACTTTTCTGTGGGAGAGAGACATCATTAAATGTGTTTGTTGTCTGGGAAAAGGGTGTGATAGAAGACACTCTCTTTTTCCCAAAGATTTAGAAGCTTATATGAAGTTATAAATAATATCAATATTTGGGGTATTATTCCTACCATCGTCTTCTCATCTCAGCCTCCCACAATGTCAAACAAACAAACAAACAAACAAATAAACAAATAAACCTATCAGCACAATTTTCTCTTATCTGAGTAGCTGCTCTCTTCTGAAACATCTGCCCGGCCATCGGCTATGGAATGTATCCCTCCACAATGCCGTTAACTCTGGGTCTTTGCAAGAATTAGAAACAGGAGCCCCTCTGGGCCACACTCACCACTTGGTGAGAGAAGCCAGCTGACCTGGCTTCATGTCTCCCCTCAGCCTGGCTCCCTGCTGCAGGAACCACGTGCAGAGTGTTGGTGAGGCCCTGGTGAGAAGCTCTTGGGATGGGGGTCCCTTTTGGGCCTAGATGATCAGGTAAGAACCTATCTTGGCCTGAGAGGCTGACATCACAGGAGGCTGCATTGTTGTGTGACGTGTCTTCCTTGCAGGCAGTGTCCCGTTGGCAGGGATAGCCACGACATGAGGTGGATGTGTCCTTCCCTGGCTATAGAATTTCTAGTTTCATATGATCTGTTAGTCCTGTAATTGCTCACGTCACCCCCAGCCCTTAGGAAAGCTTCATTAGACGCTGTGGCCAGGCACTAGCTGTGCTCAGGGGACCCGTGGAGGAGCTGGGTCCAGGCTGGGGGTAAGCGGTACAGGGAGAGGCTGTTGGTTTGGGGGAGAAGGCCTGGGAGCTCTGAGGATGCCCAGCAGAGAACCATGGAGCGCAGCTGGGGGAAGAACGGGTGAGCAAGGAGTAGGACTCGTGAGACAGGGACTCGCCGAGCCGTGTGGGGACAGAAGTCCATGAGGGCAGACACAAAGGCCCAGGTTCACACAGCTAGAACCCGCGGACCTTGCATCAAGGGGCTGGAAACGCAGGGAGAAGGGAGAAAAGTGATGGGGAGGAGCCAGGACTGGGAAAAGCAGCTCTTCGGGATGGATTAGGGGCTGGTGTTACCTGCGGGGAGGCTGAGCCCTCCCAGCTCTCCTGGGAGCACCTGGCCTGTGAGACGCGATGAGCCTGCAGAGGGGACGGGCTGAGAGGCTGAGCTCAAGGCCAAGGCCCGTCCCCTGGGCTCCTGGTGAGGGGCAGGGGTGCAGAAGGGCAAGGGCAGCCGGCCTGCTGGCGGGGACAGACTCCCTGGGACTCGGCGTCCTAGCCACCCGCCTCCTCTCTGCTGCTCTGCCCAAGTCTGTTCCGCGGGCTGCTTCCTGGCCCAGGTTCTGCAAAGGGCCACCGCCCAACACGAAGGTGCCCCCCCCCCCCACATCTCTCTGCTACTTTCATCCTTGCACTCATCATGACCTACTTCTGTTTACGCCTTTGCGGTTTGCCAGTGTCCGTCCTCCTGCCACAGTGCAAGTCCCACGCTCGACACTGCATTCCCAGCGTCCGGGGCGGCAGGCGGCGCGTGGCAGGTGCCCAGTGAACGCTGGCTGCGTGACGGGGGGAGGGCAGCCATCGGAACAGCTGGAGCCCACCGTGGGAACCGATGGTAAATGTGCCGGTGGCCAGCCCCCCTCACGGCAGGGGGGCAGTTAGCTCACGCTGATGACACCCCCTCCTCTCTGTCACTGCAGCGGTGAGTCCTGGAAGCCACACTGGCAGGACCTGGCTGTCCCTTTATCCCCCCCCGCACCCCGCACCCCCACTATCCCAGCTGTCCCGGCCGCAGTGGGCACCCAACCCAAGATCTGGGAATGAAAGATCTCCTATGAGAAAGTCAGGACAGAAAAGAGAGAGGAAAAGAGAGAAATGAGAATATGGAGAGAGACAGAGAGAGGGGTGGGGTGAGGGGGAGGGGAGAGGGAGGGAGGGGCAGGGGAGGGGTGGGAGAGAGAGAAGTAAAAAGGAGGAGAGAGCAGAGTGAAAGAGAAAATAAATGTCATCTGCTTTCCCCAGAGTTTCCAGGTGCCAGTCCCAGGCCTTCCTGGAACTTAGATATATTTCTGTTCTCGAATTCCAAGAATTTCCCTCTCCTCACAAAATAGCCCCAGCTAGTTCCATTTGGTTTCTCTGAGCTGTAGCCAGAATAAACTAAAAGAAGAGGGTGCTGGGTGCCTGTGCCACTGCACACCCCGAGCACCCCGGGCCCCCAGGCTCCCCGACAGCAACCGGCACTTCCCCAGTAGAGGTGGTGAGTCAGGGAGGGCAGAAGCCCAGCCCTGCACGAAGGGGGACCCGGTCTCACCACTGCAGCCCCCCTGAGCTGCCAGGGCTCGCAGAGCCACCCCACTCACCCTCAGGTCCCACCGCCATCCTCCTGCCTCAGGGGGGCCCTGTCCTGACTGGTCAGCTTCTGGTCCCAGCCTCAGTTTACCACTTCTGCCCCGCCGACTCTGCCTGCCTCTGTCAGTCTTGGAACTTGTCCCTGTGGCCCGGGCCCTGGCAGCTACCCTTCCCGCACCGCTGAGGCGCCCCAGCCCCAGCCACCTGCTGCCACTCCTCTCTTCAGCTTGCTGTTGGTCAGGGGCCGGGGGGCAGGCCAGTTCCACCCTGAGCCACCCCGCTGCTGAGTCAACGCTGAGATGCTGAGTGACATTATCAACATGACTTCACGGTGTCTCAGTCTGCCTCTCCGTCTCTCCCTCCCTCCAGACGTTCAGACCAAGTGTCACCCGGACTCATCATCACTTTCTCCGCATCTCACCGCGGCTCTCCTCTGACTTGCTCTGTGCTGGGCTGTGTGAGGGTGACAGAGCAGGAGCGACTCCACATGGGCATCCTCAGGCCCCAGTCTGGGGCAAAGATGTGACTGGTTGACAGTTCCAGCAAAATCCCTGGGCCTAAGCTGGGTCATGTCATCACCCTGAATCGATGCCCAAGTGTGCCAATCAGACACAGGCAGAGGTGACACAGATGCAGTTGTGCTCCTGGGGCAGAGGGCCCCATCACGTCCCCCCAAACCACAGGGGTGGAGGGGTGTGTGGCGGGTCCTCAAGGAGAACAGGGTCTTTTTATCCCAGGAAGGAATGCTGCAGAGGCAAAACACGAGTTCATACTCCAGAGCCTTTCACATTAAGAGAAAATCATGTTCTTATTCGAAGGAAAAAGTCTTTGCTGCTATCAAGTTTAGTCTCATCAGAACACATTTCAAGACACACTTGCAGAAAAAAACCCAGAGAACATAATGTGACTGCTACAACACAAGAGGATTTTTTTTTAAAGGGTTTGAGCGAATCAGTTTTACTGCATATTGTTCATTGAATGTCCTCCTGGTTTTGAAAATTATGATCATGTTGAAGCAGCAGAGGATGAGGTGCAGGAGAAACAGCTAATACAAGACAACTGAAAGGAAGTTAGCCAAAAAAAAACTTCATGAGGAATCATTTGGGAGCGTGAGGTTGTAAGGGATAGAGGATTAGCATATGTGGGAGGAACACAAAAGAATTTTCCAAAGATTCTCAGGCGTTGTTTTGGCTTTACAGTCTTAATTGAGCTGAATAACAACAAGCACAAAGAGAAAGATCTCACAGAACCAGTGGAGCCGTGCAACCCATAAACTGCCTGGCCATGTGAGGGACTGGCTGTGTCCAACTAATGCCGCGGTGTCTTGCAAGCTCTCTGGCAGGCAAAGAAGTGGGTTTGAGAGTTGCTGCGATGTGTAGGTATGGGCAGGTATTTTTCTAGGAACAGAGAGCAACTGGAACAGCTATAGGCTACCTGATTCAACCTGATGAAGACAGGAGGAGAGAGCCTTTTCTGAGAGGGTGATGAGGTCCACATTCAGACCCCGTCAGAACAGCCTTGGTATCTTGATGCCCAAGAAGCACCAGGGCAGGAGAACATGGCGACTTTAAAAGCAGTGAACAGAATCAGAAAAATCTGTATTAGTCAGCTTCTGCTGCAATAACAACCAACTCCCCGATCTTAGCTACTTAAAACAACAAACACCTATTTCTTGCTCAGGGGACTGTGGGCTAGACCTGGCTCCAGACAGGGGGAGGTCTGCTTCTGCGTCTTCTCATTCCGGGACCTACGTAATTCCCGAACAGGTGCCAAAAGTTAGTTCCACAGGATGAGTAGAAACATGGGCTGCCTCTTAAAGCCCTCACCTGGAGCTATGGCCCTGTCTGTTGAGCAAAGCAAGTCAGAGGGCCTCATCCAGAGTAACCAGAGTATAAGATCCTTGCAGAGTGTAGAGAGCGCGGATAACAAGGCCCAAATAACGCAACCTATGCCAGCTCTACCACTTCTTTGCCTCATGATGTTGGAAAAGTTAGCCAAGTTTCAGTGTTCTGGGAGATGATATTGCATTGTGAGGGTGAAATTGGATGATGCATGTACAGTATTTAGCACGGTGCCCTGGAGTCGGTGCTTGCTAGGAAAGCTAACATGATATTATTATTATTAGTCTGAGGTACTGTGTTATAGGCAAGGTGCATCTGCTTGGAGGGTGGTGACTGGCTCCGGGAAGGTGGGACAGTCATTGCCAGCTTAGATGGGCTCAGTTCAGGGCAGCAGGAGGGGAGGTGGTGATCAGGTAGGCTGGTAAGTGTCTAAACTGGTGGAAAGGCCATGGGCACACTAGGCCCAAGACTCATGAGCACTGGGTGGTGACATGTGAATGACTGGATACACCGATGACAGATGGTTCAGGTCAAGTCCCCCCACAAACAACTCTGTGAGGGCAGCTAGTCTGAGGGTGGCTGTGGCTTTATCGTCCTACCCCCAGGACAGCCTGGTCACCTTACTTCCCCGAGGGAAGGCACACTTTGCTCCCTGAAGCTGATCAACCAGGCCTCACTCCCTTACCTTCTGCCCCCACTATCCTGTCATCTCATCTCTTCACAATGTCCCCCATATCCTGCTCTGTACTTCCCTTTCTCTGAAGGAACCCCTTCTTTGAACCAACTCTGGCCCTCTTGGTGCTCTCCACAGGCCATCCTCTCCGTCCTTGACTCTTCATTCGAACCTTCCACCAGCCTCCCCACCCTATGTTCTCTCTCTCGGAGCTACAACTCAGAAGCCTCCCAACAGAAGGCCATTTAGGCCCCTATGTCCCCTGGTTCGCAGGGTAGGGTGGTGGCATTGTCTCTATTGCTCCTTGATGCCTCTGTTCCTCCACCTTCTCATTAAACCTCCGGGACCTCTCTTTCCTGCTACCACCAGGAACAGCCCCCTTCGTTTAATGAAGACTAAGGTATCTGCTGCTCCCGGCCCTGTGATTGCCCCGCACTGATAACTAGTCCACGTGGGTGTCTCACGTGGGTGCCAACCCATCCCACCATGGAACCGTGGCCAGCTGTGAGGGCAGTGGTGGTCACGGTGGCTGTGGGGGTGTCGACGGAAATTCAGATCTCTGGGGAAGCTGCAGAGTGGTGGCCTCTAACTCACTGTGCTCCCTGCAAAATTCTATTGGAGGACCTATAAAAGGTGAGTTATTTTGAGAGAACTCTCTGTGCTCTGAAGCAGAGGAGATTTTGCCACTTTGTCAAAGGATTTCAGTAAGTTTGGAAAACAAAACCATGCAGGACACAACTCTGGAGACACAGTGGGTACAGTTGCCATTTTCAGCATAGACCGAAGCGGGATAATCACAGCATGAAATTGCAATAAATAGGCACAGTCATCTCGCCGAAGCCAGCGCAAGCACACACATGGGCTGCTTTCTTCTTCAGAGCGGGGGTTTCATGCTGCTACTACCTGTCTCCACCTTGCAGGGAGCACACAGAAGCTGAGATCCGAGGGGGTGCCCTTCTCATAGGTGCCATCGAAGGCTCCCCCAGCCTCAAGCTACATCCTCACAACTGAGTGTGGCACACTGGATGGCAAAGGCTGTTTGCAGAACAGACTCTGAAGCCTTTCTGCAGGGCAAGGCCTCTACCCCTGCCACCCCTCCATCACCTGCCTTCATTGTTTCATGAGCAAAGTCACCCAACCATCTCAAAACGTGAAATATCCCAGAGTCAGGGGCCTTGACGCCCAGGTGTATTTCTTTCCTTGGGAGCCTTATAGACTTTCCCTACTAGCCCCTCCAGAGAGGGAGATCCCATGCTGTAGGGCAAGGCATGAGGTGTTGCCAGGGAGGGCTTTTTCCATTCAGCTTTGCAGTGGGTACATGTGTAACCAGGCAATCTGCTGAGATCACGCAGAGGCTGTCAGTGAAGGATGCCCAATCTGTGATCAGGAAAGGGTGTGCATACCTCATGTGAGACATGTGGGAAGCTGGACCCTCTGCCTCTCTCTCATCCAGCCAACTGCAAGCACCACTTGCTGGGGCCAGATAAGGATCTAGAGATTCAGGGATGAATGAGATCTACTCCCTGTTCTCAAGGAACTCATGGTCTGTTCAGGAACATAAATATGAGATGGCAAAAATCGCATTATGGGATCAAAGGTCTATCTGTGAAGAGAGGAGGTTATGCTTGGGTTGAATCTAAAGGAAGTACGTGTTTGCAGGGAAGCTTTGGGGAGGCATCCCAGGCAGGTGGAACAGCACGGGCAAAGGCAAAGGGACATCACAGAGCACAGGGTCTCCACATCCTCGGAGCAGGGAATGTGGTGTGGCTGGGCATAAAATGTCAAGGGCAGTGATGGGCTAGGACTCCAGACAGACTCCAGACAAGGGCCAGCTTGTGTAGGCCTGTGTGTGCACACTCAGGAATTTGGGGTCTACCAGTAATAGACAGCCTGGAAGAGCTGGAGGGAAAAACAGAATTGGGGTAAGGTGGAGGGTGAGACATGTAGTGGGAGACAATTTCCAGATGTGCCCACTGGAGCACGGGAAAGCTGGCTGCATCTGTCTCCTGCTCCAAAGAGCTCTGGTTACAAGGTTAGACTGGTCAGACCCCAAAATATAGCATCTCACAGAACCGGAAGGCTGAGTTCCATCAGCCAATGTTCTCACCTGTCCTGCAGCCTCACATATACTTCCATGTGGCCAAACCCCATATGCCAAAGCTAAAAGACACAAGGATGTGTGTGCCCGTTGGCTTCAGGAGTGACAGCTGTGTTGCAATTATGGCCAAGTTCTGTTGGGACCCAGGGTGGATAGCCCAGGTGGTATTAGCATCAAAGTATGCCCTATGCTTCCTTCCCTTGCTCTTCTCAAGGATTGGGTCCTCCCTGTCCACTGGATGGGCATTTTATTATTCAGGAGTCATTGCAAGAGACCTGGGGGACAGACCAAGGCCAAGGCTCACAGGCAGAGAGGCAGGGCAGGAACCCCCTCCTCACATTACCCAGGAAGAGGGCAGGGGAAGCTGGGAGGTACCAGTGTACCAGCCTTGAGCCCTGGATGGGGAGCTCACAGAGTATTCCCCTCCTGCTTCTCCTTGAGGGACTCAACCCAGAGGCCATGTGAGTGGTGGGTGTTGAGGGAAAATGGGCAGGGAGGGCCTGTCATTTTCTCCTTCTGGGCAGTGCCAGGATCCAGGTTCCTCAGGAACCAGCCTGTGGAGCCTATGGTCCCAAATGCTGAGTTTAGGAATCAAAAAGCTGTCATGATATCACTGGGTGTGGACAGAAGGACCAAACCTTCCAAGAGGTCCTAAAGCAGGCGGGCCAGGACTCTATAAGCCACATGGAGTCTGGTTTCTCCCTTAATAATAATAATAATGATAATGATAATAATAATAATAATTAGTATCTATTGAGTATATAGTAGGCACTAGGTACTCTTATAAGTGCTTTATATTTATTAACTCATTTGATTCTTACAACTCTGGCAGGTAGTTAAAAAGATAATCTTCACCTGAAGCCTTCCTAACAATAACCACGATCGTCTATGAACGTAAAGACTGGGCATCCAGCTCCGTGACGTCACTGGCTGGGAGTGTCTCATTTCTCTGCAGTCCTGGCTGCACAGCTGTAGGATCCAGTGGGTGCTCCAGGCCGGTCTGGCACCTGGATGGTGCTGAGCCTGGGGCTGGTTCCCAGCCTGGGGCTGCCACGTAATTGCTGCTTACGTCAGGAGAAAAGCCAGCCCTGCGGTCAGTGCCATTCTGGCCACATGAGTTGGGCTTTGAAGCAACCTCAGCAGAAAAGGCACGTCCTGAGTGCAGGAGGGTGGGGCCAGCTGAGCCCAGAGGCTGGCCAGGAGTGGTGTGGCAGTCTGAAAACGTCAGCTTCTCAATAGGGGACTTCCCAGTGCTCCATGGTGGAGACGGTGCCTCTGGGATCCCTGCTCTAGGTACAGAGTCTCAGTAGCTGATTTGGCCCGAAAGCCGTGCCTATTCAAAGAACTGTGTCTCTGGCATCAACTGCATCCAGTGCCCCGTCCCCAAAAGCTGCTTTGTGTGGCATAGAAGAAAGTTTATGTTAAAACATAAACTTGAGGCATGACTGGATCCAACTTGGTGAGCCCAACTGAATATGAGACAGGAAAGGGCAGTTGGAGATGTAAGAGGAAAGCAAGTTTGTTCTGGGAGCCAGCAGGAGCCTAGAGAGGGGAGGATTGGGGCAGAAGGGGCACAGAGTGAGGCTGCAGTCAGGAGCTCTTGGGCGGGTCACCATGGAGGGAGACTGAGGCCTGAGGGCAGGGCTGTAAAGTCCCAGCTGGCCAGCGAAGCCTAAGGCCTGCTGCCATCTGTTCCCAGAGGCCATTGGGCCTTGACGTGGCACATTTTGGACAGTCTGGTTTTCCCTTCTGCTTTTCTCCTTCCCCTGGACATATGTGTATTTAAGTGACTACAATTATCAAAATTTACCTAGCATCCTTTAAGGGCCGACACCGTATTAAACAAACATGCTACATTACTTTCTCATTAAGTCTCAAGCTGCTCCATGTGGGAGGGTCAATTGCTGTGCCGTTACAGAGGTGAATAATCTGAGGCTCAGAGAGGCTCAGAAATGTGCTCCAACAACACAGCTCAGAAGTGGTGGAGGCAACACGGGAGCCCCGTGGTCTGACTCTGGAGCTTATGTTTTTAATACCATGCTCTCCTGGGTTCCCACAGTGAAAAGACTTCATCCTTGGCTTTCGGTTAGCGTGGCCTAGGGCTCCTAGAAAAATCCCTCCTGGAAGCCTGTTGGGAAGATGAGCTACCCTCCCGTCTGTCCCCAGCAGCTGACCTCTAGGCCTGTGTAGTAATCCTGCTCTGGAAAATCATGAGCTCCAAGACAGATCAAAGGCAAAGCTGGTGCCACCCCACCAGCCCATTCCCACCTGGCCCCTCCCATGGCAGGCTTCCAGGGAAGCAGCCACCACAGGACCAGAATATCCCTGGCTCTGCCTCCACGGGGGAAGCACACAAGCGGGCCTCCGTTGGCTCTGGAAATTGGGTAATTTTTCACTTAAAACCATCTGAAAACAAACTTCATGCCTTCAAAATTATACATTCACAGAACATTTCCAGACCCTGGAATAGGATTAGGCGGTAATGATTTAATTGATGGTTAAGTGTGTAGATAAAATGAATGTGCTGAATCCTTTCTGTAATTATCTCTCCAAGGAGCCCTGGCAGCTGTACTTACTGTCTGAGGCCGAAATTACAAACCAGCTGTAGTTTTAAGCGAAATGTGTTGAAGCCCCTGCCAGACTGAGTGAAAGTCTGTCACTAGCAGCACAGGGGCTCCTTAGGACTCGTCACAGGGGCCGCGGCCCTTGCAGAGGCTCAGCTCCCAAACCTGGGGAAGGTGTTCTCGCCATTGCATTTCTCACAGCTTCACCCCTGGCCCTGACCGTCACTACAACACAGTCTACGCCCTGTTGGTGGCCAGTACACCAAATTAGGTTATAGATTCAGGTCTAGATTAACCAGAATGGCTATCTCCACGGATCAAAGGAGCCCAAGCTCCTGCCAGGATACTTATGCGCAATACACATATTCATTCAACCACCACCGCAGAATGAGGGTGTGCCTCCTGTGTGCCAGGTGCTGGGTGAAGGACTGGGTGTTCCAAGGTGAACGGAGTGGATACGGCTCCTGTAATATTGGACCAGGCTGCTCGAGTTATCCTTGACCTGACCAGGAACCTACTGAAGATCTCACACATCTGGAGCTGCACATGGAGATAAGGAGGTTGGGCACAAGACAGTGTCAGGAAGGGGTGGGAGCACTGTGGCTGAGGAGGAGGCACGGGAGCTGCTGGTTTCAGCATAGCTCATTGGAGGCAATGGGCTTGGTTCTCAGACCTCAGGTCTGCAGCCTCCATCACACATTTGGCACCTCCTGAGATGCTCATCATGTGCACAGACTCTGCTCCCCTGTTTCACTCCTTCCACCCCCAAACTATGGATCCCATACCCGATCCTTGCTGTGCAGGACTCTTACTAGATGTGAACAGGGCAGAATGTAGCGAAAGGTGATGCTTACTATAAGTGCTATCAATCTGATTACTTACCTGTGTCTATGTCCTTAGATTCTAAATTCCATGGGAATGGGGGTAGCATTTGCTCCCTGGTATCTCTAGTGCTTGGCAGTATGCTTGGCACCATGCTTGGCACCTGCTCAGAAATATCTGGTTTATCAATGAAATCAAACGTGCTGGGGCGGGGCGGGGGATGGGGGAAGAAGGCAGACGGGGTGGGCACATTCTACTGCTGGAGGGAGGTCAAAGGTCCTCAACTCCACCCCAAAAGGGAAGGCATGTCAGGTGCAGGTTCTGGGCAGTGGTGTCTATGGAATGACGAGCAAATCCAGGCTTCCCCAGGGGTCCACTAGAATTCATCCATTCCCATTCTCTCTCTTTTGCTCTACACTTGTCCCCATTAGACTGTGCGCCTGGAAAGAAAGTGCCATGTGTTTTTATCCTTGAATCCTCAGTGTCTAGACACTACGTAGTAAAGTGGCCCCAAATAAGTATCTATTGAGGAAGAGCATCAGTAAAGGCATCAGGGTGCTGAAGGGTTGCCTGCAGTGATGCTGATGGCCAGGGGAGGGCAGCAAAGGGCAGCAGAGCTGAGGGCAGAGCCCCAGGAGAGAGAGGTTTGCTCTTTGGGGATGGCTTGGCATGGAGGCAAAAGTCCTATTATTCATGTGAATATTTGGGGACACTGGAGGTGCCAGGACTTGAGAACACAGCCAACAGAAGTCCAATGAAACCTAGTGTCATAAAGTAGGGGGACCAATCTGAGTGGGCAGCTGGAGAGGCTAGGGGCCATAGATGGAGTACTGGTGCGTGGACAGAGGGGCTGATGTCCAGGATCCCAAGGCAGTAGTCTAGAGTCACAGTGCTGGCAGCACAAGCCCTGTGCAGAACAGCTCCCGGAGCTCCAGACTGACTCTTGGAGCTTTGGTTCTTAAAGTGACAAGTGTCCGAAAGCTGGGCCTGATACCACCTCCTGGCCCGGTTTGGGCTCAGGAACAGTAGGAGGAGAAGGCCAAGACCAGCTGGGCTGCATGGAGGGATGCTCCCAAGGTCCCCCATAGGTGTGGGGATTGGCAGACTGCCAGCTCATTGGAAGCACTCCTCATCTCAGTCGATTTTCCCCGGTGCACAGAGTGCTGAGGGCACATGCAGAGGTGTGACAGGCGACAGGTGGGGCACAGGCCGTGGCTGCCTGCCAGGACTGCGTCTCACCTGGAGGAGCAATTACTCAGTGGGGGCTGCTGATCCGGCAAACACAAGCTGCGGACTTGATTCGCTGTCCTGTGGTGCCCATGTTGGCTAGAAAATAGTTTGTTTCCAGGAGGAGAGACAATGGAGCCCAGAGCTGTTGGGGGCGGGCCTCAGGGGAATGGAGGGAGTCACAGCTGGAAGGTTAGACAGACATTGCTAGGGGACAAGGAGGTGGTGTTCCTTGACAATGTGAAGGACAATGTGAAAGACAGCGTCCTCCAAATCAAAGGAAGGCCTCTGTGCCTTGATGGGTGTGACACTGCCAGCTATCCCAAGTGGTAAGTGGGACACAGTCTTTCAGGATGCTCTGAGTGTCGGGAGCTTTGGGAGGTCCTTAGCCGGGGAGGATATAAAGAGGTGCATAACCTCAGGTTTTTTGACCACAGCGTTGATGGAAGCACATTTGCTGCACGATGCCTCCACATGTCCCAATTGTGAAAAACAAGCGGCCCTGGGTCAAGTCCATGGTTCCTTGAAGCAGCTCAGCTTCCCAGTCGAGACAGAAGACCAGATTTCTAAGTGCATGAGCCCCTCTAGGGAAGTGGTAAGACAAGCAAGGTCTATATTTTCTAGAGAGCGGAAGTACAGTGGAGAGGCAGAAGGACGAGGACTCTGCACAGTGGTGAGAGAGAGACCAGGTAGTAAGACAAAGGCAAGAGCGCACCTTCCTTATGGTTTTCATTTCAGCTTTTGTCCCGGTTCATGTAAAGCATCAGTAGGCAGGTCTTCCTCCGAGTCCTTCCCTTCCCATCATTTGTGACCATACAGTCAGAAAGAGCTTTCCAAATATGTGCCGTCTCTCCATCCAGGCTCCCAGCAATTGAAAATGCCTCCCTATTTTTTCTTCTGAGTTTTCAAAAATCTTCATTCGAAAGCTGATAATAGAATCTGACCTTATCCGAACATTATCTCTTTCTCTACCATGATCTCTAGGATGAAACAGTAATTTTCCCCAAGGGCCTAATTACTTCTACTTTGCCAAAGAGTTCTTGTTTTTTTTCTACATGTTTTCTTTCTTCTTCTCTTTCTACTTTAATGTATTATTTTTTCTCATTGTCTACATTTATCAGAAGATGTCTTATGAAGCATACTGTTAATGACCTGCCCAGCATCCACTGCCCCCTAATGTCCTCCCTCCTAAGGGAATCCTGAATTTGCCAGGTTTCCATTTCTCCCCACGCACCTCTGTAACTTTGGGGAAGAGGACCCATCTCTGGAGTCGGATCTGTTTGGTCCACATGGTCCCATCCCTTTTGCCAGTGGTGGATTCAAAAATTGGCATCTTCTGGTCAATGACATGTAAGGGGAAAGTCTGTGGAGGGCTCAGGGAATTCTTTTCCTTGCCCCCAACAGAAAGCTAGAAGAATTACACTTTCCTCTGGTTATTTTTCATGTCTGGACACAAAGCCTAGAGATCCATCTTGCCACCAACCTGAATGAAGATGGACCAAAAAGGAAAGATGGCACACCAGTATAGAAAGATCCAGAGTTCCTGATCTTCTCATTAACCACTGTAGGGAACCTATAATTCCCAAGCCCTGTCCAACTCTAACTCCACCTCCTCAGCCAGATGAATACATTTCTTATTGTTTAATCAAGTTGTGGCGGGATTTTGTCCTTCACCTCTAAAGTCTTCTGATACATCTTGCCAGCAAAGCAACTCAAGAGCTTTCCAGATCCTCTGTTCTTAATCAAAGAGGATTTCCAGGACCTGTCTCCTTGGTGGGAGATTCTGCTTCTGTACTAGGGTTATGGTTCGATTTAGGACAGTGTTGCCCCTCTGCCTGTGATCACTCCACTAAGCCCCACATGTACCCTTGTCATTGAGTTTTCTGCCATAGGTGCATGGCTTTGCAGGTGGGTACAGCACACTAACCTGCCCATTTCTCTCTCTTTTTAAAATTTTTATTTATCTATTCATGAGAGACACACAGGGAGAGGCAGAGACATAGGCAGAGGGAGAGGCAGGCTCCCTGCGGGGAGTGTGATGCAGGACTTGATCCCAGGACCCTGGGATCACAACCTGAGCTGAAGGGAGATGCTCGACCACTGAGGCACCCAGGTGTCTCTAACCTGTCCATTTCTAAGTGATCCTGCTGACATGTCTGCGTGTCCACAGACCTTGTGCTGGGTTATTTGACTTGTTCTCTGTGTGGGATACATTAGGATGCTGGAGGTCACTTAGAGCTGGGCTTCTGATCTTACCTTCCGTGTATCACTGACACTCCTGGTCCCAAAACTCTTTCTCCCACATCCTACTTAATATTAATAAGGATTAGTCTGGTGTGCTATCTCTTTTGTTGTGTTGTTTCCCCTTTCCTCTTGGTATTCACTTTTAAGTCCTCTTGAAGGGATTAATCAAACAGTTGCTAATTCCTCCATCTCTTTTTAAGATCTGCATTCTTGGCTAAAAATGATTTTGTCTGGTATTTTAAGCCATGGTTCAGAACCTCATCTAAACATCAGCCTGATTTTTTTGAGGCAACTGTTGATCATCTCTGAGGCATTCCTTTCCAGTGTTCCAAAGGACAAGGGGAAGGAGTAAGGCAAATACCTCTCAACGTTCATTTTCTCACTGCAAAACCATTATCTCTGAAGATGCAGCTATGTTTGCTCCTAGTGGGTTGTCCATGAGAAACAGTAAGTTGACCAGTCTCATCTGACTCTTTATTATACCTCATTGGCCACCAGGAGGCCATCCTGCCATCAGGTCATTTGGATCCATCTGCAACTGTCTCATGACAGGGAATCACTGACCAGGGTCTTTTAAAGCTTCCCTCCACGCAGCTTTCCTCACACTCAAGTTCTTGAGGTTTCTCCATCTGTGCTACTCTTCCAGAAACGGTGGCTTCCTCTCAATGGGATACATCTTATTCCTCTTGTGTATTGTTCTATTCATTATAGCTTCTTTTCTATTGAGGGAGTTTCCTACCACCTTCAGGTTTCATCCTAAGCACAGCTGGATTGTGGCAAATTATGTGACAACAAAGGGAGTGGCCCAAATCCAACACTCACCAAATGTACTTCTGGGGAGCCCGACATCCATACATGTTTTGCTAAGTCACTGAGTTGCAAGGAAAAAAGGCTCACTAAGGTAGATCAATATAAAGGTTAGCCAGGGATGGTGTAATTTATCATGAAAACACTCACAGGGCAATAATGGAATGGAATCTCACAGAAGTTCGAGAGCAAGAACCCTGGTAGGTGTAGGTCCTATGACCAATCAGGCAGGAGTTTTGTTCTGGGTCCAAGGTAACTCCTAGAACCTCTGCATCACAAATTCTGGATCTTTGCTCTGGTCCACTATTAACTGAATTCAGCGGTGCTGTTCTCTTTTTACCACTTGGCTTCTTCATCTTCTACTGAGCGTATACTTCTACTCACTACAATTTCAGCATACTTAGAATGTGGCTTTTCCATGGCCAACCGAGACCTCTAAAGCCTCTCTTTATCTCATAGTCCTGCTGATGCCTCATTTTTTTTTTTTTTTGACATATCCAGGGTCACTGGCAGTAATGGACCCAACCTACCCTAGGGTATCATGTGACCATGTCGTACGTTACTGGGCAGCCCGTAGACTGGCTGCTAGGAGCAAGTGCCCCTCTTGATCCAATCATCTGTGGCCAGCGATACATTTTACAAACCATGATGATTAGGAATGCTTCTTCAACAGATGGTCGGGGTGGAGCTGTGTGTGCATACAAGGGAGGCTGAGATAGGGCAGGCACCGTGAGTAACATACTCAGTGGAATTCTCTTGCATGGCTCTGCCTCCCATCTGCTCTGTGTCCCATCCTTGCTTCATTTTCCTCACCTCCACCCTTGAAGTCTGCTCAGCCTCTCCAATCTCAGTTTACAGCCCTCTCACCTCTTAGCCTATCTGCTGACTTAGTGTTGCCTGACTGAAGCTCCTGTGGCTTGGCCAGGGCGTCCACTATCATCGAACATTTCTACCAAGCCTCAGTAGGTACGGCCCAGCGTTCTTGAGCACTGGCCAACCTGCTGGCATCAGCACAGGCTACATGGATCAAACATGCTCCTCTTCTCTATCAGCCCACACTGTGTGCCAACACTGGCTTCCCCTAGCCTCCTTCTCCTTGTTTGCTGGAACAGAGAAACCTCCCAGAAGGTTAAATTCACATTCTAAGTGAAGGTTTCACACCATTATGAAACTCTAGTGATACAGCAACCTCTCCTCTTGTATGGTGTGTGCATGCCTCAGTGTCTCCATTGCTTATAGTATTTCTTCCATTCTCTCCTGGAACATTGTCTCCTCTATTAAACTGGGTTTTTAGGAACCTTTTTTCATGCTGTTTCATCTCTTCCAACATCTTAGAGTTTGTCTGATTAAGGCCAAAAGGGCACAGCGAGTGTTCATATTCTGAGTTGTGAGGAGCAGCCTCTCACATCAGCTTTCAGCGCTTCAGGACTTTAGAATAAATGCTCAAAGACTGTCCACAGCAGGACCTGCTGGAATTGAATGAGGTGGGGGCTATGAATTAGAATCAGGAGGAGGACTTAGCAGGAAGAAGCTTCTGCATCAAGGCTGATGCTGAAATGAGAGATGAGGTCTAGGCAGAGGCGTGGCACGCCCATTCAGGTGTCAGGCGTGGGACGCTGGGAGGTGCATGGGAGGACAGGGTGCAGTTGATCTGAAGGGTCAGTTTCAAAGTGCAGACAGAGCATTGGAAGGAGGCTGGGCCATTCCAGATATTCTGATCAAAGTTGACAGAAGAATAAGAGCAATGTCTGGATGCTGGCAAAAGGCTCAGCAGGATCCAGGTAGAGAAGGAGGCCCTTTCAAGGTGGGGCCAGGTTGAAAAAGGAACAGCTGCTTTCAGGACATGGCAGTGTGTAAGAAGTATACACAGGAAACCTGGGGACCCAGAGGCTCCAGAAGAGAGCAGTCAGGGGATCATCTGGGCCTTAGTTCTGGTCATCAGGGGAGGTGAAAAGGGGCACTGTGTAAATGCTGAGTGCTCTGCACAGCATCAACCCCGCCTATGGAGTGGCATCTGCTTCCATAGGCCCCCTGAGGCAAGATGGAGCCGTGCTGTGCCTGAACCAGGTGGGAGGAGCACCTGTGTGCTCTGCTAGAGGAGCTGGGCATAGGCCCAGGACCCGGTGTCTCCAGGTTAGCGCCCACAAAGCCGCCATCCCTTCTCTCCCTTGTATCTTTGACCTTTCCTTCTCCATTGAAAATTGGGGATTCTTGCTTCTGAAAAAGAAAATCTCATTCTTGAAAATCCTCATCGTTCTCTAGTGACTGGCCTGTCTCTTGCCTTCCCATTTCAGCCAAGAATTGTGAAAGAGTTATCTGTGTTTATTAACCTTTCACCTGTCTCTGGAAGACACCAGATACCACCACTCTGCTGAAACTGCTCTCCTTGAGGGGCGGGGTGATATACAGACATAAAAACTCAGGGCAGTCAGCCCAATCAACCCATGCATATGGAAACACAAGAGTGCTCTCCTTCTCTCAAGATTTGATCAAAAATATTTGAGAAATTTGAAGGGAAGCAGAGAGATGCACATAGTATTGAGGAATGATTTTAAAGTATCATTAAGTTTGACAACGATTTGAACAGATTTTGCTAACCTTCCTTCTGTCTTGCCCTGCTCCGTGACACCACCTTGACACTGACTACCTTACTGTTACTCTGTCCCCTTGTGCCTCTCCAGTCCTTGCTCCCTCATCCACTCCTTGTTTGGAAGACACCCATCCATCTGAGCCCCTTGGAAACTGTTGTTCCAGAATTATTTTTTCAGTCCTCACTCTAGGCCTCAGTGGGAGAGGGACACGCTTCGAAGACTCAGCCTGTGTGAATGGATGGCCCTTCTGTTCACAGTAGGGTCACAGCCGAGTCTGGATTCTCCAGTACTGATACACAGGCCATGTGGGAAAACCCACAACCTCCCTTAATTCAGGGAGAGCTTTTGTTGGTAAAGCTCAGAGTTTTCTGACATGCTCTTCCTCACGGGATCCTGGGTTTAAAATCAGGCTAATTAGCCTTTTGTCAGCAGATTATGGGCATGGGCATTTTCACCCAGTGAAAATGGTTGAGTGTCTGTCTTTGGCTCAGGTCGTGATAACAGGGTCCTGGGATCAAGTCCCACATCAGGCTCCCTTCTACCTGCTTCTCCCTTTGCCTATGTCTCTGCCTTTCTCTCTGTCTCTCATGAATAAATAAAATCCTTAAAAACAAAAACAAAAAACAAAAATGGGTGAACAAATCTGCCTTTTTTCCATGGCCTTGGGCCCAGATTAGAATGTGACTGGCTATGAGCTGAGAGGAGGGCAGGAGGTAGGAATGCAGTGTGGGTGTGCATGCATGCACGTCTGTGTGTGGGGGTGAGTAAATGGTCAAAATTGAAGTAACTTAGTTGTGGATACTATATATCTTCAGAGGAGCATCTTTTAGAATGTACTGTTTCAAATGTCACTGCTGTCCGCACATGGTGAAACTCTTTCATCTCTCCACTCCTTGTACGCTTGTACAAGCTCTCTGCACTCTTTTCCTGCACCCAAACACCCTATCCCTTCTCTACCATCCTGTAGCTCAGCAGACGTCAGGATCATCCATTCAGTCAGCATCAGCAGCCTGGGAATCTCCCCAAACTCCTCTCCCTTCCTGGCCTTCCATAAGCCTCAGCAAGACTCTCTTCCCATCGATGCCTCTACTTGTGCCCTCTTCAGGTCGGGGCATGAGCACAGCTCACCTGGACCCTATAGCAGCGTCTGCCCCCAGCCTCATCCCTGTCACTCAAGTTCCTCCAGGTGGTCGGTGTGATCCTTTTGAAACACGGATTTGGGCATCCCTGCAGCTCTTCCTACAAATCATTCCAAAGGCCCTTACTGTCCCAGCAGAAAGTTCAAATTTCTTATCATGGCTGAAGAAGCCTTTCCCTCCCTTTTGCACCGATGTCCATCCCCACGGATCCTGTGTTTCAATCATCCTGAACTCCCTTGCCCCAGGCACCAGCCTTCCATCAACATTCCATGACTTTGAATGTGTTTGTCCTTCTCTTTGCTCTGGGAAGATCCCTACTTCTTATGCGGAGCCTCCCCAGTGGACCAGCGTGTCTCTCTTTGGCCAGCCTTCTCCACTGGGTGGCTGGGGACTCCCATCTATGCTCCCTTACAGATTTTGAAAATGATAATACAGTCTGTTGTCAGACTCCCCCACCAGACTCCTTGAAGATGGGCACTGGGTCCTCAGTGCTTAGGACAGTACCCAGCACCTGGCAGGGGTATAGGAGTCCATGGAGAGATAGTTACCCCCAGGGAACTCTGGAAGCAGCAACACATACATCCAACAAGAATTGCCTCTCCCTTCCTTCTGTAGCTTTACACAACATTTTTCTTCAATTATAAATGCACAGTTGGTGTCTCTGTGATGTTTAAAGCATTGTAAGGCTAAGTACAGCTCCAAACTAGGAGGTTAAATATTTGTGATTAAAAATAACTTATCTGTGTTCACACACATGAGTCAACATCAAGTCAGGCCTGCGGCATCCAACATAGAAAAACTAAAGCCAGCGGATGGTGGTGTTTCCTGATAAATACATGTGATGAAAAGCCTAAAATCCCAATCTTTTGGACAAAAAGCATTCTGGATGGTCCTAAAAAAATGCCATGTAGCTAGTTATGGTCCACATTTCCTTCCTAAAACTCCCATACTACATCAAAATCACAGTGGCCCTAAAGGTGCATATCCTGTACCTCTGCGTTTTTCATAGTGTGAACTGTGACCTGTTACTGGGGTTGTGAAGCCAATTTAATGGTTGTGACCAGTATTCTTTTTTTAGAAAAAAAAATTTCTTTTTCAAAAAAAAAATGCATCAATATGTGTCTATTATTTCATAAAAAGCTTATTTCAGTTTTATATCTGGTATGTCATGATGTAAAATGTATTTTTTTTTTTTTTGTAAAATGTATTTCTTACCCTAAATCATAGCTAAGATCATTTGAGGACACTGCTCTATTCCCTTACAATTGGGAGCTTACTGAAATACAATGCTGCCCCTCACGTTCTTGACATTGAAGTCTCTGGAAATTCCAAAAGCCAGAGAAACGACAGTGTGGAATATCCCCAGGAAAGTTACCTTATTTGAGCACTGCAAGAATGTCCTCAACAACTAGTGGCTGAAAGTCTGGGTAGGGTTGTGTTTTCCCACTTGTTCCTCACTTACTGAGCATCTTTCACTGCCAGGGACTATGCTGGGTGCGTTCATATATGCTGTATCATTTAATCATCACAATGGTCATTTAAACAGTTCATTTTGCCTCAGTTTGCCTTGGAGGAAACTGACCTGAAAGGGAGTAGGTAATTTGCTCTGGTGCAGATTACCAGAGCTCTAAGGGGCAGACTAGAATCAGGCTCCCCTCCCTGTTAGACACCAGTAATGTGGCACAACCGGACCAGCCCACTGGGACGTGTAACTGGTCATGCCTTCCTCTTTGATTAAATTATTTTGCTCTCCATCTATTTTGCCGGCTTCAATCACAGTAGCTCTTGCATTTATCTGTTTTACTCATTCAGGTTCCAATTAGATTTGACTTCAAGAAAGAGTTCACCAACAAAACAAAACAAACCCCAGCCCCCCAAATTGGACATGACTGTCTTAAAGAATTAATTTAAGCCCTTGGGTATATGCTTAAATTTGCAAAGAGCTAACTTATTAAATTTGCACATTTACAGATGCATATAAAGAGTGGGTTACAAATAGTTCAGAATCATGTAGGACCTCCATGGGCCCTCCAGTCTGGGGGCCAGATCCAGTGAGTTCTCACCTTAAAATCTAAATGCAGATCTATGTCAATCCTATTGAAGACTTCCTGGAGCTATTAAGGCTACCTTGTCTCTGGCCAATAAAACCGACTCTGGATCTCACTAAAATGTCTTTCATCTCCCAGCATCCCCTAGTCCACCAGATTCCTTTCCCTGTGGCTGGCTACTGCCCCCCAATCCTCTCCCCCAAACCTACTCTTCTTTCGACTTCTTCAACCATTTGTAGGGCTTCTTATTCAACCTCTTACCCCACCCCACTCAGTAGCTATTCAGCAGGCAGGTCCCATCCTGCAACACAGAACCTTGAAAACAGAGGTCACCTAATGTTCTCCTAGCATGGTGGGGTGGAGATGGTGGAGGGGGCTGGCCTTGACCTTCCAGGGAATAGATGAAGCCTTGAGTCTGATCCAGAGCTGCTTGATCTTTCATAGCCCTGGTTCCCCAGCACTCCCTGGCTCATGGACTCCCCTTCTGGTCTTGGCAGCTGATTCAGTAAGCAAAGAGTTAGAGCAGTCTCTGTCTGCAGTTGCTCAAGGACTCTCAAAAAGCTCAGAGCCATCCATGCTGACGACAACACATGGCTCAGCACTGCATTTCCAGGGCTGCTCCTATCATGAATGCCGTGCCTAGTTCCAGCTACTGAGGAGGTCCTTATGCAGCAGGGCAGTTTCCTGGGCTCCCATGAACTCAAACAGCGTCTGCAGACACTGAAAGAAGCTGCATCTGTGCTGGGGGCTTTAGAGAATTAGTGGCATAAAGCAGTAAGAAGAACATCTCCTGGGCTGAGTAGTCCTTGAAGACTCCCATGTGATTCAAAAGTCCTTTTCTTGCCTATTATTCCCTTTCTTGCTTTCAAGCATCTCCTCTGGTAGCAGCGGCTGGAGCTAAAAGCTATTTCGCTGTAACAAAGCACAGCTTTCCCAAGGCCTTGCTATTAACACTTTGGTGCCCACTGACTTGTGAGAGCAGTAGCAGGATGCAGGGTGGAGCGGTGGGCACACTATGTGGGATGGCCTAGATTCTGCTGGACTCTGTGAGTGACGGCAGGATCTCAGATTTCCCCTTGTTACTCTGAGAATGTGGGGTTCCCTGAGTCACTATTTCTTTTACTACAAGGATCTCTGGATCCTTATTCCCGGTAAAAGGTTTAGTTCTAGGTATGCCCACATTCACACCATACTTTGGTTCCATACTTGAGAAACAACAGAACACTCACATTATTTTTAAGCAGTAGGAGATGAGCCATTAGCACCAATCCTGGAAGTGGACATTTTGTGCCTTTAAGGAACATAAATTTTTTTTAAAGATTTTATTTATTAATGAGACACACAGAGAGAAAGAGAGAGAGGCAGAGACACAGGGAAAGGGAGAAGCGGGCTCCATGCAGGGAGCCTGATGTGGGACTCGATCCTGGGTCTCCAGGATCACGCCCTGGGTCGAAGGCGGTGCTAAACCGCTGAGCCACCGGGGCTGCCTGGAACATAAAATTTTAAATGCAAGTGTAAGATCAGATCCTGTCACTCCTCACCACTCACCTATGGAGGCACTGCTGACTTCACCCTGCAGGCTGCGGCTGGAGAGGCACAACTGCAGCTCTGTGGTTGCCCTGCTGCACTTCAAGGTCCTGTGAGGCCATCTTCCAGGGGAAGACCTTAGGTGCCCAGGTGGGTCAAACCCCTATACCCTTTGCTTCCACCACCAGATGGATCCAGCCTTCAAAGCTGAGATCCTACTTGGATCCTATCTCAATCCTCAAAGTTTGCCGTGAAGAGCTCTGCCATCATTCTAATAATGGAAGTTATCAGAATGCTAGTGCCTAGTGCTAACTGCCCTGATCCCTGCCTTGGCTCTTGGCTTCGTTAGAGGTTGAATCTGCAGCTATAGTTATTGCCACTGGAGGGCTCCACTCATGACCCTGTATGGAAGCTTCCAGAAATAAAAAGGGTGCCCTAGATGCTCCATCTCAGTATCTTAGTTATGGATTCTATGGGTGCTGTGCCCATCTTCCCCTCATGAGTAGGTGTTGCCTGTACCAATTCAGATCTGCTCCTCAATGTGACCATGATTCCAGGCAACAGGGGGAGAGAATGTAGATAAAGCCCAACTAATAACACTCTGTGAATCTGCATCTTCATGTCCCCCCCTTCAGAGACTTCATTAAGCATTAATATCAGGAAGGAAAATTTGGAATGTTTAAATTGCTTAATTTGAGTCAATTTGAGTCTCTTTGGATGGCATTTTCTTGATTGGCTTTATGACCTTTTTCTAGTAAACTTCCTAAATCTGGACATTTCCTATCAATACGTACAGTGTGAAAGCACATTCCACTCAGATCCTCAGCTACCCAGGGGGAAGAAGGCACATCTTTGTTTCCCTGCCCCTCATTCATAACTGCTTTTCCTGATAATCTGAGCATGGCTCATGGTAGTACACCCTAAGCCTCAGAGTTAAAGTTGTACTTTGTAAGTGCTCAATGATTTTTTTCCCCTGTTTCTTTATTTCAAAGCATTTGAATGATCAATGTTATTACACTTCATGTTCTGAACTTGATTTAAAGTGGGGGAAAATGTGTAAACTGATCACAGACTTTAAACATACAATTGAGCTATAGCTCATAAATAAATAAAATAAGAATGGAATTAAAAGATAATGTTAGAATTGCTCAAAATACTGTTATTAAAAAGAGTATCGATTTTTATTTTCATTCTTAACAGAGGAATTGTAGTACATGGTCGGGGAGAGACATCACAGGGAAATGACAAGCATGTGACTGATCTTCATTCCTGAGGAACTGTGCCTTCATCAACCCAAGGAGCCATCATCAGATACAGAGCTGTGCACAGGTCCTTCAGGTACATACAGGTTTTGAATTTCCCTTTGCAAAGTTAAGATACAAAAGCAAAGCAGTTTTCCCTCCAATTTTTTTTTTCCAAAGATCTCATCCCTTTACTTGAGGGGGGGGGGGAAGGGGGGAAGGGCAGAGGGAGAGGGAGAAACAAACTCCCTGCTGAGCAAGAAGCCCAATGTGGGGTTGATCCCAGGACCCCAGGATCATGACCTGAGCCAAAATCAAGAGTCAGATTCTTAACTGATTGAGCCACCCAGACACCCCTACCCTAAAACTCTTTGAATCTTGGTCTCATAATCCTCATCTTGCTGTGTCTACCTAAGGTATCACATCATGATCTTCACTGAGTCCTAACCAAGTACCCCCATTCCATACCAGGCAAACAATAAACTCAGCTTTACCCTAGCAACGGTTGTTCTGATGATATATCGGAAGCAGCATTCAACAGGCTCAGCTCCTGAAAGACTTCTTTGCAGGAGCAGTGGAATTCCAGACTCCTCCATCCTCTGCCAAGATGCACTACCCTTGCTCCAAGCTCCTCAACCCAGGAGGTTCCCTCTTACCCCCAGATACCATGTGGGGGTGTGGCTCTTTTAGAGGCTGGCAGATTCGAGTGGGTTTCATCTGTGCGGGAAGAATTGGCCCACTGGCCCACTGTATAAACCGTCGCCTCTGAATGCCATTCCTGGAGATGGAGTATTGCTGAAGACCCAAGCCCATTGTTAACCACTTTCTTATTTAATTATTATTCAAGTGGGCAGCAGATGCACTCCAGGGCAGTGACTGCTGGGGCAAGGTCATTTTTGAATAAGAGGAGAGTTCAGATGCAGTTGACTTTTTGTTCAGGCAGAAATGTTATTTTCTAACACGTTATTATTATCTCTTATATCTCTAGTATTACCCTCAAATGTTTCCATGTTTTGTATGATTACTATCTCTACAGACACTTGGAAGAATGCTGATTTTGCATCCCAGCTGAAGATGATAAAATATTTACCATCTCTCTCTGGCTGGCTGTCTCTCTCTCTTTTTGTTACAGCTAATTCAATATAAGAAAGAAGACTTGCTTGGGAACGACTGAGTGCTCTTGGCTTTGCTTGCTGACCATTTCCTCTACCAGCTGGAAATACAATGCCCCATTAACACTAACCATGCCTACTTGTCCAAACAACATTCTGGCTGCTTGTAACAATTGGCACAGATGCTGAAAGGTTTGTTAATGTTTTTCAGATCCCCAAACATGTAGCGTATCTTTATGCTCCTTGCAATTGGTTTTGCTTCAGTGGCCCTGGAGGTGTTTATGGATACTGGCATGCTAAATATCATCAATAAAAAGTTTATTTTTTGGGAAAAAAAAATCTCAATTATAAGTTCTTCATTTTGTCCAAAAAATACTTTCCTGGTATTTTTCTCTTTTTTGTCATCACAGGTAGGTGGAGTGAATCATTACATTGTATAAAACTGCTGCTAAAGTGTTTCCCTGGTGAGAAAAGCCAACTTACGGACTAATGTCCTTGTCCCTCCTGACTAGTTCTCATAGTCTAGTCTAGTCACAGGATGCATCTGTCTACCACTCGCCATAGACGTCTTTATGGTGTTTTTGCTTCCTCTGTCTAATATAAAAGAAGACACTGAAGTACTCTAGGACCCGGCCACCTACATCAGTTTGTGGGGGGTCCTTCATGATTTACTACAGTGCCTCATTACTGTTCTGATTATTTCTCAATTATACTCAAAATGCAAAGCTATCACCAGATGGCAGAAACAATAGGCCCCAAATGGAGTCACTTTTGCTAAAGCCCCATGTCAGCAAATCAAGACTTAATACCAACTGCAGTTTCAGCCTTTAACCAGTGAATGTGACCTTTAACCAGTCAATCTGGACTTACCTGGTCAGAGCTAGTGAGGTAACCTGCTGAGCCCCTCTCTTCCCCCAAAGGAAGGTGATCTTGCTGAAACAATCCACTCTTTGCTAGAACAACTTCCTTGCTTCACCTCCTTCTGCCTACAGAAGTCTTTCATTTTGTACAGCTCCTCAGAGCTCCTTTCTATCTGCCAGATGGGATGCTGCCCAATTCATGAATCACTGGATAAAGCCAATAAGATCTTTAAATTTACTCAGTTGACTTTCGATTTTTTTAAACAGTGGGAACAGAGAAAGAAAATGACCTCTTCTCATCCTTCTCCTAAATGGAGAAAAGTTAATCAAAACTTGGAGCTTATTAAAGGCCATTTTCATTTGAACAGCCCACTGAGTGTCAGTACCTTTTACATCTTGCCCTGAAAGGACTTCCACTTTGGACTCTGTTGAATGGAAAATTGTGGAACTTTAGAACTAAAGGAACCCAAATGCTTTCACTATATGTCTCATTCATTCATTCATTCATTCATTCATTCATTCATCAATACTAATTCAATGCCTACATAACAGAAGTAATGTTTCTGTTCTCTGCAAATCATATTGTTCCATGCAATGAATCAATGCCATAGATTCCTATAAGCTAAAGGCAAATAACGCAAGGTCAGTCATCAGCTAGTCCCTTATGAAATAAGAGTCTGGAAAGCTGGGCCTTGTTGAGAGAAGAGATAAATTCCAACTGTTCCTTTTACATGCAGATAGGAAATACTGGAGATCTGAACATAAGGCATAAGCAAAGAGGACTCATGCTAGATATAAAGGAAGCATAAACAGAAAGAGTTAGGGGTCCCCCCACCAAAGAAAGATGCGATAGAGCTTCAGTGACCTATGAGAAGTCCTTTAGGTCCCCAGCTATCTTTTCTGATCTACTTGCACAAGCACACTTCTTGTAGAACTTCCTAGGATGTGTCAGAATCACAAAGACATGCAAAAACCACTAATCTCTACCAGGCCAGGGAATAGCCTGTTTGCATCAGAGACAATCAATCAGTGGTAAAACCACCCAGTGCTGTTTCAAAAGTAAGCAAGGACCTGCAGTGGGCTCCAAGATACGGACCCCAAGACTCCAGGCAGTTTATATTGTTCTTGAGCTCCAGGAGCATGTCCAGAGCCCCTTCCCCTTGTCTGACAGCTACCTCTGCTTCACTATACCATCAGGCCCCTAAAAGGAGCACAAACTTCATTAACATAACATAGGATGAACGCATAGCCATGTTTTCTAAGTATGTCTACACAATCTGTCTGTCTACAAGTGATGACAAAGCTCCTCTTTCTGAATATTCATCCTCAATTTTATTTTATTTTATTTTATTTTATTTTATCCTAAACTTTAAATAAAAAGAACCTGCTCATGCAGAACCTGCTCATGCTTGCTTGGGGGGAGGGAGGTGGTGGTCATAGTTTTGGAAGTTATTCCCTGTGATCTCCTTATTTGCTGCAAATGAAGTTTTCTTTGTGTGACAACTCCCCTTGGGGTAGTCTCCACTTGGAATTCACCAAGGAGCAAACTCACATTAGTTCAGTTACAGAAGTTTCCACCAGCTGAGAGGAGGAAATAAAGAGCCTTTGGCAGAAGAGACAGAGAGAGGGGAATAGAGGCTCTCATGTGAGGTCCTGGCTTCACCCCCCAGGCCTGAAATCCCAAGTTTCAGGTGGATTGAGGAGGAAGCTGAAGGTGGATGTGACCCCTCTGCCCACATGAGGCCAAAGGAAAAATGTAGAAATGGCCACAAGGGGTGCCAAGCTGGCTCAGTGGGTGGAATGTGTGACTTGATCTTGGGATTTTGCCACATTGGGCATGGAGCCTACTTGAAAATAAAACCTTAAAAGAATAGAATAGGCATGCAGAGGGCACCTCCTATGTCATCAAGTCTCCTGTAGCTCCCATGTGTCCCTGATGTTTGGAGGGTGTAGAAAGGTGACAGCTAGCTGACAGGGTTGGAGCAGGGTCCAGCAAGTGGGGAAGTGACCCCATAGCAGGGGCTGCAAAGACTTTCCAGGCTTCCTAGGCTGGGCATCAAGTGAGAGGTGCCACCAGACTGCTGGGATCTATAGGGCTGGCAAGAGCCAAACGCCCAAGGAGCAATCCTACCTGGCTTGTACTGTGAGGAGAGGTTCCAAGTTACATGAGCAGAGATCCTCAGCACAGGCAGTGACAGGCAGTATCTGATGCCCAAAGACAAGAAAGACAGTGTCCCCTGTCAGATGAAAGCATGCGGTCCACCCCTGCCACCTGGACACAGCTTAGGAAGTAGGAAGAAGGGGACTCTAGGAAGAAGGGAGAAAACTCTGGTAGGGAATTTGAACATTAAATTTGACTGAATATTTATCCCAAAGAGACTGAAATTATCTAGAAAAGACCAGAAACATGAATTAGCAAGATCAAGTTTATTTTTTTCCCCTTCCTGTTTCTTACCAGGATGGTATTCATTTTAGATAATACAGAAATTTACATTTTCTTACACTATTTTAATATACTTTAAATGCTTCTTGTTCTCTCAGTTCCATCCAGAGCAAGCATTTTGTTCTCTGTTGGATTATGTGTGTGTGTGTGGGGGGGGGAGCATGTCACAACATGGGGATAATACTGTGATAGCTCGTGGCCTTCTGGGTACTGAATCCTCATCTCCATTACTTCCCCAACACACACTTTAGGCTTATGCTCAGCTCATTGACCCAGTTCTTGAGCCACCCCTTCAGAGGGCAAAGCATGTGATTGCCAGCCTCAGTTCATTCCCTACTTATTGGAACTGGATTCATGGTATCTCCAAAGACCTGCAATGGGTCCCTCCTGCTTCTGAGTGGCAGCATTTTCTAGGGCTCTTCTTGTCCTATCCCTCAGTCCGTGATCCTCCCTCCTCATTCCAACCAGTCTTCTTCTCTGTTAGTCTAGTCCTCACCAGGACTCAAGTCTTGCAAAAGACCCAAATTCCTTTGATCAGAACCCAATCTCCTGCTTGGTTCTTTCCAGCCAACTCCTCCCTTTTCTGGAGAATCACTCCTGTTTCTTCAATCTTTTATAAATAACCATTTGCCCAAAGTGCTAAGGCCTCTGACTCCCTCACTTCAAAATCTGGGTAGCAGTAGGGTTCACCCATGTCAATTTCCCCATCCTGCTGAGCTCTTCTCAGGAAGTGGAAATGGGCCCTGGCTCACATTTCTATGACCCCCGACCGACAGCAAAGTGAGTCGGGAGAGACACTTAACCCAACCAGGGCAATCAGATGCCTTCCCCTGAGAGTATGTGTACCTCAAAGACTCCAGGTAGGTCCTGCTGGGCACCTGATGGATACTACCTAGAGCTGGTTTTAAGGGCCTGCTCATGTAACTCACAGTGCAGTCTAGGCAACTGACATTTGCTTGAGCTCTACAGCTCTAAGTTTACACTTTTAAGGAGGCTCCAGAGGGTGGCAGATGCTCATGCCAGACAGGTGTACAATGCCACACCTGTCCCTCAGTTACCCTGGGGAATAACTCTGAGTTGCAAGGGGGCACTGGGCTCAGTGAGATGGCCCTGCAGATTGCCAGACCAGCCAAGTACAGAACCTCGTTAGCCTTATACACATATACGAGTGAAACGCTGAGCTTGGAGACAAGAGACTTATCCACACCTGAGCACAACTTGAGTAGGACTTTGTGGTTTATAATCTTCTACTTCTGCCCGTCAGGATAATGTTACTGATCTTCACTATACATTCTTTTTTTTTTTTTTTTTAAGATTTTACTTATTTATTCATGAGAAACACACACAGAGAGAGGCAGAGAAATAGACAGAGGGAGAAGCAGACTCCTCACAGGGAGCCCGATGCGGGACTAGATCCTCAGACCTGGGGTCACAACCTGAGCCCAAGGCAGATACTCAATGGCTGAGCCACCCAGGCATCCCTTCACTATACATTCTGATGGATATTCTGTCTTCTAGCTCTTTTAGAAAAGTAAAATTTTATTTAGCCAAACAGTGTCTGTATCTGATCTTTCCAAACAGTGTCTGTATCTGATCTTTCCATTAGACTAGGTCACTCCCTGTTGATGCAGAGGTTGTAGAGCACTCCAATGGGACGTGGTGAAAACCTGGAGCTGTTTTTGTGGACATGGCTGCTATAAACATTGGGGTGCAGGTGTCCCACTGTTTCATTGCATCTATATCTTTGGGGTAAATCCACAGCAGTGCAATTGCTGGGTCGTAGGGCACCCCAATGTTTATAGCAGCAATGTCCACAATAGCCAGACTGTGGAAGGAGCCTCGGTATCCATCGAAAGATGAATGGATAAAGACGATGTGGTCTATGGATACAATGGAATATTACTCAGCATTAGAAATGACAAATACCCACCATTTGCTTCAACGTGGATGGGACTAGAGGGTATTATGCTGAGTGAAGTAAGTCAATTGGAGAAGGACAAACACTATATGGTCTCATTCATTTGGGGAATATAAAAAATAGTAAAAGGGAATAAAGGGGAAAGGAGAGAAAATGAATGGGAAATATCAGAGAGGGTGGCAAAACATGAGAGACTCCTAACTCTGGGAAATGAACAAGAGGTGGTGGAAAGGGAGGTGGGCGGGGGTTGGGGTGACTGAGTGACGGGCACCGAGGGGGGTACTTGACAGGATGAGCACTGGGTGTTATGCTATATGTAGGCAAACTGAACTCCAATTAAAAAAAAAGAAAAAAAGAAAAGAAAAGAAAAGGAAAGAAAAGGAAAGGAAAGGAAAGGAAAGGAAAGGAAAGGAAAGGAAAGAAAAGAAAAGAAAAGAAAAGAAAAGAAAAGAAAAGAAAAGAAAAGAAAAGAAAACCCAGAGCTGCTTTTATTATTCTTGCCAAAGGTTCATGATGGAGGCCAGCTCCACATGCAGGAGGGTGGGACAGGTGCTGGGATGCGGCCAGGCAAACACCATCTTCTCTGGGATGAGAGAAGACAAGGCTGTGGTGGGAGCTCCAAGAGCTCTACTGCCTCCTGAGGCCCCACTGAGGGGCTACTCCTTCCTGTCCCCAGGTCCCAGGCAGCCAGCTCTGGGGGAGTCTGTACAACTTCCCTAGCCTTTGGCATCATGGAGAGTAAAGGGAGCTGTGTTGGCTGACCTTTGAGTGTGCAGTGAAGCCGTCCAGAAACCCTGAGAGAGAAATGGATTTTTGAACTCACTGGCTTTGAAGACTCCATCTGCCACCTGCCCTGGCAAGGTCAGGGTGTGCTGGATGCAGCCTGGAGGCAACTGCCAGACCTCTGCAGGGGTCGGGGTTCAGTCCTAACCTGGTCCCTCAGCCCCCAGCAGTGAAGAGCCTCTGGCAGGTCAGCCTCCCTTTATACTAAATCCTACTTACCCCATGTCTTCTCTCTTCCCTTTCTCTCATTCATTCATACACACACATATGTACACACACACACACACAAACACACCCACACATACAGAACTGGGATTTAGTTGCTGTTTTTGTTTTAAAGCAGAAAAATGTAAAGGTTTTTAGATAGTACAAGGAGAGGGGAGAAGAAACAGAATTTAAGCACCTGCACCTACGTCCAGTCATGTCTCAAGTGACCCCTCCCCCCAATCCATTGGGGGCATTTCCAACCTCCCTTTTACCCTCTGTGACAAACATTATGGATGATAGGACCATGAAGACACACAGCAGTCCCTCACAATGTGCGACATACAGAATAACGACCATAATGGAGAACCTCACAGAGTGCTTATTATGTGTCACCACGGTGCTCTCACACTTGGGAGACAGTTGCTGTTATGGCCACTTTGCAGATGGGAAAACTGAGATTCAGAAAGGGAAAAACAAACAACTTGCAAGTGGCAGCACAGGGATTTGAACCCAGGTCCGTTCAGTTCCACAGTGAACACCTCTACCTTATGGCTCAGCCTCCTGCCACTTCTGTCCTTAGAGCTGTCATGGTGACCCTCTCGATCCTGCTTGTCATCTCCTCTGGTACCAGTGTCCCACTTCTGCTAGCTGCACTTTATTTTTGAAAGGTAAAGTATTGCTTCCATTCTCAGGATGCATGTGGAGCCCTGGGTACATACTTCAAAGAGACAGGAAGCAACTGGGCAGAGACAGTTGCTTGCCCCTCACATGGGTGCTCCAGCATGTTGTTCTGCTGCAGCAGTTGAGAAACTACTGGTGTGCCAGCTGGAGTCACTCTAGTTGCTGCAAAAGACAACTCCCAAGTTTCAGCAGTTTAACCCTAAAAACATCGATTTCTCACTTACATAGCTGTCATACACACATTTGCAAAAAGCCAAGTGCTCAGGGTTTAGGGAATATCTCCTAGGTGAGTAAAGTCAGACAGTGTTTTTTCCTTGGCAGTGAAGGAAGCTCCCAAAGCCCGCTTTCTACACTTCCTGTCGGGTACCATGCATGCGCTGCCAGTTGGGCCCAGCGTGCAACACACCACCCATCCTTACTTCCCAGCAAAGGGCATTGAGAAGGAGTGGCTTGTGCACTGAATCGGGGCTCCTGTCTCAGCCTTACACCAGACCCCTAAACCTCACTCCTTCCCCATCCTGTGTCTAAGAAGCAGAGAGCTCTGTGACACTCCAGATTATAAGCAAGAATTATAGTCAGCAGTGACTCATTAGTGTGCAAAAAGTCTATTACAACTGCTCTGATGGCCACTGCTACTGACAGACTCAGGCGGTATAATAAGCCCACACGTGGACTCCTTTGAGAGCGAGCTCCACGAGAAGCTGAAGAAGCAAGGGGCAGTTGGGTCAGTTTCCATCTCTCAGCTACTTCTCAGGTGCTTCCCAGGGACTGTGGGTCTCCCTTAGGGATTAATTTTGAGTCCAGGAAAGAAAGAGTCCTGGCTTCGATGGCTCAGGGGCAAAGGTGTCCCCAGGGACCTGTAAATGAGGGGGCCCTAGGTGCTGCTCAAATACACCCAGAGGCCCTGAAGCTTAGAATCAATCCATAAGGCCCATACTACTCTTCTCCTTTGGCATCACCTCCAACAAAGGAAAGACTGTCCCTTCCTCCCCAGGCCTGCTGCCTCTCCACAGCCGCCCCGCATGTCAACTTCAACCTAAGGCTCCTGACTCTCAGTGGCAGCAGGTCTCACACTGACAAGGCTCTTGCCTTGGCCTCTCAGGATGGCTTTGCAGGGAGCAGAGTTGCCGGCACTGGGAGAATAAGAGGGATGTTTTCTGCCTGGAAGTCATGCTCCCTGGAGTCCCGGGTCTTGGGGGCTCACTTCCCTTCACTTACCAAGAGCAGGAGGTGAGAACACTTCTTGGGCAATCTCACCTCCTTCCTCTGTGTGCTCCTGCAGCACCTACTGTGGGTTTAAGCTTATGACCGTACATTTTAATGATTAGTTTGCATGCCTTCTTCTGTCTCCCTTGTGGTCTATAAGCTCTTCAGGGGAAGGCTGCTTATTCACATCTATTTTCTCACAAATGTGACCTAGTGAATGCAATTTGTTTTTGAGAGAATGAGTCAGTAAATAAAAATGAGAGTGGGCCAGTGGGGGATGCATAAAATGAGAAGTAAGTGATGGGCGGAAATGAATGAACGTGTGCGGCAGAATGATGGTCCACCGTATGCAAGTATTCACTCCTCTCTTCTTCCTTGCGCACAGAACCCTGGTTTTTAGTTGGGCATATTTCCAACCAACAAAAGAATCCATTTCCCATATGTGGCCATGTGACTGTTCTATGACTAAGTTAAATATAGGTAGATGTGTTGCACAAGACATCAAGGAAAATCCTTTCAAAGAAAATGTGTGTGCTTTTGTCTTTTGTCTTTTTCAACTTTTCTGTAACCTGGAAGATTTGTGATGGTTGGAGCTTAGCAGCCATGTTATTCAATGAGGTAACCTCAAAACAAAACCAAACCCATAAACCCATACTCGGGCAGTGAAGCAGAAAGACAGAAGTCTAGGTCTCTGTTGATCAGAGAGCCACTATAACACCTAGACTGCCTTCTTCTGGACCTTTTTTTAGGTAAGAGAGAGAGAAATTTCCATTGCATTTTTTTTTTTTTTAATCACAGGTAGTTGAGTCTGCTACTAATCAGCTTGTCCAGAATCATAGGTTAATGCTAGAGCCAGTCCTGGAATCCAGGCCTCCTCCCTCCCAGTCTCCAGTTCTTTCTGATGCTACACATAAGTCACCATATGGCAACCTGAAACTCCACACTCATCCAGATCTTGCAGATACCTTCCAAATGTCAACCCAAAGCCAACAAACAGGGAATCAGAAAATCCTGATTTTTGAAGACAATCAAAGTGAGGGATGAGTGATCCATGTTTAAAACCTACTAGACAGGTGGGGCACATAGATTCAACCTCAGATTGAATGCAATTTCCAACAGCCCCAGGAAAGGCAACCAGAGAAACCCGTCAGTGACCACAGACCCTGGTACACTCACACTTTTGGTGGCTCCTGCATTTTAACAGCAAAGCATTTATTCTTCCATAAAGTGGAACATGTGGGAGTAGGGTCTCACCTCCACCAGGGAATGCCAGTGTGCGATGGGCTTCCGAGGATATGACAACATTTCACTCCAGTGGTCTCTGCCCAGCCTCTCAGCTTCGTTGCCTACTTGACACACGCCGATGATCTCATTATGACCTACACTGTGAAAATGGCCCACAATAATTTTTGCTTAAAATTTTGGTATGCAACAGCAACAACTACTCAATTAAATGAGTGGGAATTAGGGAAAGGGTGGTTTTTTTCATTCCCTCATTTAAAACTACAGGACCAGCATAACAGGTAATAGAACTTGGGATCCAATACTGTACTTGGTGGTACAGAGAGGAGGAGCAGAGTATGGCCATTATACATCTCAGCTTTTGTCACACTGGCATGGCTTGGCTTGTTCTTGATGCCTGCTAAGGATGACTCTAATTCTAGAACTAGGCTGACCTCTAGGTCTTCAAACCTATATACCAAAGAGGAGACCATCTGAAAGGAGTTCCTTGCATTAATGGCTGCTCAAATTCCCATAAGAGGCAACCAAGTATGGGTAAGGGAGAAGTGCTGTGGAGGGCAGCTGTGGTCTTGAGCTTATAAAGAGGGCAGGGTGGAGATAGCTCCTGGGTCTTCTTGCAACCCCTCTCTTCAGAGAACATGTATTCTCATGCCCTATGCTCTTTCCTTCCAAGCTCATCAGTGCTTCTTTGATCCAACTTGATTTCCCTACTATAGAAAGATAATTTCGCCTGTGTAACATTAGGGTTAATACTTCTGAAACTTTCCCTGGGTATGTCCCTGCCTCAGGACAATTTGTCCTCCTTAGCAGTTTTTGGTTAGAAGTCATCTGCATACCTACAATGATAGGACCCATCCTTTAACTCTTTGGGATCCAAACTCATGGACTTTCTTTTCCCTTCCTGCAAAGATGAATGGTTTTTCTCCTTATTTGTTTGTAGGGAATAAGAGTGAGACATGGGTGGGGGAGAGTGAGGGATATTCGAGTCTATGCTCATTAAAATCAGTTGCATGCAGAAGCCCCATGAATTCTGCTATGGATTTTTCCAGGCAGATTCATGAGTTTACTGAGAATTGAATTGAAGCAGAGCTCATATAATCAGATTTGTCGATGCGGGAAACTTGGCAATCGCTTGAAAAAAGCTGGCCTAGGTTTCCACGGTTGGTGGGCAATGGCCCCTCCTGTGGCCTGACACTATTGGTGTTGCATTTCCTGCAGGGAGGACAGGATGAGGTCTATCGCTGGATGTGGGCTGTCACACCCATGGGCAGCTGAGCCAACCCATGGGCTCCCTGCGTTGGAAAATGGGTCTGCTTGACCTAGGCATCAGCTAGAAAGAGTGTTCAGGGAGCTGAAGCT